>NC_045134.1:142481-761647 GCF_007655135.1 Punica granatum
AAAACCCTAAAACCCTAAAACCCTAAAAACCCTAAAAACCCTAAAACCCTAAAAACCTAAAACCCTAAAACCTAAAACCCTAAAACCCTAAAACCCTAAAACCCTAAAAAACCCTAAAAACCTAAAACCCTAAAACCCTAAAACCCTAAAACCCTCAAACCCTAAAACCCCCGAAGCCCTAGAACCCCCGAAGCCCTAGAACCCCCGAAGACCTAGAACCCTAAAAATCCTAGAACTCTTGAAGCCCTAGAACCCTAAAAATCCTAATACCCTAAAACCCCGAAACCCTGACCCAAACCTGTGCAAAACTCTTGGAAAAAAACTAATTCATTAGCAAAATTGGTTCAAGAGTCGAATATCAATTACTCTAAAAGCGTTATTTATGGTTCGACAACAATTATTTGTTTTTAAAGTTAATAAGCAATTTCATCATTTACTTTCGTAAGTTGCATCAATTTCGTCTCTGAGTTTTTTTCTTGCATCAATTTCGTCTCGACGTTACACTTTTGCATCAATTCAGTCATTCATGACATCAATTTTGTCCCTCATTACATCAATTTAGTCCCTCGTTACATAAATTTAATCCATGTTGCATCAATTTAGTTCATGCGTTACATCAATTGAGTCCCCCATTACATCAATTCAGTCCCTCATTACATTAATTTAGTCATCGTTACAATAATTTTGTCCCCAACGTTATGACAATGTAGTCCCTGACTGGTGAAATACAAGTCCCTGAGGTTAGCGTGACATTAGATCGATCCCCGATTACATCAATCTGCTCCTTGTGGTAAAGGGGGCAGACGGCGTTACTGTTTCGTTAATTTGTTCATGGACTAAACTGATGTAACACCTAGGTAAATTGACGTAACTCCAAATTAAATTCTTCTTCTTCCTCTACCTTCTCTCTCTCTATGTCTCTCTTTCTCTTTCATCCCATAGTCCAACTTCAAATGAATTTCCTCCTCCGTTTTCCTCTTCATCTTCCTCTCCTTATGCGAGCTTTCATTTCTCACTCTGTTTCTCTTCACTATGCTTTCTAGTTTCGGTGAGCCAAGTGCAAGTCGATGAGGATCACACCTAGTTGGAGCTTAAGCGGTAACTTGGAGGCGGTCCAAGTGATGGCGAAGGCAATGGAGGGGTTGCTGATGTGGACTTAATGGGCAATCTCCGAGTCGAAGCTGAGTGAGATTGCAGGAGAGTCGACCACACCAAGGGAGAGGAGAGTGAGGTGGATGATAGGAACGTTAAGGGAGGGAGGGACGAGGATGAAGGCCGCATCGCCTTTGGAAAAGGGAGAAGAGGGCTGGAAGGCGAAAAGCAAGGGAGTCGGCAAGGCAGAGGGTCTGGGAGAAGGTGAGGCATCAGTCGATGATGAAAGTGGTGGAGACGGGGTTGGAGGTGCGGAGAAGGGATAGGGCGTAGTCGGTGATGGAGAGGGGCTCATGATCGGAAGGCAGAGGGAGAGGAACCTAAGGACAGAAGCTATGGAAGGTATTGGTTTTAGAGCAAAAGCCATTGATGGGCTCACAGTAGGAGGAAGATGATCTCTCTGAGCCTAAAGCTCAGCTCAGCGAATGTGAAATGAAAGAATGACTAATTTGATATAGTACAAAGGCCAAATTGATGTAACAATTTTTACCATTTAACACCATCAGCAGTCATATTTATCGGCAAGATCAAATTGATGTGGCAGGGGACCAAACTGATGTCGCATTGGGACCTGATCGATGCACCTACACCACACAATGGCCAAATTTATGCAACCGTAACACTAACTGATGTAACTGCACCAGTTAGGAACTACTTTTGATGTAATGCTGGGGACTAAATTGATGTAACGATGACTAAATTGATGTAACGCAGGGATTAACTTGATATAACGATGACTAAATTGATGTAACGCAGGGATTAACTTGATGTAACAAAGACTAAATTGATGTAACGAGATACTGAATTGGTGTAACGATGGACTAAATTGATGTAGCAAGGGATTGAATTAATGTAACGAGGGACTGAATTGATGCAAAAGTGTAAAGTTGGGAACGAAATTGATGCCAAAAAAAAATTATGAATGAAATTGATGCAACTTGCGAAAGTCGGGGACGAAATTACCTATTTACTCTTATTTTTATACTTCATTTCTTCCTATACTGCATGATACCAATTCTTTTCTTCTTCCTTATTCCTTTTCTTTTTCACCACGATATTCAATATTAATGATTTTATTATCTAAATCAATAAAACCATCCTCAAAATGCGGATATTAAACATGATATCTAAGTATTTCATCCTTCATTTGAGTCTCTCGAAACACTAATTAACCCTTGGATAGCTGTTGTTTCTTTTCTATTTCTATTAGTTTCTTCGTCATATTGCATGATATCAATTATTTTCTTCTTCGTTTTTTTCTCTCTCTCTCTTTCGCCGTGATATCCTGCATTAATGATTTGACCCATCCTCAAAATATGGAAGTTAATTAAATATGATATCTAAGGATTATATTAATGATTTTTCTTCATAGATGGCAAAATTTTGCAAAGTGCTGCAGCATATAAAATCTCACTTCATTTCTTTAACTTAGATTTTTGGGAAGTCTTTATAGAGGATAATTCATAAAAAAAATTGAAAATAACAAAATAGTTAATCAAATTAAATGACTATATCTACACTGAAATTTTTATTAGATTTAATTATGCAATATATAATTATATCATGTTCCAGTTTTGTTACATTTCGTATCATTCTCATCACTTACATAATTTAGGTAACAAATTTTCCTACTGTGCATTATGAGATGGATACCCACAAGACATGAAATGATTGTGATACCACAATACTGAAGAAATTAATTACAAGATGAGAAGGAAAGAGTGGAGATATGGAAATATGGTGTCCATAACTATGGGAATTTTTATCCTGACTGATTCATCGAACATATAGAGCAATTAGACTATTTATATGCACAGGAAGCACCCGAAATAGGAAACAAATCATCTAAAAGTACCATCATAAAATCTAAATAAGATATTGAACAATTCTAATATATCAATTCACCTAATTGATTGATACAATCTTATTTACGAATATTCTATTTCCTAATTTGATAAATTAATATTTCAACCCTCCCCCTCAAATGAATATGGACTGCAACATAATGTTTATCTTGCCCATAATCTTGATTTCATCATTCACATAGTCGAGTACTTTTTGTCTACAACCAAATTTTACAGCAACAAAAAAAAAAAGGAGTTTCTTTTACTCCAATAAAGGTTCTATGTTCTTTTCATTTTGACGGAGGCCATAAACACACAATAGATGCACTTAACAAAAAAGCGCCGACTTGGTATCCCCAGAGGAGGTGGTATCCCCAGCATCAAGGAGTTTGATTCGCTGGGAAAAGAATAAGAACCCCCCTATCACTTGATATCCGGTCAAAACACTAGGCTGCTAAGTGATATACATCTTGAGTTCACCATCTGTCCCCTACCTCTCCCCATTGCTACAAGAAACTTTCAGCCTAGAGAATTGACAGGAAAGAAAAGGGCAGACTAAAAGCCCGCAAAAACTGCTGAATACCCTAAGAGAATCCAAATGTGCCATGACTGCTGCCGGTGTGTATTAACTGCTACAAAGAGAATCCAGCCTCAGTAACATATCACTATTCTAGCAACATCACAACACATCCTTCAAATAACTCACTTGCCTAACCTACAAGAACAGCTTCAATGATGGATGAAGCAAGCAAATCTAAAGACACAGCCGATGGGACCCACCCACAAAGTGAGGGACAAAGCTTCGGACAGGCTGTGTACCACATCATGTTTATTATGGACAGGACAATGAAAATAGGATCAGCAGTGCACCAAGTCCCCTTCTCAGTTGCAGGTATAATAATATATGAGACAAAATTTCTTTGCCGCCATCAGAACATTCCTCTGCTAACGGCCATCAATTTTTGTACATGCGAGAAAAGAATCCACTCCATAAATCGAAAGCTCTACCTAAGATGCGGCAGGGAGATTGCTGCACATCTGCACAGCCTGCAACCAAACAACTTCCTCAATTAGTTCATAAATTGAGACCCAGCACTCTCACGAGGCCTCATTATTTCAATATATGTACTTCTTCAGCAGGAAGTTAATCATAAAAAAGCTCATATGAAATTTACAAATAAATCAATTCTTTTACATGCGTTTACATCACCATTTGATTGAAAAATTCCAGACATCAATAATTTTTTGCCACAATTATTGACTCGATCTGCATAGTCTGGGTACTTCAGCGAAATGGAACAAACATCACAGGAATCATATCAGATGCAGCCCAATATTCGCAATCAAATCAACTGTACCTCAGACATTAAAGTCATGGCATGGTGAAATAAATTATGAAGAGAACCTTCACCAGTTCAACTGCAGATTGGTGGCTTCTGATCTTTACTGAATCATGACCAATCAAGGATTGAAGAAACTAGAACCGCCGATATTTATAGCAATTAGCACAGATATACTCGTAATCACAGCTAGCCAAAATAAAATTGACCCTGCAATTAAAAAAATTGTACTTAATTGGCCAGAAAACTATTAACCTTCAAATATATAGATGTACACATATATACATACATGTGTATTATTTGTGATTTAATTCCAAACATGACACCGGAACCTGAAACACAACTTACTTCCAGGACCATTATCAGAATCCAATGGTGAGGAGTTTCCACTAGAACCACGCGATGATGTAGTCAACCCAGCAGGGACAGCGTCATCCAAAATCTTGGTGCTTGCAGTGTCAGATGCCACAATTCCTTGAAATTCCTCGCTGACAATCAAAGCTGCTAATACGTCCATGAATGATTCTGTATCTGTTTCGGTCAAAGTTCTCTTTTCTTGTTCATAGGAGGTGCTTGTATCATCAGAATCAGACTCATCATCTGAAACATCTATGTCCATGTATTCTAGCATATTCTTATCATCTTCTTCATCCTCAACATATGCCTTATAAGTCAACCGAAGTAGTATCTCTCCAGAAGATCCTTTCCTAAACACTCCCCAGCCTTCTCTCAAAACCACAATCCTGTCTGTTGGTACTGTGTCTTGGAGAGACACCAAATCAACCTGCAATTATTTGCATCAGAGTAGATACCTCCTCCAGATAGAGAGAGAGGAGAAAGTTGTGGAGAGAGAAGAGTGGGATAAGTTAATAGAGACTATTAATACTATAATCTTACCATAACTTATGCCCCCCATCACTAAAGTTAGCAAGGGGGAAGGCGAGAGCGAGACACATGGGAGGATGGAAGCTTTAAAATAACAGAATAGATAAGGCACTTTTGTTTCCTGAGGCTAAAGAATGATACGGCCAGCCAGGCCTGAAATATTTTCCAAAACCCCAATTTTGAATATAAAACCAAAGTTGAATAGTTGCAAGTACATTTTGCCTTGTGATGATAATGCAATGCCATAAGCCAGCCTGTCATCTTATCAACTATAAATTTGGAAACAAGAACCTGGAAAGATGGCAAAAAGGTATTTCACATAAGCAGCTGACAAGATGACATTTTTGGCAAGGATTTGTGAGGGTGGTTGAAAATACAAAGCTGTACTTGGAAGCATATAAAATATTTTGAATTTGAGTCACTGACCATAAAATAAATTGTTGGTGAAGCAAAGAGCAGAGATCAAACACCATAAGCTTTTTGGCAATTTAAATCACATTTATTTATCATGTCAAAATTGCAAAAATGTAGATATAAATACCTCTCCAGTACCAATAGTCAAATCTGCAAACCCAAGAGAGTCCTTCACTTGAATGCTCAACTTTTCTTTTCTCGGATTTGTAACAAGCATATGAAAATCCTGCCAAATTAGGGGTGGTTACCCATTTATCCTACGCTCATGAGAAAAAGAAAGCAACACTTGCACGAATAGCACATAGAACTAACTCTACTGGGAGCACTTCTTGCAAGGATAGTCAAGCTTTACTTACCTGATTCCAGATTGGCTCACCAGGAGGTCCAATAACGGTGGTTTGGCTGTTCTTTTTACTCCTTATAGATTGACTGCCAAGGCTTAAAATAACATAAGGATCTGTTTTCCCTGGATCAATATAGATAACTCTTAGAGATACACAGAAATGAAAAGAGGTAAGAAATCGAAAACAAGGAAGGTCTAAATCATGTGTGCTCAGGAAAATGGCGCCAGATATGTTGAAATCATGGATATTATAACATATAATTCTAAGCCCTGAGCATATACTTCATTGGCAAGTAAACAGGAATTTCCGTTCTTCAGATAAGCTCAAGGACACGATCACTACCATAGAAGACATAAGAAAGCTTGCGAGCATCAACAAGAGTCACTGATAGCTCCCCAACATAGTCTTTGTTTCCTTCCTGTATTTCTCCAGATTTAAAATCGTATGCGACTGGACCGACTGCCTTTCCTTTCTGGAAATCAAGGACAATCTTCTTCGGTCGTACAAATAGTCTAGGCAAATCCTCAGTGAGAAGTTTCGTCAAAAACCTGAAAAGAGATGCAGTTAACTCGGGAAGTCAAGAGCAAACAAGAACATGTACAAAATAACTCCGCCACATGGAACATCAGAGAATACATGCAGCTATCGCATTGTAAGCGAAAAAACATAACTTCATCTCTACAAATGTAATGACTTAAGGGGACAGAAATAATTAGATGATTGTTGTACAAGGCCAAAGCAAACCCTTCCTTTTGGCAGATCTATAAGTGCCGGTGCTCCCTCCTCTATACAAGTGATCAGCACCATTTGGGTTAAAATAATCATCATGCTCTCGTTCTATGACACAAACGCATTCCTTTAGTTTCCCATCCTTAATTAACATGGTGATTGCCGTCACATAATATTTTCCATGCAAAGTTTCCCCTTCGGACAATTTATGGATTGGTTTTTCGACATAAAAAATTAATTTCTACTCCTGGTGGCAACCATCGGGGTACAATAATATTATGTTTAAGAAATTAGAGATCTCAATATAACACGATCTTCATCTTTGTTTTCTGCTATGATACTGAAGGGAAAGCCATCACTGAAATGGTAAAAAATTATACACACAAAATGTAATTTGACAAGTAGGAAGTATCCCCTCTCCTCAGTTCAAACCCACTCTGGGTAATCAGATTCTGGCTATATATTGGTACAAGGATTATACTTCACAAAGGGTCAAACAGACTGTAATTCATTAAAGCTTCATTTATTGCCACCACAGTATTTACAACCTTGCTAAAGCATTCCAAAAGAAAAATAACCAGTGCAAAGAACTAAACAACAAAGCTGACAAAGTGGACAGTGAAAATACAACTTACATGGAGAGAACAGGAATTGCTGGAATGGCCCGTCGCATTCAAGACAGGGAAAAAGAGGGTGTTAGTACTCCTAAACACGACTAATGTACAAACATATTATAAAAATGCCAAAACATGATCATAACATTGAGGAAATGTTGAAGTCGTGTCAAATGATGAATGAGAACTCCAACGCCAAAATGGTGTACATAATAATGCATTAATCAGACAGCTCAAAGAAACTCGAGAGCTAAAGCAATAACATGGATCTTCTGCCAATACCAGCAGCCTCCACTGCAGACTACAAATACTCATTTAACAACCAAGATTTTAAGGACCAGCTATAAGTGGTGCCAAACTTACAAGCAGCAAGAGAAGCAGCCAACCCATAAGCTTATCACTACGGCAAGAATTTTCCATAAGTTTCTCCTCTTTGGTATTTACAGTCTCCCCGACCGCATGAAGCAAACTTAGCATTTAATTATATGACAAGATTAAAACTGTCCGATAATGATTTGCAACATATAGAGTCTCATCTACACAGCACAAAATGCAGGAGAGCAAAGCCACGAAGGTTAAACTTGGACATACCCATCAAATTGAACAAGCGAAATGGGGACAACTCAAATTTGATCTTTGGAAGTGAAACAAAAGCCCAAGAAACAGCTCCCACCCAAGGCTCTGTGGGTATCAATCGCAACTTCACCCACAGTTCCCCATCGATGTCAAAATCCCGAACGCCAACAGGCACGACGATAGGGATGATGCCAAATTTCAGCGAGAGCATCAAGAGCATACGGGCACCACCAGTATATCGAAGGCCTATCTGGTACCTTGATGAGAAGTAAATCCATCGGAGATCAGAAGACTAAAATTAAGATCTCAGAGTCAGATAACCAAATATAATAAGTTTATGATTCATCAATATATATATATATTAAGCTTATGGCCACTCCATGAAGATAACCTACTGTAAATCATTAACGCGGCGTGAAGTTCTGCGCTCAACATTTCTGACAGACAAGGCCTCATCTCCGAGTGAGAACTGCTTAATTTCGACCCTCTCAACATAGTCAGGCTTCTTCAGATCATCAATGACAGGCTGGAGCAGTCCAATGATCCAATTCTCTATTCCAGCTCTATAAACCTTCCAGAGTTTCCCCAAGACCATGTTCACCCACTCCACCGACTCTTTCCTCTGCAAATCCTTTTCCAAGAAGAGGGAAAAGCTCGTGGGCACCTGCGGCCACGCAGCACCACGACTGCCATCCCCAGCCCCGAAGCTGCTCTTCTTTTTCTTCCTAGAGGTCCACAGCTTGTCGAAGGCAACGCCGACGAAGAAAAAGAAAACGAATAGTCCCGCGATGTTCCGGTTGATGGGAGGGGAGGGGATGGGGTGAATGACTCCTAGTTGAGTCCTGAGTTTGTCGACGATGGGGTCTTCCTGGAAGTTTGTGAAACTCGAGCCCATTTGGAGGGACGATGCCTCCTGAGACAATCTCATGTCATCAGCGCCGCTCAACTCATGGTAAAGCTTGTTTGCTACGAAGCTCTTGGCGCCTCTCCTGGAAGGGCCCGCAATCTGGGCAGCGCTGAAGGTGGGTTTCCGGGGGTCGGAGGGAGAGGTAACTGAGCAAGCCCTGAAACTCCATCTCCGGAAGGGGAATGAGGGGGCATGGGTGGTTGGGATGAGGGAAGGGTTCCTCCTCTTTCTGGAGAAAAAAGGGACGGAGTGGGGGCTGGAAAACAGCCGGGGTTCACCGCAGGGGCAGAGAAGAGATAAGCTGAGCGAGAAATGGAAGCTCGCACAAGGAGAGGAAGGGGATTGCAAAATCATTTAGCAGCGGGGCGGGTACAGAGGTGGAGAAAGCCCCGATTATTGCTTCAAGGGGGGCATAGGCATTGGCTGAAAACATCGAATTTCAGGCAAGCAAAATTTAAGGCAGGGATTCCAGGGAACAGGAAAGAAGTAGCCTACGGCGATAGAAATTTCTTCGTCATACGTCTCCTTCCAAGTCTTACCATCATGAATGAATTCAGACCAGCGACGAGGAGTTGAACAATTACCAACCGATGGAAGTGCCGAGCGAGCAGGCAACCTCGGCTCAGGACTTTGATGAATTGAATGGAACTGAACAAGCCTGATTGGACGACACACACGGAGAACAGATGTGCTGAGGCTGAGAGAGAGAGGGAGAAGTAGTGGAGGTGATAGAGAGAAATCGAGTGCGCCTGTGGTCTGAGAGAGAGAGAGAGAGAGGAGAGCGTGAATCATAACATAAGCATGGGGACGGAGGGGCGGGCGGTTGAAGTCAGACCATTCAACACACCGCTCCCTCGTTTCCCTTTTCTTTTTTTCTTTTTTTCTTTTTTTCTTTTTGCTTTTCCTTTTTCTTTGGGGAGAACGCAATGAGAGAGAATGAGAATGAGAATCCAGTCGATCGATCAATCCATCAACAATCACTGGAAAAAATGAAGTGTCTTTTTGAGGCCCACGATGACTCTCCTGGCGGAAAAGCGTGATGAGGATAGGATATATCCCGCGCGGGACGGTAGGAAGGGACAGTGAATGAACGGAATCGGATACACCAAAATAAAAGGGGGGAGTTTCCACATTTGTTTCAGATTTAATTAAATTTAAATTTTATATTTCATAAAAATACCAGTAATTTTATGTTTGTCTAAACTATGATCAGTTTTTCAACTCCGTCAAAGTTAAAGTGGACCCATATCTGCACATGTGGCACCACGCCCTACAAGCCACGTCATAAAAAATACGAAAAAATTAACAAATAAAAAAAAAGAGAAAAATTTTAAAAATTAAAAATTAAAAATTATTTAAATTTTGGAAAATTCGGAAAAATATAAAATCTATGAAAATTAAAAAAAATTAAAAACCAAATAATATTTAGAATTATTACAGAAAATTCAAAAAAATATGAAAAGTAAATAAATCTCATAAAATTCAGAAAAAAAAAATTAAAATTTATGAAAATTCATAAATAAATTTTAAATCGAATAAATACAAAAATGTAGAAAAAGCGTAGAAAATTATAAAGAAATTTAATATGAAAAGAAAATTCTCCAAAAATAAAAAATTTGTAATGTTAACCAAAAAAATTTCCTACTTTTTACATTTTAACGATTTTAGCATAAACTTTTTCTTTTAGCCAATTAAATCACAAACTACCGATTTAATAATAATATTAGCACACCATCAATTTCTCCGTTAATTTTAACCAAAATTGCTGATGTGTACATGATGATATCACGTGGCACACGGCGATTGGCCAAGTGGATCCCACATTTTAAAAAAAGATTAAAAAATTACTCTAAAAATTTAAAAAAAAAATCTGCAAGTGAAGAGGAGGGGACGTGGTTGGCCGTGGAGGCCGGCATCAAGACTACCACTGGTGGGGGCCTCGACACCAACCCCCATCCCCCAAATTGGGGTCACCAGCGACCTTAATTGTGTGTGCCACATGGCACCGTCATGTACATCTCAGCAATTCCGATTAAAATTAACGGAGAAATTGATCGTGTGCTAACATTGTTATCAAATCGGTAGTTTGTGATTCATTAAAGAAAAAAGTTCGTGCTAAAATGTTAAATGTTAAAAGTTTGGGTTTTTTTGTTATTGACCAAAATTTGTAAACAATAGGAAAATTCAAAAAAAATATTTCAAATTAAAGATAACTCAAAAAAATTTAACAGCCAAAAGAGAATTCAGAAAAATTACAAAAAAAAAATTAAAGTAATATAAAAAATAACATAAAGTTAAAAATAATTCTCACTTTCACAACTGTAGCATCGAATGAGAAATCTTCCCTGCGATTGGCGGACTCACTGAACTCATCAACCTCAGGCTTTATGGTAATAAGGTCTTTATAATAATAGCCTGACCAAGAAGCTTCCAATCGACCAGCGAAATCTCACGAAGTTGGAGTTCTTGAATGCCTCAATAAACTACGTCATCTGTCTTATTGAGGCAGTAGACTATGTGTTCAATATTTTCCCAATTTTCTTAATTTTATATAATTTATTTTGAATTATTTATGCATTTTCTTAATTTTTAGATTTTTTGAATGTTTTCTAATTTTTTTTCTATTTGTTTCTGAAGATTTTGAGTTTTAAGAGTTTTCTTTCATTTACATATTTTCAGAATTTCTGTAATTTTTTGAATTTTTCAATTTTTTTGTAAATCTATTTCTAATTTTTATAACTTTTTAACTTTTCTATTTTTTATGAGTTTTCTTTCATTTTCAATTTTCGTGGACTTTTTGTAAATTTTCTTTGGTTTTTAAATTTTTTAAAATTTTTCATTAAATTTATTTTTTATTTTTTCAAACTTATGTATGATTATTAATTTTCTTTAATTTTAAAATTTTTTGAATTTTCTCTATTTTTTAATATTTTTAAAACTTTACTTATTTTATTTTTTTGAATTTTTATAGGGTGCCATGCAGTAAGTAATGCCACGTGTGCAGGTGTAGTTCCATTTTAACATCCACTAAGTCCATATAAATAAATGGACAAAAAATATTGATGGAGTTGAATGGTCAGTCATATTTTAGACCAAATAAAAATACTATGGGATAAAATTTAAATTTGGCTAAATCTAAGATAAACGTAAGTTTGGCTTTTTTCTGCAATGTTACTTAAACAGTGACGGTGTTAACTGCTACTATCTATGCAACCTTTTAACTGTTTATTCCTTGATATTATTTAATTATAGATCCATCCAGAAAGTATTAAAATTAGGTTGTACATTATATTAACAACTTATAAATTATAAAATATATAGATGTGAACCTCGCACTATGCACGGATTTTATTTAACTTAAAAACTTATCAACTGCTCAGGTTTGAATTGAGCATTATGTTGCCTCTATATTATATATATTGCCATCTCTTATGTAATACTAGAAAGTCACCTGTGCAGAGCATAACGAAACATATTAAAATAGGTATGTATTGTGTACATATTGTTTCAACCACGGCTTCGTTATATTAATTGCATTATACAATTTATAGGATTCAAAGTCAGTTTTCAATATAAAAAAGAAAAGAATAAAAGATTGCGACTTCGGTTTGACAGGAAAAAATAGACGTGGGTTGCCTTTTTCTGTAATTTTCTTTTAACTTTTCTTTAAAATAGGAAGATTATAAAAAAAAATTCGTATGACAAGATTAAATTTAAGAAAATAAAGGGTAGTTATAACATGAAGAATTCTCTAAAATGATAGTACACGATAAGATATAGGATAAAAAATAAAATTGTTAAATTAGAAAAATGTTAAAAGTGAAATAACTTGTTGAAAAATGAAAAAAAGATCCAACGTGAGTTAATTTAAGCGATTCTACTCTCATTCTATTTAAACAAGGTTACAGGTTCAAGTTGATGACGATCCATAATTGGCAAATTTTACTCGGATCGACCAAACTCGAACTAAATTAGTTGGGGTAAATATCAAAAAAGAAAGAGAGAGAGGGGGGGGAGGAGAGGGTATAGTGGGATAAAATGGGATAGTTATTATTAGGGGTGTACACGGATACAAGGCATATCCGGAATCAGTCGAAACCTACCCGTTAGAGTAGGGTCCGGGTAATGAAAATAAGGTAGGATTTTTGTATTAAAATACGGAACCGGTAAAAATCGATTTCGGTTTTGATTTCGATTTTTACCTACAGGATATCCAGAACCGAAACCGGAACCGATATCCGGAACCAGATGATACTTGGTAATTAAAAGAAAAAGAAAAAAAAGAGTAAGGTTACTTACTGAATGTAGCGATGAACTCAACCTGAATTCCAAGTTCTCGACACTGTAAAACTCCAATCGAAACCTAAATTTCCTATCTCCTTCCTCTTCTCTCCGTCTCTTCTCTAATCCGAGTAATCCCTTTATCGATTTCTCTCAACCCAGCCGTCTCCGAGACTCCGACTCTCCAATCTCTATTTGCTCTGTCTCTCGCTCTTTGTTTTCGTCTCTGATGACCGATTCTCCAGAGGCTCCCCTCCGTCTTCGACTTTTTGCCAAGGTAAAGTTCAAACAAGCAAACAAACTCGAAAATTTGTTTTCATCATCATCATGACAACTAAATCAGACTTGTTTATCTTTCAATAGATATGAGAAATAGGAAAAGCATCGATTTCCTTTACAATAGACTTTTTCAAACTAATATTTTGGGGATTCCTTCAGAAAGGGGAGCTTCTCCTTTGATCTTGATTTGGTTATCTAACATTCAAGCCTGTTGGGAACTGGTTTCGCCTTTTCTCATCAGGCCTTGACTTTAGGAAGCTCTTTGGAATCTCCTTTGAAGTTTCTTCAACCTGCTCCTGAGGAAACTATTTGCATTAATGCTGGCGCTTAGAGCCCTCGAAGTCTCTCCGTAATGTTTGCACAACAGTTGCATTTAGGGCAAGATAGGTGGCAGGACCATCTTCTTCAGAGGATGCTATGTCATCTTCTTCACAATCACTCTTGGTCACAGTTATTCTTTGCTTGTGGTAGTAAATGGTTTTGTCTGCATTGAAATTTTCGTCGGCAGATTTGCTCATGAAAATGTCGTAATCAAGAATTACGGATGTATGATTCGATTTAGTTTTTGATTTGTTGATGCTATGCGATGGTGGTAGAGCTCCTAAGTGATTGTTTTGGGTTGTTTGCTTGTCCTACAAGTGCCAATTGCCAAGGTGAAAGGTTGAACGCAAGCACAGCACGGCAGACGTGGAAGCTCCTGTCTTGCCCTATGTAGATTATAGGGAACCCGGAACCTGTAGTATATCACATGTTCCGGGTAGAGTACGATTCCACATTCTAAAAGGGTAGGTTCCGATTCTTAAATTTCGGAGTCGGTGTACCACAGGTTCCGGATAGAGTCCAGTTTCACATTTTAAAAGAGTAGGTTCCGATTCTTAAGTTTTGGAACTGGTGTTTTACAGGGTAGGGTCCGAGTACCATAAAAAATGCAGGGTACCTGGATCCACACGGGCCAAGTTATTATGTCAAATTTATCATTATGTTCTCAATTAGATGGTGATTAATCAATGCATTTATATATATATATATATATATATATATATATATATAAACTTGACTATAATACAATTGATAGCGTTTGTAAAAGTGAGGAAAATTCTATAGCAGGATGCAAAAAAAAGTCTCATGGTAGAACATTTTGTTTCTCATGACATATAGGTCATTCAAATTTAAAAATTATATTTTAAATTCACAAATGACAAGTTCATCAAGTCCCATTCAATGCTAATAAAAATTTTTGGGTTGATGATGTATCCCATGGAGACATCGCCACGTGTCATATTCAAACCGGAATCTATCAACAATTAAAGCCCGACCAGTTGATCAGTTAGTCGGCTTTACAACCTGACCTTTTTAATTTTAAATCGATCAGTTTAATACTTGGTTCAGTTACAACTAAATCGTTTGATATAATCAATCTAGTTAACTCGATCACTCGAGTTAAACATTAATACAATTTACTTAAACAATGATGGCGACCAAAGGCAGTTGGTCGTCGTCAGAGAATATAACGGCGGCTCTAGGTTTTTATTCGAGAGAAACAGTAAATAATTCTGTGAATCAAATGAAGAAATATTGTGGTCCTATGCGTAATTTCATCTACGATTTCGCGAAGCTATTGACAGCCATATGATCCGACCTGGTAACGACAACTAGATGCAAGTCTCTTCAAGCCGAAGAATCTAACGACGGCCATTGGCGTTGTCTTTATCGTGCATGATTGGATAGGTTTCATCTGACCGACATAGCATAGTGGGCCACCGCCATTGATGTAGGATGCCGGTGGTTGGATAGGTTTCAATTGGACGAACAAAACATGGTGGCCATTCCCGTCGATTGAGGCTGCGGGGGAACGCCTGTATTTTTTTTTTCAGTCGTTAGCAGAAATATGTAAATTATGGACAATCAAAGAGCAAAGTCCTTACAAGTAATATAATTTTAAAAACTATTTAAGAGGCAATAACAGATGTAGATATTGGTTTCTAGATGAATCTAATATATTGACTAAAAAATAACATAAAACAAAATAAAAAAATTGGTTTGATCAAATGACAACCGTAAATTCATAAATATAAACAAATTCATAATTAAAACTAAATATTTTTTTTTTGTGAATCGAGAAATTTTTTCATTTTTCAAGATTTTTTAATATTTATTTGTGATTCTTAATATAAAAATTAAATTGTCATAATTTTGTTAATAACAAAACAAAAAAATCTTAAGAATTTAGAGACTGAGGTTATCATAATTCATGGCGCAATCACTATTATCAAAACCAGTCCGGACTGATCGGTTCGACTGGTCATATCGGGAACCTACACTATGATTGGTCTGGTTTTGCTTGTGGACCCAAAATGCATGAACAAGCGCATGAACCCAAAGAGCAGAGCAATTTTTCAAGGAAATCCATTTGAATCGGCCACTTCTATGGGTTCTCATTTTTTTTAATTAGCAAAATAACAATGCTTGGAGAAGGAGTTGATCCTTAAACTTCCATGCTACTTTGGTGAAGCCTCTAACCCACTAATCTACTAAGCTATCAACTTCTAGCTAGTTGTAAACTTTTTTCACGGGAAAATGACACTATTAATTCTATAACTTTACCATTTTTTGACATTGAGTCCTAAAAGTTTTATTTCGAAAAATCAAGTCCTAAAAGTCTTCGAAAAACGTCAGCAGTGGTCCGAAAAGTTTTGAAAAAGTGACAGGAGTGGTCCTATCCATCAACTACCGTTACCGTCCCGCATATGTGGAGTTAACGCCGTTCGTTTCGGTGACGTGGCCGTTAGTATGCTGACATGGCACCTTGGACGGACCGGAAAACCCGAAAGCCTGATTTTTAACCCAGCTTCGTCATGGCCGTCCACGACCATCGATGTCTCATTCTTCACCCGACTCCCTCCCCATCATCGATGTCCTGCAAAATCTCTCTTATGCTCACCCATCATCGATGTCCATCTCTAATGTTCCTGCCCTTCAAGATCTCTCGCTCTCAGATATCCAACAATCACAGAGTTCCATGAAACAACATCCCGCTCAGGCATTGCATCGAACATCTTTCGGGCATAATCCACAAACGCCCCATGTGATGAATACATGTGATGAATACATTGAGATCATGTTGTTATTGACAAATATATCTTTTTCAGAACCATGTTTAGATGCAAAAGCTCGAATCATGATGTTATAAGCACTCAGGTTCAGGTTTTTGATGGAGTTGAACACATTAGCGGCATAAGTCAGAGACTACGAGCTCTGGTGAACACAAACGAAGATGAGCCGATTAACAAGGACGGATTCCGTGATGCTGAGGGACTTTACGAGTTGGATGTGGATCTGTCTGAGTTCTCTCACGTTGTTACAGTCATTGATGAGCCGCAGAACCTGACGATTGACAGAAATGGAGTGCTCTGCAATTTTGTAGCATGGAGAACACCACAGACAGTTAAGTTAATTGGCCAACATTACTTTGTTAAGACGATCCACAAAATTTTTCAGTTAACAAGTAATGAAGAGAACTTCAATGCCTGTGAAGACGATCCACAACCACAAACATCCCAGCTAGATCATTGACTTACTAGATTTGTTAGAGAGAATGCTATTGGTTAGTTTTGCATTCAACTAATCAAAATCTCAGTAATGAGAAAATGAACACATTCTGGGCCAAAATTTTTGCTAATAATAATCTATACAATCTCCCAGCAAAAGACAGAAAACAAGATTTGGTCCGAATATAAGAGGAAGCAGATGAGACATCCTTCAATTCTATTTCTGAGAATTTGATGTTTCTGGCGAGCAGCCCCATGTTCACACCGGTGGAAAGCGGTTCGCTTGCTTTGGCTTCCAAGGATGAGATGAACTTCAGATTGATAAAGCCCTTCTCGTCCACGCCGGAGAAATCGCTCTCCCTGTGAGAGAATATGCGGCGGATCGGCTTGTTATTGTAGCCAGCGTCTTCGGGGAAGCGAATTTCGGAGAAGAATCCTCTACGTTTTCGGAGAAGAATCCCGCTGTCGCGAAACAATTCCAAAACGTTTTGGAAGTCGAAGAAGAAGAGGAAGAAAACAGATAAGTCGAACAGAAGAGGAGAAGCAGTAGCAGAAGAAGAAGAGGAAGAAGACAGACATGTCGAGGTGTAATCCGATTTTATTGGTGGGTCGGGTATTACTGGCCCTGTTTGGGTCGAGTCGGGTTGAAATCCGGCAGATTTCATATCTGGTCCAACAACAACGTGCCACATCGTCGTATTAACGGCCACGTGGACGAATTTGACGCCGTTACGTCCACGTGGCGTCACGGTAACGGTCAGTCACATTTAGGACCAATGCTAACACTTTTTCAAACCTTTTAGGACTTGGTTATCCGAAGTGAAACTTTTAGGATTCAATGTCAAAAAATAGCAAACCTTTAGGACCATTAGTGTTATTTTCCCCTTTTCTCACCATTTCCTAGTCATTTATGCCGGTAACCTTTCCAATGTATATTCATAACCATATCTTAATTGTTTTTCTTAATAATATTGTAATTATTGCATATTATCAAATTATAATTATTCTGACCCATCGAAACTCCGATTGAACCCATAAACCCATGCCTCAAGCAGTTCGACATCCGGTCTGATTCTAATAACACTAGGTGCAATACTTTTTTTTTATATATTTTTGTGCATATGATTAAAATAAATAATCTACCTAGGTAATAAAGGAACGCAAAATATAATTGCGACGGTTGAATCGTACAGAAAATAGTATCATTAAATATATGATATTGTATTTGCAATGAAAGAAAAAACTTTACAATAAACTTTGAAGAACAAAATGCAATGATGAGAACTTCAGAAGAACTAACTCGATTTCTATGGGATTATTATTGTAAAAAATTATCACAAAACAATTTTATATTTTTGAAAATTTTAAATACGAACTACATACAGAGGATGAGAGATTCTGTGCTAGGATAAGGTGTTGGGAATAAGAAGAGTATATAAATGATGGTGCAGAAAAGATTTTTCGTGCTTTCAACATTTAGTTGATTAAATTTGGCAAAACATTTCATATATCGGGAAAGTCTTTTAAGCTATTGATTTAGTTTTTTTAAATAGTATCTAATTATATTCTAAAATACAAATAATATAGACGAATATGTCAAAAAAATTTGACTCGACCACATGAAAAATATGTGTTAAATAATTAAAATAATAGAGAGAACCTTAAACCGTTATAGCAATAATCTTATATTTTGATTTAATTATTTAAGTAAATAAACCAGAACAGTAATTTCTATGGTACTTCATTAGCCATTCATAAATATCAAAATTTCTATTCTCATTTAAAAATTTAAGGAAAAATACGTAACAAAATCTATACAATGCACGGGCAAGATAACTAAATAAAGTAAAATTAACTTGCGACAACAATAAATGTGTTTCTACTAATGCAATAGAAAAAATAAAAAGGTAAATACAGTTTTCAAAAATTTAAGAATAATATAATTTAAAAATAATTAATTATTTTTGCTGGATACCATTAGAGCTATTCATCATTAAAGTTTAACCAAAATAACATATAATGTAAAAAAATTAAAATATATATATGAATAGAGCCGTATTAAACACTTTATACTTTTTAGATTCATATTCGCACTTTCTACATAAATTTGATGATCATGTTAAAATATTTAGTGAATTAATAATATATAAAACTGATTATGTTTTAGCCTAATTAATGGATAAATACAATACTAATCATAAATGAAATAAATACCTGCAATGCAGGCATACTTAGACTAGTGATAATAATCAGAGTAAATATGGACCTGAGACTGGAGGCTAGAGGAAAGGGCACAAAATTAATTCGCAAATGCTGATAATGGAAAATAGGAATGGCAGCAAGCAACTGCTAGAGATTGGAACCTCTCTCTCCGTCTGTCTGGTCACCTTGACATGCAAGAGTTTGTCACCACCAAGAGACAAAAATCTATCAGCATAATAATTATTTCTTCACTCTTCTTTTTCGCTATAAAAAAAAGTCTATGCACGTAGTATAAGCAAATTAGAGAATTCGATAAAGAGATATGGGTAGATCCAAATTTAAGAGTGCGTTTGGATTGAGAGTTGAGTTGAGTTGAGTTGAGTTTTGGTTTTAATTGGTTTGTAATGATTGTATCGTTGAATTATAAGAAAAAGTGTGAAAAAGTAATAAATAATTGAGAGAAAATAATGATTAAGTAATGATTGTGTCGTTGAATTGTGAAAAAGTAATAAATAACTGAGAGAATTTAATATTAAAAATTGAATTGAATGGTTAAATTTTTTTTTTAAAAGTAATGATTGTGATGTTGAATTGAAGATAAGTGGAGTTGAGTTGAGTTAAGTTGAACATTGTTTATAAAACAAACACATCCAATTTCTAGATCATTTGTATGAGTGTCATTACATTATATTTCTTTCTTATTTGGTCACTCTTTGTTGTACCATCATCATCATCATCATAGCGTTAATATATTATATCTATCTATATATGCGCATATATTGGGTTTGTTTTTCTACAATATATATATATATATTTATTTATTTATTTATTTATTTACCTAAAAATGTATGTATCATCATTCAAGTAAATTAATTGAATTTTTTCAAACAAATTAAAATAATTTAATTACACGGACTGAAAAGATACTTGAACCTACCGACAAAAATAATTTACTTACATTGTGCAAAACTTATTTGAAGTATAGGTAAATTATTGGGGACGTTTGGTTTTAGAGTTAAAGTAATTTTCATTTTGATTTTGATTTTGATTGTGCAAAAAGACAAATGAGATAGTATTATAAATTTGACTTGGAAAACGTGTATTTTTGTTGTGTAGTGGGTAGAGTTAAAATCAAAATCATGATTCTAAAATCTGATCATGAAATCAAACGGGCAGAGTTTTAAAAAATGAGTATCTGTCAATCACTCATTGGTCGGGAGGTGAATGTATGGTACTTTCTTCCTCTTTTTTCTTTTATGGGTATTTCAGTATCCATAATACCAAGGTTGTCAGGATAGAATAGGTAGGAGGTCGTGGGATAATGAAGGGTAGGATCGGATGGGTGAATCGTAAGATCTTATTTGTAATTATATATATATATAACATGCTTTCCTATTCATTAGGACTCACAAATCACAATTCTTAGCTAGCATAAAATTCAGCAAACCCGAACGCAGCAGAGAGCTCGAAGCATAAACCCAAACACTCAGCGAAGGCAAGACCAGAGAGCTCGAAGCCTCAAACCTCACCTACCAATAGTAGACCAGAGAGCTCGAAGACCAGCAGCTCGGTGAAAGGCAGGATGGAATATGGACAGCAGCTTCGCGACCAGCAGCTCCGAGACCAGCAGCTCCGCGACCAGCAGCTCTGTGAAATCCTCAAACCTCAGCTCAGCTCCGCAACGCCCCCTATACTCGAAGGACGACGATATGAGCGGGGGACGAAGGCAATTTCAACCGGAGAAGAAGGGCAAGCCGGCAAGGAGTCCAATTGGAAGCCGGCTGGAGTTTTCTTTCATCGACAGGAGTCATTCAGTCGAAGACTAAAAAAGAAATAGGGGAAAAAATTTTCAATTGGGCTGCTCTATGGGCCGAAAAGTTGGGCTGGGCTTGGGCCAATTTTGTGGACTGAAGCTGAAGGTAGGATCGGTAGGATCCCACCAATCCTATGATTCCACGACTTGACTTGCGATCCAAGCACGATTCTGCAATTTTGATCCCCGAGGTGAAATCGAGATTGCTAGCCACCATAAGGATCGTAGAATCGTGTGATTCTACTGCTTCAATCGGGATTCTGACAACCATAATTAATACAGTTCGAGTCAGGTCGGTCACTAAGAGATAAGGCTCTCCCAATTAACAATTTTTTATATTAACAAGATTCTAAGTCCAAGAGGTTATTTAAGGGAAATAAGTGTTATGGTACTTTTATTTAAGATAAACGTATTGTAGGATTTTGCGCATATATATCGTTGGAGGAGCATGAATAATTGCTCATATTCAATACAAGGAAAAAAGCCCACTTGCTATCAAAAGAAGGCGCTCACTAGAAGTCATAGGTTCAATACGAAGGATTTTGCGCATACATATATTATTGGAGGAGCATGAATATGTGCTCATATTCAGTACAGGAAAAAATGACACTTGCTATCAAAAGAGGGTGCTCGCCTCTTGACGTGGAAATCACAAGTTCGATATCCAGTGAAACTATATGTGTTTCTTTATTAATTATTTAATATCCCTTTTTCATTATTCTAAGACCTCTAACCAAGAAAAAACCCACTGGCTCAACTGAGCAGTACTAGAAAACGACTTACTGTTCATATGCGGTTTCTCTCTGTCTCTCTCTCTCTCTCTCCCATGCTCTCTTTCTGCTCCGCTGCCTCACCTTCCTATCCTTCCTCCAGTTAGTTCACGCCCGCGGGCCCCACGGTCCCACGTCACCTCTGCTCTCCTCTCACCCAGGCCCCCATCCAATCCAAAGATAGATAGAGAGAGCTCTCTCCGCAGCTTCGGCATTTCTTCGCTGTCTTGTGTGTGATAAATCCATTCATTCGGGCTTGGTTAGTTAGTTATAGCCATAGCTAGCTTATTGGGTTGGGAGTTGGGGTTACTTTCAATGCAGAGCCAGAGGATTTTGTAAATGGCGCAGCACTGTGATCTTCAAATCCACATTAACAGTCAGCGAACATTCTTTGTGAATGCGGTTGGTCAGCCTTCCTTCTCTGTTTTTTTTTTTTTTGGGAACTCCTTCCACTTTTAATTCTAAATTGAGGTGAGATGCATGATGTTCCATCCCTCCCTCCCTCCCCGCACCTGTGGTTCTGCAGAAAACAATATCAGCCTACTCGGGAAGGCTGAAGAAGATAATAAAACAAGACGAGAGAGGGACCCGGACCAAGAATTCGGTTATAGAGGTCAACAACTTCCCTGGAGGCCCAGATGGATTTGAATTGGTCTTGAGATTCTGCTACAACAAAGGCCATATACCGATCACCGCCTTAAATGTGTCCCTCCTCCACTGCTGTGCGGTTTTCCTGGGCATGATGGACAAGGTGTCGACCCGCAACCTCTGTCAACAGACAGAGACGTTTCTCGAGGGGATCTTGGAGTGGCCGTGGAAGGATATTGTGGTGACCCTCAAGAGCTGCGAAACTTTCCTTACCTATGCGGACACAACTGGGCTCCTCACAAAGCTCATATGCGCTCTCCTGGCCAAGATCGCAGCTCATGATGATCAGAATAATTCCGACATCAATCTTCAGATTGCTTCCTCTTCTTCATCCTCATCTTCTCCAGAAACCATCAGATTCTCGTCCTCCTCCGCCAGGACCACTCCCGAACTAATGAAGCAAGTAGTCGCCAAGTCCTCCAAGTCCTGGTGGTTCTACGATTTAACACTTCTATCACCATCGATCATAGAAAAGATTGTGAAGGGCTTGGGGACCTTTGGGTTGGAGAACAACAGCATAGTCCTCACGAGATTCCTCCTGCATTACCTGAACACTGCGTGTCAAACTCCTCAGAGCAACAGACTTGATCTGCAGTATCCTCCCAGCCCCGGCCCCGGCCCCTCAAAGGTGGAATATGGGGGGATTGCAGACACAGCAGTCTATGGAGTCATTGAGGCGTGCAAGTCCTCAATGTCGGCGTTTTCATGCAGAGGGCTGTTCCGGGTATTGAGGATTGTGTCCACCTTTGGACCCAGCAAAGAATGCAGGTTGGGATTGGAGACGCTGATTGGGAGAATGCTTGATCAAGCAACCGTAGATGACCTCCTGGTCTCTGGGCTTTTCAGAGGCCAGCAGGGAGTTTACGATGTGAATCTGGTGGTGAGATTGATCCGGGTGTTTGTGAATGGGGACGGATCATCAACTCCACATGATAAGATGAAGAAGGTGGGCAGGTTGGTGGACAAGTACCTCCGGGAGATAGCGCCTGATCAGAACCTTAAAATGTCGAGGTTCCTCGGAGTTGCGGGAAGCTTGCCGGACTCTGCTAGAGACAGCTTTGATGGGGTCTACAGAGCAATTGACATATTCCTCAAGGTGAATTATAATTCAATTACTTCTCATATTGGTCTATGAATTAATATTGATGGGATTCGCCAGAATACGTAACTGAATGGGAAAAATTTGGTGGCAGCAAACCAATTACTTTAATTTCCCATTGATTCATGGATTCTTATTTTGCTGCTTACATGCTAGCTAGTTAACAAAAATGTTTTAAGTGTATTTTATTAAAAGAGAGTACAGTACAGTGGCGCATGCCCTTGACTGTTGACTTAATAATAATTAATTAAATTCAATGAATGAATGATTAATGAATCTGCAGTCGCATCCATCTCTATCGTTTGAGGAGAGGTCGAGGCTGTGCAGATGTCTCAACTATGAGAAGCTGAGCCTGGAAGCATGTAAGGACCTCACTAAGAATCCTAAGATCCCTCCAAGAATCGCAGTGCAAGCACTCATGTGTCAGCATCAGGAGCAGCAGCAGCAGAACTCGACCGAAGATAGCTGCTGCCCCATGGCAAAAGAAAGCCCTGTTCAGACTCCGAATTCAAGCACAATGAGCAAGTACACGCAGTTGATGGTGTACAACGGTGGTGGGAATTACGTTATAGACGCGGAGAGCATGATACCGGCCAAGGAGGAGGAGGAGGAGGACATGAAGGTGAACCTGCAGGAGATGCAGTGGAGGGTGGTGGAGTTGGAGAAGGTGTGCAAGCAGATGAAGGGCCAGATGTCTAAGATGGTCCGCCACCCTTCCTCCTCTGCCTCTACTCCCACCAGGGCCCTGCCTAGGCTCTGTTAATAACCCTATACTTGCACATATATCTATATCTATATATGATAAAATACATTGCATGGCCATCGGCTTCTTTGTGATTTGCCATTGCATGGGTTTTCCTTTTCCTTACGTTTTAGGGGGAATGCCAGCAATGCAATTTCTATTCTCGTGTCATTTTGGCGTTGTCTAGCATCTAGGCCCAAGTCGCAATTTTGAGGAATTCCCCTTCGTTTTCTTTCTTTCTTTTTTCTTTTTTTTTTGTCTTTTAGTCAAACTTGATTCGCTTAGGTGCCTCCTTATTGCCCAAAAAAAAAAAGTTGATTGCTATTCCCAAAAACATTTTATCAAGTAATGTCTCATTAATTATTTCCGTTCCAGCATAGCTACAGTCGAAATGAACATAAAATACTCACCGAAAAAAGTAATGAACATAAAATAATGACGTCGAAGTAAGGGCATAATTGGCCGTCACTTGCCGCGGGCTTTGTCTTAACTTAATTTAAAACTGGAATCAATTTAGAATGTCACTAGGCAGTTTTCACACTAAGATCGGCATAGCTCAAGAAAACAAAACCAAATCCAATTGTCTAAATCTTTCTACTATTTTCCATTGGTTATATATATAGCCCTATAGCTACAGCTACAACTACTTAGGATTATAACATTTCGTCAAAAGGTACACGCTCGACTTTAATTAATCAAATCAATCCTCCCGATGAACATATGACACAGGTATAAGTGTCACGTGAACCTTATTAAATTAAGCCAACCATCATAATAAAGATTCGCCCACCAAAATACAACCAGACACTGTATATATGTACGCATACACACACACACACATTTATATATGAAGGTTTCGACCACGACACTTGTCAGATGAGGTTGTCTTTACTTCTGCAAGTTTGCGATTTTTATTCTTTTTTCTTTTTTTTTTTCCTTTGAAAAGAATCATTTCGCCTCAGTATTATCAGAACCGGACCGGACAGCGAACCGGTCGAGACATGGATTCACGGGTTTATGGGTTCACCCGGGAGTTCGATGGGTCGGACCGCTTATTTGATTATAAAATAAATAAATATTTATTATTATAAGAAGATAATATCAAATAGTAATACAATAAAATAAAAGAGTAATAAAATTTCAGATGCTCTAGCAGTGGAAGTAGCTCCAGATTTGGCAAAACAACGAGCTTGAAAGCAACTCCAAATTTGGAATCAGTTCCAGATTTGGCAAAAAGCCACAAAACAACGACCTCTGCAATTCTATATGGACACCTTAGCAACCAACAATGATGGAGGTTCATGAAAGTTGCAAAATTTGGTTGACAAACATGAGTTATAAGACCACAGCAA
This sequence comes from Punica granatum, assembly GCF_007655135.1. Classification (NCBI taxonomy): domain Eukaryota; kingdom Viridiplantae; phylum Streptophyta; class Magnoliopsida; order Myrtales; family Lythraceae; genus Punica; species Punica granatum. The sequence continues at coordinate 168,021 of NC_045134.1, forward strand.
CCTCAGCACACAAGTGTCTAACCTTCACAGTTCATTCATACAACTCACACGTAAATCAAAGTTCAACATCACAAGAGATAAATCACAATTGCTTCATCCAACGAGGACTCACTAATTAGTTAATAGCATCAGCAATTCCATGCACTCCAAAATCACCTTTAGCACTCACGATGCAATCGGATTCAAACTACAACACTCATGATGCTTAAAAGTCATGTTCTGGTTTCAAATGATTAATGATTAAAACACTTTGACCTTCTCTTATGCAGGATTTTTGGTACAATTAGTATCACCATTACATTTATTTGGGGGCAAGTAATGCCTTGGTTATCTCAGTTGTACGATCAATGCAATTACATCTGCACAAATAATTGCTTTTAACACATAGAAAATGTTATTAAATTTGCTTGAAGTCCTATTGATATACCTTTTCTAGCAAATGGAAGTATGTGTAACTGTAGTAGAGATCATAGCCTGGCAATTTAGGGATCCCAAATGATTGGCTGAAGGAGATTGTGCTCTCAGCTCCTCCCTAAACTAAATAAGAATAAAACAAACAAATTTCCCATTGCTGACTTAGTTCAGAATGAACCATTCTCTGTTCATATTTGTAGTCTACAAATTTTTCAATCAATGGATATCATATTAACTAATTCGGGAAAAATCGAATATTCTAGTTTGTCTGAGAGTTTATGGGGCCAAAACAAATATGAGGAACTTCAATAGTATGGCAAAGCGCATTTCAAAATGTTAATGGTGAGTGCTTAAGAGAATGTAATTGGTCTTGTAACTTTTTGTTGAGAATGGATTGTTTCTGCTATAAAGTATCTGTAGTTGGTATTTAAGCTAGTTCTTATGGAGCTCGTTGACTTCAGCAAAAATAACCAACCACTCCCTTAACATTCAGCAACAACAAGTCGCCGTAATTTCAATTTTCATTTTCAACAAAATCAACCAATCAACGCCTCAATTTGTCACCGCAACCGCAAGCAAAGGAGAAGAGGAAGAGGAAGCTCGAACCGTGCCTTGCCTGTAGACTCTGGATTGTGCAATCACAGAAGTTGCCGCTCGAGGGTCTGGACGCTAGAGTCTGGAGAGTGGAGACTCTGGTCTGGACTCTGCAATCACAGAAGCTGCCACTCGAATGATGGAAGGAGAAGATTATGGACTTTGTCGCTCGAAGGAGAAGAGGAAGACTGGTTTGGACTCTGCCACTCGAAGGAGAAGACGAAACTTGCGACGATCGAGCCCGAAGCAGAAGACGAAACTGCCGCTCGACTGATCACTGATGAACTGAGTTGAGGTGATGAGCTAACGGCGAAGATGAAGAACAGAGGAAGAACGAAGAAGACGACTAAGGTTTTCGAATTTCCATCCAAGTCTGCGATTTTTGCCCGATTTCAGTTCGGGTCGAGTGGGTTTTGGTTCGCATTTCATTTAAATTTCTAAACCCATGCAACCGGCCGGTTTGAATAGTTCGATGGGTTTATCTAAAAACCGGCCGATTTCTGGATTTATCGGTTTTTTTGTGCATTTCGGGTTTTTTAGCTAACCGGACTGGACATAGGTCCGGTTTCCAGTCCGATCGATCAAACCGGCCGGTCCGATCCGGTTCTAATAACAATGTTTCGCCTACTAAACTATGGGCGTTAGGCATCTGTACGACCTAAACTATTTTTCTAGTAGTATATAGATATAGATATTTATAAATTAATTAATGTTCTTTATTATTGTAGATAATATTAGTTGTGACCCAATCGAGTCTGTATATCTTGTATATATAGTTAAGAAAGATATAATAATGGTGTCATGATACATGATGAGTTATACAAGGTAAGAGTATATCTCGAGATGTCAAAATAGATAAGGAACGTGCGTAGAAATCCATAATCCGGTGTTTTGCCAAATAATTTTTAAAAGGAGAGAAAATTTGTAAAATTGGAAAAGGAAGTCTATTGATTGTAAAAACAGCTGCAAGTGAGGCATCAACCCAAAACCGTTGTGGTTGATGATTTTGGATGATAAATGTTTGGACCATATCAAGAATATGATGATACTTCCTCTCCGGTACACCATTTTGTTGCGGAGTGTGTGGACATGACATGCGAAAAGTAATTCTCGACTTATTGAATAAATCTCGAAATTTAGAATTGTTAAATTCTAAACTACCATCACATTGGAAGATTTTAATTTTCCTATTAAGTAAAATTTTCACTTTTGATTTAAAAATTTAGAAAAGATTAAAAACGTCCGATTTGAGTTTTAATGGAAATAACCGTGTGAATCGGGAAAAATCATCAATAAATATAACATAATATTTGAATACCAAATAAGATGCAATTGGAGAATGCCAAACATCCGCATGAATTAACTCCAAAAGAAATTGTGCAACATGGTCTGCGGGATAAAAAGATAACCGGGAGGATTTACCCAAATTACAGCAATCATAGAAATCTTTATTGAAAGAAATCATAGGAATTAGCTTTCTAGACCTGAGGACTTCCAAGACCAACTTGTTTGTGTGCCCGAGACGCTGGTGCCAAATCACTAAGGGTTGGGTGGTGACATAGAAAGACCGCGACCATGATAGAGGAATGGGATATAGAGTCCCCTTAGAGGGGCACCTGAGGAGAGTCCTCCCCGAGAGGTTGTCCTTTAATAAGAAACCAGAGTCAATGAGTATCACTTGGCAATTGTTTTCTTAACATAATCGATGAATGGAGACAAGATTATAATCAAGGCTAGGAATATAAAGCATATTTTGTAAACATAGAGGTCTTAAAGGTATGGGAATGATCACAGAACCTACTTTTATGTATAGGCAAAATAGATCCATTGGCAATAACAATAGATAAGGAACTAGAATATGGGTTGAGATTGTCAAAGTATACCTTCGTTATGGACCATTTGGGAGGAAGCACCGAAGTCCAACTAAGAATCCGGTGATGTTGCATCATTCAAACTCATGGCAGCAAGAGACTTTGGATAGACATGGGATTGATGTTGGGTGTAATAATCGAAGCATTGAAGAGCAGTATGTCCAGCAATATTGCATAATTGACAAGCCACAGCTGCAGGAGCATGTCCTAGTATTCCATCATTGACCAAAGGAAAGTTACCCAAAGACCTTACTAGGTACGGGAATTGGTTCGGTTGTCCACGGCCATAAGCAATTGCTGCAAGACCTCCACGACCATTGCTATTGTAGCCACAACCAGCACTTCCATGGCCATAGGAATGCCCAGGAAAACTCTGCCGTGAGAAGTATCCACGACCAGAACCATTCCCATGGAATCGACCACCACCTCTAACACCCCCTCGATTGGATTTTCCGCCATGGTTTCCACTGTGTTGCTATCCGCAACCACCACCATGTCCTCCGGGTTGTGTGGATATCTGAAGAGCCATGTTAGCTGCTAGAGAAGGAGCATGATAGAATTTCTAAACTCTGTTTTCATTGAACAACAGCTTGTTGCGAAAACATCAAAAGATATGGGGCTGGGGTCATTAGCATTGTAGGTGATAAAAGACTCGTATTCTCGAGGAAGGCCAGCAATGGCAAAAGTAATAAGATCTTCATCATCAATGGGCTTGCCAATCTCCTTTAGTTGATCGGCGAGCAGTTTGCAGTTGTGCAGGCACTTCTCAACTCCTTGATCTTCCAGCTTCCTGTGAGGGAGTTCGACCTTGATATCCCGATACATGACCCGGGATCGCTCGACGAGACGGTTATGGAGACCGTCCCAGACTTGCCGTGCCATGCCCTGGTCATGGACTTCTTCCAACAGCGGTTCGGAGGGCGTGGAGAACAACCAAGATCATATGTTTTGGTCCATCCTACACCATGTTGCATGCATCGAGTCTGTCGAGTCTAGACATGGTTGACTGCCATCAACAAATTCCAAAAGATCACGAGATTTCAGGAAGGTGGAGAAGAGTGTTTTCCAAACGAGATAATTCGAGTTGTTGAGTTGAATGTGGACGAGGTTGGTGATGTTAGGTGTGGTGATAGAACTAGAAATCAGACTAGACAGGGACGGCAGAGCAGTGGAATGTGGAGCGGGAGAAAGAGCAGTGGCTCGTGAGACATGATTTAGCGGGAGTGAGAGGGGAGAGGCTACAGAGGACCTGGCAAAAGGGTGGGGGCAGCTAGGGAAAAAAAAAACAAGAAGAACCTTAGGCGTTGATGCCATGTAGATAATATTGGTCGTAACCCAATTGAGTTTGTATATCTTGTATATATAGTTAAGAAAGATCCAACAACGGTGTCTTGATACATGATGAGCTATACAAGGTAAGGGTATATCTCGAGATATCGAAATATATTCTGATAATTATATTAATTAATATTAACATATTCAATGACTTCTTTTTAATAAGAAAGTATACACATTTTCCCTTTTTTTCTTGTGTGTATATAAATATATATATGATTTATTTGTTTCAAAAAATATAATATATTTAGTTTTCTGTAAGAAGAAATAAATTGATGTAAATAAAATAATATTTCCTTTATTGATATTTGATTATTTTTTCTTTATTCTAATTTTATATCATATTTACTTTGAAAATCAAATTTTTATTTAAAATTGACAGATATCGTGCAGTCCTTATATATGAAATCATTAATATCCTAATTGATATATAAAATTCTTATATAAGAACCTATAGTCAAATTTTTAATATCACAACTTTTTTATTTCATTCATATTTCAACACGGTAAATATTTTCTTCCTCTTCACTTATATATCTATGTTTATTTCCCCCCCTTTTTTTCCTTAGATTTTAGTTTGATCTATTGTTCATAATTGAGAGAGGTTCATAATTGAGAGAGATTGTAATATTTTGCTTATAAATGTTTATTCTATATGTTGTCGAATGTAGTTGATTATTTTGTTTGAATAATATATATTTAATGTGAATGGTTTATTGGAATATAACATGTACAAATATTTGATCATATTAGTTGCAACTAAATATTATTTAATTACTGCCCACACGTGCGCTAATCTTCAACTAATTATATATACGTTGATAAATATTGATTGATGCATGCTATTAATGATAATCACTTAATTTATTCATACAATAGTTCGCCTGTGGGTATATACCTAGTCTATATATAATATATAATACATGGACAATTGATATAATTTGCCCCTTAATTAATTGCTACTGAAGAGTGAAATATTGTCTCTCATTCTCAATAGGTCCGATATATATATATATATATATATATATATATATATATATATATATATTAAATGGTTCAATATTTTCTTAAATGAGTATTATAAAAATAGTAAGAATTAACCCCAGTTTTACATAACTTGAAAATTTAAAGTTAAATACAACAATAATTTGTTACCAAATGACCATTAGTTTCTAGTAAAAATATGTGGATACAAGTTAATCTTAATAGAAAATAATAAATTAAGTGATCTTTATTAGACAAGATGGAAATTTTACATTTTTATATGCATATGACGGTCATCATCTCCTTCTAATGAGCTTCTTATTTTATTTTTCATATTGTCGTATTGTAAATATAATTGGTTGTTAGAATAGAAAAATAATATGAAAGTTGAATCGAAAAAAATTCAAGATTCTAGTATATTTATAAACAGATAAATTTTTAATTTATTGGAATATTTACAAATGATATCTAATTTTATTAAGTAGCATGTAGGTAGTGTGATGTGAGTACATAGATATGTTGCCCCCGCTAACCAAAATTCCTGGCTCCGTCCCTGGAGCATAGCATAGTGGTAAGGTGCGTGTGTGCTATCCCGGAGGTGCACGATTGAATCTTTTCGAGCGCAAAGTGGAGATGTTTGAGGGCCCGCTCAGTTGTGCTAGTCATGGCCTCCTAAGAGTTGTCCCAATTATTTATATTTTTTAAGACTGAAAAAAAAAATTCAAATTTCGAGGGATTTCTGTCTATATTTTATATACAGAAAAATTTCGTCAATGTTCTGTCCCTATTAAAATGGAGACGGAATACCAACAGTTTTGATTTGTCTACAGCAGACGGAAAGTTCCGTTCCAATTCCGTCTCAATGAGACGAAAAATTCCGTCTATATTTCGTCTCTATTAAAATAGGGACGGAATACCAACGGTTTTGATCTGTTTACTGTATATGGAATGTTTTGTTCCAATTCTATCTCAATGAGACGTAATAGATATGAAAAAATATTTCTCAATACATAGAGGCGGAATTGTCTGTCTCAATTAATTTGCAATGCTAAAATTACCTACGATGCAAAATTCGTCTCTATTCCGTCCCTAAGGGTGGAATCGAGACTGCATAGAGACGGATTTTGCCATCCTTATTTCGCAGATTTCTTGTAGTTCAGTCAATTAAATTTATTTCGTAATCGACACGCCTGCTCGAACATTGAGTGCGGCATAAAACTCAGTAAAAAAAAATATATTAATGAATGTACGATTCATCATAGTAACCCTTCTTCATCTCTATAAATGACTCCAATCTGAGTTTCTCGATTCTGCACGAAATCACACCCAAACTCGGTCCATACAAATTAATAGGCGCCATTTTTTCCAACTCATCCAACCTCAGGCGACGGCAAGAATGACCTTCACTGTATTTCTCGCTTTCGCAGCCCAAAAGTACGTCCTCACCGACCATGGCTACACCGAGTCAACCCATTGAATTGGGCAAACCAGTTTCGAGGCTGCCACTGCTTGCTTGAGCCCAGGGCTGGCGGTCAATCTAGTCGAGGAGCTAAGACAGGACGCCGATGACTAAGGCATAACAGAGAGGGTTGACGAAGGAGACCAGAAGCTTATTTATTTATTTTAGGTAATTTTGGCATTATGTGATGGTCTTCCTGAAGGGTCGGTCGACGTGAGTTTGGCTAGGACAAAGGAACTAGCAGCATGCGGGGACACAGTCTCAGTGGCCGGTGGCATCAATACTCAGGTCAAGAGGCAGCTCATTGCTTCCATCTCCATAATCGTAAAAACCTACCTGTCGATCCTGACGACCGGGTTCTTCCTCAAGGTCTATAACTTCTTAATGATCCCTACAATTAATGTCCAACTTGAAGAAGGAAAAAATGGTATGTGCTTTTGGGTGTATACTGAAGCGCTTTATGTTATAGTTAGATAACAATACTTTGAAATAATGTCATCCGTATCTACTTTCATCTATTCTGATTCATTTTATTTTTTTTTCCGATGGATAACGGGGCCTAAGCCCAATAGAAAAACAAAATCAAGTTAAGTAATGCAGAGGCGAAGTATGGAAGCCTAACGATATCGCCAAAAAATAGCGCTCCCACCCCCGTTGAGGTGCTGTTAAACATGAACTCCCGAGGAACAGCTGACAGTACTCATCGCCAGCCAATCAATACAAAAATTTCCCTCGTGATAAGTGATGGTACTGAATGCTCCATTCCCTATTCAACAACTCGCCAATGGGATCCACTTTCATCTATTCTGATTCAATGTTTTAATGAAATTCTTTTGCTGAAGGATGTAGTCGACACGAGGAGAAGCAGAGAGTAGGGCTAGCATCTTCTTTTTCTGGTTTGGCTTTACCGAATTACAAGTGCTAGGACCGGCACTACGTTGCGGGTTTAGTTTTTGTTTTCTTATTTTTCCTTTTTTTATTTTTAAGAACTATAGAAAAATAATATTATATCTTTATACTAATTAGAGAATAATACAGTTTAATGTTTAATGATAATTTTTTATATACGAAAATCATCAACTTTATATATAGTTATATGGTATTTTATGTAATTTGTTGTAAACTATTTAAAAAATAATTTGTCGTACTATTTCTTTCAATTTTTTGACTTACAACATTTGTTCATTATTTAATAGTAATTTTAATAAACTTAATGTTAAAAATGATTAACTTAAGCACATTACTTTATGTATTAATTTGAGTTGCGTTATACTTTACTATCTCATTTTAATCGAATTTATATGTTCCCTTTTTATTGAAGTTCTACACAAGTACGATTATAGAGAAAAATAAACATGGATCACATGTTATGAAATAATTTATTCTTGTGCATATTTAATTATATTTATTTGTGTTACTATTAGTATTTATTGAAATTATAATTTCTATATAGTTCAATAAACATGCTTGAGATGATTTAGATGGGTAGATATTGAGTAGAAAGACTCTAATATCTCTTAAAAAAAGTGCCACTAACATTAAAACTTACAAATACAATTAGGTGAAGAAAAAAAAAGAAAATCATATATATTAAATTGTGAAGAAGGAACTAGCTAATTCCGAAATTAATTTTCATCCTCAGGTCCTTTTGTATCCAAAGGTAGATATAAGTTATTTGTAAAGAGGAAAAAAAAGGAGTAAGAAAGATTTGAAGTGAAAAGAGTGAAAATTGGAAAAAAGAAATAAGAAGAATGGGCTCCTAAAATGTTTAAACCCATGACCACCAGCTCCAGTAAAGAGAGAAACCAAACCTTTAAGCGACCGGGGCAACCGAGCTTTTATGTCATCATAGGAAAATTTAGATGTTGTTTGATAAATTAATTATTTAAAAATTAATCACTTAATTAGTTAAATAAAGAAATATATAGAAAGAAAATATTGATGATAAAGGTGAGAAAATGTTTTGTAAGATGTAAAGAGCATCAATAAGTGAAAAATAACTTATTTCATTAAGTCAAAATTTTTGCTTACTCATCAAATGGATTTTAAGACCATTATCTTTCATCTTTCTCTTTCTTTCCTATTTATTTTTCCATTTAATTAACATATAACTAAGTTTAAATACTTATTTAATTAAGTTGTAAACAAACACAATCTAAATAACTATTATTGGCGTCAAGCACACTAATTTATGTATTAATTTGAGTTCCGTTATACTTTACTATCTCATTTTAATCGAATTTATATGTTCCCTTTTTATTGAAGTTCTACACAAGTACGATTATAGAGAAAAATAAACATGGATCACATGTTATGAAATAATTTATTCTTGTGCATATTTAATTATATTTATTTGTGTTACTATTAGTATTTATTGAAATTATAATTTCTATATAGTTCAATAAACATGCTTGAGATGATTTAGATGGGTAGATATTGAGTAGAAAGACTCTAATATCTCTTAAAAAAAGTGCTACTAATTAAAACTTACAAATACAATTAGGTAAAGAAAAGAAAAAAAATCATATATATTAAATTGTGAAGAAGGAACTAGCTAATTTCGAAATTAATTTTCATCCTCGAGTCCTTTTGTATCCAAAGGTAGATATAAGTTAATTGTAAAGAGCAAAAAAAAAGAGTAAGAAAGATTTGAAGTGAAAAGAGTGAAAATTGGAAAAAGAAATAAGAAGAATGGGCTCCTAAAATGTTTAAACCCATGACCAACAGCTCCACTAAAGAGAGAAACCAAACCTTTAAGCAACCAGGGCAACCGAGCTTTTATGTCATCATAGGAAAATTTAAGTGTTGTTTGATAAATTAATTATTTAAAAATTAAGCATTTAATTAGTTAAAAAAAGAAATATATAAGAAGAAAATATTGATGATGAAGGTGAGAAAATGTTTTGTAAAAGGTAAAGAGCACCAATAAGTAAAAAATAATTTATTTCATTAAGTCAAAATTTTTGCTTACTTATCAAATGGATTTTGACTCAATCATTAAGTAGATAAAACCATTATCTTTCATCTTTCTTTTTCTTTCCTATTTATTTTTCCATATAATTAACATATAACTAAATTTAAATATTTATTTAATTAAGTTATAAACAAACACAATCTAAATAACTAGTATTGGTGTCATATGCCGTAGACCAACGACAGTGGCACAATCTTGTGCACTCGAACCACTAAACAGGAACTTTTGTTTTTAAGATAGATAGATAGATATGTTACTTTTTCTCGAAGTTGTCACTGCAAGTAAAAGTAAGCTCGGTCCCCTCTCTCTCTCTACAGTTTGTGAAAAAATTAGTTCCATATCAAAAGGATTTAGTGCGGTGACACATGCCCTCACCTGTCAATTAAGAGATTCCAAATTCGATACTTAAGTGAGATTTTCAATGCCTCTCTATTAGATATTTAGAATTTCTATTTCATTATGAACCTCTTTTATAACTGAAAAAATAATCCAGTAAAATAAAGGTTGTGGCTATTTCCACCCCCATTTTGGCTATTCCACTCCCTTCATTGACCATGGCACTAAAATACCCTCAACGACACATTAATTACACTAATTAGATATGGATAAACCCCTCAAATTGCTCCTTGATTTCTCATTTCTTCCTTTCTTGATTATTGCATTAAACATCACCTATGAACTTTTTTTTCGCACTTTCCATTACACATCCACTTACCTATAATATTACTTAAATGAAATTTCACATTTCCTACCTAATTCCTAATTATTTTTTTTAGCATAGTATCCTATTAATTGGTTGAAAATCTTGATGCACAAAAAAAATAACAAAATATATACATATATATTTACAAAAGCAATTTCTTTAAAAAAACCAAAAATAAATATTTAATAAAATTTTTACTTCTTTTTAAAATGATATTCTCGCTCTTTTCTTTTTTTTGGTTGAATAGTGTTCTCGCTCCTTAGTCAAATATTCAAGGTAGATAGGATGGCTGGCAGTATTTGACACGACATGAATACGACACGGAGTTAAGCGGGTCTGAATTAAGACTAAATGTGTTTCGTGTCTAAACCGGTCAAACCCGTTTAAACACGATAAATAATTGTGTTTAAACAAGTTCAATCCTAGTAACCCTTCTAGACTCAATTAGACCCGTTTATATTATGTGTTATCGTGTTAATAAATTTGTTTCACATATTGTATCAATTAATAGAAGAAAGTACTTGTTTATATATATCACCCATTTATGATGTTTTTATCATGTCAATCGTGTAGTAATATATAATTAAAGTTAATACTGTCATATCATGTAGGTATAATATGTACATAAAGGCAATAGTGTCATATGGTGTAGGTAAGTATATATACTCATTTAAACAAGCTTAGTTAAACGGGTTAGACATGTCATATCCATGTCAACCCGTAATTAAATGTGTCGTATTCGTGTTTGAAAATTTTGACACGTTTATTAAACGTGTCATGTTCGGGTTTAGGTTTAGAGCTTTATGACACGAATCCCTTTAGAGATGACCCGTTTAAACACAACACGATACATATTGTCACCCCTAGTAGATAGATTTCCAAATGAATTATTAAGAGAAGTCAATATACTAGATGCTTTTTTTGTCATTTAATTTTTTGTTTTCTTTTAACATCGTGATATATAATATGAATTTGTAATGCGATATAGTTAATTTAATATCTATGTATTATTAGAATTTAAAATTCATGAATATTATTTAATTGATAGTTTCACAATTTAAAAGGTTATCTAACTAAATTTTAAGCAAATTAAAAAGTATAATTATATGAGCAGAACTGTGTAAATCTATTATTCGAAAAGACACAAACTTGTCAATTGTATATACATTTTCTAAAAAAATAATAATAATCAACAAGTAAACAAATGATCTTGTTTTTGTTTTCTCTTGAAAATAATTTTGTTTGAATACGAAGATTGGTTCCTTTTCTTTTGCACCGAGGTCTTTAATTAAGCAATGAAATACTAAACAAATAGGATTTCATTTTCTAAAGTAAGATTCTATTTTTTTCTCATTTACTGCACGAAGTTAAAAAATATCTTTTATAGTAATTTTTGTAATTGGATATTAAAATAGAGATTAAAAAATTATAAATGGAAATGAATTGTGTGCTCATTAAGAAAGGAAGAGACAAGAATTGAGATAGTAATTTAAGGATTTTATCCATATGAACTAGAGTAATTAATATGTTCTTGGTGCATTTTGGTAAGATGAACAATAAATGGGGTGGATTAGGTAAAGGGAGTGGAAATAGCTCTAGCCAAAATAATATATATATATATATATATATATAATGATTGGCGACGATAATTTTGATTAAAATATATGTTTTTCACTTTATTTTGCCCCACTAACAAAATATAGTTAAGGGTTAGATTTTAGAATCTTAGGGCCCATTTGGTGTGTGGAACCCAGAATCGGAAAGAGACCAAATGAAGCAAAATTGGAAATGGAATGACTAATTCCAATTTTTGTTTGGTTTAACATGGAATCGGAGTTTTATTCCTTTGTTGATGTTTGGTTCAAAATTTATTCGGAATGAACCTTCATATAGTTAAATTATTCATAATAATTTCTATCGATGAATAACCATTATCTGTGTTATAGGTGACGTTTGGTATTGATTAAAAAAATTGACAATTAGGTGACATATATTTGGAAAGTCTTATACATTAAAATATCTTTAATTTTTTAAAAATTTTGGTGGTATATGTGCATATATATATTATTTATATATTTTTTCTTTTGGTAAACATATATATACTATATATAAGATAAATGCATGTAATACGTATGTATATTATGAATTGATGGGTGAGGAAAGAAAACGAAAAAAAGGATACATTCATTGGTCTAAAAAATAGAAAAAAGTTCAAAATCTCATTTCGGAGTTCATTCCTAGGGGACTCCAGGGAATGGGTGATTCCCCATTTCGGGGGAATTGTTTACAAAGTTTAAGGGAGTCAGATTCCGATTCCCTGACAACAAGCATTTCGATTCCGATTCCGCCTCATTTTTTTTAAAATCAAACGGGCCCTTAAATGAGTTAGTGATATTCATATACCAAAAGAAGTTGTATGTATAATAATTAACTTGAATAGATAAATTGAATAAGAGGTTCCACAAAAAAATTCAAACAAAATTATTATATAGATTTATACTCCTTTGATAAAACCATATTATGTATATGAAATGAGGATAAAGGTGGGCCAACCATATGGCTTCAGGCTCCTTTTCCAAAAGTAATTTTTTCAGTTATTTTAGCTCTTTAAATAAAATTATTTAAAAATATATAAATATAGATTTTGTGGACCGTCCATCGTTCTATTTCAATTTTTTAGCTTTTAAATTTTTAAATTTTTAAATATTTTGAAAATATAAAATATATATATATATCTGGGACCAGTCATTATTTTCTTAGACTTTGAGGCTTTTAAAAAACGAATTTCTTAATTTCTTAGAAAATATATAGATATGGATTTATGGGACTGATGATTTTTTTAAAAAAAAACTTTTTAAAAATTATAAATATTTTATAAGAAGATCTAGATAAAGCAAATCATTAAATTTGCTTTTCAAAAATTAAATTAAATTAAATCATATTTTCATATGTATGATGTGTTATATATATATATATACACACACACACGATTTTAAGAAATAAATCAGATCATATTTTTATAGATATAAATATGATTTGTTATCTCTATTATATTTTATGTGATACATTATAAATAACGGAGGTATCACATACAAATTCGGTTCCAGAAAATATTGTTATTGGTGGAGTTCTTCAATTTTATGCACATGCTCAAAGTTGTGTGCTTCAACTTTTTACTTTTCTCACATATAAACTTTGTTTGATTTCAAGATTTATATTGATTTCTTTTCTTTTATATAATTTTTTCCAATCTTATTCGGGAAATTAAATAATAGTGATCATATATATGTAATAATATATTGTTATTGATTGTAAATCACTATTTTCAACAATTTATAACACATATTTTATATATGATTAATTTGCCCAAAAAAAATTACACTCTATCTCGTGCAATGCATGAACTTCACGACTAGTATCTATGAAAGCAAGAACACGGTGGGCCTAGTCAAATAGTTTTAGAATGCTCCGTTTTTTAAATGAAATTTTCTTTATTGTTTAAGTTTTTAAAATTTTTGTAATAATTTTTTAAAATTTTCAATAGATTTTCATGATAAAAATCTGATAATGAAATATTTTTCTAACTAAAAACAAATAAGATCTTACTTTTAATATATATATATATATATATACTTGGTATAATACATTATAAATAGGAAGTACGACACAAACTATGACCGATTCGACTCTTAAAACATACTACTACCACTAAATGCGAGCTCTGTAAAACTATATCTATCTTTAGACGTTGTTGAGAGTTAAGAATCATCCACATGAAAAAAATTAAATAGTAGACGATCTCTTTATCAGATATTGAATTCCACAATCTACCTATCAGTTGTTGTTCAATTTTATTTTTTTTAGTTCTCACTCACTTTTGATTCTCGATCTCAATTTGAAAACTAAGGCCTACCAATCTCAATTTTTTCCATCTTTCTATACACTGATTTCTGAGCTCTGTCAAAATTGTCAGCCTTTATCATCTTTGTGTTCCGCTTGCTATTGGGTGTCAATTATTGATTACTGATGGTTCTTCAAGAAGGTGTTCGGCCAAAAAACGTCCAAACACCTAATTGGCAACACGTAGGGATGCCAGTCGTGCCAGGAAGCAATCTCAAGTATATTGACGTGCCATCAGCCGGCCCCACCGATACAAAGCTTTGTACCAACTACCAATGCCTTGAAAGTCCACGGGACTAAACAGCTGTTGGGTTTCAAATAGTCTAAGTGCACATCAGGCAATCTCAGTACACTGAGTTGCGAACTGAATGAGTCCACTGAAGGAGTGAACCCACGAGTTCTAGTGCAGCTTCGGCAGTCGTTACCGAAAAAGATAAAAATCCTTCCTTGAACGCACTGGAGCTCCAAGGATGAAAGAAGTTGTGATTCACGGGGAACTGATCGAAAGGCAAAAGTGCAGGAATGAAAGGTGCAATGAAAGAAAAGTGCAGTGAATGTAAATTGGGAGAAAAATAAAGATAGAAAAATGAAATATATGAGTACGATTGATAGATGTGTGGGGTTACAATGAACTTCGAACTCGGTATACATAGGCGTTACAATAGAATCCTCTAGAAATCGACCAAAATCGAATAAGCCGATAAAATAGGAGATCTAAATATTATTCAAAAGGAAATAGCTATCTAGATATCCTAAAATCTCCATGACGAAATATTCTAGAAATATCGGAAATATATTACGATCATTCCATGTCTAAAATCAAAAGATACCAAGAATATCGCATCCTTGCTCCATGAGTAATTCGGCTGCGATATCTATAAATTCCAAGCAAGCATGCTGCCATTTATTCTCCACCGCCATTGAACATAACCTCACGTCCATGTAGTGGGTTGGACTTCCTCCATAGGCTTCTAATTGAACTTTCTTCAGTGGGCTCTAATTAATTAATCTCGGTCGGCTTCATGAAAATCAACGGCCTAAAACTCGATGTCTCAACCTCACACTTGATCTTGATCCAAAACACGCCTCAATTCTATTTTCTGAGTGTAAACAGAAAGGTTGCCCAAATTCTTTTTCCGATAGTTGATTAGTAATTTCTTAGTCTTATATTGCTTTTTCACATTATCTTGCTGCGCTTGGAATTTTTATTCACAATAATTTTATTTTCATATTGGTGAATCTATCTCGTATAACTTACGGACTTCACGATTAATATAACATAAAGCGGCGTTGTGATGGGGCCCTGACTAAATGGTTAAGAACGCTCGATTTCTGAGTTAAATTTTCTTTATTTTTTTAGTTTTTTAAAATATTAACTTATTAAAATTTTAAAATATATAGATATAGATTTGTGGAGCCAATTATTATTTTCTTGATATTTTAACTTTCTTTAAAAAAGATTTTTTGAATAATTAATAAAATTTGTGGGACCAATCTTTTGAAAATAAATTTTTTATTTATTTTAAATTTTTAAAATATATATGGATATAGATTTGCATGACCTGTAATTATTTTATTGGTTATTTTAACTTTCTTGAAAAAAGAAAATTTCAGCAGGAAACAGGGAGATTTTTCGATATCAAATTTTTATTTTTTTATTTTTTAATATTTTTGAATGAGTCTAATTTATGAGACTGATTGTTATTTTCTCAATCTTCAACATTTTTTAGAAAACGAATTTTTGACTTTTATAAAATTTCAAAATATATAGATGTATCATTATTTTCTTATTTTTAACTTTCTTTAAAAAATTATTTAAAATTTTTTATTTTTTGGTATTTTTCAAATTATATAATTTGTGAAATCAATTGCTATTTTCTCTACTTTTCATATTCTTTTAGAAAACGAATTTTTTATTTTTTATTTTTTTTAACTTACAGATATAGATTTATATGATTCTTTACAAGATATTATAGATATAGATATTCTCTATAACACCTTATAGATGTGATGTGATATAAAATTTTAAGACATGCATATTCTATATAATGAAATAGACAAAAAAAGCATCAAAATCGAACACGTTTGATCCCATGCGATGCACGGGGCTCTACGACTAACATTACATTATTTTCCGGTTACAAGACGCCACGGGCCTAGTTTTCATTATTTGTCTGAGTGAAAATGAAAAACAAAGAAGCAAGAGAAGAGAGAGATGGCAAATCAAATTTGAAAGGATGAATTAACCAATCTTCAAAACAAGGCCACATGCTTCCCTTCCCTTCCCAACTTCAAGCCCTCCGATCCACCATCACCCACCACCCACTTTCATCTTCCACATAACAACAGAAACACGGATAGTCTTCGAAACGAGTAAAGTCTCCCCTATAAAAACTTCTCTCATCTTCTATACAATCATCTATCGAAGCCAATCTCTATATGGTTCGACTCGCGTCCAAATGATTCTCATCCTCCTAGATCCCAATTTTACATTATGAAATACAAGAAACCCCCAGGCTGACATTCCTCCTTCTAACAGAAGAAGCTACAAATGGGTCATCACCCCCACAGCCTACTGAAACTGACGTGTGCATACAAATATATAATATGTCAACTAAGCTACCTGGATCAAACTTGAATGCCCAAAAAACGGGGGGAAAAAAAAACCCTACTCTTAAGAGTTCCCGTTCTGCAATTGGTGAGAGTTGCATCTATCCTCCTCAATGGCCTCTGAGCTCAGAATTTTCCTCAGAGAGCGATATTGCAGCCGAACATTCTCCCCACTTCCTACGATTTTCAGCAAGTACCTGGACCATATCATACAGCATGCATGCAGATGAAGACAAGCTTTTGGTGATGACCGATTTCAGTAATGATGTTGTGGACCAACTTTCATTCATTCCCTCCATAACATCCCCTCATCTATCTATAACTACACCGATTTACCAGACCTGCAAGTACACAGCCTGCTGCCAAGGCCAAGAAAGGGCTTCATCAACTTCGCACAACAGGCTGAGGAGGAGTTGACTTGCTTTATGGCTGAAAGGTGCTGATCTTACAGGATATATATACATAACGTATATAGCAACCGCCACCAGAGTCCCATTTCCTGATGGTCTCAGATACAACTATCCAAGAATCTTTTGCACAAAGATGACTAGGCCCTTGACTTATAATCCAAATACCATGAGAATAAGACCACTCAAAGTCTGCTATATAATAATGTACATCTACCCCCTCTTCTGACAACATACAAAACCTATTGCACGACCTAAAATGCAAGTGACATATAAGCTCTGAAAAATATATAAGGCTACTCACCAGCCATTGAGGCATTGAGATGTAATGATCGCTTCCCTGCCAACAAATTTTTCAGGGGTCCTCTTATTTCCCTGAAAAGGATTTTTTAATGCTGTGTAAGTTTTTCAACCACGGGCAGTTGAAGGACCAAGGTCTGGAAACAATTTATCATACAGGGACACTAACCTTTATCAACACCTTTTCATTTACAGAAAATGGATACTGCACCCCTCTCTGCAGCCCATTCTCAAAACCGCCATCTCCACTTTCCTAAAAGACAAAAATAAAAATTAGAAATTTTGATTGCATGCGGGGTTCAATGCATTCTACCTTAGGATATCAAATCATGTCTAATAACTAGTGACTATGTTATAATGTGAACTCAAGTGTATAATAATTATAAAATTACTTTCTTTTTTTAAACTGGAGATTGAAATATATATGATATACATATATATATATATACAATAACAAAAATTGTGTTGCAGGTGGTACTAAATGACTCAAAATGACAAAACTGACAGAAGCAGTGATGTTCCACCTTTATGTGCAAATGTCCAATTTTGTCATCCAGAAAAGCATCACTCATCATAACAACCAGCAGCTATATCACAAAGCCCCAATCTCTTTGACGGAAAGATTTCCTGCTGAAGAATCTTGAACAGGAAACTTTCTCTTCCTTCGGTAACTTAAGCATATGTTTAGTTTGGACTCTCTATCATTTAAAAGAACCCACTCTTAGAGATTTTCCCCTGTTCATCGCATATAGAGTTTGAGTTTATTTTCAAAGCTGTAATGGCAAAGTTGCCCTTTAAGGGGTGGACGAGCATAAACATACATCTGATTGAGCACACGTCTTCCAATAAATCTTAAACTATAACAGTACATCTCACACGGCTAGTTAGGCAGTCTGGTTGACCCGTGCGGTCTTCCCCAAGTTTTACAGGCAGAACTGGTCCCAGTGGGCCATGCCTAGGGTGGGAATCCTAGTATCGGGGGGAAAAAAGAAAAAAGAAAGCCAGTTTTACCTTGTTAGATCTTCTGATTGGATTGGTTTGATCAACCATTTCTTTTCGTCGCTTCCGGATAGCTGCATTATGAAATAGCCGCCTATCATCCTCGTGCTTAACAGCAGCAGCTGCAGCTCTAAGAGCTGTAGATAAATTCAGTCCAACCAACTTAGAAGATATAGATATAAAGATCAAATCTGAGCAATTAACAAAAATAAGTGAATGTGAAGCATGCCAAAATACAAAGGACTAACTACCAAAATATCCAGCAAAAAACTTTATGCAGCCTCATGTGAAATTCTGAGAACATTTCTAAGGAATGAAGCAAGTAGAATATTCAGAAAAAGAAAAAGAACTGAGTAGCAAGGATGGAAATTGGAAGTTACCAAGATTGGGGATCAAAGAACCAGTCTCAATTTCTGCGCTGCATAGGGTACATCTTGCCTTTATGGTAAAACAAAAGATAGTGGTAAACATCGTTGTCTCTTTTATGTAATGCAAGGAAAGCCATTTCAGTATGACATGATAAAAATCAAGATATTCAACCCATAACTAGGAAATATCTGCAGAAGGGGACATTTCTCATCAAGGTTTTACAGACAGACTATGCACCACATGCATGTGAGTGGGCATATAGGCCAACCACAATTTGAAATATAAATTTTTCTTCTCAAATAAGTTATTTGCTTTTCGATAAGCCAATAAATTACGAAATTTTTGACAGACCAACTACTCTAACAGCTAAAAAATTTTATGTGAAAATCATATTTTATTATATAAAAGTCTCTTCAAATATCAGCTAGAAGAATGATGCAGGTCCAACAAATTGATTGAATGAGAAAAAAGAGCGAGCATTTGGGCTCGAACACAAGTTATGATACCATCAGGAGATCTAAGAATCTTCAGCTTGTTTGCTGAAGGTGTGCTAATGCTTATTTGACATTTATGTTTGTATATAGTAAAAGAACAACCCACTGTCTGATAATATTCTATCAAGTACCATGCAAGGGCCTCATCTGCACGACATCGAAATGCTTTTTCATCAACATGAATGAGGTACTGTAATTCCTATATAATTCATGGGATAAAATTGTGGAGAAAGAATAGCTTTTTGCAGGAAACATTAATGACTTTATTACTCAGGGCATGAAAACAACCAAGGTTATCTTTCAACCAACTACTCTAACAGCTAAAATTTTTTATGTAAAAATCATATATCTATTAAATAACAGTCCCTCCAAATGTCAGCTACAAGAATGATGCAGGTCCAACCAATTGATCGAATGAGATATTTGGGCTCGAACACAAGTTATGATACCATTAGGAATTCTAAGAAGCTTAAGCTTGTTTCACATTTATATTCATATATAGTAGAAGAACCACCTTCTGTCCTATCATATCCTATCAAGTACCATGCAAGAGCCTCATCCACACTACATTGAAATCTTTTCATCAACATGAATGTGGTACTGTAATTCCTATATAATTCATGGCATAACATTGTGGAGAAAGATTATATTTCAACCACATTATTATTTCCAAACTGTTTCAAAATTGTTCTATGGATCAATATGAAAAGATCAAGCAATTTCTATTACATGACTCAGTAGTTCGTCAGGCCAATGAGAGAATGTATGCAAATTTAGCATCTTCAGTATAATCTTTTAATCATATACATTGAGATACAACTATCAGAAGGGTGATAATAAGCTAACAAAAGATTTTGATTTCATACCCACCATTTCAATTACTCTTTCCAGCATCAGACCACCAAATGAATGGCCACATGAGACAACCATGGCATCTTCAAGAAATACGCCACTAAAGCATCCATAGATCCCAAAAGGACAAAAAGAAAGGACAAAATTATTAGTGCCCACCAAGTGGGGTCAGAGTCACTTCTATATTGTCAATTGCTTGTGCTAAGATCAACCTTAGAGTTGATAATCAGAACTAATTAGTGGGGAAAAAACCCTAAAAGGTTCGCTTGTAAATGAAAATGACAGAAGATGTCATTAATTCTTGAGATCTTTTATCTACTCTTTCATACTTTCAAATAAAACATTGGGAGGAGATATTCAATAAAAGCTAAATAGCGATCAAGATATGAGTAGTCTGTGGTGTTTCTCGCAATGAGAACCGCAAGTAAAAACTATGATTTCTTATATAACTAGCAGACGTGGATAAAATAATCCACTTAATAACACTACCAAATAACAAGTAATGTTAGTTTTATTTGCTACGTCATCAATGCATAAGTGTTATTCTGCAATCAAAGATCATGAGATATGATGCAAGAAAATGCAAGCACAAGTTCCTAGCCTTAAGAGTGTTTATATTGACAGATACACATAATGGCCGAAAGATTAGATTCATTTGAAGTTAAACAATGTCATGGCAACAGAGGCCAGGAAAGACAGGAAATGAGAAGGGCAACTCACGATAAAGGATCAGAGAGGACGCTTCTTAATGTCTGTTCCTTGCTTGAGTTGTTCCCAGCTACCTGTCAATTTATTAGAAATGGTCAGAATGCCTTCTTTTTAGGGCGCCTATGCTCCCCCACAATCAGTAGAGGTGTAAGAACCGTGAGTAAAGAGTAAATGTTCCAAAGTTCAAGTATAGGATCAATATAAAACACATAAAATTGATGGAGCCTTTACATATGCATTTATTTGATTCTGGACTATGCATTTTATCAAAGCAAGCATAGGATCTTTTTTTTCCCTTCTAAAAAGACATACCACCCCAAAAAAATGCTGCATAGCAGATGCTACTACTATGGCATGTTTATGCTCTTACCCCATAAATTGTCTAGACCAACAATATTTTCTATTTGAAAATAAAAAATGATCACTAAGCACACAAGGTTCAACCAATTTAGTGAATATAGTCCAACACTAACAGGACGCTGGTAGTTTTTCTATTGACAGTGCTTTTGATCCCAACAGACAAAGGCCCTTTCCAGGAACCCAGCCCAGATTCAGCTTATACATCAACTACTGCTTCTTTCCCAAGTTAGATGTTGTGCAATTTACTTAGCATCTCCTCTGAAACTTTACACCAAAAAAAGATAAGATAGCAGATAATAACAGTCTGAAGTTCCCCCCTTGCATGTGCAGCAGTATGAGGCCAATTACAAAACACTTCACAAGAAAGACGGAAGATTTATGCACTGGCGAATTCGCTACGGTTGTGTCAGCTCATGGTAGTGAACTTTTGTTGGTTATTTGCATTTGCATGCAAAGACTCATTTCATTCTCGGAAACATTCAGTTGCATTAGTTGGATCTATTCATCCATACAGGCACCTACTCCGCTACCAGTATCAACTTAGTCAATAAATGTGTATCTATAAAAGAAGGTGTCATTTCCTGTGGACAAACAATAGACAAGTTTCTCGAGAAAGACAAGTGCATACACAGGCATTGTCAGATCCGTGGCATAACGCATCTTCCTCTGCAGAAAGGTCATCCATAAACTGGCTGAAGGATACTGGTACATAGTTCTGAGGAATGACATGACCAGCAGATGCAACTGGAGTACAATCTAATACAGCATTACCCTGTGGCATAAGCCTAAATGCCAAAGATGTCCTGTATTTATGGATGAGGAGACTTGCTGTCACAAATTGATCAAAATTGAACTAACGAAGTGGAGAAACAAAATCATTTTTATATAATAAATTTAATGTGTATCAGTGAGAAAGATTTTTTCTTTTTTTCTTTTTATACCTCCCACCAACAGTAGATCCTGGGCAATAATCTGGAGAAGCTCGATATAAAGCAGCGGGCTGAAGACCAGCTGTAGCATGACTAAGCGCCTTGCCTGTAATCAGTAACAGATCTCCAGGAGATGATGCACTATCTGCTAAGTACCAGCGGCCATTGGGGTCACAGACCTAAAGGCGAACACATAAATGCAATTATGGACATGGTCACTCAAAAGATTCAGTCCAAATAAGCTAATTATAATTTCAAATCAAGAATAATAAACATACTTTAATCAAAAGCAAATATGTCCAAGAATTAACATACAAATTTATCAAAGCTAAGAAAGAGACCTCTAAACCAGGACTATCCGAAGAAATCAATGTCAGGAGTCCCTTTTCTACTTCACCATTGATTGCTGCCTTCCCTCCCCCAATTGCACCTTTTCCATTTTGCCAGGACATAGGAGAATGATATGCAACAAGCACTGATGAAGACACCTCATTAGCAGGCAAAGGCGTATCATCAAGTAAATGGGTAAATACACTGCACAAGGTTTGTCGTGTGAGTCTACATCATAGAAATAAGAATTCAAATAGCATGCAGGAAGTAGAAACATTCCCATACTTACTCGCTTCGCAAGCGGAGATATCTAGCTATTGCAGAGAGAGCGGCACGAGCAACTTTTCCCATGCATCTAAAAATTTCAGCCATGCATGGGGGAGATGAGTCCCAATCCTCTATAGCCCTACGAGGACAAAATTAGGTAGCAAGCATGTCCATCAACCCCTTGGAGTACAAGAATAAGAAATTCAAGAAATTTGAAGCAAATTTATATACTAATCTATATCCATATTATATGCATATCTATATCTATACCTATATCTATATATACTAATAATAAAGGAGAGTTACAAAATGTAACTCTTCTTCAATTGACAAGTGGCCCAAGAAGGGTTTTACTTCTCCCCTTCCATATTTTCCTACTTTTGTCATAATTTGATCTCTTAATTTTACTCTCATTTCATTCCAAGTCTAACAAATTCTTCTAAATTTATTTTTGCTATTCCATTATCTCTTTAATTAAATGTTAGGGGTAAAGTTTGGGGTAACAAACATACAAAGAATAAAATATAAATTAACCAAATCTTGGAAATATTCAATCACGAAATCATTTGAAAATCAACTATAAATTGATAGATTTCTTTTTCAACATAATTAAATAATCTTTTATGGTTATAGGATCAAACAAAAGTACTCTTTAAGTCCGATTCTTCTCTTTTTCAACATAATTAAATAATCTTTTAAATTTAATGCAATAAAATAATTAATAAGGAAATCATGGAATTGTGAATTTACTAATATATAACTTTCGGATAATAGTCTTTGTTCATTGATTCAATAATTTACGGATATAATACGAGTAATAAAGTTAACGAAGGAACCTACGCTATGAATGATAAAAATTAGAATCTGAAAATTCATCGAGTTAAGGTACATAGCAAAAAGATAAATAAATAAATAAAAAGATATCATTAATGAAATTAATCCGCCACAACACGCGGTTTTTTTGCACTAATAATATTGAAAGTCAAGTCAAGAGAAAATCCGAGGATGCTCTAGATAAACATCCATGCATCTCAAGGAATAGATGAACCCATAGCAAATGTTGCACAGTGTAATTAAAGGTTTTATCATAGTGCGCCTGTGCAAGCAAGAATACTATCCCACTGGATAAGGCTTTGTAAGTTTAATGGCGCAAAAATGAACTTACCAATCATCCTTTCAACTTAGAATAACTCCATGGTAGTGAGTTAGTAATTTTATTTTGTGATGGGCATTTTGGGGATAAGGAATGTTACCTGAAACACCTCCCTTGTCCAATTTGTAATATAGATAAGGCTAAAGGATAAGAGATCTCAGGTACATTCTAAACCTATACTCCAAGTTCCCACTTCCAACTTTGTCGTGAACTAAGCCGTCAATCGGTCCCTTTTACCCAGTGACACAAAAGAAGCGAAAGTAAAGACGACGGTTTTTATTAATAAAAAAGTGAAACAAAATAAATTGTTGGGGTTTCGCAGTTTCGAACAAAATTAAAAGAGGCTGAGTGAATGGAGTATTGGTTCCCTTAGCTATAAAAGGTGGGAAAGCTTTTGCCGCTAGAGGCAGATTCAAGGAAATCATCAATGGATTAAGTATGGAGGCTTGAAACTAAGGAGCTATCGGCTGATTGACAGCATGCAACAGAAAAGAGCACCTCATCTCAAGACAGCGCAGTAGGCATGATACAGCTATGAGTCTGCGCCCCTCTTAACAACCGGAACCAAGATAAGCAGACTGAACTGACTCTGTGACTCACAGTATCCGGAGCAGACAACCTTGTGAGGTGGCATTACGCAAGAATTGGAACATTTATTACTTGTATGGACCTCCAGAATAGAAACAACAAGCAAGAAGGCAATTCATAGTTGATATGAACAGCTAACACAAAACCAATTCATATTCATATATAGAAAAGTAGCAATTCCTTATGAGAATCAATTCAAACCTATGGAGCATTTTAAA
The DNA here is from genome assembly GCF_007655135.1 of Punica granatum. Lineage (NCBI taxonomy): Eukaryota > Viridiplantae > Streptophyta > Magnoliopsida > Myrtales > Lythraceae > Punica > Punica granatum. The sequence goes on from NC_045134.1 coordinate 192,839, forward strand.
GAAGTCGGGGACGATGAAACCTGAATATCCGACATTGGAAAGCATACCTTCCAGCTCTGTAAGTGTAAACTCCTCGGGAATTTCCTTTTCCGGCTGTCTGAGTGTGAGACTGCGCCCTAGTTCTCAAGTAGAGTCGCGCTGCTTCCAGGCCACAGCGCATCAGCACGGCGTCATCCATCCCCAGCTCGATCACCGCCGTGTTATACCTTATCAGCGACCCTGACAATACCTCAACTGCCCTCAGGTAAGCCCCGCCAGGCGCCCCATCATAGGGAGTAATATCGGAGAGGCGCACCCTGGCCACAGCTGAAGCAGGCTCACCGGCCGGGACCGGCGGCACTGTCATGGTGGCATGATCAGCGTCAGAGACAGGAGGGCGAAGGTGCACACCAGAGAGGGGTGCCAGAGATTGAGCCAGGGGTCACGCTAGCGAATAAGTCCTATGAGGAGGCTTGCGTGCTTTGAGCAAAAGCAGTAGCACGCACACCTCCCCGTCCACTATTCCAACAATAGCGAGTATTTCTCCCCGACCTATTGATGGAAATTGCAAATCAATCCAGGCGAAATTAAGCCACAAAAAGGGGAGGAAAAAGAAACGAAACAAAACAAAACAAAAAACCAGAGAGCCTACGGAATTGTAGAAGCTTCAAATGAAAATTTATCGCCCTTTTTCATTACACCTGGGCAATAACACAGAGGCTGGCTGCCAAGGCTGAAGTTAGAATAGACGGGGACGAGGCGAAGGTGGGAGCTACAGAGCAGCAAGCAGCAGTAGCAGCGGCTGCCGCAGCCTTCGAGCCGAGCGATGATCAGGAACAGCACAGAGGGACAGACAGACGAACTTTAGAGCAGGGAAACAAACAGAGCGGGCGAAAAATGGAGGTGGACCTTGTCAAGGTTTTTTTGAAGAGAGGGCGAGAGAATGGATGAACTATTAAGGTAGGCCCAGACAGAAAACAAACTATATTAATGTGGTCTATGGGCCTCTTGAATCGATTCCGTTTTTCTTTAAAAGGCCGGAAGATTGGGGACCTCCCATTACCCTGTGCTTGGACGCGAACCGGTTGACCAGGGCGAGCGCATTGCTCGTGACCGGGGCCACGCCCACCACCCGCCGTCGCACCACGGCCTTCAGCCTACTAATTTTACGTAGACAAGCTTTACTTGCAATGGAGGGTTTGAAATTCAATAAGTACCAAGTGCTTATCGATGAGTTAGAGCTCATACAATCATTAATCTCAATCAATGGATGGCATAACATTGCATTTCATTGAAATCAAATTTGAACATTTGTAACATGAAAAATGAAAAGAAGCAACCTAAATCGGTAACAATCAAATAACTTTCCTATACGATTTTTTTTTAATCGATGTTTGGCATCCGAATAGCCCTCTTCTTATAGGGTCAGAAGCTAACAAATATGAAATTCCTCCCTATGTTGGTAAAGTCGACATCTTGTTTGTTAATATGTGTATGGAAGGAGGGTAAGCTATGGACCCTCAGAGACAGCTAAATGTTCGGTGAGTGTTACTCGTCCAAACTAGCAATCATAATGCATGTAAGTGAATATGTGGGACCATTACGGGCCTAATTTATCACTTAAATATATTTATCGGATGTTACACATCCAAATAGCTGAGTAATCATTGAGTATTTGCTCCTGAGGCAGCATGTTTGAGATCTTGCAGCAAATATTAGGGAGTGTTAGGTTGAATTTATTATTTAAATGTTCAAAATTAAATATTTAATTTTTAGTTGTTTACTTATAAAAAAGAAAAAAGAAACTCAGTATTTGGTGAAATAATTGGGATAAGTTTATGTACTTTTAGGACACATTTGGTCGCGAGATAAAAGGAGCGATAGGATTTCTCAAAAACTAAACCAATGTATGGTGATGACAGTATAGAGTTTGGGCGAGGGATTCATCGATATAATTATCAAGGATCTAATTTTAGTTATGGGGTGGTTAAGGGTGATTAGGATAATAATTTATCCTAAAAGATACAAATGCCTTTGTCCTTGTTTTAAATTTACGAAATATTCCCATCATTCTTTCTTTTCTTTTTTTTGTCCTTAAGAAGGAAGATAGGCGGTATTGGGCACCGTCAAGCCCCATTGCTCCATAATCATCTCATTCTCTCTCTTCACTCTAAGGAGGAAATAGATCTGGGCTACAGTGGCCTAACTCCGACCACCATAGCCCCAACTGAGGTTGCTGATATCACCTAGAATCGGACCACCACATCCCCAATTTTCTTCACAAACGAATTTGGGGCAATAGAGGCCCGACGCCTCTAAGGGCGAGTGGCTCGTGTTGGCCCCATCGCCCTTCCCCTTCTCCAATTGTTCGGCTTCTTTTCTTAAAAAAAAATCTATTTTATTTTTCAATTTTATTTTTTATTTTTTAGAAAAAAAAAAATCATATAAATATTTATAGGCAAATTACAAAAGAAAATCTAAATTTTGTAAAACGTCTCAATTTTGTCATAAATTTTACTTTGTAACAAAAAAAACACATGTTTTGATAATCGTCTTAGATTTGGCATATGTTACTATTCTGTTAAGATTTTCGTCTATTTGCCCACATGGACTTTATGGAACCCACCAAATTTGCCCATCATTTGATCATCTTATCTTTTCTTCACAAAATTAATCTAAGTTTTCATAAAAATCTCAGTTTTGTTTTATATTTTGATTTGTAATTTTAAAAAAATACATGTTAGCATCCCGTTTTGGTTCACCGGTTCTAGGAGAGAACATCAACAGCATTCCTCACTACAACCGGGAAACTATTACAGAAGAAGACCCAGAAAACCCCGGGTTACTATTCATAACCGGGTCAGTCGAGTTACTTTCCATCGATGGATGATGTAAATGACGATTTTGCCCATCCTTCTTGTGATCATGCTAGGTTGTCGATTTCGAATTTTTCTCGTGCTGCGATCCTCCGTGCATCGCTCCCGGGGCCGCCCGGTTGACATGGCTGACTTGGCTGTGAATAGTAACCATGGGTTTGCCGGATCTTCTTTTGTAATAGTTTTGGGTTGTAGTCAGGAATGTTGTTTATGTTCTCTCCGGAACCGGTGGACCAAAACGGAGTGCTGACATGTATTTTTTAAAAATTACAAATCAAAATCTAGAACAAAACTAAGACTTTTATGAGAACTTAGGTTATTTTTGTAAAGAAAATAGAAGATGATCAAATGATGTACAAATTTAATGGGCCCATAAAGTCCATGTAGGCAAATAGACGAAAAATTTAACGGAATAATAACATATGCCAAATTTAAGACGATTATCAAAACATGTGATTTTTTTTGTTATAAAGTAAAATTTAGGACAAAACTGAGACGTTTTACAAATTTTGGTTTTCTTTTGTAATTTACCTAATATTTATTTCAACGGTATTGTGGTCATTTTTGTTTTACGTCCCAATTCCCAATCCTTGATATTCATCAAATAACTAATTAGAATATTACAAATTTATGGGATATTATTATTAAATCCCATTCCATCATAATTAGTAAATCCTTTCCTATCTCCATGAGCAAACGTAGCTGTAGGTTACTTTATGTTTTCTTAACAAAATGGCCCAGAACTTCTCTTTACGAAAAAAAAAAGAAAAAAAAAGGAAGCTTTGACCCAAATATATATCATAGAATAAAACTAAAACTGTTGTCTAGTGGGACCGTTGTCAAGCTACCAATTTTTTGCCTTTTATTTTTTTTTTATATTTATGACATTTATTGTGCCAAATGAGGCCAAAAAAAAAAAGAATAAAATGGCTTGGTGCTTAGATTTCTTTCCACTTGTAGTGTAATGGGGTGATGGTGTGCAATTCGATTCCCACAATTGACGACTCCTCCTTTTAGTTTCCCTTTTGCTTTTCAATTTTATTTCAATTTTAACAATTAATACAAATTTAGTTGGCAAAAAATATTATCTTCTCAAAATAAAATACTTTTAATGACCAATTCACAAAACTATTCTGATTCATATACTTTTTAGTCGATTCACAACAAATCCTTAAACTACTACATATTCTTTTTTCACATTTTCTCAATATGATATCAATTAAAAAAGGAAGTCATTTTAGCATAATAAACATGTAAGTCTAGATAGTTAGATATAGATTACTCCATTTGCATATATGAGTTCTTATATTTTATTTTAATGGATAAATTAATGCTCAAACAAACATGTTAAGCGTGTATCTTATTTTTTTAATTTCAACATTATTGTCAATATTTTTCATTCATGCCATCTTCTCAATATCTTTTTACTTCTAAAAAGAAAAAATTAACTTCAATGGCAGCAAAATGATGAGTTAAACTCTAGAATGTATAAGACATTTCACATGCTCATGATAACAATGATATGATACTTTTTCTCAAACGAATTTAGACATATATATATATATATCAAATATAAAAATAGTATCAAAACTGTGAATAGACCATATATATGTCATGATATCTAATGACATATTTTTACATTGTAAATTTATGAATTAATATAAAATCTACCTAAAACAAATTATAACATTTTCGATAACAATTCGCATATCTTTCCCGTGGCATCGCACATGTGCTTCTCACTAGTTATATTATAATATTGTAAAAATCCAATTTCTTTCTTAATTATAAATTATAAAAAATAGAAAATAAATCAATCATTTTTAAACAAAAAGAATAAAGATCATGAGAGGGTGACAAGGCTCTATTGCTAGCCACAATTGCCCCTGCCGAGGTCACCGGCAACTCCAAAGGTTGTCGGAAACCATGTATGGTCGACGGTGGCAAGGATCAAAGCAACCATCGCTCAGAGTCCCACTCCTCCTCTTCCAAATTTTTGGAGAGGGTATGATTGAAATAGAGAGTAACGGTCGCATCGAGCCATTTTTTCCAAAAAAGTTAGGTTTCAATTTCTTGTTTGGGTCGGTTTTCCAACTATGAAGCCTGCTTGAGAACCAAATAAGATAATTATTAAAAAAAATGTTATATAGTTGGTTTTCAGGCCGGCTTCTCTGGTTAACTCCTGTTTGCTTTTTATAAAATTAAACAATCTCTAATGTGTAATTTCAATATATTCAAAATAATACGACAAGAAAGAATGAATTAAATTTGGCCGGCGATAGAAACAAGTTGAAATTAGGATAGGAGCATGACAAATCCCGAAAGAGAAAGGGGTTTGAGTGAATCTCTATATCTATATTCTCGGGTCAGGTCGGTCTTCATTGGATTCTTTTTTAACTGAAAACCGAGGTAAGAACCGAATATGAAGAATTTTTTTTTTTTAAAAAAAAAAACCACCCAAGTTTCTGAACAGTTTTTTTTGTTCGGACTGTGTCGGTTTTTCGGGGTCCGGGCTTCTTGGGTTTTTGCTTACACCCCTAGACCGAAGTGGTCGACAAGGACCAACTCGACCCGAGTATATGTCTATATATTTCTTATTTTTAAAAAACAAAAATAAATCTATATACATATAGTAAAATTAACTACTAAATAATAATAAACTCCAGTCTATTTAATTATTTTGTAAATTTTTCCATTCAACCACTATTTGAGGAGTCAGTGAAGTTCGCCTAAATACGACCATTTTCTCTTATGTTTTTAAACAAATTCTTTGATATTCCTTCCTTCGCATCTTTACATTCACCAATATTAATTCTTTTATTGCCCATTTTAAACTGTGTTTTGAATCTATGGAAAGTGCAAGCAAGTTTTACTGTCACGGTGCTCCTTCAATACGAGTTAACATGTATGTAGTCTCAACCATATCTCTGCTCTTACATCAAATTCTATCTCAATGCACCAAATATGCCACCGAACATGTAGGAATGATGATCTTAGGGAAAGAAGAATGTACAGGCTAAACTTAAAAGAAAATAGCAAAGGATGCAAATAATCATAAAGTTTGTCCATGTTTTCATATTTAGCATGATCTTCTAAATAATAAATGAATTCAAGGATTATCACTTTTCATTGCGTTCAGATAGAAATTACAATTCAACCTCGGACGTGGCAACCGCGGGCTTGACAACCACCTCCCTGGATGTGATTGATATCACCTCTCGAGGTACCAAGAACCTCATTGCAAGAGGCGTTAGCCACCGGCGAGGCCCCACCTAGACCAAAATTAATTTCCAATAACGGGATCAATCTCGGACATGAGGGCCTTGGCAACGGTAAAAAACAGTCTTAAGAGGAGACTAAAATCTTATCCCAGGATATGGTGGTTGAGGGGGACGACCCACCACCGAGCTTGACTTTGAAATTGAAAGGCAAGGTCCACCACCGTGATGGAGCCTAAAATTGAATTCCAACTCTGCACTCAATATTGGGAGGGGGATTCTAGGCTTGATCTCTGAAGTGAAGGCCTCGTCTTGTCTTTCAATTTCAAGATGAACCTCAGGGTTGGAAGCCTTACCTGCATCACCGCCTCCCCAATTATGTCGCTCGGCCCTTATTGATGTTGTGAAAGTCCTCATTGTGGGGCTGTGCTGGGGAGGCCCTCACCCCGAGATTGATCCCACAATTAGAATTCACTTTTGGGCTTGATCTCGGAGGTGGTCACCACTCGCCTACAATCTCAAGAGGTTATGGACTGGAGACCTCACCCGGGGGTGGTGATTGCTCCAAGGCCCCAACCTCACGACGAGGTGATAGCACCTTCATGCAGGGATGTGGTAGCCACACTTTTAAGATGCCTGTGAAAAAAGTGATAATTTGTGAATTTATTTGTCAAGGGAAAAAAAATGCTAAATTTGACCGAGCGAGGATCTATCTATCTTGAGGTGGTAGGCGTGCTTAGCTCAGGATAGCACAGCTCAGGCCATGTTCGTTGCGTTGTAGTTGAAAGAGGGAATATCTTCCACTTCCACTTCCATAGAGGTGAAATCTGCTCCTGGTCCGCGATCCATCTGATGGTGAGGAAAAAAGGAATGGCCCTCTCTCTCCCTGCCTCTAGCTCAAACTCCGCCTCCGGGTAAGGGAGATCAAACTCCAAGAAGAGTAAATGGATCAGCAGATTGCATCACAATCACAATCACATCGCAGGAAAGTAGAGGAGAGGAGATACCCGATCCAATTCTAATCCTCTGCTGGTGCTAGTGCTAGTGCTAGTGCTAGTGCTAGTGCTAATTCATACTTTTGCTGGGCTGCTTTTAATTTCTCCCTTTTTCGTATTTAAAGCCCATCGTCCTCTATCTCCCTCTCCTCGACTCTCATCTCTCAACTCCTAGTGGTCATTTGGATTGCGGGTTAGGGTTATGGGGGGGGGGGGGGGGGGGGGGTTGGTTTTATCCAAATTTGTATAAAAACTTTCCTTAACCCTCCATAATGTGTCATAACCCACAATCCAAACAAGCTATTAGTGAAATTTCCATGACTGACATTTACATCTCAAGAAAGAGAAAATCTAATCCATCCTTTCTCATAAATCGCGGGCTGCATTTTCCTTTTAGGAATAACACTGAACAAAAAGCAACAAATGTATGTTTATATACTGTTATGGTCATGAATTTTGGCTAAGGGAGAAGAAAGAAAGAAGGGACTTGCTATCACTATTCACAACATATAAAGGGAAAATGGGAGTTTCATTTCAGTTTGATGCACTCTGGGCTTTGCCCGTGTCCAGTTTCCATATAATGAAGAGAGTGCCAAATACCACGGCCGTTGCATTACCCTCGGAATCATAATTAATTTTTAATAATAAATATTTTTTTATATATATTTTACATTTATATATAAATATTAATTTTTTAATAATAAATTCTTCATAAACTTTCACATTTATATATGCATACATAATAATATATTTGTCAACATTTACGATCATTACACCAAATTAAGTTAAGTTAGATCATTATTCAATTCGAAAACCAAACGCATATTGATCTAACTCAAGTGTATTTGTACAATGATTGTAAGTATAGAAAAATATATTATTGTATGAGAATATATATATATATATATATATGTATATGTATAATATGAAAGTAAACGAAAAATTTATTATTAAAATATTAATAATAAAAATGCTTAGAAAAAAATATAAATGAGAAATTATTATTAAATTAAAGAAAAAAGATAAAACAGTAATAATTATATTAGTAAATTTATGAAAGAATAGTGTTGAGTTAGTAGAGTGGTGATTTTATTTGAAAAATAAACGCAAGCTTAGGCTTCCTCCTCAGAGACTCCAAAATTAAAGACCCATTGGAGATAGTCTTATTTAATACTTTACGAGGAAGGCGGCTCTGACTTTCAAAGCCCAGCCGTGTCATTGAAGGAACGGTTCCGGCTGTGAACTGGATAGCTTGCCTGTACGTAGAGATGAGACTGGAGAAAGAGAGGAGGAATTCTGGCAGTGGCTGACCACCGATTGAGACAGACGACAAGGAAGCCAGGAGCCAAGCTTTATATGGATGTCAGCCCTTGCCCAAACAAAATCCTCACAAGTCACAGAGAGTTTCTTTGCACAGCCCGGTTACTCCATCACCGGTAGTTTCAATTTTACCACTGGAAATTCAACTGAAGCAGAGTAACTAACATCTCAGCAAATTCGTATTCCACCAGAGATTTCTTTCTTGAAGATGTGGAAAACAAACAAGTAATGCATGTGTGTGTCCGAGCTCACTGCTGCAACGCCAACACCATTAACTCACAAAAATTGAAAAACTTAAATAAGATCCCATCCTTCCAGCATTTAACATTAAGACCTGCAACCGCGTCAATATTAAGAAATATCCACCCACCCCGACCCAACCTCACACTAACTGTTATGTCGTTTGTTCCTCCTACACATTGGACCGCAGCAATCACAACCCAACTCCCATGTCAGTAAAATGTATATATTGTTACACGTCACAAGACCAAAAGAAACAACCAACTCCATCCCACAAAGTGCCAACTCTCATCAGTAACATCCACACTTGGGAATTTGATCAGAATATATAGATGAAGAAAAAGGAACAACTGATCATTATCTAATGCTCCTATCATATGAGATCCGCAACATTCATCGGCATTTCATCTATCTGGGTACTGTAGTACTGCTCGATGTCCCTCAGGATCTTGATATCGTCACTCTTGACAAAGTTAATAGCAACACCCTGCAGCCATTTTTTTTTTAAGGAATGGGGAGAAAAAAGAATCTTCAGTAATAAATATTCCACAAGCTCATCTATGCATTTCAATATTCATCACCAATAATGGGAGAGGAAGAAACAACAATTCAATCAACTGTGAAGGCCAAACTCAAGTCAGCCAGAACCCAACCCTTCACGCGATTTACTAGTTTCTTAAGTGTATAACTTGCAAATGAATTCCATACAAGAAGAGATTCTACACGTGAAACTAGACAAGAATATTGGTATGATGCAAGAACGATTGCATCCCACAATTGCATAGCACGATGTCTAGTTTACTAGCTAGGGTCAAGTAAGTTATTACCTTGCGTCCAAAACGACCAGATCGACCAATGCGGTGAATATACAGCTCTCTATTGTTTGGCAGGTCATAGTTAATCACCAAGGAAACCTGAATAGAGGGAAAGGAAAACATCAAACACCTTTGGACATGATATTTTCTACACCCCACGTCTGTTGACAAAAGCCCAGCATCAAAAGAGAGAAGCTGACACTTGAGACATTAGCAGAACACCACCAAATCAGGACAGAACAGCCTACTAAGAATATTGGAGACAGGGAAGAAAAAGCATACAAGGACAGTTGGACTAACCTGTTGAACATCAAGTCCCCGGGCCCAAACATCTGTTGTGATCAGCACTCGTGTTGCGCCTGATCGGAATTCTGCCATGATTGCATCTCTTTCCTTTTGAGGCATGTCCCCATGCATTGATGAAACAGTGAAATTACAACTGCGCATCTTCTCAGTTAACCAATCCACCTATTCCAGATACTCCATTAGACATGAACAAACCACCATATAAAATCCAATTGACTATCCATCTGATTGAGACCTGTTTCTCGTGAGATCATTTTTAGGGTCTTCATACTTGGATCTAAAAGAACTGACCAGCACCAAAGGGGGCAAAAACTATAAACATCTGATGATTTTCTTAAGAAAAGGACCAAAAATGTTGGACCTAAATGAAACTATGCCGCATCCATTTCATTTACAAATTAGAGAAATTTTTCCTTCATGAGGGACTTCTACCACATCTTCTCCACATATCCCAATCTAGGAAAGCAATAGACACAACATTAGTGGGACTGAAGCCCAATAGTGAAGAAACCTTACCTTCCGCTTTGTGTTGCAGAAAATAACAGCCTGCGTTATAGTTAGGGTATCATAAAGATCACACAAAGTGTCAAACTTCCACTCTTCCCTTTCAACTGCAACAAAAAATTGCTTGATGCCCTGGATTGAAGAAGTAAAAAGTTGTATTACTTTCTGGTTCTGCTACTTCATATGATTATCAACAAAGCAAAATGTTATTGAATGTATCTATAGGATGGGCAGTTGGTCAGATCTAGTATGGATAGCAAACTGAAAGCTTATGAAGGCAAGGGCTAGCTATATCAGAAAATAATAAACTGGCGTAGAAAAAAGATACATTATACTTACCTCCAAAGTCAATTCATCACGCTTCACAAGGATCCTCACAGGATCTGTCATAAACTTGCTTGTGATTTCCAATATCTCATTGGGTAGAGTAGCAGAGACCAGAACAACCTACAGGAATGAGGTAGTCGAGATTAGCACCCACTGCAACATTGCTCCTTATCTTTTGTTAGGCAAGGTTGTTCTCTGCGTGTTTCCTAATGGCTAATCTCTTTCTTCCCCAGCATCAAGAAAAACTAAGAAACATGTCTCCTGAAAAGTCAATGCTTTTGTCCAAGTGTGAAAAAACCAACTCCAACTTTTAATACTTTGACATAGACAACAGAACCTAATTAATATGGGCTATATAGCAGGTTTCAACCAATAAAGTACCTGAAGCTCTGGGGGCAGATATCTGTAGACATCATAGATTTGATCCTTAAAGCCTCTGCTCAACATTTCATCAGATTCATCCTAGAAACATTAAAAAATGATTCAAGTACTTGCGAAATTTGAGCCAAAGTAAAAAGAAACAAATGTATATATATATATATATATATATATATAATATTGAAAAAAAGAAGAAAAGAGAGAAGAGGTACTGAAGACATTAAATAGAAATCAAAACCAAAATTCATGCTGGTTATTCTGATAAAATGGCAAAGATAAGGGAACTGTGCACTCACAAGGACAAGTAGTTTAATCGCCCTTGTACGCAGTGTCCTCCTCTTGATCATGTCACAAACTCTGCCAGGAGTTCCAGACACCACGTGAACACCGTGCTCGAGCTTTCTGATATCTTCTCCCAAGCTTTTGCCTCCGATACAAGCATGGGCTTGTATGTTCATAAAACTACCAATAGTCAGTATAGTTTTCTCTGTCTGCGATGCTAATTCCCTTGTAGGCGACAAGATCAATGCCTGCACCCTGTAGGGGAAAAAAAAGTTAAGACTCGTACATTTCAACCACGCAACATTAGAAGAGAGGATATCAACCAGTTGCAACACAAGACCATTTCCTCCTGTCCTAGAATCAGGGATTCTTTCAAAAATGAGCTGATTGCAAGACAGGCAAGTTATACTGCATCACCATAAAAGTTGCACTAGCATTCCGTGTAAGCGAGGGTTGAAGCAGATATAGATGATAACCTAATGGTCGCCCTAAGATACCATGCTCAAATTTACAAGCCTCGCGCTCATCAAGATAACAGCACAGTGAACCGGAAAGGGAAATTGCAGCGCAAGCGAAAGAGAGAGAGAGAGAGAGAGGCAGGGTGAATGAGGAAGTTTGAGAGTTTTATTTTATTAGGGTTTTGGTTTTTTCGGTGCAGGGAGGGAAGAGAGGAGGTGGGGGAAAGGCGCGTACTCTCGGCTGGAGGTATCGACAATCTGGCAAACGGTGAGAGCGATCATGGAGGTCTTGCCGGTACCAGATTGGGCCTGGGCGATGACATCCCGGCCGCTGATGATGGGCATGACGGCTCTCTGCTGGATGGCGGAGGGCTTCTCAAAGCCGTAATTGTAGATCCCACGGAGTAAGTCGTCCTTGAGCTCCATCTGGTCGAAGCTGACGACGATCTCCACCCCGGGCGTGGTCTCGAAGATGAGCTGATCATCCTGCGCCGACGCTGCTCTGCGGCGGTTCGCCGGAACCACGGTACCTGCGGGGGTTGCTGCCATGGGATGGACGAGAGAGAATAGGAGTAACACCTTATTCTTTATTTAACTCAACCTCAAGCCTGAGGGTGAGCGGAGCGCAGGAGAGGGAGAAGGAGAGGGAGTGAAGGATGCAGTCTGGATTGGATTGGCTTGGCTTGGCTTTGCTTTCTTTCTTCGTTATACGTATCGTTCGTTCGTTCACTGCGATGCGACCGACTTCTTTCCCCAATTTGCTCGCACCCCAAAAGATATAAATAAACAAAACAAAACAAAATTTGGGAAATTAGGTTAGGTTTCGTTTTGCGTCCCCTCCCGGCGACGGCGTACTCTTTCTCTCACATTCCTCCTTTCCTTCTTGTTTTTTTTTTTGTTTTTTTGTTATTGGGTTTTGGCCCATTTTTCTTTCTGCTGCCTTTGCTGCTATATATACATACTACTAATAATTCAAGCTGTGGCCCAAAATTCTCAGAAATAGAGAAAGAAAGGGGCAGGGCCCAATTTCATCATAATAATCAATCCATTCATTGAAGGCTCGCAGGCAATTTGAATCCAATTCCCAAGGCCAAAATAAAAATAAAAATGGATGGATGGATGAATATAATTGGTTTTTTAGGGACTATTTACTTTTGTATAATTTTTCAATTTTTCAGAAATTTTTTTTCTCAAAAGCAGAATATTATCACTAACATAAAACTGTAATGATTTTTCTCAAAAGATTTTCTTTTATACTATTAAAATTAGAAAAAGCTCTTTTTTAGTTCTCTAACATTTAATTAGCCAATTATTTCTTTTTCTAATTTTTTATTTATGACTTTTCCTTCTTATTTATATTTATTAAACATAATTTATTTGCATAAGATTTGAGCCCCAATACTAGATTAGTGATTACCTTACTATGAATTGTGATATTATAACTTTAGTATTAGTAAACGTATTTTTTATATTTTTCAATGGACAAATATATTTAGAAAATGAGAAGAAACATAGAGAATAAAAGTGAGAATTAGTTCTCTAAAAGTAAAGAGGCCCTTAGGCTCTCACCTTCTTACCCCTTTATAATATTATTAGTTTTCTTGATCTATGAGTTGTGCGTGACTTTTACTACAGATATAATTGTATCTACATGTTCAAACTTTAATTATGTTTAGTTAAATTCCAAAATTTTAATCAATAAATAACTCCTTTTTCGATAGTATGTAATATCTAATAATTTTATCTAAATAACTTACTGAATCGTGATTAATTCACATATTACTACTATATTAGAGAAAGAGCAATGATGTAACTTTTTCAAAATTCATTATTTCTCCAATTTGAAATTAGTATGCTAAGTTTTGAGGCCAATTTTATAATTACCTTAAATTTTGAGGATATATTAAAATTAAAATATTTGACATCTAAACATATTTATGCACATATATTAAAATTATTGAGTGTTTTTATTTATAAACCTTTATTTTTATTCGTTTTATTATTAAATTTAGTCTTATTCAATCCTAATTATATATATATATATTTATAATTATGTCATTATTTATTACAATATATTCAACTTAATTAGTATTCAAAAGTTCAATGACCCTTAACTTATTTGGATCTTTTGGACTTTAGGATACCAAGATTCACAAAAAAAAAAAAAGAATAGAGAGAGATCATCTTTAACTATGTTATCATTCAATATTCAAATCATCTAGGGGTGATTTGTCTCAAATACTTAGCTTGTGTTTGGTTTTCGAGTTAGATCATGATCCAATTCAACTTGATTCCGTGTAACGATTGCAAGTGTTAATAAATATATGAACGTGTGAGAATATACATATGTGTATATATATATATATATGCGAAAGTAGATTGAGAATTTATTATTAAAAAATTAATTATAAAATTAGTTAGGAAAAAGTATGAGTGGAAAATTGTTATTAAATGAAGAAAAAGACAAAACATTAATAATTGTAGTGTTGAATTTTAAGAATAATAGAATTGAGTTGGATAGAGTAAAAGTTTTTATTTGAAAACCAAAGTTAGGTGTGGCATTTTAAGAAGGGTGGCATTTTCAGACAAAAGGAAAAAAAGGTGGGATTAGTGAGCTTGATTCCCAGCCAAAATTAGCAGAGGGAGCTGATTATTTCGACCGGAAAATATGTTTAGGTCGTAATGACCTTTTGCCCCATTTGGTGGTGAAATTACAGTTGCTAATGTTTTCACATTTCTATCCATATGATAGTGTCATATGTACTTTTATAACCCTATTAATTGTCTTATGGTCAAATTTATAGATAGAGATAGATTGTTGTTGTTTCCTTTCCTATCATAGCGAAACTTTTTTTGTTTTTTGGGTAAACTGACTATCATAGCAAAACTGAAGCAAAGGAAAACAATTTCCCAATTTATCCATCTCTCTTTGTCAAAGTCTCACCCTAAGGGAAAAAACCCACAAACAACGACAATGCCATTGCCATTGCCATTGCCATGCCACACTTAATAATCACATTATGAGATGATACCCTTCTGAATCTATACATATATATATATATATATAATAACAGTTCGAATTTTCATCCAGTTACATAATCAAAAATAAAAAACGGAACTCTCTCTGGTTATCACATCATCATTTATATTTATATATAAGGAAATTTATATTTTTTATAAAAAATATTCTCATATGGATTATCCTAATTGGATATATTCATAATATTTTCTTATTTAATCATATAGTAGAATATATGAATTATATTCACATATAATACAATGGAATATAACCCTATAAAGGCATTATAATTTGCGTGGCCATATGCATATATATAAATATACCAATATATATATATGTATTGTATAATTATATATAAGTATAATTATAAAGAATATTTTAATGTATAGTTGCCATTTGCATGATCCTTTTTATCTATATATATATATATATATATCACGAACAATCAAAATTGAATATAGTGGCGTGGATCTTTTAAAAGAAAACAACAATATGGAGCTAAACCGTAAGTTCCTAATTGTTGGGAATTATAATCTCACATGAACCTAATCACTTATTGGCCTAGTGTTATTTTATAGGGTATCAAAGTTAGGTCACGCTTCAACGCGTATGTGTGTGAACTAACGTCATGCCATTTGAAATATCTCTTTGTCGATGGGCAGTCGAAGTGCGCCCATGTCTGGCCCGAGTGTGGAACTCTTGATCTCTTTAAAATCTAAGTGCGGAGAGAAACTCGCATCATCTTAGTCCAGTCCAAGCGTGACCTCATTGTCAATTGTCATCTCCCTCCTTTAGAGCATGGACGTCCAGTCTCGACTCGTAGTTAGTTCTTGAGAGCGACTTGTTCTAGTCCACGTGGCACATGTAGGTGAATACCAAAGCCACACGTTGCCACGTGAGAGCAAGCGTTGAGAGTAAAAAATCCCACGCAGAAAAAACTAAGAAGAATCTAATGGGTCTATAAGAAATTGAATACTGCAATCTATCAGTTCGACCTTTTGGGTTGGATATGAACTCAATCGCTTATAGGCATAATAGATATTTTATACTAATGAATATCGTTTCTCCTATTTTTTTTTTCTTTTTATGAACTGCCATAGGCGACTTTGCTTGCCTATATTCAATGCGCCCCAAATCACACTCTAGATTCAAGTGGCAGGGATTCGATTGACTCTGTAGATGCTATCCTACAATGAGATAACTTCTTAGCTGCATAAGAACAATTCATCTAAGAGACGATCCAAATTTTTTTCCTTATATTCCGTTAGGAGTTTTAGGTCGACAACTTAAATTCATATTAGAGTTTTTGTTAAGATATTAATAACTATATCACATTCAGAAAACATAGTATGAAAAATTATAAATTAATTATTGTTTTAGCATTGTGTCCAAAATAATTATTTTTTGTAAACTTCTTCTATTTTAATTTGCTTTGATATGAAGAATAACAATACTTATTTTAACATTTAACTATGTCACAAATAACTCTATTATTATCCTGCAGTATTATATGAATATATCGAAATATAGATGTTGATATTTTTAATCTAATGATGACTATTATATTTTATTAGATATTATATAATTTTTGGATATTTAATTTTTGCATTAGACGTCTATATACTTAGACGTCCGTACACTGAGAAATCGAGATTTGATACTTATGAAGTTAACAACATACAAATTCCAATATACGCTACCCAATAAATATGTGAATACAAATAGATATTATTTCTTATGGTTTTATTTTTTGAATCTATAATTATATTTATATATATTTGACCAGAATTTATAAAAAAAATTTAGTGTCTTACATATCTTCCTAAGGTAATTTCTTAGATTATCTTTTCCCTTTTTTCCAATTCAAATATATATATACACTATCCAATTGTTTTTCAAAATTTTATTTTTAGTCCAATTCAATTATATACATTCCAATTGTTTTCTAAATTTTATTTTAGATTATATGATCCCAACCTAAAATACTATATTTCCGAACAAGATCGTTAAGGGGAAACCAGCCTTTATTAAGCTCATTTGTTATCACTTTGACAGAATGAAAATCACTAAGTCCAATACTCCCCAGCACAAGTTATGGAAATGTAACATGATTACTATCAATATAATATTATAACATAATTATTTTGATTTAAAAATTAGAAACATTTCACCCGCGGTTGTTCATGTTTTCATCAAATTTTAAATTATACATACACATTTGTACAGCAAGCTGCAGAGGGAATCTAAACTGCAAACCCCAAGCCAACAAACAAGTCCAATCCCCGCGGCGCCAATTTTTGCATACAAGAAGACAGGGGGCCAGGTCAGGCCATCGTTATATATCTTCAATATATATACTTATAAATAAGACACACAATCCCATCATCCCCTCTCGCCCAAACAGAATGCCGGCTTGGCGTATCCATGGTTATATATTACAATTACAGTAGCCGCCACAAGCAAATCGCATCATCTTCAGACACCCCCCCAGAAAGCAAAAGAAAAGCTTTAACTCAGGAATTTACACGCCCATTGCTAAAACTGGACGAATCACAATGAGCGAAAGAGGCTTTGCATGCACCCCAGTCCAGACTAACAGACACACACACAAGTAAGAGAAACAAAATCCCTCCCTTTGTTCGAAACATGAAATAACTTAAAGAGGGATGGGAAAAGTGTTGGAATACGGGGTGGGGGTGGGGGCTTTCCAGCTTTTCGGGGCAAGGGTTACTATAGCACGGTGTTAATGTGAAGAGCTTTAAGTAGTGATGTTGCCATTTGCTTTACCAAGACCTGGCCTCCAGAGCTTTGCCCATCCCTGCGTTCCTCGATCAAGTTTTGGAGCTGCTGGGGCAAGTTGTTCTCCACTATTAGTTGCTTCGGTCTTGGGTGGTGCTCGTACACAGCCTACCATTTTATCACATACACACACAAATCAATCAGCACAGCAGAAACTTTCGTGATATCTCAGCTAACTTACTGTTAAAATTTTTCAACTCCAAAAAGAACCCCGGATCGCATCCCAATGTATATCATCATCCACATAGAAAGATGGAGGGACGGACGGATATAGAGTTACCAACCTTGATCAGTTTAAGCAGATTTAGACGAGCGATAGCATCCTGATGATCCAATCTTGCAATGAGCAATGGTGTCAGACCATTAACAGCTAGTGTCGTGTTGATTCGAGAAGATTTCCTGCATACCAGATACGCAGCGAGTAGATACCACAGCTCAGTTGTGACAATATATAACAAACTAAGAGGGAAAGGGAAAGCATGGCTAACAGATACATACGTAATTATTTTCAAGAACGGCTCCAAGATGTGGACGAAATGCTGTTCGGGACAACAATGGAAGAAGTTGACTAACTTTTGAACAGCATCCTTCTTCATCAGTGCCTGTTCCACTTTCCGGTTGTCATTGTCATGAGCAAGGCAAACAGCAATGGAGTCCAATGCTGTCACGGACCAAAACTCATCATCAAGCAGTCTCAAGTACACGTCGAGGCCTCCATGGGCCCTCAGTTGCTCCCTTGAGTTCCTTGATGCATGTGCCATATCACACAATAACGGCAATGCCCATTGCTTGAGTGGCGAATCGGTTAAAATGAAATGCATCAAGTGTGGAATGATCCCATTCTCAGCTGCCTGCTCTTGCCTCCTTTTGTTTATTTTGCACAGGTTGAATAGTGCAATCAGAACCTTCACAACAATAAATATTAATACAGGCATTAGTATTCCTTGGACAGTGGAAAATCTCCATCATAGTTAAAAATTTACAGCACAGATTATAGAATTGTCAAATGGATAAGAGAAGCTTACTTCATGATGTATCTGAGAAATCAAAGGCCCGTCCTTTAGTTCAAGATTCGGGATCAAATACTTAATTGCCTCTGCACGTTGGAGACTTTCCAAGCAATTCGGATCCGTAGACAAGTGATTGATGCACATGAGAATCTTAAAGATAAAACAGGGAGAGGAGCATTAAAACATGCTGGTTAAGGGTTCAACAACCACAATAATCGATCAGTGATGAGATAGAGATAACAGTACCTTCAAGAGTATAGGACGCTCTATTCTGTTGAACATCTGGAAAAGACGTATCAGTAAACCCTGACTACACATATGCGACTTAACGGTGGTATCTGCTTGTGCAAACTCAAGAAGAAGATCTGCAACTTTTTCCAAGTATTCTCGGGCAACATCTGCGTTCAGTGTCGAGACCATGTGCAACAGTAACCCTGATGAAGCAGCACTCCCAGGTCTAGCATTCAAGACACCTGAACCAGAAAGCACACCTGATGTTGTCTGGGAGGCTATTCCTGATGTGGAAGCAACTCCATCTGATGCCTGCTGTCCTGCCTTTTTATGCACCGTTGTCCTCTGCGAAGTCCTAGGCATAGAGTCGAGATTTCCATTTTCCCTTCCATGGTTGCTGACTTCTGGTTATATGGAGAAGATTAGATTACTGAAACTGAAAAGCGAGAAGCAGATTGGCAGCAATAAATCATGGTTTAACTTCGAAATGTAATCCCAAAATCATAAGCAAGGAAAAATTATATAATGCAGGGCAAGAACCTGCAAATTCAGCCATGAGAAGGTCCAGTTCTCCATTCGTCTTCTTATCATTAGCTGCATGGAGTAGAGGTAAAATACTTTCATGCCTTTCTAATCCTGACAAGTGCCGGACATATTCGAGTTGCCCTGAAAAATGACGGGAAGGCGGCTCCTTCTCCAACAAGCTAAGCAATGGACGCACTTGCTCTTGCTGAGCAGAACTTGAAGTAGAGAACCCATTTGATGCACCATCTGTCACTTTCAAAGGCTTATCTGTGGACGTCCTATTGGCAGAGATAGAAATTCGCTGTGGTTTAAGGTCAATTTCTGCTGCCGAATTACTTGACTGAGGCTTGTCTGTCTCTGCAGTGAGCGGATGCGGAAGATCCAATCCTTGAGTATGTGAGAATGACGCACGAGAAGGTTCTTGAGTTGCAACTGAAAGAGCAAGATGATCCCCATGCCTATGCTTGAATAAATCTGACTCGGTTGTGGAAAGTGGAGTTTCAATTTGATTGAAAGCAGGATGATTTGGGTCCAACTGACCGGAGCGAGGCTTTCGAGACATACCATCTACTGGAAAGCCAGCACCTCCAGACATAGAAGCCAGCCTAGTTGCCTCGTTTAAGCTGTAAAGTGTATTTATGAGTCTAAGTAGAATTCCGTTCTTGGCGGCAATGCGGCAAAATTCATTCCTGGGAGTTGATCGCTGAAGCTTAAAGACCTGCCACATGCCATCAATGGCTAGATGAACCATTTCCCTGGATTAAAACAATTGAAACAATCCCAACTGATCAATAAAAACTGGAGGAAAGCAAAGGCTGCTCATCGGCCAGCTTTCTTATTCTACTTATATCATGTTAGACTAATTGGCCTTGGCTCTACAAACCTGTATTTTGCATAATCAGCCTCCAGAAATCCCGCAAGAACAGGAATTCCACGGCAAGCTATGAACATTTGGAGTGTTAGAGAGCTGCAAAAAGTATGAACCCACAGTAAATTGAATCAACCTCAAGTGAGAGAGACGCACAACAAATTAATTAGAGGAGAAAGCAATAAGATAACCTGGACTGACAAAGCTGCTGAATGAAGCAAGCTGCCTCCATACGAATTTCTCGGGGCTGATTAGGGACTGCAAAGCTCATCACAACAGGGATCTGTCACACAGCAACGTTTTACCATATCATCGGTATTAAAACAACTAATGTCAATGACAAAGAGATCATTTCTAGTAAGCAAATTGTTCTTAATTCTTACTGCCTGGTCAAACAACAGAGACGTGCAGTCTACCATATCTCCCATGCAAAAAGATGAACACTGGAAGATTTGAGCGAAACTGCCCATTCATATAGCGGAACAAATGTTAAAGACTTTTTTGTGGCACTTACCAAACCAATGAGACAAGCATTTTCTTGGAAAACGGTGTTATCTTTAATGATCTTATTGATGATCTGAAGCACTGAGGCAATGACCTGGAATAGCAGGAAAAGCATTTGCTTGTGGTCAGGTTATTATCACGAATGAACCTTAATCATATATTTTAAGGACGACTTATGATATTTTGCGTACACGGTTGTTGGGAAGTTCCAGTAATTCCATCAAGGGAAGCAAACCATGTTGGCTAACAAAGACAAGTTTCTGATCTGGACGCTGGTGGAATATAGCTATAAGCTTCTGACATGCAGACACAATCACATCTTCCGGTTCCTCTGGCCTCAAAGATGCAACTAATCTTCCAAACTCAACAGCCTGCCAAGTGAAAAATTCATCAATAATCAGAATAAGTCGAGAAATGGAATTAGCAAGAAGAGGTTAAGGTTGTCCATTTTAACTTCCGTAAAACTACATCAAAGGACATAAATTTTCTCAAGGTAACACTTTAAAAATAATTTTTTCAAATTTTAATCCTGAATAGTGGATTATTATACCTAACAGAGTAAGAGTTAAATAAGACACCTTGGTATGTGTGTGTGTATATATATATATATATATATATAAAAGAAAAGGTATTAAATATCCTTAAAAACTCATTATACACAACTTAGCTGCTGCTTTTACCAAGTCAATTCCTTCAAAGGAAATTATCAAGATCAAAACAATGGCGCATTAAAAACCTGAAAGCCATCAAAAATGATTCAAAATTTTATTTGCAGAGGGTAGTAGAATATCTAAATACCGTCACATAAAGAGACTGATATAGCAAGACTGGCTGTATAGGCAAAGGCGCAAGCAAATTATGGAGGTGACAGTGGAAATAAATTTGGGCTATGAAATGCAGAGAGAAACCCATCTGCAACTTTGCAAAATACCAAAGGAAAATGCAGCTTGCTTTATGTCTATGCAATTTTAAGCTCGCTCCAATTTTCATAAATGACAAATCAGATTACTTCAATAAAGTGGAATATCACCAATACTGAATGGTGTTTTACCAATTATCACCTTCAGAATTCAAATTTGCTAGCAGAATAAGAAAGAATGGTAGATGGTAAAAAACGACGCTATGCACATGCAAGTATAGATAGTTAAAAGCAGTGCAAAATTAACGTAGAGGTGGAAAACATTTGAGAGAAGGGATGTAGGATTAAGGGGAGAGGAAGTGGGCTACCTGCAAAGGGAAGAGATGCTCCCCTGGCAATTTTTCATCAAAAACCTGATACAAAGATAACTAACATCAGCACCACCAAGCCCACGACAGGGTTACTAAAAAATTTAGGGTTAAATATTCACACATACCAAACCATCAATATCAATCACATCATCCTTCAATGCATCCATCATCAAGCGGAGCAGATTGCGGCCGCCATTTGACTGTACTGGTTCATTCTCCATTTGTTTTTGAGCTATTGTTGCCCGAAGTTTGGTAGCAAGATCATTTTTCACAGCATCAGCAGCATATCCATTGCCTTGATTTACATGTGATGCTGACATAGAAGATGATGCTTCACCAGCTCGATCATCCATGGATTTATCTACTGGCTGAAATAAATCGTCCAAGGAAGCATCTCCTGGGCTGTCACTAAATCTACTCAGCTCATTTACTCCCATATTCAGTGACATCTTTGAAGCCTTCAATGAACATCAAACATACCGTTCAATTACTATTCAGCGAGAAAGTTTTAAGCAGGATCCAGATCTCAAAGCTGCCACATATACTTAAAACCAGGGACAAGGTAGCTAACCATTTTAAGAGTAGTATCTTGATTTCTTGTTCCAAAACCAAACGAACTACTTCCCGTATGCTTTGAACTTCCTCTTCCCACATCCTTTGCTACATCTTTATTCCTTGATTTAGAATATCCTACCTCCCCATTTATCACTGCTTCATCAGAATTACCCTTATGTGGAAGCTCAGAAGGCTCCAGTTGATCAGAGACAGTTTCTGATTCAGTGGTTAATCTCCCAGAACCACTTCGCAGAGATGACTTTTCGAGGATGGCCAAAGTGAGAACCTGATCCGACAGAAGATCCTCTTCGATATCTTCTGTCTTGAGGTCACCGCGTTTTTCATCAGATGCTCGATATTGATCAGTTGTGCCTCTTTCTGATTCCCCAACATCATCTTTCACAGATGGCTGACATGTAACAATCAGAGTATGAACAGAATACAAGATAAGTTTGAGCACCAAAATATTCATAAAGCAGAAGAATGAGAAAAGCTTGAGTCATTCCCATGCAAGAAGCCAGCAAATAATGTTCCCATAAAGAGTCCAAAATAAACAAATAAACTGATACAAGTTCTTACAGTCCCAAGTTCAGAGGCGATTGCATCTACTTCCAGTGTAGCTGGACTGTTGCTAAGGTGCTGAGGATCAGCACCCTCTGAATCAATTGGAATATCTTCCTGTATATTCCTGGGGAGAAAAACCTTTCTTGTGATTAAACCATTATAAGATAGGTTTTGGTGAAGGACGAGAAAAAATAAAGTTTCCCAATTCTATTCTGAATTGACCAAACAGCAATTATATTTCTCATATCTCATGCATTAATATTAAAGAGCTGCTGAATATGTATAAACAAAAAATTCTAACTACACAGTGCAACAGCATATTTATGAGGTTCACAACAGGCAGCACATACTTGTAAATCAAATGCATGAATAAAATTGAGCGATATGAAGGTCTATATAGATACTCCCTTACAAAAAAGTCTGCCAGCATATACACAATCAAATGACAACATGCTAACTTAGATAAAATTACCTTAGAGTTCCACTATGGCGAAGAGAAGACTGAAGAGCACGCCTGCAATTCTGTATCCAAGGATGCGAGAGCAGTGTCTTTGCATCAGGCCTCTGCCTGGCATCCTGAAATTCACAAACACAGAGAAAGCAGTTAAAAAGCAATCATAACTGACTAGGCAAATGGGTTTACCCGTGAAGAGTCCAGAACAGGTGAAGTTGACATCGAAATGTTAATCATGCTCCAATATCCATGGCAGATAAAGATCCTAAGTTATCAGAAGAACTATTACCGAACCTATGAAAAGCATTTTTTTGATTCCAACATGAGAGGACAGCCAGGAAACAGTAGCACAGATCTTCTGTGTATTGTTTGCACTGGACAAAGAGATCAATAATATCCTTTGCCATGAGCTCCAAACAATTCAATGCTATATACATATCGGCCAACTCTTTCGCTTCCAAATACCTGAAGCTAAAATGGCAAAGTTGAAGCCAGAGCCGTGGATTTAAAAGTCAAACTGTAGAGTTTGCTCTCTCCTTGACATCCCCTCTGATGGTTTATCTTTACAACTCGAAAAAAAGAAAGGGGGGTGGGGTTGGGTTTTCAGATTAAAAAAGTTGACACAACAAACTTTCAGCTTACCTTCTTAAAGCATTGACGCAGAAAATCAGTGATGTCAGGGGATAGACTATCAGGAATTGGAGGATGATCATCCTGCAAAAAAATGGAGAGTAAAAAGAAAACCTACAAATAAATATAACTTTCAAATTTCACCTAAAGGACAACAATAAGAGGATTAGTTTTAAATGGTTGATTAATGGCACTGAAATGCAAAATTGCTGGCATTAAATGATCAAATTCATAGTCAATGTCCGTGGTCATAAAAAACACTGGGGACAGGATTTGAAAACATCCACCAAGTTTAAGCAACAAATTTTCCACATAAAACCTTTCTCCATTTTCTTTGGATGTACAAAAGGAGAGTCGTTATAGAGCCTCAGATGGAAATGAGTCCTCCTGTGAAGGCTTTGTTGGTAGATAGATTCAGGATATACATTGTTGGTATAACCAAAGTTAAGGATGGAATATACATGCAATTCTCGACGTGATTGATTTATCTTTCATATCTGTGAATAAAAGGGTTTGCATCCTCTTGGCGCCCTTCTCAATAATAAAAAAAATATCCTTTCGTGCATCTTGCATTGAAGTTTGTGTTGAATCAGGAAAGATTACACAACAATTAGGGTGGTTGCTAAAGTAGCATACCTGGACGATACGAAAAAGAGCTGGCATAGGCTGCAAATCATAGTAAGGAGGCACACAAGTAAGAAGTTCAATCACTGTACAGCCAACACTCCAAATGTCAGAAGCAGCGCACACCCCCGACATTTCAATAACCTGAGAAACAAGCCATTCTGAATATTGTGAGGCTCCTTGCACATTTAATGATGCCTTGAAAATGCCATACACGTATGCTAACATGAGGTCAATGCAATAAAAGCAATTATATAAACAACCGCAAATTACTTAATTATGTGTATATGGTCACCAAAAAAAAAAGAAAAAGAAAAGCTCTGATTATGTGATTTGTGATGGTCAGAGCCCAACATTTTGCATGAGCATCCAATAAGACAACCACTTTGATATGTTCTTACATTGGGCTATTAAATAGCAAGACATCTGATACGGACAATGCTGACACCTTCCATTCTAGGGAGTACAGATTCAGCAATGCCGAAGACAATATATTACCTCTGGTGCCATCCAGTAGGGTGTTCCAACAACAGAATGTGTATTGACGTCAGCCTCATTTAGCTTTGTTGCAACGCCAAAATCAGCAAGTTTCACAAGGCCCTGTAAGCACGCACTGGGATTAGAAGATCAACTGAAAGCTGTTTTGATTATCAGGATTAGAGCTAATAACTTGAAAAGCGAACATCTATAAATTACTAGACAAGCAGAAACGTATGGCAACCCATGCTTAAAGATCCAGAACAAAAGGATGCATAAAGAGAAAAACAACGTCAAAGATGGCATGAAAGCAACTTATCAACATCAATTAGAGAGGTTTTTCTCTGTATGTAGGGACGAAATTACAGGGGAGGCACATTACCTCCTTGGTTGTCAAAATGTTTGCACCCTTAATATCTCGATGAATAACACCCTGTTCGTGCAAATAGACCAGTCCTTCCAAGACCTGTAATTACAAGGGAATACGTTGCAGCCCCAGAAGACATATACTTGACTCACTGCAAAAGAGGAGGAAGTTGAGATAACCTGGGCAATGTAAACGGCCACCAATGATTCCGGGAAAGGGCCAAACTTGTTTGGCTTGATAATATTTGCCAGTGACCCATTTTCGACATATCTAATCACAAAATTACAGAAGAATGTAATTGACTTTCCAAAATAAATTTTATCAACCATAAACAGTACATATTTCATTGCAAAGAGAAACTTAAGATCACATACTCAAGTACAATATGGAGATGAGTCTTTGTTTTCAGCGATCCCAGATACTTCACAATGTTTTTGTGGTTTAAATTCTGTCCAAGAGGAAGAAAAATCCAGTAGAAACACTTTAGCCACAACTGATTCCCTTTTAATGATTGGGCGAACCCAGATACATCAATTTCCAGACAAGTCAAGTCCATAAAAGAGATTATATTCATGTTATGCCCAGCAAGACAAAAATGCAAGTGAAACTGACAAAAAGCCACAGGATAAACAAGTACCTTCAGTAGATCAATCTCTTGCTGAACCCGTCACGTATTCCACGAGCATATGAGTAACAAGAAAAAAATAACAGCAAACTTGTGAGCAAAGTACATAGGGAAAAGTGGATATAATACATGGATACATATTGAAAATTTTGCTTTAAAACCAGAAATGTTCAAAC
The DNA here is from genome assembly GCF_007655135.1 of Punica granatum. Classification (NCBI taxonomy): domain Eukaryota; kingdom Viridiplantae; phylum Streptophyta; class Magnoliopsida; order Myrtales; family Lythraceae; genus Punica; species Punica granatum. Next base: position 219,195 of record NC_045134.1, read on the forward strand.
ACAGCCATATTCTCACAGGGGAAATTCCTCACCAAGGTAAGCTAGCTTAAAGATTAAGAAAGATGATAGTGAAGTAAACCTCATCTTGAGAGCAACTGATAAAGCATTGCATTTCATTGTTATGCAAAAAACTCATTAGAAAGGGCACCAAGACGATGCCAACCCATTTACAGATACACAAAACAAAAAAAGGAAAATATAGCAGAGTGAGCGAACTTTTTTTTTTTTTCCTGTTTTCTTTACAAACCATTATGATATTAAGATCTTCCTGGGCAATGTTCTCCAGAGAAACTTGCTTGATAGCAACAAAATCTCCATTCTCCAAGTCCAACCCCTTGTAAACTCGACCATATGCTCCTTTCCCAATTTCATCCCCAAGCATCTACAGCAGCAAGATATTCAGAAAAGAGTTTATATAGGCACTCATTGCAAGCAGATCATTGACCCATCATTTAAACCTATTCATGAGCGCAACATTCATCAGAATATAAAGAGCAGGAACACCGCAGGGGCCGCGGAAAAGTAAAGTTGCAAGCCCTAATAGCTCGTAAGGCCTATCATTTTATTAGTCCTCGTGAAATTTAAGCAGGGAGCCAATACTTTATTCAGTTAAGGCATCAGCTCAGCCACTATAAGTAGAAGTACGAAGAAAACGAGATGCTGGGAGAATTCCGAGGAACCAGACAAAGAGAGGGAGGGAAGGATGGAGGGGAAGGGAGAATTGAGGAGCTTCAACTTCAAATAAGAAGAATTGAAGGTGGAGCTTACATATTTGTTGTCGAGGGTCTTGGATTTGTGGAAATGGGAGGACGTAATCTGGCGAGACATGGTCTGGTGATGCAGCCGCAGCTCCGTATCCCTCCCACAGAGCAGAGGAACCCTAGAAATCCTCCATTCGGTCGTTTCCTGATGAATGTCGGAGGCGCATAAGTGATTAAGGCTGAGGCTGAGGGAGGACGGATTTCACTTTCGATAGGGGCAGTGATCGGACGGACGGTCGGAGGAAATGGCAACGGATGGGACAACAAAAGGTGGACTATAGCATCGCGAGTTGTTCGAGAAAGAAAAGTTACGGCATTTTTTTTGTGGGGGTGGGGGTGGGGGGTGGAGGGCCGATCGGGGAGCTTTCCAATTCCGGAAGTGATTAGTGGTTTTGTTGCGGGTAAAATTAAATTATTTTAATTTAATTTTATTCGTAATAAAATAAAATAATTTATATAAAATCAAATGATGAATTTTATTTATATTATTATTTTTTTCATAATAAAATAAAAATAATTCATACAAAGTCGATGTCATACGTAATCATTTATATCACTTTTTTTCAAAATCAAAATCTAATATTAAAATTTTAATTTAAAACTAAACGTAACATAGAAATCCATTGGGGCCCGGAGTTTTTGATTATTTTAATGGGTTAGTTACCTAAAAAAATACAACTTTTTCATTTTTATTAAATATAGCACGATTTTTTTTAAAAAAATACGACTTTTACATTTTTTTATAAAAAAGCATGACATTTTAAGAATAGTACAGAAATATACTATAGCACGAATTTTAAAAAATAACAAAAAAAGACACGACTTTCAGGTTTAGTTGCACATTTAGCACGACGTCAAATATTCTGTCAGATTATAACGATAATGGCTAATGTGGAACTAATAATGCTACGTGATACAGTATGATTGGACGAGTAGATCCTACCAATTTTTATTTAATTAAAAAATAATTATAATTTAAAAATTAAAAGAAAAGAAAGGGGGTTCAATTTAAAAGATGAAAGGGGGATGGATTAACGACGGTGGTTGCCATATCCCAATTAAGGTCGCCTGTTGCAGCAAGACCTCAATTATGTGCGTGGTGGCGTAATCAGGAGACCCATCACCGGAATCGAAAGAACCTTGAAACTAGGAGCTTTTTCATTTTGCGGTAGAGCCACCAATTGCACCCTTACAATTTCCAATCCGCTCCTTTCTTCTTCTTTTTAGAAAAAAAAATCTTCTTTTCTAATTTTTAAAATTTTTAGAATTATTTTTTAATTAAATAAAAATATGGGGACCCACTCGTCCAATCATGTTGTGTCACGAGACGCCTTTAGTTGTTACTGTTACATTTGACGAATAATTAATGTCGTGCTAGAATCACAGCTAAACTTGCAAGTCGTGTCTTTTTGTGTAATTTTTTAAAGATCGTGCTATATTTAGAAAAAAAGAGAGACAAAAGTCATCCATTTTTGTACTACTCTTAAAAGGTCATGTTATATTTAGGAAAAAATATAAAAGTCGTGTATTTATGTGCCATTTCTAAAAGTCATGTTATATTTAGGAAAAAGTGTAAAAGTCGTGTTTTTCTAGGTAATTAACAATTATTTAATTATCACTATCGCTATTAGAACTCAATAAGGAGTTTGGAAGATTCTCGATAATTAAATTACTAATAATGCACATTTCCATCAAGTTTCCACCCCTGAATTATATATATTACCATTCAAGTGAGAATATGAAAGTGGAAGTGTGAATAAAAGTGGCCCAACTAAACAAGGAAATTTCATGGGCCCAAAAATTTTAAATCAACTTTCTTGAAAATTTATATAGATTTCTACACATTAAATGCTACCTAAAACTTATAAGTGAACAATTACATATATTCAGGAATGGGAAATTAAATTATATACCAAATTTTTTTTATATATTTATATATAAATATGCACAGACACGTGCAGTGCACGAGAGCTAAAGATTTAAGACAGATCAATTAAGGAAATCAAAAGTAGAGTCTCCAATTGTATAAAAAGGAAATAAATAATCATCCAAATCAAATAAGTTAGTAATAATACTAAAAACTTCTTTATAAATTATAAAAAGATTTATAATATCTTATACATGCGATGAAAAATTTTGCGGTTCAATGGCCGAATATTCAACTGTTTAAGTGCAAAAAAATTTAAAAACAACATTTCTTGCTAGTGCGAAAAAACTTGTACAAAACTTTTTTCTCATGCAAAAACTTTTCGCACAAATAACAACAATGCTCCTTCTATACTAAATGATAGAGCAGTTATGCAAAAAAAAATATTGTATTTTAATTTAAAAGTTTCACATAAAGAAAGTTTTTCAGTAGTTTGCGAAAAGTTTTGACATAAGAATTTGGTCTGAGCTTCTCAATAAGAAACATAATTCAAAGCACACAAGAATATTATTTCATATACAATATTTTCTCTTATGCAAAATGTTGCTTTTTCTTGTGAGAAACATTTTCGCTCGTTGGTTTTCAAGTGCGAAATTATGGGCTAAACCTTCCGTTGTTGAATGGTAGCACTTTCGTATTAAAAAATTAATTCATTATCAATTACAGGAAGAATTATAATTAGAATATATTTTTTTGGCTAAGTATAATTATAATTAATGTGTATCTTATTATACGACACGAATAGAGGAAACAGGGAAAATGAAAAATGAAAAAGCCGACTAACTAATCGAGGGAGGATTCCAGCGCGGATTATGTTATGTTGGGAGCTGTGACACGGACATGGACAATAGTACTCCTCCCTTCCTACTTTCTTGTCAGTTCCTTTCTCTTTCTCTCTCGCCAACAGAAAAAAAAAAAGGAATTGTTTCTCTTTTACCCGTTTATAATTATCGCGCAGGTTTCACCCAAAAAAGATTATCGCGCGGGTCGAAAGAAATACTTTTGTCAATTTCTTAATTTACCATAGTAATTTATGTAATAATGAATATAGATTATAACTGAAACTAATTATAAAATTATAAACTATTTATGTGTAAATATTATGAACAATCGATTGATAGTAAACAATCCCGATTTTCTATACAAGGTTGTACTAATTAGTACTTTATACAGTATAAAAGCTAATATTTTCTTGTAATTTAAATTTTCAATATTTCTAATTAGAAAAATATGAACAATCGCAATATAATAAGTATTAAGTTGTCATTAATTTTAAGTCAATGGAATTTATTTACAACATAGGGATTCAAAAAATTCATCAATAAATGCTCAAGTGAAAATTATTCTCGACTAATAGGTTGGCGTGACCTTGCATTTAATGGGAACAATTAGGACATTTTTAACGGCAAAGATGAAAAGAAATAACTTAAACTGCTTACTTATTGGAATAGGTTTTTTTTTCAATTTCGGTTAGTTCCAATAACTCGTCGTTTATTCTCCTTAAGTGAGTTTCAAGATTGAGTCCTATGAATAAAAAAAATTCACGATTGAAAGAGTTAAACCGCTTAGAGTCAAATTCGTTGAACTTGGGATACCACGAGAGTGCACACCAAAACAAAAAAGAAAATGTACGCATAATATAGCTAATAAATAAATATTGAAAAATTTAAAAATATATTTTTTAAAGAGGAGTGGGGTGGGAAAACCCACCCTCCTCGCCCTTGCCATAATCAGATATAATATAAAATATTACTACTTTGCATCTCTAATATATATATATATGTGTGTATGTGTGTGTATATATATTTAGGGTTTTTTTTTTGTTGGGGGTGGTGGACGGACGACGTCGTTTCTTCAATGTCTGGCTTTTCTTTCACTTTTACTTTTTTTGCCTCTTTACAATAATCACCAACCAAATAACGGAAAATGTTTCTAATTCGTTTGATTGACTATTGAAACATATTTGATTCTCAATTGAAAATACAGTGCATTGATTCATCCTTTAATATGCGAACATATATGATTTCCAATTGAATTCACTGTATATCCATGATAATAATCGTTTAGCAATAGAATTAATACTATACGTTTCTCATAATTATGTTTTTTTATTTGTTAGTTTTATGATATTAACTGGCCTATTACACATGCAATGTACGAACTTTTGATACATTCACTATATTCAAATTTGTACTCAAATATTTCAAAAGAAAAATATTATAATTGAAGCATTTGCTTTTTAATAAGTTCATAATCCAAGTATGAAGTAACTTTAATAAATAATTAAAAATTATTATAACATACCGTAAATTGTTTGAATAAGGCATTTCGTAAATTTCTAATACATTTACATATTTAGAAATTAGGAAATTGTTAAATATATAGATGTTAATAGTTTAGGGATTTAAATGTAAATAGTCTTGAGTTTATATTCTTTGTGTAATTAACAATAGAATATATAAAGAGGGTTGTGTGTCTAGTGAAAGACACGATTCTTTTCCCAATTTCTATTTTGCACATGGTATCAGAGCTAGGGTTTGGTAAAATTGATCGTCCCAGCTGAATCTTCCGATTGGAGAGCTGGAGGTCTCGTCTGTTTCTGATTAGAGGGCCGGAGGTTTCGTTTCTGTCAAGTGGTCGTCGCCCAGTCCATCTCAAGTGGTCGCCAGTCCGTGAGGTCCCATTCGTCTCAGGTGGTCGTCGCCCAGTCGTCTTCGTCTGGTTTTGCTATTGTCTGGGTCTGCTGCCGTGGACCTACTGTTTTCATCTCCACATCTGGTTTCCTTTCCACTTGCTTCAGTTACTGGTCTTCGGGTTTATCTGTGCTCCTCTGCTGCTGTGTCTGTGCTGTGTTGTACTGTGTTGTGCTGTGCTGCTGCGTCTCTGCTGTGCTGCTGCATCTCTGCTGTGTTGCTACTGCGTCTGTGACTGTGCTCTACTGTGCAGCTGAGTATTTGCGTTTGTGCTGCTCTGTTGCTCTATTGGAGCCCTGTTGTCTCAGTTGCTGCTGGATTCTGAGTGTTTTTGTATCTCCCGAGTTATTTGTGGAAAGTTATGTCAACCTCCCATGGTAATATGTGTTGTGGTTTTTGGGTCAAGGGCACATGGATCATCTCACCAAAGAAGTTTCAGAAATTGAAGAGTCGAAAAAGGCAAGCTGGGTTCAAACTAATGCATATCTATGTACTCTCCTATGGCAGTCCATTGATCCATCTCTAATGTCTATGTTTCGCCCTTATCGGACATGTAAAGCAGTGTGGACACGTGTCAAAGAGGTGTATACCCGAGATATTACCAAGGTCTATGATGTTCTTTCTAATTTATTCCAGTTGAAGCTTTTAGACAATGATATGCATTCACATTTGGCCCAACTTCAAGGGTTATTTACTGTGTTCGATGAGATCATGCCTTATACCATTGATTTAAAGGAACAATAGGAACAACGCGACAAGATGAAAGCAATTATCTGCTTGCAAAGTCTTGGGACGGAGTACGAGTCTGTTCGACATCAAATTCTTAGTGGAGAGTCTATCCCTCCACTTGCTGATGTGATTGCTCGTCTAATTCGGGTGACTGATGTCTCCCAAACTTCAAGTGCACCTGAGGAGAAGGCGGCACTTATCACCGAGTCCAAGTCATCTACTGCAGCCTGTAGTTCAGTCGGTGTTGCTCACACCCAAAAGGGAAATCGTGGACCTAAAGGTGGAAAGGGCCGAGGGAATCCTCCAAATTGCACTTACTGTGGACGACGTGGTCACAGTCGCGATAAGTGCTATTCTCTCCACGGGTTTCCTCCTAAGTTTGCTAATGCTGCACAGACGCAAGCATCGATTGATACTGATGGTAACCCTGTGCCATACAAGGGGACAACAACTGGACAGTCTTCATCTGTAGTTATTTCGGCTGAGGAATATGCTCAGTTTGCTCGTCTCCTCCAGCATCAGGCAGTTCAGCAAGCATCTCAACCTATTGTCTCTTTCGCACGATCTGGTCAGCTAGTGGCACGTCTCACCAAATCCTCTCTACTAGGCCCCTGGGTTCTCGACTCAGGTGCCTCTGATCATATGTCTGGTAACTCTAATTTGTTATCCCATTTCCATAATTCTAGTTCTTTGCCTTCTGTCACTTTAGCTAATGGCTCTGTTGCCTCAGTGAGTGGCTTTGGCACGGCTCAACCTACTGCTTCCATTCCCTTGTCTTCCGTTCTATATCTTCCTAAGTTTCCATATAACTTAATATCTATTAGCAAACTAACCAAAGATCTCAATTGCATTGTAGCATTTACCTCGGAATTTGTGGTAATTCAGGATTCGAGGACAGGAGGAACGATTGGAACGGGGCGTGAGTTTCAAGGTCTCTACCGACTAACTGCTCTAGCAACATCTGAGGTACCTATTGCCTGCACTGCTGCTGCATCTCCAGAGCAGATTCATAGTCGTCTTGGTCATCCTTCTCTAGCTAATCTGAAGCAAATGGTTCCGAGTTTGTCCAAAGTCAGTCAATTAGAATGTCAATCATGTCATCTTGGAAAGCACACTAGGGCCCAATTTCCAGATAGAGCCAACAAACGTGTTAGTGCTCCTTTTGTTTTAGTCCATTCAGACATTTGGGGTCCTTGTCCAGTTTCTTCAAATCAAGGTTATCGTTATTTTGTAACTTTCATTGACGATTATTCTAGGATGACATGGGTATATTTATTGAGGAATCGCTCCGACCTATATTCCACATTTGTGTCATTTTGTGCTAAAATCCAAACACAATTTGGTATTTCAATTCGTACTCTTCGCAGTGATAATGCCTGATAATATTTCTCATCATCCTTTCAATCATATATGTCTTCTAGAGGCATGGTACATCAGTCTTCTTGTGCCTATACTCCACAACAAAATGGAGTTGCTGAGCGAAAGAATAGACATCTTGTTGAGACTCTACGCACTCTCTTAATACATATGAACGTACATGTCAAGTTCTGGGGTGATGCACTTCTCACTGCATGTTATCTGGTCAATAGAATGCCCTCTAGTGTTCTCCATGGTCAAATCCCTTTCTCAATCTTGTTTCCTCGTGATGCAATTTATTCATTGCCCCCACGTATTTTTGGGTGTCTCTGTTTTGTCCATCAATTGCTCCCAAGTTCATCAAAACTGTCTCCTCGCTCTTTGAAGTGTGTCTTCTTGGGATATCCTCGTGGGAATAAAGGATATAGATGTTACTCTCCAGAACACCGTCGATACTTTGTGATTGCCGATGTCACATTCTTTGAGTCCACTCCTTTTTTCTCAGTATCTCCCAGTCAGTCTGAATTACTCTCTGAATCACTGCCTCTCCCCTCTCCGTATGTAATTGCTCCGTCTAGTATTCCATCCACATACACTCCTCCGTCTGAGACACCTGAGCTGCCCTCTACTTCCCGACCAACCGAATCACGTGAGTTGATCACTTATCAGCGCAGAAAAAAGGTACCTCATATTGAATCACAGCCGGTAGAGAAGGTACAGGTGACCTCTCCTGAGAGACCAGAGGACTCTACCCCCGTTCCAGTCGCACCTCCAACCTCAGATCCACCATTGATGTCTTCCTCAGAACCAGATTTGCCTGTTGTGTTGGAAATTAGTGTATACCCTAGAGGCAATCTATAATCAGTTATGTAATATGATATCTATTTCATTATAAAACGAGGCATTTTTGTTATTGTGTAGATTGCGCTAAATATGATTTTACACAATAATGTCCTTGGAATAGTATATTCAATAGGCATCAAGTGTGACTTGATTGTGAGATCCTATAATTACCGAACATTATACCTAAATGTCCATAGTCAAAGTATTATCGTTAATTAGGACAACGATAATACGGTTAGACTAGTGTGGGTGTTGATTGATGACCAAGTCTCACAGGTCATGGATATAGAGATATCAAATCACACCACATGTATACATTAAGAGTAATGTGTATTGGACTGACCCGCCATGAGATTGCTACATGGTTTGTTACGTGATTGCCATTAGCATATCTCAAAGTGACTATAGTGTAATGGTCCTTTGACTTGAGGTCACCATGGATTCCTACATGTAATGTCATATACTTTGATACTGTCAAACGCTACCGTAACAGGCTGGTTATAAAGACAGTTATTGGGTATATCACAGAGCATGGAGAGGAATGTGAGTAACCAAGATAGGATTTGTCCCTCCTACGAAACGGGAGCGATATCTCACGGCCACTTGGTGGTTAAGTCTAAAAGTGTATGCATACCCAAATGAGTCGATATAGCGATATCGAGCTCATTTGTTCTGATAGACTTACCCAGTAAACCAAGAAAGAGAGATATTGAGCCATACAAGGATGTCATCGACCATGCCTTGGGCTCAATAGAGATATAGAGGACAATGGATTATATTACACGGTAATGTAGGTCACGAGGTTCGTCGAGAAATTGACTTTCCGATTACTTGAGTAACAGTGATGCATTGCTAGATGCCGCTCACTGTTTGTAATATTAAAATAGAGATTTTGATATTACTATCAACGTAATTGGGAACCTACAGGGTCACACACTACGACTAAATTGACGAGATATTTTGAAACAAATAAAATCATCTAATAGAGATTAGATGATTTAAGGTGCGACCGATTAATCGGATATTTAATGAGATTAAATATGCCGATTAATTAGACTCGATTTATTAACTTCAATAGCCAAATAATAATAATAATAATAATATACATAAATATATATATATGCTTGTATGTGTCTGTGCACGCATGCAAATATATATATATATATATATGCACATGTATATGGCTATATGTGTGTATGTATATAAGATGCTATTTGGGACATTTAATTGATTTGTCCCACATCGGTCAGGGAGTTGAAATTCTCCCCTCCAAGCCATTATATAGATGGCTGTGTATTGAGATGCAAAAGTATAAGATGATATGCACGTATATATATGATATACATGTATGTATATAAATGGGATTATTGAGTTGAATTGTTCAACTCATTAGGACCAATTAAGTTCAATAATTTCGGGTGTCGCATCAGTATTTCTTTCGAGTGTTGGTCGCTAGCACCGCCGATCTCGAAGACTCGTCGACAAAGTCGGTGTGGATACCGGTAGAGGCGTCACGCGTGGGACGCTTGGTCGACAGTTTTAAAATTCCAGGTACGCTTTTATTTACTCTTATTCTTCTAGTAGGTCTTGGAATTAGTTTCACGGGTAGGAAATTTTGAATTTCTGTTCCTTTTTCGCTTCCGTTGCGCCCCGTGAAACTAGCAATTGGTATCAGAGCCTAGCTAGTTAGAATCTGAGTAGATAATAGCATAAAATATGATTTTATGCTTGGTACTGGTATGATTATGTTTGATATTTGCGGTGCATGACTGTTAGACATGGACTAGGTCCTAGTTGTGTTAGTATAATAGTTATACGTGTGGACTATTATGTAATTGTTACATAATAGTGTATGGTGAGATCGATTAAATGTTAATAAAATCCCTTAAAATATTAAGTCCATATCCTTCCACCGTGTAACGCTCGTCAAGACCAAGATCGATGAGTGTGTAGACCTTGCCTTCGCAGGATGCCCTCATCTATCCTAGTAAGACGTGGTGTTTACCAATGGGTCGGACTTAACTGAGCAAGCCTAATAGGATTATGAGTTCAGAGGCATGTAGTTGGGTATCGATCTACAAGATAAATTTGAATAAGGAGTTATTCACCCAACTAATCAAGAGTTGCATGTGATGCAATTGGGAAAGTGAGTTCCCTACCTAAATAGCCAGTTTTGGGTGAATCAGCCCTCGCTGACTCAGAGCTTGGTGAGATATGAATCTTGAATTACTATGAGAATGATATTCTCTGAATCAATGTTCAGGGTCATTGATTTGATATAAATAGTGGGAGCAATATTTAATAAAGTCCTCATTAAATATTGTAGTGTCATAATACTTATTTTGCATATTTTTTGGTGGTTACCATGGCAGGGAGCACCTCTAGTACTTTCTGTTTGCGATCCGTCCTTGATAAGGAAAAACTGTCAGGGAATAATTTCCTTGGTTGGTATCGAAATTTGAGAATTGTTCTCACCCAAGAAAAGAAACTATATGTCTTAGAGCAACCTCTTCTTGCGCCACCACCTGACGATGCCCCCCAAGCTGAGAAAGATACTTATAGTAAGCATCATGATGATGCCGTAAACGTCGGATGTCTCATGTTAGTCACCATGGACTCGGAGCTTCAGAAGCAACACGAGAACATGAAGGCGTACGATATGATCGTGCATCTCAGGCAGCTCTATCAAGAGCAGGCCCGACATGAGAGATTCGAGATCTCTAAAGCACTTTTTCAGGCAAGGCTGACTGAGGGTAGCCCGGTGGGTCTTCATGTACTCAAGATGATTGGGTACATCGAGACTCTAGGACGACTGGGATTTCCTCTGGGTCAAGAGTTGGCCACAGATTTAGTCCTACAGTCGCTGCCCGGCAGTTATAGTCAGTTCATCATGAGCTATAATATGAATGACTACAATAAACCATTGCCTGAACTGCTTAACATGTTGAGAACAGCTGAGCATGATATCAGCAAGGGGACGTCTGTTCTAATGGTCCAGGGGACCAAAAGAAAGGGCAAGGGCAAGAGTAAAGGCCAGAGGGCTAAAAATGCATCCAAGTATGACTTGGGTGCGTTGAAGCCTAAAGCCAAGGTAGCGAAAAATGATTACTGCTTCCATTGTGGCAACACTGGACATTGGAAGCGGAATTGTAAGATATACCTGGAAGAGTTGAAGAAGAAGAAGGGAAGTGAGACTTCCACTTCAGGTATCCATGTTATAGAGATTAATGTATCTACTACTTCTATATCTTGGGTATTAGATACCGGGTGTGGTGCTCATATTTGTGGAAATATGCAGGACCTAAAGGACAGTAGATCGTTGGCAAAGGGCGAGGTGGACCTACGAGTTGGAAATGGAGCAAGAGTTGCTACATTAACTGTAGGGACTTATCACCTAGTTTTGCCTACTGGGCTTGTATTAGATCTTAACGACTGTTATTATGTACCTGCTATTAGTAGAAACATAATATCTGTTTCTTGTTTGGACAAGAAGGGATTTTGTTTCACTATCAAGAACAAGTGTTGTTCTATGTACATGAATGATGTATATTATGGCAGTGCACATTTAAGTAATGGTTTGTATGTTCTTGATCTAGATACGCCTATTTATAATGTGGAAACCAAACGGCTCAAATCTAATGATTCGAACCCGACTTACCTCTGGCATTGTCGTTTAGGCCATATTAGCGAGAATCGCATCTCTAGACTCCATAAGGATGGATTACTGGACTCGTTTGATTTAGAATCGATCGAGACATGCGAACCTTGCTTAATGGGGAAAATGACTAAGGCCCCTTTTACCGGAAAAGGTGAGCGAGCTAGTGATCATCTGGCTCTCATACATACTGATATATGTGAACCAGTGAACAAGCTTGCTAGAGGTGGGTATCTCTACTTTATTACATTTACTGATGATTTCAGTAGATTTGGATATGTGTATTTGATGAAACACAAATCTGAATCCTTTGAAAAGTTCAAAGAATTTAAGAATGAAGTGGAGAATCAGTTGGGTAAGAGCATTAAAGTTCTTCGATCAGATCGAAGAGGTGAATATTTGAACTATGAGTTTGCTGACTATCTTAAACAGTGTGGGATTTTATCTCAACTGACTCCACCTGGAACACCACAGTGGAATGGTGTAGCTGAGAGGAGGAATCGAACTTTATTAGATATGATTCGATCTTTGATGAGTCATGCAAACTTACCTGACTCCTTCTGGGGATATGCTCTACAGACAGCTGCTCTCATATTAAACAATGCTCCGTCGAAATCAGTTGAAAGGACACCATATGAGATGTGGTATGGGAAGCGTCCCAAGATGTCTTTTCTAAAAATATGGGGTTGCGAAGCTTATGTGAAGAGATTGTCTTCGGATAAGCTTGGCCCTAAATCGGACAAATGTTACTTTGTGGGGTATCCTAAGGAAACTCGAGGATACTATTTCTATAATCCCATCGAGGGCAAAGTATTTGTCGCTCGAACTGCGGTATTCCTTGAGAAAGAGTTTCTCTCCAAAGGAACTAGCGGGAGGAAATTAGAACTTGGGGAAGTTCTACCACAAAATGACATTGACCAATCGATGGGCGATGTTGCAGAACAAGTACCACAAGTTATTGTGGCACAATCTTCTACACAGGTGACACAGGAGCCTTGTAGGTCTAGTAGGATACGTCATGAGCCCGAGAGATATGGATTTCTCGTGACTCAAGACAATGACGTATTGCTCATAGATAATGATGAGCCTACAACCTATGCGGAAGCCGTAATAGGCCCTGACTTTGAAAAATGGCTGGAGGCCATGAGATCTGAGATGGAGTCCATGTACACTAACCAAGTATGGACTTTGGTTGATCCACCTGAAGGGGCAAAACCCATTGGGTGTAAGTGGGTCTTCAAGAAGAAGACTGATATGGACGGTAATGTAATTACCTTTAAGGGCCGACTTGTGGCAAAAGGTTTCAGACAAGTTCATGGTGTTGACTATGACGAAACTTTTTCCCCGGTGGCTATGCTTAAATCCATAAGGATCTTGCTTGCAATTGCAGCTTATTATGATTATGAGATCTGGCAAATGGATGTCAAAACTGCTTTCCTGAACGGGAAGCTCCTCGAGGATATGTATATGACACAACCTGAGGGTTTTGTCGATCCACATAGTGCCGGAAAGGTTTGTAAGCTACAAGGTCTATTTATGGGCTGAAGCAAGCTTCTAGGAGCTGGAATCTTCGTTTTGATGATGCAATCAAAGAGTTTGGTTTCATAAAAAATGAAGATGAACCCTGTGTTTACAAGAAGGTTAGTGGGAGCGTAGTGATCTTCCTGGTGTTGTATGTAGACGACATACTTCTGATCGGGAATGACATTCCTTCCTTACAGTCTGTGAAGACTTGGTTGGGAAGGTGTTTCTCTATGAAGGACTTAGGCGAAGCTACCTACGTGCTAGGTATCAGGATCTATAGAGATAGATCCAGGAGACTGCTTGGCCTAAGTCAGAGTGCATACATAGATAAAGTGCTTCGGCGTTTTAGCATGCAGGATTCTAAGAAAGGGTCGCTGCCTATGTTACATGGCATAAGCCTTTCGAAGGCTCAGAGTCCTTCTACTCGAGAGGAGAGGGACCGCATGAATAGGATTCCATATGCGTCGGCTATTGGATCCATCATGTATGCTATGTTATGCATTCGATCCGATGTCTCGTATGCTTTGAGTATGACGAGTCGATACCAATCAGATCCAGGTGAGAGACACTGGATCGCAGTAAAGAACATCCTTAAGTACTTACGAAGGACTAAGGAGATATTTTTGGTATATGGAGGCGAAGAAGAGCTCGTTGTAAGAGGTTACACCGATGCTAGCTTCCAGACCGATAAGGACGACAGTAGATCGCAGTCAGGGTATGTGTTCTGCCTGAATGGAGGTGCTGTGAGTTGGAAGAGTTCCAAACAGGAGACAGTAGCCGACTCTACCACAGAGGCCGAGTATATTGCTGCCTCTAACGCTGCAAAAGAGGCCGTTTGGATCAAGAAGTTCGTGACAGAACTTGCTGTGGTTCCTAGCATCGTAGACCCAGTGGATCTCTATTGTGACAACAATGGAGCCATTGCGCAAGCTAAAGAACCCAGGTCTCACCAGCGATCCAAACATATACTCAGGCGCTTCCATCTCATTCGCGAGATCATCGACAGAGGAGATGTGAAGATATGCAGAATACCAACAGATGAGAATCTCGCAGATCCACTTACGAAGCCTCTTGTGCAGCGCAAGCACGAGGCTCACACTAGATCTATTGGCATAAGACATGTGCCAGATTGGCTCTAGTGCAAGTGGGAGATTGTTGGAAATTAGTGTATGCCCTAGAGGCAATCTATAATCAGTTATGTAATATGATATTTATTTCATTATAAAACGAGGCATTTCTGTTATTGTGTAGATTGCGCTAAATATGATTTTACACAATAATGTCCTTGGAATAGTATATTCAATAGGCATCAAGTGTGACTTGATTGTGAGATCCTATAATTACCGAACATTATTCCTAAATGTCCATAGTCAAAGTATTATCGTTAATTAGGACAACGATAATACGGTTAGACTAGTGTGGGTGTTGATTGATGACCAAGTCTCACAGGTCATGGATATAGAGATATCAAATCACACCACATGTATACATTAAGAGTAATGTGTATTGGACTGACCCGCCATGAGATTGCTACATGGTTTGTTACGTGATTGTCATTAGCATATCTCAAAGTGACTATAGTGTAATGGTCCTTTGACTTGAGGTCACCATGGATTCCTACATGTAATGTCATATACTTTGATACTGTCAAACGCTACCGTAACAGGCTGGTTATAAAGACAGTTATTGGGTATATCACAGAGCATGGAGAGAAATGTGAGTAACCAAGATAGGATTTGTCCCTCCTACGAAACGGGAGCGATATCTCACGGCCACTTGGTGGTTAAGTCTAAAAGTGTATGCATACCCAAATGAGTCGATATAGCGATATCGAGCTCATTTGTTCTGATAGACTTACCCAGTAAACCAAGAAAGAGAGATATTGAGCCATACAAGGATGTCATCGACCATGCCTTGGGCTCAATAGAGATATAGAGGACAATGGATTATATTACACGGTAATGTAGGTCACGAGGTTCGTCGAGAAATTGACTTTCCGATTACTTGAGTAACAGTGATGCATTGCTAGATGCCGCTCACTGTTTGTAATATTAAAATAGAGATTTTGATATTACTATCAACGTAATTGGGAACCTACAGAGTCACACACTACGACTAAATTGACGAGATATTTTGAAACAAATAAAATCGTCTAATAGAGATTAGATGATTTAAGGTGCGACCGATTAATCAGATATTTAATGAGATTAAATATGCCGATTAATTAGACTCGATTTATTAACTTCAATAGCCAAATAATAATAATAATAATAATATACATAAATATATATATGCTTGTATGTGTCTGTGCACGCATGCAAATATATATATATATATATATGCACATGTATATGGCTATATGTGTGTATGTATATAAGATGCTATTTGGGACATTTAATTGATTTGTCCCACATCGGTCAGGGAGTTGAAATTCTCCCCTCCAAGCCATTATATAGATGGCTGTGTATTGAGATGCAAAAGTATAAGATGATATGCACGTATATATATGATATACATGTATGTATATAAATGGGATTATTGAGTTGAATTGTTCAACTCATTAGGACCAATTAAGTTCAATAATTTCGGGTGTCGCATCAGTATTTCTTTCGAGTGTTGGACGCTAGCACCGCCGATCTCGAAGACTCGTCGACAAAGTCGGTGTGGATACCGGTAGAGGCGTCACGCGTGAGACGCTTGGTCGACAGTTTTAAAATTCCAGGTACGCTTTTATTTACTCTTATTCTTCTAGTAGGTCTTGGAATTAGTTTCACGGGTAGGAAATTTTGAATTTCTATTCCTTTTTCGCTTCCGTTGCGCCCCGTGAAACTAGCATATTGCCCAAAGAAAAGGTACCCGTTCCACTGTCAATCCTTATCCTCTATATAACTTTCTCAGTTATAGTCGTCTGTCTCCTTCCTATACTGCCTTTCTTTTTTCTTTGGATTCTGTTTCTATTCCTAAATCTGTTAGAGAGGCATTGTCACATCCTGGTTGGCGGGAAGCAATGGAAGATGAGATGTCTTCTTTGCATGCCAATGGCACTTGGGACCTTGTATCTTTGCCCCCTGGAAAGACTGTTGTGGGGTGCCGATGGTCGTATTGATCGATTAAAGGCTCGTCTAGTTGCCAAGGGCTATACACAGATTCCTGGACTAGACTATGGCGATACATTTTCTCCTGTAGCGAAGGTGGCTTCTGTGCGTCTACTGTTGTCATTGGTGGCCATTAATCATTGGTCGCTGCATCAGTTGGACATCAAGAATGCTTTTCTACATGGAGACTTGGAGGAGGAAGTTTATATGGAGCAACCACCTGGGTTTGTTGCTCAGGGGGAGTACTTTGGCAAGGTATGTAAACTCCGCAAGTCTTTGTATGGGTTGAAACAGTCTCCTCGGGCATGGTTTGATCGCTTCAGTTCGGCAGTTTTGAAGTTTGGTCTTGTGAGAAGTCAATTCGATCATTCGGTGTTCTTCAGACACTATGAAGGAAGACATATTCTCCTGGTTGTATATGTTGATGATATCGTAATTACAAGGGATGATGTAGTTGGCATCTTTCAACTGAAGGCTTTTTTGCACTCACAGTTTCAGACCAAAGACTTGGGAGCCTTGAAGTATTTTCTTAGGATTGAGGTTGCTCAGTCTGAGCGTGGTATTTACATATCGCAAAGGAAGTATGTGTTAGACATCTTAGAGGAAACAAAATTGCTCGAGTGTAAGCCAGTTGATACACCGATGGATCCTAATGTCAAGTTGGCACCAGGAGACGGAGAACCCTTTCTCGATGTTGGGCGATATCGCAGACTGGTCGGTAAGTTGAACTACCTCACAGTTACTAGACCAGACATTTCTTTCTCAGTGAGTGTTGTCAGTCAATTCCTAGATTCACCAACTGAAACTCACTGAAATGCTGTAATTTGGATTATGAAGTACCTTAAGGGTGCTCCTGGTAGAGGATTGCTATATCAAGATCGATGTCATAATGAAGTAGTTGGATATACTGATGCAGATTGGGCCGGTTCAAAATCAGATAGAAGATCCACAACAGGTTACTGTGTGTTGTTTGGAGGAAACATAATTTCCTGGAAAAGTAAGAAGCAAAATGTTGTTGCTCGATCGAGTGCCGAAGCTGAATATAGGGCGATGGCTCTAACCACTTCTGAGTTGTTGTGGGTGAAGCAATTGCTTGGAGAGTTGGGAGTAGAACAACCTTGTCCTATGAAGTTATTTTGTGATAATCAGGCTGCACTACACATTGCGTCGAACCCTGTTTTTCATGAGAGAACGAAACATATCGAGGTCGATTGTCACTTTGTTAGAGAAAAGTTGCAGTCTCAGGATATTGTGACCGCCTTTGTTAGCTCAAATGATCAATTGGCAGATATTTTTACTAAAGCTCTTAGGGGTCATCGAGTATATTATATTTGTAACAAGCTGGGCATACACAATATATATGCTCCAACTTGAGGGGGTGTATTAAATATATAGATGTTAATAGTTTAGGGATTTCAATATAAATAGTCTTGAGTTTATATTCTTTATGTAATTAACAGTAGAATATATAAAGAGGGTTGTGTGTCTAGTGAAAGACACGATTCTTTTCCCAATTTCTATTTTGCACAGAAATAATTCTGGAAACTTGAAAAACAAAAATTATGGAAGCCAACACAGGAGAAAAAGGCTTGAGGGCCTGGTCGACATCCACCCAACCCCCGTCTAAGGTGGACAGCAGCCTCCGCCGACGTCAGGGTTCTCGCTAACAACCACGGTTGGAATCCATTTAATTTCATTTTATTTCAAAAATTCAACTTCAAAGTAAGCGGTATCGATTTTGAAAACATCTTTAGAAATGGTAAAAAAAAAAAAACCATTTTAGAAAAAAAATTATTTCATACCAAAACTCCACTGAGAAATACACCACGAGCTGGCCATCCCGGCACAACTTCTTCTTTTCCCCGACAACGATTTTCACAGGCCTAACGATAAGAGATTTCGGATAAGCGAAATGGGCATTTGGTCTGGATGGACAGCACCTCAAATAGCTTAGTTGCAGTTGGCCTCGCTATTCCTCTATCATATCGTGTGTTCTCAATTATTACACAAAGATAGTCTCATAGCCCCCAACTCCGGTCGTGAGCAGGAAATACAAAACAAGCACGTATACATGATAAAACAAACAATTATGATCAGTCTCATTCCCAACGATATGATACAATCGCTTCCATAGTTACGAATATCAGATAGGGCAGCTTACGTCCGTCATTTATTTCCCCACTAGACTTGTCAGATAAGGCAGCGTTACAAATACTCGATCATACAATGTCCTACCAATCTAATGACATGCCTTAGTAGAAAAGGAAAGTCATAATCTAGTAGTAGCTTTGATCTTGAGCCATCTTGTCAGTGTGTGGAAGGCAAGCGCTTCCGACAATATCTCGTTTACCAGAAATCACAGCAATGGCACCCGGTAATGGTATCACAACAGAGAAAACTGTTTTTCTAGATCCAACATCGATGAGGCCCCCACACTCCAATTTCTCTAGATCCCACAAAGCCAGCAGATACATCGAACGGAACTTTATATATCGAACGAAACTTATGGACCAGCAGCACACAATTGAAAAATCCTATAAGCAAACATCGCAAAAGATCTAAGAGAACAGTGCAACAGTAATGCCCGAAAGAAAAGAAAGTGCCATTATCATATATATGACTGAAGATAAACTTCTGCTACTCTCTTAAGTAAATGCCAAAGCATTTAAGTTTGGAAAATGGATAGACAGTATCAATCAATCAGTTCTGTAACTAAATTGTATCATTTCCTTCCTTGCTGCTCGAGCAACAGAGGCTCGTGGGCATGCTGGTTGATTAAGGACAGCTTGAACCATCAAATGAAGAGTGTCACTGTTCGGTGACCATCAATCATCTCAACTTCATTGCTGCAAATGAGTTTGCAAGTTCAATTGACTCATCTAACTGCGAGGCATCAGTTCCCTGGCAATATTAATTCCAAGAATAACGAAAATCATTACAAATATACCCAAGGAACCAGCAGATAGTTAACTAAAGAAACTGCTTGCAGTGGAAAGACGGAGGTGGATACATTGCATTAAGGCATTCAAAGAGACTAATTTATGATATTTGTTTATTTAATTTTAAAGGGTTGTGCGCTATGATAGGCAAGGAAAAATCTTCACGAACCTGGCCTGAAGCAAGACCAGCTTTCCCTTTGCCAGATCGACCATTAATAGGTTGCATTGCAGCTGCCACCCACTCTGATACTTCCAACTCCTTCCCCTTTCCGTTGCCCTGAGGCACTGCGGCACACACCACCACCTTATTGGATGCTTCATCGGTGCTAAATACCATTACTGAAAGCCCCTGTTTTTTGTTTTTTCCATTATCCGTCAACAGGTAAGTGTAATACTATTAGTATACAAACACACTCAGAAGATGGAACACGAATAAATGTTGAATGCTCATGTCACCCAATTTGCATATAATGTAATGAGATTCAACATAAGGAGAATATTAAAATGAGGACATGCCTTTTGATCTCGAGCCTTCAAGACTGCCTCACGGACAGCAGCTGCATCTTGACCAACATCAACCCGGCATACGCAGAATCCCTTTCCATCCGAAGCTGCACTCTCAGCTGCCTTCATGGCTTCCCCTACAGCCTTCTTAACATTCGCTTCCGCAATCTTTTTCTGTGCCTTCTTCACTTCAGCCTGTTTCCCATCAGACCATTCAAACTTATTTACAGCAAACTTCGCACCCCCATAAACAAGTGGTAAATAGGAGGCAGATAAGTTCCATGATGCAGAGACATGGTGTTAACCTGTAGAGCAGTCATCTTAGTTTTGATGTTAGCTTTCCTAGATGCAGGAATTTGTGCTGCCTCCACACGGCTCTTCAAAGACGCCACTTTCTGCAGTTTCAGAAACCCCACATCACTCAGAAACACACATATAGAAAAATAAAATAAAATGTGAGGCCTAACTAATGAAGCTAGGCTAAATTAATGACCTTTTCCAGCATGCTTCCTTCAATTTTATATGCATCATTTATTTCCTGCCCAAGTGAATCTGCCAATTCAAATGCCTTCAAGGCACAATCAGCGGTAAAAGCAGTCATTCTTCTGATCCCTTTAGCAACTGACTCCTCAGATACAAGAGCAAATGCCTTAGCTTCCCTTGTATTCGATATATGAGTACCTAAATAGACCCGATACATGCAGAAACAAGATTAAAAGATAATTCCAAGCAAAGAATCAAGACCACCAACAAAGCAAACTAGTATTAACCTCCGCAGAGTTCAGCTGAATATGACAACCATGCTTCATTATCTGGATCAGATAGAAGGTCTTCTACCTTTCTGCCGATGGATACCACTCTAACTGGATCGGGATAGATCTGCAACAGGAGAAAAAGAAATATATTTCCACCAGAACAGAACAAGATAATATAAAGTACTCAGCTCCCACTACATTAGTGAGGCCAGCCGGAAGGACAAGGACGGCAACTGATGCAACAAACCTCTCCAAAAACGGCTCGCAAACCATTTATCCGCTTTGCTTCAGATAGGGTTGCCTCCTTCGCAAATACATCCAACTCAGCTTTTATTTGCTCGTTGACAATTGACTCAATTTTTCTCATAAGCTCTGTCTCTACCTGCTTGCCTATACAAAGATCTCACGGTTATTAAATTGATTGTGTCAATGAGAGCTGGTTGTGGCCAAAAAAATAAAAAGAGGAGCTTGTTTACTACATCTATCCTACCATGAGAAAAATCAAATCTCAGTTTGTCAGGAAGAACAATTGATCCCTTCTGGTCAACGTGATTGCCAAGCACTTCCTGCATTAACATTGCCCAGAGAAACCTGCTCAGACAAAGCAAGGGAGACCCAAAATCTAGAGAACATAAACACAAAGTCAAAGTTGAGGTCGAATTGCCATTATCAACTTACTCTGAGAGCAAAGTTCAACATGTGTGTACAGGTGTGATTAGGCGCAATGAGCTTACGCCTTTCATAATCAACCTGCATGTTGCGTTAGAACAAAGTCAAAATCAAAAAAAAAAAAAGTGATAAGAAGGTGCATGGGCCCTATGGATTACCATGTTTGATTGTACATTTTAAGTAGTACTCTGTTAGGTTACCGATATTACCACTATAGTGCCAATCCACATTGCCTAAGGGAGGGTTGTCTTATGCGGAGTGCCAACGATATGGCCATCTCTAGAAAAGAAGAAATAACTAAAGTACCCTCATCTTCTTCCCCACCTCCCGAAAACCCTAGACCATTGTTGCCGCTGAGAACATCGCCTTTTGTTGCCGCCCCCTCAGCAACCCTCTTCTCCTCCAGTTGAAGATGTTCTCAGAGCACAAAAAAGCAAGGAGGCATCAGTTGAAGCAACAGAAGCCTCGATCGAAGCCCCTCTTCTTCAAATCAAAGCGTGGAGGCTTCGATTGAAGCACAGAGAGGATTCAGTCGAAGTCTCCCTACTTCGAATGAAACGTAGGGGCTTCGACTGAAGCCTCTCTGTGCTTCAATCGAAGCTCAGAGGCTTCCATCGAAACCTCTTGGCTCCGATCGAAGCTTCATGGGCGGCAGCGATGGTTGCTGCCATCTGTACTTTGCCGTTACAGGCCTGAGCAGAAATTTTTTCCTCTTTTTTTTTTGTTTTTTTTTAGTAAAAGGCATATCAATTTCAAATATCTTCCTTCAAAGGCTATTTTAGTCATAAACATTACATGTCTAGTAATGTAAATGGAGCATTTTTAAGAACACCAAACCGATTAAAGTGGACATCTAGCAATCTATGTATAGATAATTTATCTTGAGGTAACCTATGTTATATTGCCACAAAAATACTAATAATCCACCAACGCCTCCTTAGTGAAAGGAAAAGTTATGGAGTACGCTGTTTACCTTGCAAATTACTTCATCACCAACTGTCATCCCGCCAGCTTCTGTTGATAGAGAACCAATGTGAAGAACAAAACCACCATAAATTTGGACATTGCAAACTTCAAATGAGCCAAATGGGCCTTCGAGTAACCCGGTATCACATATCTACAGATAAAGAAAACATGTTATCTACCATCTAGGGCGACTCTTTCGTATATAGTCTTTGCATCCTCTTATATTATTTACTATTTTCCTTTCTATTTACTATTAGGAAAAGATGCTATGCAAGGCAAACTATGAAAATATATAGTCTATGAGAAAGAAATCAATTCCAGCTGGAGGGGGAAAAACTATAAATTTCTCCTTCTGTAAATATTTTGTATATCCTTTTATATGCAGCTCCACCCTCCGATGCTGCTATTAATACAAGTGACCTTTATCGACTGAAAGAAATTCTTACTGCATTGCACATGAATCAAAATACTGAAAAAAAAAAAAGAAAACTGAAAAATGAAATACACAATATAAATAGGAGATTATTGCAATTGCAGTCAAGAAGAAAGTCCAAAGTGACATGCAAACAACATGATACCTGACCACCTTGCTCTGCATAGAAAGATGTAGTCTCTAGAACTAACCCAACTTCATCGCCACATGAAGCATTCTCTAGAAACTCATTACCGGTATAGATAGCTCTAATTGTACTCTTGTGGTCCTGCCATGAAGTCAAGAAATGCTTACTTGCATCAGATTTATAACAATCCAACCATAATAGTTGAACAAAGCTAATCGCCAAGTGCATTGAAACCTGAAACCATATAAACTTTAAGGAATCATCAGTTGCAGCAACTCCTTTCTTGTGTAATGATGAGGTAGCATCAGCATCCATGACAATAGCACCACCATTTTGCTGCAAAAGAATATACTTAGCAAATGGAAATACAACTGCCTCCACACCCAACTTTTTATACATCAGACTGAACTACATTTCTCGAAAGAAGGTTATAGTGCATGATTTCTAGAGTAGAAAAATCAGAGCACTTCTTTGCACACTTCAAAATTGCCCAGAACCGAGGAACATTTTAGAAACTGAGAACCGTGACCATTACGATTACAGGATATTACAAAGCACGCAAGCAACCTTGATTTGTACACTTCTTGATCTCTCTCTTGCCTCCTCCATAGCGCTATTGAAACCTTGTACATCAACTACCAAGCCTCTTTCCTCTGCCATTAACTGGAGGGAAGATTGATCAGTTACAGTATGAAAGACATGAATAGGTGACATATGCTCCTTACCTGAGTCAAATCCAATGGGAATCCATATGTGTCCCATAAGAGAAAAGCTTCCTACATGAAGTCATGGATAATTGAAGATAAGCGCAGGTAAAGAAGAGACATGTCTACTTGGAGAAAACTTTTAGAATAGTACAACAGACCCACATCTTAATTAAATGCCGGGCTATACCAAATAGTAAATATTGCTGCAGCAAGCGAAAAGACATGAAATTCATGAAATGCATGGAAAAGCAATTAGTTCACCTGTCCACTCAGTATCTTTCCCTGGACATCCTGAGCAGCTTTCTTGAACTTTTCTATCCCCTAAAGAAGAGTTCAGGGAAAATCAGGTCATGTATTAGGACCAAAAAGAAAAGTTAAAAGCCAAATATGTCACAATCACGGAATGAATATGGCAAGGATCTTCAACAAAGTTGAAGACAAAATGTATTTAAGTATTTTTAATCATCACACTATGCCAAAAGAGAAAAAGAAAGAAAAAAGAGACATTATATCTTCTGTCTACCATATAAAGAAGCCTGAAGAAGACACTACTGTTAATTACTTGTAGCTATAGAAATCCATGAGCCACCACAAACCCATGCTCGCTATAACTCACTATTTTCACGCTTTAATTTCCATTGCTTGATTAAAATCACTAAGGAGGCTTGCAGAATACCAATTAAAAGGAATCTAATTAACATAGCATTACTACACTTAGAGATAGCGTTAGCGCCTCTATCAAAAAGCAACATCCAAAAAGCATTCATTCCTCAAATCACGGTTTTCATGAACCATGATGGACACTATTCCGAACATTGCCACCCATACAACTAAAACACTACTTCCACCAGTATTTGACTTCCGGAAATTGTTGAATTAAATCTGTTCGTACTATTTCACCGTCCTAATGATGTGAGCAAGCTTAATGCAACCTACATGCCTCAAGGAACCTCATTCTCTTTCTCCACATTTTTTACGAATATAGTTCCAGAACAATGGATGAAGAATTTAGAAAGCGTTTGGTAATGGAGTAGAGTCATACTTTACTTTACTCCACGAGATGAAGATAAAAGTAGTTAGGGGAATTTATTATTAAAAAAAAGGTCGTAATAATGGTTAAGAAAAAGTATGTGAGAGAATTTATTGTAAAATTGGAGAAGAAGACAAACATATAATGAATAGTTGGGAGAATTTAGTATTAAAAAATTAGTTATAATAATGGTTAAGGGAAAGTAGGCGAGAATTTATTATTAAATTGGAGAAAAAAATAAAAAAAAAGTAATGATTGTGTTGTTGAATTGAGGGAAAGATAAAGTAGATAGAGTAGAGTTTGATTATATTTAGTTACCAAACAAAGCCATTTCTTGGATAAGCTTTATGAGGGTATAGAGACTGAACCTAGAAGAAAAGAAATATTAAAAAAATTTGTGGACTAGATATCTGTGTCTATCAAGAAGGAAAGCCAACCACTATAATCTTCTTACATTCATCAACAAAAAACACTCAAATCTTGTAGTTCTAAAACTAAGTGCTTCATTTCTTGGCAAAATAAAAAAAAATAATAGATTAGCTAGACAACGACTTCATTACAAAGATTTTTAGATTGGATATACCCTCACCTTCAGCAAAGTCTTCCCAAAGCTTGCTTCCTCTTCTGCTATGATCTCCCGAATGCGCACTTCATGTTGCTTCAACTCAGGAAAAACATCACCCATCAACTTTACTACAACAGCTACAAGCCTGAGAGGCAAATCATTTAAATTACGTTATGCCACAATCAACTGTGAATGCACATAAAAAAGTTAGTCCACATAAAATAAAGAAATTCTCATACCCATTAAAAAATCCTTCTTGAGCTTTGAGAACTTCGCTACCATACCGAACAGCTCGACGAAGGATGCGCCTAAGCACATATTCACGGCCCTCATTCCCTGCAAAAGAGAATTACCATGACTGCTAAGGAGAACATGTTGTGGAAACAAAGTATATAAATAGGTGTGTGGAAATATGAAAAAGACAACCATAACATCTCAATAACTCAAGTTAAAAAAAAAAAATGTCGTAGTGATGGAGCAATCAGCTGTAATTCAACAACTGATAAGTCAATCTCAAACCCAGAAGGAAACAAAGTGATTGGAATCAAGTGGCAGATGCATCTTGATGGGGCAAAAAGTAATATGAAATAACTCAATACATCACTCTCTTAAAGTTAACAGCAGAAGGCATTACAATCAGTCTACATATAATGACACTCAACCTGGACAAGAACCGTCAGCTATGGCAAACGACAGAGTTCTGATATGATCAGCCACAACCCTATATGCCATGTCAATTTTATCAACATCATCTGCTCCAACCTTTCCAGAATATGGTCGCGCTCCAGTTGCCTGTTAGATTAAAAAGAGTTAGTAGATCTGTAATACAGCACTCCTTAATTTAATAGACAAATGCTCCTTTCGATAAGTTCACTAATTCCTGAGAAAAATAATGTGTGGAAGGCAACAGATCTTACAAAAAAATAAAAAAAAATAACAAGCGTAGTTTTCTAAGAAGTCAATTTTATGAAGACTCTCAACAAGAAAAAGCCTTCAAAGAAAATGAAAGGTGTTTTCCTGAAAATGGAAAAAGAGGTTGCATTTTGTTCCCTTTGTTTTACTTTTTCTTCAAGAAAGAATCCGATGCAATTGTTACTGAGCATTTTTGATCTTGTTTAAACTCACACTTTTAAGGGGAGTGAGAAAACAATTTGGTATCTCTAGAAAACGATTGAGCACAGAGTAACAGAATAATAAGTGTAATTAGTTTACACCACATTCTTATTTTTGAACAGTCAATAAGAAGCTTATCAAGCTACATGGACTCAAGGCTATGGAACTTGGGTGTGGGTCTTTTGTTAAAATGAAACTCAATGCTAACTCAAATTTCACATGAGACTACCCTACAGGCTAGTCAACCTAATAATGTTGTTGAATTGAATCAAACGTATAAGAGACCCAGAAGTTTCGTCATCATTTAACCTGTTGGATAGCATCAAAGATGGGCAAGAAGACATCAGTATCATAATTGCTCATCTTCTTCTGAAGTACAGAGGTCAACCTCTCGAAACCCATCCCTGTGTCAACATGCTTCGCAGGTAAAGGTTTTAGGGAGCCATCAGTTTCCCTGTTGAACTGCCACAAGAGTAATATAAAATGTATTAGAAAAGGAAAGAAATTGAGCTTATGCAAAACAGTTTAGAATCATACTAAGCCGATAAGAATAATCAATATTGCAATCAAAATAGCAAGAAACTTTTGGTTACAAAAAATTTTACAGTCTTCATCAGATAAAACAATATTAATAATATGTAAGACAAACCTTCCTTAAAATTCATCTCCAGTTCTGCATCAGAATGGCTAGAGCAGGATAGAAAACTTATATTGATGGATAAGAAATTCGACACTTGGAAATGTGATAGCAAAGATACCACTGACAGCATGAAAGCCAGCTCGAAAGGCTTTACTTAGGTAGAGTATAGTATACTACAGCACGACAAAAAACATAGCTTGACAAAACGTTAAAACAGAGACATCTCCAATGGCAATATTCCTTTATCCAGGAAAAGGACGAACCTGAATGAAGACAAGATTCCATATTTCAATGCAAGTAGGATCGTCATTATTAACCAGTGATGCAGCATCTCGGTTACCAATCCTGTCAAAGTGTATCTCGGTACAAGGTCCGCATGGACCAGTATCGCCCATCTCCCAAAAGTTGTCCTATCAGAGCGGAGAAAAAAAAGGAAGAGGAAGCAAATAACGCATTTCAGGTACATTGGAGAAAATGGAAGTCAACAGATGTGTATCACCGCGGATATACGCAAGACAGAAGAAAAGACAGGAAAAGTTGAAACCTCTCTTGTCCTTGAAAGCAAGAGTCAAAGTAACCAGTATATTTTACGATCAAAGGATAAAAGTGGCCATTTGTAAAAAACCAGCAACATCACCCAGAAAATGAAGAGCTCGAGAAAGAAAGTAGCTAACATCTTATAAAAATAAGAGATGTTAACCTTGCAACCGAAAGGTAAAACATGTCCAGGTGGCAAAAATTGAAGCCATATATCCCTAGCTTCATGATCAGGAGCCAAACCAGCTTTCTCATCACCGCCGAAGTACGTAGCATAAAAACGATCGCTGGGTAGTTTGTACACCTGGAAAACAGAAGTTATTCAGAGAGTGAAAAAGCAGTTATTATAGAGATGACAGGAAACAGAAAACACTCATTTAAGTAAATATAAGTTGTTTTCTGACAATCTGATTGCTGTTTTTGAGCACCATTTATAGCCCAAACTTCTATACCATCAATAACCTCTTTCAGTTTCCTGTTGCTTTAAATATCAAAAGCATTTCTCATGCAAATGACAAAGCGGTTATTTCCAATAAAAACATTGCCCGAAAAAAGAAAAGACGCATAAAAAGATCAAAGGGATGCATAATATGAGCAGAATAGAATAATCAGAATTAGCACAGGTTAAGGGGAAACTAATGGGTGATCAGGTAAAATCATCGACAGGATGATACAGTTACCTTGGTGAGAAGTTCCCAAGCCCACTCAATGGCTTCTTTCTTGAAGTAGTCCCCGAATGACCAGTTGCCAAGCATTTCGAAGAAGGTGTGATGGTAAGTATCCTTGCCGACATCATCAAGGTCATTGTGTTTTCCACCAGCACGTATGCATTTCTGGGTATTGCAAGCACGTGTGAGTTTACTCAAGGGACTGTTGGGATCAACGGTCCCCAAGAATATTGGCTTGAACTGGTTCATTCCTGGAAAACAACGAGCATATAAGAACTTGCAAAGAATCATGTTCCCTGTCTTTACATCCCAAACCACGGTATAATATATATTTGCCGCTGGAATTGGTAGCAATCTAATCCGACACGGGATAGTAGAAGAAGAATGCAATTCGGTAGCTCAACAGGTTCCGCAGAGCATTTAGCAATTAAATCAGGTGATGGGGGGCAATCTTCATTTCCCTTCTGCGATGGGGTGATTGGTTTTTTAGAGCCGAGTCAAGCCGCTCGCAGAAGCATGACAGAATAGGGATAGGATAGAGGAGATGGGAGGGGAGGAGAGAGAGAGATTACCGGCATTAGCGAATAGGAGAGTAGGGTCGTTGAGGGGAACGACGGGACTGGAGCGCCAGTTAAAGTGATTCTTCCCCTCGAAGAACTTGATGAAGGTGTCCCTCACTCGGCTCGCCGGCCACAGCTCCTCTGCTTGGCCCATGGTAGCAGTGGCAGTGGCAGCGGCAGCGGAACTGGAACTGGCACCGGAGGAAATCCGAGATGGGAAGATTAGCTGCAGAGGTGGGAGAGAAGGAAGGGCTATGGCTGATGCTGTTGCTCCTCCTACAGTTGAGGCTCTGCTTCTTCTGTCACACAGACACGGCCAGGAAACCCTCTTACTCAACAACAACATTCATTTGTCGGTTTCGCATCGACATTTGATCAATGAATGTCATGTTATGTACTGCTTGGACTCCATGCCCATTCACCAAGCCGCTGGGCGCTGCGTTGTTACTGTTAGCGTGAGGAATCTAATATCTAATCTAATTATTATTATTATTATTATAAGAAAAAAGAAAAGCAAACCCTACCCTACCCAACCCAACCCAACCCAACCCTTTTATTATCTTTTGCAGGCCCATTGAACCGGCCGGGACATGGACTGAGTATGCTCGTGGGGCGGGTAGGTCCAATAGGGATTCCATTCCGCGATGGGTCACATAAGAGAATTCTGTGAAGCAATCAACAAAAATGATTACACCATACAATTAAATAAATTATTTTAAAAAATTAAGTTAATAAGTATTTTACTCAGTAAATTTCTGTGACATCATTATAAAATACTTAGAAAGTTGTGTAACTTCATTTTGAAATTTGTATAACTTACTTTGAAATTTATGTAATTTATCTTTTCTTTAGCAATTTACTAAAAAGTTCAAAAAGTAATAAGTAATTTACTATCAGATTTCAATTATACAGGACAATGGATTGTATCATAGATCTTACCGTCATATATAGATTTTTCTTTAATCTGCAAAGTTGATCAAATTGGATGCATCCTGCTTTGCACTGCTATGCTATCAAATAAAAAAACATCATAACCATCAAAAAGAATAAAATAAGACCATCTGCTTCAATCCTGTTTCCATTTTATCAAACATGCTATTAGTAAAACTATGGTCATGACAGGAATACTCAGCTTTCTCAACACTTACAACTGAACTACTCATAGTCATACAAGTCATCCCCGAGCTATTCGTCCAGAGAGAGAGAGCGCTACAGTACAGGAGTTCATATTTACAATTTGTGCAAAAAGCAACAAAAGTTGTTAAACATTCTAAAAATGTAATGCTGAGCTCTCCCCTTGGCAGCTTCTTTCAGATTCCTCCATCAGATGCGGGCTTGTGCCATTCATTATTGTCAAGCACGTAGGTATTACAAAGATCACAAGAGGAGAGCAGTGCAGGGCAGTGATTTACTACCTACCCACTCGGCCACTCCAAATCATCATCCCTGCTCATCGCCCAAGATCCTTCCGCAATCTCATCGAAGAGCTGATCCCAACTCCAGCTCACATATCCCAAGAAAAACCAATAGTCGGTAACAGATCTGGCTGTTCCCGACTTGAGCTCCTCAATTTCTCCAACAGTTCCAAACTGATCGACAAAGTAGATACCAGGAAGTACTTCCGGGAACTGATCCTTAGCAGCTCTTCGAGTTAAAGCAACAAGGGGTAATCCGCGCACTGCAAGGGGCCCACCAAACGATAGATGTGCCTCTCTGAGCACCTCGGATCCTCCATCCAGTTCACGCAGAGAGTCCCAGCTAATATGCTTGTTGATTATCAAACCCTGAAACCCTGCCTCCCTGTCAGCTTTCACAATAAGAATCATGGACTCATCAAAGTGGTGGGCCCCAGCAAGATTCTTGGTAGCAGCAAGGATCGTACCGACAACCACATTTTGTGCTGCTCCCACTTCTTGAACTCCCTTTGAGTCAACAGACTCAGCTCCATGCTTGTGACTAGATATTCTTTCTGGAATTGCGTTTGCTATGACTTCATGGAATCTGTCCTTCAGAGTAGGATTTTCAATACGAACTGCATCAGCTGATCTGTGATCGAAATATGTTCGACTCCCACTGCCTTCTTTTCCCGCTCGAGTCCACAGGATTCCTGTCAAAACAAGCCAAAAGCTTCTACTCATAGAATGAAAGTTAAAACCATTTTCTTGCTAGGTGTCATTAAATGGAGGACAGATCTGAGCATTCATTCCCAAGCTCGAAATATAATTGATTCACATAACATGGTGGTCTTCTGATAAACAACAATTGACAGAAGAAGATTAATATAAAATTATCATCTAGAGCAAATGAAAGTTAAGCCTTCTACGTGCTGATCATTCCACAGCTTCCGAAAAGCTCTCGAGATTCATTTCTAGTTATTATTATTTATATCGCTGCTTCCACATAATCAATTCTCTTGGCAATAGAACCAATAGATTCACAGTGGCACACTTCCCAAATTAGTTCTTAAATTTTCATACCTGGAAACATGTAAAGACTATCCTTGAACACCAGGAGTTGGGTCTAAACAATAAATAAATGATCACTAGGTCTAAATCAATTAGGATTGCCATCACAAGATGAAAGTTTACCATTCTCATTGATGAGATGACGGATATTGCTTCCGTGTTCAGCCATAAAGTTGATAACAGAAGATACCGCAGTCTCCCCTTCATAAGAGATGGGAGTCCTACTCCCTGCTGGAAAAAGCACCAGAGCAGGATAAACTTCGCCCTGCATTGGCAACACAAGTTACATTATGTCTGGACCAAGCTGACAAGAAACTCTCCAATTACAGAATCCCAAAAACATTTCAATGAAAACATAGCTGCTATGCATGCAGCATTAGTCCAAAGGACCAGAGGTAACTGAGTCTAGTAAATTTTCCTCTAATTTTAAGACCAGTGGAAATCTTTGCTACTGTCATACCAATGAGTTCATTGCTGATCCCTTGAAGTTCAACAAAGTAGCCAAATTAGCATTGATGAGGGAATATCTGCACTTATAACGGACAAAATAAGGATGATTCCCATAAGTCACACCTTCTTTATTGTCTTGAATATAAAACTGCAATCATTGATCGTGCAATCCAACAAGTAGATGAATGGGAGCTTCACTGAGATATTTTCCAAGCTGTCTGGCATGTCCAAACACTTATTAGTACATAATTTTTTTTTTCTACAGCAATAGTAAGGTCTCTCTGCAATAGAGTTATCACAAAACCAGATATACGTACCTCTGATAAAGGGCATTTTCTCATACTCGAATCCAGTCTCTAGTATTTTCATATAGCCCTTCAAAGCCCGATGAACTTCGCGCACCACTAGTTCCATTCGCTGGCAAAAGCCACACCAATTATTGCTGAATAGAACGAAGACATCCTTCTGTGGATGAGGGCTGACACTCTCAACCAGAGATTGATTAATACCAAAAATCATTTCAGATATACTTCTTGCAGTGATTTTTGGGATAGGATCTGCCTCATAAAAATCCAAATTTACAAATGGCGGACGAGTCACTTCCTTTGGGATGGGAAGAGTAGATTCGGACTGTTGATATGGGAGCAAGCTTGCATTAAGATATCCTCTCAGGAATTGAGCCAGTGCAGCAAAAGTAAATTTTTTCTGAGCAGGGTAAATATAATGTTGTTGTAGAACGGGATCAACTATCACCAAAGATGGAATCTTCGAATCACCAGTCAATGTCCTGAGTAACCTGTAGTCTCCATCACAAAAATGGAAGGAACCTCTAAAACCTTCAATGTGAAGTTCTTTGTCTTTCAACTTGTCTACCTTTAATGAATATGTCTTCTCCAGAATGGAATCCTCAGAATTAACACATGCCCCCTTTGCAGTAAACCGTCCTGATTCTGCAAATGCCATCTTTTTGCTTCTACCCAAAGAGCTTCCCCTCTCTTCATCATATTGAGAAGGTTCAGGATCCATGAGTTTTGACTTTTCCTCATCCACAGTAGCAGATGTGTCCCCATTCTGCGCAGAAAATGCAGTACGCCCATTCAGCACTTGTTCTTCATGCTGATGAATGTCACTGGTAGGACCTTCCTGGGAAAGTTGCGGTGGAGCTTGAATAGGCTGATCTTCTCTGTTTGAGGACAGACTAGCTATTTTAATCTCAAGATCATCAGAGAGAAGCTGGAAACCTACCTTCTTCGCAAGCAAACTCAATTTGCCTTCCTTCGTTTGCTGAAGATGTTCCAAGATCTCATGCAAGGAATTCTTGTGTGAACCTGTGTCTAAACTGACATGCTTTTCCTTCTCTTCATTTATAATCGTTATGGACATCTTATCCTTTGTCTTAAAATTTTGAGATAATGCAGATTGCTTCACATTGGGGCGCCTAAAGCTGCTTTCCTGTGATTGATGTGACAGAGCTGCAAAACTTCCCAGTTTGCCATGCTTTTTGCCATGATAAGAGATCTGCAAATGCCATGCTAAATCTCTTAGGGCATTAAGAGCTTCCCTACTTTTTACCCTGTCTTCTGATAATTCTGATGACCTGTCCACAAATAGAAGCATTGACGCCTTATTTGCAGGTAAAGCAGGTTCTTGAGTATGGCCACTGCCTTCCAGCTGCAAAGGAAAACATATACATATATATATGTATGTATGTATGTATGTATATGAATGTCTTCATGTGTTGAATAGTATCACAAAAAGGACTTTTAATAACTCAAAACACATGAATGCAAGTAATCGAAAGGGAAGTAAGAGATGAGTACAGGTCCTATTTTTGGCACATCATAGCAGAACAACATTCAATTTGCAATAACTCTAAAGTGATTTATGCAGCAGTTTCACTTCATTTACTACACCAATAATGAAAGAGTGGAAATTTAGCTTTTGCTTTGCAGCATGCTACTAAGCTAGTTATATACTAACCCTATGTTTGGGAGGGAGGAAAATGGAGGGAGAGGAAGGGAGATAGAGGGAAATGGAGAGATTTATATGAAAATTTCCATAAAAATCCCTCCATCTCCTTCCCTCTCCCTAATCCAAAGCACAACCCAAGAAATTCAAGATCAAATATGTACAGTTCGTACTGGCAACAGTTGGTGCCAGAGACACAAGTTTCTTTCTATCTATCACTCCAACTGGTTGATTTATTTTAACGATCTGCTAAAATCAGAGGGATCGCCAGAAAAGCTAAAAAGGAGGAAACAAAATCCATATTCATTCAATTTCGTTCGAACATTTACCCATGGAAATCTAGAGTTATTGTAGGGTCAAAAATTATCCCAGGTAAAATGACTAATATATCTTAACTTGATAAAAAATCTTTCAAAAAATAGCCGAAGAGTCACAAAAACTTACTTCAGCAACAATGGAGTTATCAATCTGCATGGAACTCTTGAAGTCATCAACTTCTCTCAGCATCTTTGAACAGCTGGGGCATCCGGCATAATGTATCATTAATGACCATGACTTGGGTTCTTCTACGCCAAGAAAGGGAAGCAAGGATCTCTCTGCTACTAGACCAAATCTATGCCTCTCAGGCGGCAGAAATAACTCTCTCGCTACTGTCATGAAGGTCAAAAAGAAAGACTCAAACAGCTGGAACTCCTGAAAGTTACATGAGTATCCAGTATTAAGTCTAGCTTCCTCTGAACCCCAAGAAGCAGCATCAGTCACTGACCCAAATTCCCCAAGCCAGGGAATTCCATTGACTTCACCTGCAATGCTGCACTGCATACTCGAGTCCATCCCCTATTTACCCTCCCACCAAAGAAAAAGGAAAAAGAAAAGGTAGGGTTCATGAGACAATAGATATGTTAATAAGTCCAACAGAAGGAACAATTGAATGTAAAAAGTACCAGCCACCTTCTGGTCATCATTCCAGCCATGTACCAGAGTCGGATTTGCATTCCCACCGAGACCTACATCCCGTACATAATGTCAGCGATTACGTAAAATCCCATTAATGATTTATAATATGTGCATAATTCTAATTGATAGTATAGACAGAGCAGAAGAGAAAACTAAAGATCGCACCCCTTCAAACATGATTAGAGAGAGATCAACACGAAATGTAATAAAACCAGAGGAGACGGGCTTAACACTCTACCTGGAAATTTGAAGCATATCACACAAATCTATCTTCTTAATCAATGATGACTCGCTCCAGATACCATATCAATGTGTAATCGGCTGATTCAAAAAGTTTAAAGACCAATATGGATTTAACTATCAGATGCTTTCTACACACCTTGTGCAATGAAACCATGTTCAGTCACATTCTTCCGCCCTCTGCGCTGCAACTCCGGGGTCCATCCACAGAATTCAAGGAGAAGCAAAGCCTTGTCAGTTGAGTCTAGGAAAGCTCTCAGCTCCAGTGGGGATGTGAGGTGTTTTAGTGGAACATCTTCGGGAGGAAGGAAAAGATGAGGATGCACCGATGACAATATATTCTGAGCCCGAAGCCTTCCCTGATACTTGTAGGACTTGGAATGGTGAAAGTACAGGATGGTGATTTCATCAGTGGCACCAATAGCATCTGCCAGCATCTTCTCTGTGGTCCTGTACATGACCATCAGCTTAAGGGAGCTGAATTCAGGTTTCCTGCGCTTCACCGCCAGAGCCACATCTCTCATGAGAGCTCGAGATTCACCTGACCCTGTGGTGGTCCATGTGTAAAACGATAATTATTATCAACTCAAATTAATCGACAAGCCTAAGCTATTTATCCTCGGTTGCTATATGGTATGTAACCATATAAATGGGATGTGTTATGAATGAAGACCCCGAGTACAAAGACAAAGTCTAAAGACAGGGTGGTGAGTGGGAAGTTATTTACAGGGGAGAGTGACAAGGAGCAGGATGTGGGGGTGAATTCTGATCTGAGAAGAGAAGTTGTGCTTCCTGAGGATCTTCCATTCTGATGAATAGCCGGTGTTGGAGTCGAAGTCAGATTCGGGTGCACAAGGTGATGATGATGATGCATGAAGTGGTACCGCTGATGCTAAGAGCAGCAACAGCAGCAATTTTGGTTTCATCATCATACGCGAGCCTGAACTCTGCAAATTAATAAGACATAAGGAGGACAGGCACAGCAGTAGAGAGAAATTATATATATATATATATATATATGGGCAAGGACAAATAGTTCATCCAGTGCCCCATCAGACATGTGAATCTTATTTTTATAGCAAACTCTTTATGCCCAACAAAAAGCAGAAAGAAGGAGACAGTTAGTCTTGATGACATGGGGACATGATTATGACCTGGCGGGCTGTCATCTCAGTTTTGATGTTAGCTTTGCCAGCTGCAGGTACTTGCGTTGCCTCCACACGGCTCTTCAAATATGCCTCTCTGCAGTTCCAGGAAGCCCCACATCATTCGCAAAAACAAACAGGAAAGATCAATCACAATATGAACCCCATCTTATACGCATCATCTGTTTCTTGCTGAAATGAGTCTGCCCATTGAAATGCCTTCAAGGCACTAATCAGCGGCGATTAAGACCATTCTTAGGATCCCTATATTAGCGATTGACTCCTCAGATACAAGAGCAAATGCCTTTATTAGCTTTCCCTGTTTTCGATATATGTGAGCCCGTATAGATCCAGTACATGCAAATGCAAGATTAACAGAGAATCCCACGCAAAGATTTGATCAGACATAAGACATCCGATGAAATCCGAACTGGCCAGCTGAATATGACAACCATGCTTCAGTTCATTTATCAGGATCAATGAAACGTATTGTACCTAGATACCAATGGATCCTTCCTCGTCAACATGATTGCCAATCACTTCCTGCATGAACACATACAGCAGGGACAAAATCTGCTCAGTCGAAGGGAGACCCTAAAACCCTCATAAGAGCATTGCACATTAAACTGAGAAGCTCAAGCGGAATTGCCATTATCAACTTATGAGAAGAGCAAAGTTCAACATGTGCATACAGGTGCGATTAGGAAAAGATATGAGCTTACACCCGTTTCATAGTCGACCTTGGAGACTGAAGTGCAGACGCCAACAGTAGCAATGTTTTGACTTCTTAATCAGAGAACACTGGAATAGATTTGTGTGTCCGATATATCACTTCAGAACGCTCGCTAATCTTCGCCTCCAATCAATCGATCAAGCGATCAGGATCCCCAAGCCCTAGCTAGCCGAACTGACTGATACGATCGCCCCAACAGCGCAGCAGCCACCTTAGCTAGAGAGCTTCCATTTCCCTCTCTACTAGCGGAGTCTATATATGTAGTCTTGGATTGGAAAGGATGCTCTTCTAAAACAAACGAAACCAAAGGTTCGGTTCGTTCCTAATAATAATAATAATAATAATAATAATAATTTCATGGGCCTCCAAAAGAAAAGGACACCAAAATAATATTAGAGCCCTTCCCCTTTTTATGTCCAGAGTCCACAAAAGGAATTTGCATGCAAACCAGCAAACTGTCTACCTATACAGTCTGTGGGGATAATGGGATACATAAAAATGACCATGCATGGTTGGCATTGGTATGATAATTGTAACCGCCTGTTGCTGAGAAGAGGTATCTGATTTATTTAGGGGCACTCTTTGCCCGAAAGAGATCTGCTCTTATATATATATATATATATATATAAGTATGTTAATGACTGATCTTTCGAGAAAGGGAATGGTAAAACTTCTCAGCCCGCCCTCAGACCTCTTCCTAGTTTAGGATACAAAAACAATGGACTCGTCCTCCTCCGCCTCCTCCTTCTCGGATGTCATTGGCACGACTCACCCCTATTCCAGGGGTAAGAAAGGATAACTTCATCTTGTCTTGAATAATAAAAGTGGTGAAGCAGAGGGAAGCTTAGAAGCATCTCTTTTACCTCTTGCTCATCTGTATTCATTGGGTGTCGCCATTTTGATGTATGCTGACCAGCAATTCCAACAGTTGAGCAAAATAAATGCAAGAAATTTAGCAGCTTTGGGCTGTATTTGAATTTTTTTTCTTTTTTCCAATGGGTATTGTATTGATGTCCGAGGAACTAACCTCTCCCAAAGTCGTTACTTATGGACGTAAAGTGCATGTCATATATCATAAACCTATTCACCACACACAAACAAAAACATGGCAAGAGGAAAGTCTCATATTAGCCACGAATTTACACGGCATCAACATTCAATCTCTTGACATCATTGGCAAAACAAAGGTTAAGCATAGCCTGCTATAACCCAACTCACCTGCTTCCATTCCAAATTCCAAGTTACCAACAGGCGACAACTGTCTAACACCAGTTAAAAATCTCTTCTAAATACAACATCGATATAACATCACTCCAAAGGTAGGAAATTTCTTCTTCTTTTTTTTCTCAAAAGGATAAATAAACAAATATATGATAGAAAGTTAATGCTCGATCAATTCCCCGTAAAGTCCCGACAAGGATCTTTAGTAGCACTCTCATCTCTTTCTGCCACCCCGCTCTCTTAAAGAGAGATTAAGTGTTTCCCCGTCCCCAACATTGTAATAAGCAAGGGACATATTGTCCTTGAGGAAACCCGGCTTCCCACTCAATTTCTGCTTGTTTGCTGGAAGTTGTATCTCCCCAGCAATCTTCTCTTTCAGACTGCCCACTGTCTCTGATATAGACTGCACCGTGATCTCCAAAACCTGTCCTTTGAGGTTTCCTTCATCGGTATTGGGAATCGATATGCTAATTCGAGCTGGACCCTGCAAAACACAAACAATCTACAATAAAAAAAATATCCATTCTCATAAACACACCAATAGAACAAAATGACACGGAAGCAAGAAACACAATACCGGATGCTGAGCCAGAAACTGATCTTCCGGAACAAGCAGTGAATCGTCAAGCTTCTGCCTCTTTGGCTCTGGCTCTTCAGGAAGCGGTGGAGGTGCCTCCTCAGGAGGTGGTGGTGGAGGCACTCCCATAGATGGTGGGGGGCCAGGAGGTGGCATCATTGGCATGCCAGCTGGGGGGATCGGGACAGGAACAAAAGGTGGCCTAGGGACTGACACTGGCGTGAACTGAGAACCAGGAGGAGGAGGTACAGGAATACCTCCTGGAGGATTAACGGATACAACAGGCGGTGGCATCTGCTGAAGTGGCCGATTCCCCATGATCGTCGGCTGGCCAGAAGAAGTCATGGCCATCAGTGGCGGAGGCGGACGAGCCCCAGGCATCATCGGCATGCCAGGAGGCCTTGGTGGGGGCACTGGGTGGCCACCACTGGTTGCAGCAGAGTATTGGACTGCATTTGGAGGTACACGAGGGAGGTTCAAGGCAAGTCCAGGAGGTGGCGGAAGAGGTCGGACTGACAGTAAAACGGGCCTTGGTGGAGGAGCAGCAGGACCTGGAAGGCCTTGATTCGTGGCATCATTCTGATCCTCTGTGCCAACATTCTGAGATAAGGCTTGATTCGCCGTGCGTCCAATACTTCCGGTGTGACCATCCCATATGACCTGCTTTGGCTGCTCATCTTTCTTCTTCTCAATCTCAGCCTTGACGGCATTCGAAACTTCTTCCTCTGTTGTACCGAAAATATCAGGGCGGGTCCTCGCTAGGCCAACAATGTTTCTGGATATTTCATCATCCTGGGCAAGTGTCGTCTCCCTAATCTTTGCAAACATCCTCTCTTTTTGCTCCTTGTACTTTGGATCAATGAGAGAAATTCTCATATGTTCAGACATCTCATTGATGAGGATCAACTCTCCAGTGATGGGGGAAACTACAAATCTCGTAGGGTCTCTCTCTGCAGGTATCCTCTCCTCAGGTCTCTTCCAGTTCTTGACAATCCTCAAAGGAGGTTCCAGGTCATTATTCTTCCTCTCATCATCATTTTCTTCAATGCTGGCTGCCCTCATGCCCTCCTCAACAAGCTGAACCTCCTCCTCATCCATCTCCATTTCGACCTCCTTCCCAGGCTCGATTATCTCATCTTCCATATTTGTCATCTTGCTTCTTCGGATAACCTCCTCGAGTGTCATTGGTGGAGGTAAGTCTTCATCCTCATCGTCAACAAAGTCTATCGTCTCAACAGCGACAAAATCATGCCAATCAATCATGGCCATTTGCATCCTCTCCTGCTCGATCTCATCCTCTGCGCGCTGCCTAGCCTGCTCCTGTGATTTTTCCCATTCAAGCCTATGCAAGCACCGCTCAAGCACAGTCGTCATATCAGTAACACTTTTCCGGAGCTTCTCAGTCAAGCCCTTTGGGGGCATCAAAACTTTTGAGTAAGCATCTGCAAGTGCAGTAAAAAACATGAACATGCTGTGTGTAGGCTTCAGAAAATGGAACTGAGGGTTATTGATTTCCCTGCTCGTCAATCCAGTCAAGAATGATTTCCCATTTCTTGCCACAAATTGTGCAGTGAGCTTTATGATATCAAGCTCCTCCCCTGTGATCCCTTCAGGAAGTCGAACGGTGTATTGTTCTGACTCAGGAGGCTCAAGGACTTTAGGTAAAGGTATGAACTGTGCTGCAATGTCTGATGAGGCTGAATCAGGCACCAATGGTACAGCCGGAGTTGGTTCTGAAGCAGCAGAATCTGCAGGTTGAGGTGCCTGCTCGGCAGGAGCTTGATTCTGCGCTCGAAATTCAGATAATCTATGCTGGTAATAGGCATGGTAGGGATCAGAGGAGTTCAAGAAATTGAACTTTGGGTTCCCAGCATTGCTCTGAATGATCCTCCTCTCAAATTCAGGTCCATTTTTGGCAACAAACTGAGCTGTTTTGTCAACAATATTTCTGATGTCGGGAGGAGGATGTATTATTCCGATAGTCCTCGTGTGGGTTGCAACAGTAGCAGGAGCTGAATTAGCTTTCTCCTTGTTCCCATTTTCCAGTGTCTCGTCCTTCTGCGGTTCTGGCATTTGAGAAGGAGGAAGGGGCCCCAGGTTGCCATCTTCAGGAGGGGCAGGCAGGGGCAATATAGCTGGTAAATCTGGCATCTTACTGCCTGAAAAGGAGTTTTATAATGAAAGTCTGATCATTGAGAACCTGTAACCTCAAAATTAAATTATATTAATCAAGAGAAGAACCATGTCCGCTGTGAATTTTCTCCATCACGAGTCTCAAGACAAAAATTTGAATGCAAGTCAAATTAGGTCAAAAACAAAGAAGGGCATCAGAGAATAAGACATACCAAGAACCAAAAAAATTGCAAGCAAGACAGTGCTTATAGATCCCGCTCGATAACCAAAAAAGCCATATAGAAAAATTCAGGGAACGTGGTGGAAGAGCAAATCTCAGATCTTGCAAATCATTTCAAATAACAATTAGATATTTGCAATTGCCATAGTCAGGGTTCCTGCCCTCCTAAATGGGGGTACCAATTGCTGGGATAGCATGAACACTGACTATGGAAAGCCCCACGCAGACACACCCACATACAAACTATTGGAAATCCCTCTGAGGAGTTTTCGCAATATAATCTAGTAGAAAGCATATGTGCTCCTATCAAAAGGGGGGGAAAAAACCCCTAAACTGTCATCATCAACAACAATATTGCAATCTATAACCATCAATTTTGCAGAAGCGTAATCATTGAATTAGTACTACAACAGCAAATCAGTCAATCAGCAATCTCACAAATGAAAAGTGAATTCTCAGACCAGCAATTTACATAATTTCTACATAATGTGACGAACCTCTCTTTGATTAAGGCAACAGGGGGTTTAGTTGTATGGAATTGATATGAGAGTGAGAGGGACCTAATACAGTTTCATCCTTCGAAGCTCGGGACTCGGGAGAGCTTAGTGGATGGAGGTCAGACTTCAAACAGTAAGACACGCCGGCAAGGTGAACTGAGGATCGTCGTCGGAGTCCAGGCCCCAGGGGGTCGGGGGCATGGAGGTTACACAGTCACAGGCGGACTCTGCTGCAGTTCTGCTTACGGAGAGCGAGGTGTTCCGCGAAGAAGATGCAATGGAGGAACCAGCAAGCGGGAGGAGGAGGAAAGTCACGCTGCCGGAAAGGTAGACGATGGCGAGGACGGCGACGGTGAGGAGTCGCGTGAAGGAGAATAGGGTTTCGTTTCCTTCCAGATTCCTTCGCTTCAGTCAGCTTTCCTATCGTCTCGCCCTATAAAATAAGAAAAAAAAAAAGGGCTAAATATTCAAGGTTTAATTACCGAAAAGTACGATATTTTCGATTTATATCATTTCTATCACAAATTTTTAGAAATTATCCAAAAATGCACGAACCAATGTTTTTATGTCACATTTTAACATGCGATTACTCCCCTTGTGAACTTTTGAGGAAATATCTGACATGACATCTTAACGGTAATGACGTGGCTAATGACATCTGAGTTGGTGATCTCATCGCACTTCAGGTGGGGCCAATAGCAGAAAAGACATATATACTCTACGATTCTTCTCTGAGACTTAGATTGGGAGTACTATTCTTGAAAAAAAAAGTGCTAAAATAGAATTACTGAAAAATAATTGCTTATACTTAAAAGCAGTTTAAGCATTTGGTAAGTTATTTTTTGAATATGCTGAAAGTGACGGTAAGATATAATAAGTATTTGGAAAATTACTTATGTTGTTGCTGATAAAATATGAAATGACTAATAAGTACATTAATAAAATACAAATTTAGAATTTTATACATAAATAACCAACATACATCGATGAGATAATTATAATAGAGTAAATAGGCAATTTCGTCCCAAACTTTCACAAGTTGCATCAATTTAGTCCCTGACTTATTTTTTACATTAATTTCGTCCCTGACTTTGCACTTTTGCATCGATTTCGTCCCTAACTTTGCACGGTTACATCAATTTCGTCCCCGTTACATCAAATTGGTCCTCAACTTTGCACGGTTACATCAATTTAGTCCCTGACTTTGCACGGTTACATCAATTTAGTCACTGACTTTGCACAGTCACATCAATTTAGTCCATGATTGCATTGATCAGGTCCCAATGCGACATTAATTTAATCCCCCGCCACATCAATTTGGTCCTTCCGTTAAGTATGGTCCATGACGATGTTAAATTGTGCAAATTGTTACATCAATTTGGTCCCCGTACTACATTAAATTAGTCCCTGAGCTATTTCAAGGTTGTTATCCTCATCCTCATCATCGTCGCGAGGCTCTTCATCAAACGGAGGAGAGGGATCGAGACGCACAGCTAGGGTCCATTGGTTGATCTTCTTGACTTCATCCTCCTCCTCGTCAGGCTCAAGCAGCTAGGGTCTCGATCTCGGCCGTCGCAAGCGAGCGATGTCCCTAAGAGCACCAGATTCGCGGAAGCCACAGAAAGAAAAGATGATGAGGACGAGGAAGGATGAAGGGAACCTCTTAGAGTAGCGAATTGAGTAGAGAGATCATCGCCCAAGACGGCCTTTAGCTCATCGTCAACTTGAGGCGGAGGGAGTAAGGGTTTTGGTGGCGTGAGGGATGGAGCAGGGGGGAGATTTGAGAGCTTCGAAGCGGCAGAATCGAGGGAATGAGAAGCAGAGCGTGCAACGTGAGAGTTGAGGGAAAGCTTCAAAAGAACACTCGAGAGAGAGATTGAGTTTCGAGTGAAAGAACCGAGCTGAGAGTTATGTTGAGGGAGCATGGGTGAATTGGTTGAGCTGTCTCTCTATATGTTATGTATGTTCCTGTTATGTTTGCTTTCTCTTTTTTATTTTTTGCCCGAGAGTGAAGGAGAAAGGGGAAGAGATAAGGAGCCCGAGAGAGAGCTGGGGGAGGGAGGGAGACCAGTTGAGTCTGTGAGCTGAGGGGAATGGGAGGAGTTGGACTGAGCTGAGAGTGAAAGATCGAAAGGGAGAGAATTGATGGTCATCTCTAATCATCATCGTGAGCTGTAGAATAAGCGACTCATAAGTAAACATGACCGAGAGAGAACGGGAGTTGTTGTGTTTAGAGGAGATCAAAGCATGGTGATCAATAAAGGTGATTCCCTTAAGCCCCCACACAGGTCTATCCCTCGACTCTGTTATATGCTTTGTTCCTAAGCTTCCTCGAAAAGACCGAGAAGGAGAGAGAGAGTTAAAAAGCTCCAATCCATAAAGGAAAATTGGCGACGTGATCTTGGCATGAGGATTCGAATTTGCAGGGTGGGCATCAAAATTCGTTGGAGGTGGGTAGACCAACTTGTCGAGAAGCTACCTAGGAAAGAAAAAACAAAAAAGAAGAAGACTAGGAGAGAAGCTGAGCGAGAAATGGAAACTCGCACAAGAAGAGGAAGACGAAGAAGAGGAAATTCATTTGAAGTGGGATTATGGGAAGAAAAAAAAGGAAAGACGGAAAGAGAGAGAGAAGATAGAGAGAGATAGAGAAGGCAGGGGAAGAAGATGATAATTTAGGGTTACATCAATTTGTCCAGTCGTTACATCAATTTAATCATTGAATAAACTAGCGGAACAGTAAAGCCATTTGCCCCTATGTAATCGGGGATCAATCTGATGTAACGCCAAAACTCAAGGACTTGAACTGTGAAAGTTAAGAACTAAATTGATGTAATCGTGCAAAGTCGATGACTAATTTGATGTAACGGGGACGGAATTGATGTAACCGTGCAAAGTCAGGGACAAAATTGATGCAAAAGTGCAAAGTCAAGGACGAAATTGATGTAAAAAAATAAGTCAGGGGTGAAATTGTTTATTTACTCATTATAATAAATTATGCATGCATAATATATTTTAGGAAAAAGTACAAAAACCCCTCTTATGGCTTGACTTGATCCTCAAACTTTTCTTTTTGTCATTATTACATTCAAACTTTTAACTTTTTCCAATTTTGTCCTAAAAAAAAGGAAGGGGTCGCGGCCGTCGATCGGCAACCCTGA
Source organism: Punica granatum (assembly GCF_007655135.1). Lineage (NCBI taxonomy): Eukaryota > Viridiplantae > Streptophyta > Magnoliopsida > Myrtales > Lythraceae > Punica > Punica granatum. The sequence continues at coordinate 263,755 of NC_045134.1, forward strand.
CCCCACCACCGAGGTCGCATGCACTCACAGAGGATGTTGGTGACCATGGAGGTGGGGTCGGGGCCGCAAATTGGTAACCCCTACCATCGAATCGACTGGGATCTCTTGAAGTGAACCACGTTGTATTATTTGTCCCTAGAAAAAGGGTAAATTGCACCGGTGGTCCAAAATGTTTTACAAATGTTTCATTATGGTCCAAAAAGTTTTTTTCGTTACATGATGGTACAAAATATTTCAAAATTGTTTCATGATGGTACAAACCGTCAATTGGCCCTAACGCCGTTAACATTTTGCTGACGTGGCGCGTCTTATGTGTCACTTTTGTTACGTGAAACCAATCATACTGCGCCACGTCATTTAAGAGAAAATAAAATTTTAAAAAGTCCAAAAAATACAAAAAAATAATTTAAAAATACAAAAAAAGAGTAAAATTTTGAAAAAAAATAAAAAAATATTTTAAAATATTGAAAATTTAAAATTATTTTTAAGAATTTTAAAATCTTTTAAATTTTTAAAAAAAAAACAAAAATTTAGAAAAAAAATAAAAATTTATTTTTAAATTTGAAAATTTTTAAATTTTTTTAAATTTTTTTTAAAAATAATTTTATAAAAATTTTAAAATTTAAATTAAATTCTTTTTAATTTAAATTTTAAATTAAAAGTTTAAAATTATTTTTAAAAGTTTTTAAAATTTAAAATTATTTTTAAAAGTTTTAAAATTTTAAAATTTTTAGAATTATTTTAAATTTTTCGGCCACGTCAGCAAGGAGATGACGCGTGGTAGCCACGTCAGCGTCGGCTTGACGGCGTCAAGCTCAAGTTGTCGGTTTGTACCATCATGAAACAACTTTGAAACATTTTGTACTATCATGTAGCGAAAAAAACTTTTTGGATCATAATAAAACATTTATAAAACATTTTGGACCACCAGTGCAATTTACCCCTAGAAAAATTAAAGGGTTCAATTTGTCTCGAGCTCAAAAGGGGGGTTTTTGTAATTTTCCCTATATTTTATGTAGTTTGAATGACAATAATTCAAATAAAAAATATTCAAACTGAAAAATGATAAATGACACAAAATTGAATACTTATTATTTAATATTAGACTGAAATGAGATTGTTATAATATTTATTGAAAAGGTCTACTTATTCATCAAACTAGTAGCAATAGCAGTATGAACACTAGCCATTTCATCTACTTGACTAGAAGAACTAACATTCTCAAGTGTTATATCGTCTTCATCATCGGGATCAAACTCTGCATCATTATCTTACTTTTCGAAATGTGGATCATCTTGAGAATGAAGTCGTATATAATTATGTAAAGCCATAATTACATCCACAATTTTCACTTGCTTATCAAACGAATAGCTTGGCATAGTTTCAAGGATGCGTCATTTCTTCTTGCATACACCAAAGGACCTTTCAATGACACTTTTATAATGATGAATGAGCATGATTAAAAATTTTCTCAGGGCCACTTAGTTCACTTCCGTGACGAAAATCAGGAAGATGATACCTCTGATTTTTGTAGGGTCCTAGATATCCCTTCCCGTTGGGATATCCCGCATCTACCAAGTAATATTTACCTAAAATATTCAAAACACAAAAAAAAATATATATATATATATATAATAAGAATTTAAGTTAAGAAACAACATTAGCAATAATATAATAAAATAAGTTTATAAAAGTATATTCATGTAGTTACTTGGTAAAGGTTTTAGAAATTTAACACACAAGGATTAAGGGCACTATTGAATATGCAGGTATCATGAGCCGACCCCTTCCCAACCAGCCCAAATGAATGTAAAAATCATATCAAAGTTGCATGCCGCAATTATATTTTAAGTTGGATGACCTTTCTGTCCAATATAAGGTACCCGAAGGGGAATCGAAGCGCCATTTCTGGCAACCTCCCCCAGGGCGAGGTCGCCAAAAGTTTAAGGGGCCTCCGGTGACCTCATGTAGGGAAGGAGGTCACCGGAAAGGGGCGCTCGGATCTAGCCTCCCTCCCCCTCTCTATCTCAACTAGTTGCCAGAAATTGGGGCTCCGATCCCCCTAACTCCCCCTCTCTTTCTCTATAAATTCTTGTAATTCCAATCTTGGACTTTCTTCTCGCATTTGATTCTGCGTTTGAAGCATAATATTCAGCCGATTTTTACTCGAACTGATTCTTTGGGCTTCAAATTGGATTGAATTATTCAATTGCATTCCCCGGCAATTTTTTTAAAAATTTTATGGAAATTGTTGTTCTTGATTGCTGATTAATGATCCTATCGACTTTAATCAGTGCTTGAGGGGTTTATGAATTTGTAAGGGTTTTGGGTTATTTGTCAAGAACAAATCGAAAATAGCTTTCCTTGATCCTTTTATGTTTTGTTCAAGTTGGAGAAATCAATGATTTATGGATCCATGGTGTTGAATGTCTGTTGTGTTCTTTGCTGCTTTGGCTATGTGGGCTCTTGTGATGTGCACGAGCCAAGAGTGTGGGATCTCGAACTACAGGGGCCTTAAGAACACGGAGGAATTCAATATCCAGCTTGAAATCAGGACTACATGAAGAATCTGGACGAGTCCAAAAGGTGCCTATTTGAACTTCCTATTAATCACTATCAGGAAATCGAAGCATAATTGAAGATGGCAGTGGCACCACCCAATGGGAGAGTTGTTCTTGTCTTTCGAGCAAGGTGAGGCTTTGTTGAGTGTTAGCTTGACTGAACTTATGGCGTAGCGATAGGGATTTTTGGGGAAGATCGCCGGCCTTCGTCAGAGGCACCGGAAGCCTCTAGCGACCTCCCCCGCGAGGGAGCTGGTTGGCCAGGAGGAGCTATTGTGTCCCCTTCCCCGTTTTTCTCCAGTCAACTTGCTAAAAGAAATTGTTTTATTTTTTTTTTCAAGAAAAAGTGCCCAGATGACGTGCTTTGGGTCCAACGTGGGACTTAACGTGCCGAATCAGCATATAACGGGCCACATAAGCTTTTTCCATTAGAGACTAGATGAAAACTTGGACGAAAAGATTAACATGTTCAAACGTTTCAAACGGCATGACTAATTTGTATAACCAAAATCTTTTAGGGATGTCATTTCAAATTTCGTATCTTTCAGGACCAAATTGTGTGTTTTGTCATTAATCCATCAATGTTAGTGTCATTGTCACCAGTGTTATTAAAACAGGACCGGACGCTAAACAAGTCGAGGTATGGGTTCATGGGTTTATCGGTTCAATCGAAGGTTCGATGGGTCGGACCGCATGTCTAATTAAATAATAAATAATGCATATAAAATTAATAAAGACTACGATATATTAAATATATACACAATAATTCAAATAATTGAAATAATGAATGAAAGAAAGTTTTTTAATGAAGTTGTTTCTTCCTTTATTATGCTTAAATAGATAAAGAATGATCAAAAGCAAACCAATATGGCTATTGCCTAAATGGTTAAGAGGCTAGGTATGTGACTTTTAGGGAGGTTGAGGTCCTTGGTTCAAGTCTCCATGCATGCCATATTAACTTTTCAATAAAAGCAAATCCATATAACCAGCCGATTCGTATGGGTTTAATCAAAAAACCACCCGGTTTAATGGGGTCACCGGTCTAAAGGTGTAATTTCGATTTTTTAGAGAACTCTTTACTAAAAGTTTGAGAAAAATATATTAGAAAGGTTCAAACAAGTAAAGAAAATAGTAATATATATATATTAAAAAAGTTTAAACAAATAAAGAAAACAGTAAGTGATGTAAAAGACTTGTGAATGAATTTGAATATAACAAGATTCTTATTAAGTAATGAGTTCTCTTACAAAATTTGTAAGGGCTTGTTATAGTTTGGAGCATCCTCAAATATAAAATTTTGGATGTAGGTCCGCTTCATTTTTCATTTCATCAAAAAGAAGGATTCCTAGGTTCAAACAAGTAAAGAAAATAGTAATATATATATATTAAAAAAGTTTAAACAAATAAAGAAAACAGCAAGTGATGTAAAAGACTTGTGAATGAATTTGAATATAATAAGATTCTTGTTAAGTAATTAGTTCTCTTACAAAATTTGTAAGGGCTTGTTATAGTTTGGAGCATCCTCAAACATAAAATTTTGGATGTAGGTCCGCTTCATTTCATCAAAAAGAAGGATTCCAAGGTTCAAACAAGTAAAGAAAATAGTAATATATATATATATTAAAAAAGTTTAAACAAATAAAGAAAACAGTAAGTGATGTAAAAGACTTGCGAATGAATTTGAATATAACAAGATTCTTGTTATAGTTTGGAGTATCCTCAAATATAAAATTTTGGATGTAGGTCCGCTTCATTTCATCAAAAAGAAGGATTCCGCTCCATTAACTTCGATTTGAAATGGGTAAATATATATATATATATGGAATCCTAGTTTCCTTTCTTTTTTTTTTATAGTGCGTTTGGTTTGAGAGTTAAAGTAATTTTAATTTTAATTTTGAAAAAGGACAAATGATTGTGTAGTGTATTGAGTTAAAGTTAAAGTTAAAATTTTTGTAATTTTAACTGCGAACCCAAACGAAGCATTAAATAGGTTATGGAATCATAGTTTCATTTCATTGGTTACTTCCTCACAAATACGTATAATCTCGTTACAATGCCCCCACCTATTAACTTGATTTAACTCAACGATTAATTAGCGGGGGAAGGAAAAAAAAAAAGAAAAAGGAAAATTACATGCAAGTCTTCTTTGCTCAGATCAATGAAATGAATCCATCCATCTAAAGCTACTTTCTTTTCTTGGAATGGATTCCCAAAAGCAAAAAAGCTTTAGATCAATACCCCTGTGCTTGGCTTATAATTAAGCTCAGTGATAGCTTACAACTGTAATCTTAGCTTGGGGGCCCCCTTGAATATAAACGAAGGAATACTCTCCCCCAGGTTTGAGGACCTTCTGCCCCTGCGGAAGCTCATACGTATTCCTCTCCCCGTCCCTGGTTGAGCTCAGTCCCCACAGGGACCCTGACAGATTCTGGATTAGGAGCTTGAGATCCCTGATTGATGCCTTCTGGGATGTGTTCTTGATTATCACCCGGTGCCGGTAATAAGCCATTCCTCTGCCGTCTGCCCATGTGTTTGTTATGGAATGGAAGAATTCCACGGGAGCTTCTTGTTCTGTAACACACAGCAGGAAATTGAGAACAGCTTTCATACAATATTGTGGATTTTGAACTTATAGAAAAAAAAAAATAATCATGCGTAGCATGCAGAAGAGTAGCTTTTGTTTTTGTGTTTTTTTTTTTGGGGGCAATTCTCGCGCGTACCTGCATTTCCTGCAGCTGGTGTCTGTTGGGAATATATGGTAAGTGATGATATGAGATGTATTCCCAGTAGCTAGAAGGGTGAAGTACGTATATATGGTAGCACAGAAGGATAAAAAATGAAATCGAACATGCAAACAGTACGTTTTTCGTATCGACCTTAATTTACAATAGATGCAGGGCTGTTGTACGTGTTGCTAGAAGAAAATCATGAAACTGGTTCCATATTGCATGAGAATGTCAACTCTGGCAGTTTAATTCTTCAATCAAAATTCGGTTAGCTATATAGGCTGACACTAGAAACTAATTTTTCTCTTTGTCAAATTGACTAAAATATGCAGAGATGTCCATCCTGGTAGTGGTACTGACCGGCAGACTTGGAGTGCCCCGCTGGCGCTGGTCGCTGGTTGTGGTAGGAGCCTGTTAACACAGCTGAATACATACGTATATGTATAGGTAGAGACTCGGGTTAGATTTTCTGAAGGTACTTAACCGACTGTTGAGACGGAGCATATGAATTTTAAATAGAAACTGACAATCATAGTCATGGATTCAGTTATTATTTATTTACTTTAGTTTGTTTATCTTCAAAACAATGCCGGCGGGAACCCAATAGTTGTAAGAAAGGAAGGAAGGAAGTAAAAGTTAGGAAGGAAGTAGCCCCGTTTCTGCATCCTCCCCCCCAAAAAAAGAAGAAGAAGAAGAAGAAGAAGAAGCCCTTCTTCTGGTCTACTCCATGCGCAATTGATCATGGTCAGGTAGCGAAAAGTCCCTTTTTTTTCCTTTTTTTTTTGCAGATTTGAAATGATAATTTCGATCTGGCGCTGTTTTGAATTGTTACCTGGAGTTCCATATACACTTTGCAGCTTGGAGAAAAGGCCGATAAGGGGTGCACAGCCGCTGAGCGTGGGCTCCGTTTGTTCATAGCTGGATCTATTGTCATCAAAGCCATCATTCTTGTTGGGACCTCCCACGAGCGCTCCATAAATTACATTGGGATTCCCTTGGGGGCGACTGTACCATGCGTCGAAACCTCTCACACATCCTACGGCGGACCGTAGAAGAGAGATGGAGGGAATTGAAGCTCCTCTGTGGTGAATGTGAGTTGGATAGTTTGTCCCGTATCCCACCAGATAGCTCATCGACTTGGGGTTCTTGCCGAGAACATAATCAGCCTGGAATATTGGATGGTTTTTGTTTGAGTTCGTTAATTTGGAGGTCCACACTCCACAGTGGTTCGTAGCAATTGTAAGACGACGTTATGTTAGTAACAAATAAACCGGGGAACGAAAAGAGAGGACTGATCAAATAAATGGAGATAGTGTACCTGAGACTTGGCGAAGTTGAGGAGGTCCTGAGGCTGAAGTTGGGCGTCTGGGCAGGCAATATTGGCATTTGCAGCGGATAGATAAGCAGAATAAGCGGTGAGAAGGAATGCTGCTGCGGAGACATACTGCAGGTTGTTCCACTCGTGGAAGTAGAGCAGTCCTCCTGATGGGAATTTTGAGGAGGAAAATTTACATATTGTAATGCTATTCGATTTTGAAAGGCTGGATACGAATGAATTATTCAGTATAGCATTATTGAGTGGAGTGGGAGCAATTGAGCAACAAGTCCAGAAAAAGTGTGCGTCAGTTCATGCATGCCACTCCCTCACTCACCAGGAGTTCTATCAACATTGTAACCGCCATTCTTCTGCAGGCATGCACAGGCAAAATATTGTGCCTTCGCTTGATACTGCTTTAGTATAGAAGTGTAAGGGCTGTAGGAATTGTCCATGAGCACCTGCCCATTTTATTTTTCATTGCATCAGTCAATCAGTCAGTCAATCAGGAGCTAGCTAGCTAGCCAGCCAATTTTTCGTATAAAAATTGTTGTTCTGCCAAAAGCTTCGAGCCGGGGTTGAGCGTACATAGAAATGGAATAGACATTAAATAGTGTAATAATCTGAATTTTAATTACCTTGGAGAGGAGGATCTGAACACCAGCATATTTGGTGTCCCATGAGAACTCTTTGACTCCCCAAGTAGTGCCGCCCATGGCGGCCCCATTGTCCACCACATACTTCAAGTAGTACTCATCCCCTGTTGCTCTATACAACCACACGGCCGCCCATAGCAACTCGTCCTTCCAACCAGAATATACAAATATTCTCTTTGTGTCATTTATTGGCTTCCATTTATAAGATATAAGAAGAACTATTACTAGAGCAAGAGCAAGACCACACGGTGTAGTCTGCGGCTTACTTACAGAGTAACCGGAGGAAGGGTAGAATTGTTGTGCATTCTGTATGGAGTCGTCATATTGACCTCTAAATCTATCCGCAAATGCGAAAAGCTGCAACATTTGGTATGGTTACACGCATGCTTAGCTAATTACCTTAATTAGCTTAGATGACTGCACAAATCAATCATCAATCAATTCATGCATGTTTAATTAACAGTACTGAACTACTTGAAAGGCAGGCAGGCAGGTTTTAAGTTTTTCTTTTTCTCTGCCATGCAAACTTTAAATGAAAGACCTCCAGACCTTGCTTTGTGCGTCTCATTCGTCTTCTTAATTTGTAGAGGACGACGCACGAAAACACGAGGAAGGAAACTAATTATTAAACCATACTGCATGCTGTAAATGTAAATGTTTTAAAAAGGGTGAACATTATTGTATATATATTTTTCGATGCAGTGGGAGTGGGAGGGGAGAGACACAAATTAAAATGGCAGCGGATTCGAGGCAAACGTACGAGGGCGTGAGACAGGCAGACATAATCATATATATATACATATATATATAAGACTGTTAATAATAATTAACCTGCTTAGCATGAACTAGAAGGAGAGCGGAGTAAGAGGAGTTGTAAGGCTTGAAAGCCAAGGATGCAGCAGCCAAGGCGGCAGCAGTTTCACCAGCAAGATCTGAGCCAGGGTGCTCGTGGTCGAGCTTGTAAGCATCCCTTGGCGTGCTCATGTCCTCTGCTCGCTCCCAGCAGTAATGATCAGAACTCCCATCCCCAACCTGTATTATAAAATCATGCATTAATATGTTTATACAGCTTTCTTATTATTAATTTTTAATATTGATCAACTGAAAAAATAAATCGATTGGTGAATATCTATCTATCTATACATACATATATATATATATATATATATATATATATAGCTGACATGGTGCATGCATATTTCTTCTTCTTCATCAGTAAATGCAGACTATCTATATTATTAAATAGAAGAGGCGTATGATCGATCGGGTGAGCTTCATGCTGGTAAACAAAAGGCGGGAGGAGACTAGATAGAACTAATCTAAGAGGGGATTGATAAGATAATAATAGTACGTACTTATGCTGTACTGTACTATACGCACGTACCTGGGCCCAGAGGATGTCGGGCTGTGGGTGGGACTTGATGAAGTAGTCAGTGGCCCACTTAATGGCCCTGAGCGTGTGGCCCATCTGGTTGAGATGGGTGATCTCCTTGCGGAACTCCACGGCTCCCCAAGCGAGCATGGTGGTGCTGTAGGCCATGGGTAACCCAAACTTCACATGGTCTCCCGCATCGTAGTATCCTCCCAACAGGTCCACCTGCGGCATTAATTAATTTTTGCATTTGCATTTGCATTTGATTACATGTAGATATATATGCAATGCGCATTATTCAATGTCAAAGCAGCAGCATATACACATACATACATACATACATATATATATATATATATATAATTAACTTACCCCTTGGAGGAAGCCGTCTCTGAGGCCGGAGTCGCTGCGCCACTTGATGCGCTGATCCACAGAGAGCTTACCAGACCTCTGGGCCTCGAAGAACATCAAGCTCTTGTCCAGTGCATCCCCGTAGTTGTAGTGGTACTGATATCCATCATCTCCTGCTGGGGCTGGTGCTGGTGCTGGTGCTGCTGATGCTGTGCGTGCCAGCTGGGGGAGAAGCAGCATCGGCCACAGGGAGATGAGGAAAGAGGAGAAGAAGCTGCCGACCCTTACGAGCCTTAAGAGGGGCAGGCGGATTGGGATTATGGACGAGGAGCCCATGTCGTTTGATATATTCTCTAACAATGGAACCTTCCTTTCTCAATTAAGTGCAATGATCAGCACTTGCTGTATGGACATTAATTCAGGTCTCCTCATAACATACACATATATATAGGTATGTGCGTACTGTAGAGTCGGGGAGATGTATATAATGCGTGCAATTCCACGATGGGAAATAGCAGAGAAGAAAGGTAATTATGGACAGGGAGGAGTGGTAGCCTTCACGTCGGTTTTGGTTCTCTCTCTTTTTATTTTATTTTTCATATCTTATCTTTCGTCAAAATTCTTACTAAGGGATTTTGTTGGCTGATGGAAAGTAGAGCTTCCCACGTCGAACGAACGAACGAACGAACGAACCCCCAATATATACCCATAATTTATTTTTGTATAATATACATAGACTCTTCTATCTCTCGTTATATGTGTTTTGACTTTGTGCGGGTGTATAATAATAAATAAGTAAATTTTATAAATAACTTTGGACTCTCTCTCTCTCTTTGTTTTTTTTTTTAAGGGATGGGGAGACTTCATATTCTCTGGCAACCAACAAGGAGCGGTGGCGGCCATCAGCCGGGCCCCTATTGCCGGCCTCCCCCCTGCCCCTTCCTTCATGGATCCCAATCAGGGTGACCCCCACAATTTTTTTTAAAAAAATAATTTTAATCTTTTTAGTTTTTTATTTTTCATAATATATCAATAATAATATGCAAAAATCAAAAAGCACGAGGTTAATACTCTATCTAGGCTCGATTAGTAAACCCTTAACTCCACATTGCTTGTATTTACAATTCCATCCATTGAACTTTGCCATATATATATATATTTTTTGGATTGGAATTATGAGGATTCATTCTTACCAAAAAGGAATACAAGGCAAAATTGCCCAAAAAAAGATCACAGGATGATCATAAACGGAGGGGTCTCCTTGGGCAAACTACAGGGAAGAATTTAAAGGTGGAAAAAAACACCAGCAAATAAGCATTAAAAACAAGTGTAGCAGCCCATCAATGTTCCGATCAAAACTCCATGCCATCTCACATGGACCTCAAAAAATCAGGGGAGGGATCCTCAAATCATATATCCGTGTAGATCTTGGCCATCTGTTGAAGACGTTCTTAAGAAGCATCAACATCAGAGCAAAACTGGGGGGTCCCGGGCCGTAATCATGCACCAAAACCCCTCACAGAACCAAGCTGACAGATAGAGTATCACAACCTAGGCCGGGGAAGGTTGCCAACCAATCCGGCAAAGCCGAGGAAGACACCAGACCACTGACCAATCCGACTGGCAAGGGAAGGTGCCGGGCTGCTGATCAATCCAATCTATACTAGTTCACATTTGCAGCAAGATGGACAAAACGACCGGAGAGGCTTGAGGTGGCTTTGCCGAGACAAACACATCCCAAAACAAAGCAGCAGACATAAAAGCCACATAAAATAAACTTTGTTGCTTTGATCATTGTTTATATCAGCTTACTCACCCCGAGCCTACTCACCGGAAACAAAGGTGTTCTTGCCGCTGGAGGTGGTGTATTAGTGGTCTAATACAGGCTGAGGGGACTTGTTCCTTATGCAAAATTTGTTTTTTTGCAGCAGGCTTGAATTTGAGCTCTGTTTTGTAAAGTAGTAGTTGTTGTTTTTTTTTTTTTTAAAAACAAAAAATGTTTGTCAGTAGGCTCGCGTGCCATTAAAGTTTGTAAATGTTAGCCGGTTAGCTTGTTTTGGGTGAGTGCTGGAGCTTTGTAAGCGTTGATTGAGAATGAATAGAGTACCAACACTTATATCTAAAAGAAATTATGAGAAGAATGTAAAACGCAAAAAAGAGGAATTATATAATTTATTAATTTTTTTGTATATTTAATTGAAGACGAAGTTTCTTCTTTTCTTTATTCGTTAGAAGTTAAATATATAATTGAATAAGTTAAAATATCAAAATAGAAGAAAACCCAAAAAGAATTGCAAAATGTATTTCGTACTATCTTCCATAATAGACAATATGTTTTTTTTTTTTTTTTTAAATCAAGGAGGGAGGAATAAAGGAAGGAATAAAGGAAGGAATGAAATCGGACTTGGCGGAAGGAGAGATGGTCCAACATCACAACACAGACATAGCATTTTAGCTCATTTCTCATTCTCCTCTGCTCGGTATCGGTCACGCACCGTAAAATCGAATCGAACAGAGAGGGTCTGTGTGTGGTGTGATGTGACCGGGACCTCCTCCTGTTCTGTTGTTGTTCATCGGGGATGGACTCTCCGCCTCTCCTCATCGAGGACTTCGGTCAGAAGGTTGACCTCACCCGCCGCATCAGGGAGGTCCTCCTCAACTACCCCGAGGGCACCACCGTCCTCAAAGAGATCATCCAGAACGCCGACGACGCCGGCGCCTCCTCCGTCCGCCTCTGCCTCGACCGCCGCTCCCATCCCTCCCACTCCCTCCTATCCCCCTCTCTTTCCCACTTCCAGGGTCCCTCCCTCCTCGCCTTCAATGACGCTGTCTTCACCGACGACGATTTCATCAGCATCTCCAGGATCGGTGGAAGCACTAAACATTCTCAGGCTTCCAAGACTGGACGCTTCGGGTGAGTGGGTGCTTAGTGCCTACTCTCTTCTCTTCTCTTTTTCTATTCTGCTCCTCCTTCCTTCTCTGTATTTTTTCAGCAAGTGATGATTCATGATTGATGATTGTGAAGAAATGAGTAATTTGGACATACATACAAGTTCCCATTCCATTCCGTTCCCTGGCTTTGATGCTCGTAATTGTCCTTCTAACTAATTATCTATCTAATAGGGTCGGCTTCAACTCCGTCTACCACCTCACCGACTTGCCCTCCTTCGTCAGTGGCAAATATGTGGTTCTGTTCGACCCTCAGGGTGCCTACCTTCCCCATGTCTCATCCGCCAATCCTGGGAAACGGATCGACTTCGTCAGCTCTTCGGCTATTTCGGCCTACAATGACCAGTTCTCTCCCTACTGTGCATTCGGCTGTGACATGAAGACCCCCTTTAATGGGACTTTATTCCGTTTCCCCTTGAGAAATGCTGGTCAGGCTGCGGCAAGCAAGCTCTCCAGGCAGGCCTATCTGGAAGACGACATATCTTCCATGTTCACTCAGCTGTACGAGGAGGGAGTTCTCACTCTGCTCTTTCTCAAGTGTGTCTCCTGTATAGAGATGTATATATGGGATGCTGGAGAGTTTGAGCCCAGAAAGCTTTATTCTTGTTCAGTTAGTCTGGCCAGTGGTGGTACTGTCTGGCATCGGCAGGCTTTTCTCAGGCTGTCTAAGTCGGTGAATCTTAAAGAGGGCGAGATGGATTCTTTCTCGTTGGACTTCCTAAGCGAGGCATCAGACGGGACTCTTTCCGAGAGGAGGGCTGATACTTTCTATATTGTGCAAACAATGGCACCGGGATCTAGTAGAGTGGGTTCCTTTGCGGCTACTGCATCAAAAGAGTACGATATTCATCTGCTGCCATGGGCGTCAGTAGCAGCATGTGTCTCCCCATCTAGTGTAATATTCTGCTCTTTTTGCTCCTCATTGTTTACCCCTCTCTCCCCCTTGTGAAATACTTCCCCTCGAAGATCTTCAAAATATTCTCTCTATTTCCTTTTTCTCTGCTATTTTAGTTGCACTCTTTTCTGCAAGTAAGCAAATCCTTTGCAAGGTCCTTTAGATCTCCTTTTGCAATAAGTTCTAACAGATTGGTGTTCTGACAGAATAGTGTACTCAAGCTTGGCGGGGCATTCTGTTTCCTTCCATTGCCTGTGAGAACTGGGTTGCCCGTGCAAGTAAATGCTTACTTTGAGGTCTCGTCGAACCGTCGTGGTATCTGGTATGGAGATGACATGGACAGGAGTGGGAAAATCCGCTCCGTCTGGAACAGGCTGCTTCTGGAAGATGTGGTGGCTCCTGCTTTTGTACAAATGTTGCTTGGTGTGCGTCAGTTGCTTGGTCCAACCGAGTCTTACTATTCCCTGTGGCCCATTGGTACCTTCGAAGAGCCGTGGCATTTGTTAGTTGAGCATATGTATAGGAACATGGCCAATGCCCCCGTGCTATACTCACAGGTTGAACAGGGGAGGTGGGTATCACCCGTGGAGGCTTTTCTCCATGATGCAGAGTTTAATAAAAGCAAAGATCTTGGGGACGCTTTGGTACTGCTTGGAATGCCTGTTGTCTGTCTGTCAAGTCTCTTGTTCGATATGGTATTGAGATATTCTTCCAGCTCTGGCACGAAAGTGGTCACTCCAGCTACTGTACGCCATTATTTGAGAGGATGCAAAACTCTCAGCTCCTTGAGCAGACATCCTAAGCTTGTCTTGTTGGAATACTGTCTGGAGGACCTGATTGATTCTGATGTTGGTCCTCACATGTATAATCTTCCTCTGCTCCCTCTGGCAAATGGTGGTTTTGGTTTATTCTCAGATTCCTCGAAAAGGTCTCCTGTTTATATCTGCAACGAACTAGAGTTTATGCTGCTGCAAGGAATATCTGATAGAGTAGTTGACAGAAGTATTCCTCTTCACTTACTGAACAGGCTTGCTGCAATAGCAGAATCCTCAGAGACTAATCTTAAGGTCTTCACTATTCATGATTTGTTGCAATTATTCCCCAGCTTCGTACCTGCGGACTGGAAGTACAAAAACAGAATTAGCTGGGACCCAGGTCATTGCCATCATCATCCGAGTCCATCATGGTTTCAGTTGTTCTGGCGATACCTCAAAACACACTGTGAAAAGCTTGAATTCTTCTGCGATTGGCCGATTCTACCATCAACATCAGGCCACCTTTATCGAGCTTCTAGTCAGTCGAGGCTGATTCAGGTAGACAGTCTGACAGATGAGATGCAGAATATCTTACTGAAGATTGGATGCAAGATATTAAATAACAACTTTGGAGTTGAGCATCAGGATTTGTCCCAATTTCTATATCCCAGTGACAATGCCGGAATTTTGGAGTCCATATATGATACCATCTCTCCAAATGGTGGTATAGATCAAACTTTTCAAATTGTGGTAGCAGAAGAAAGGGATAAGCTTCGCAATTTTCTGTTGGATTTTAAATGGTATCTCGGTGAACAAGCGAAAGAATTTCCCCTGCAAAAGTGCAAGATGCTGCCTATCTACAAGGTTTATTCACCAGGATCTCAGCAGAATTTTCAATATTCTGACTTGGAAAATCCTCCGAAGTACTTGCCTCCATTAGATGTCCCTGAGAGTCTTCTTGGAGTCGAATTTATAATCATCTCCACAGATGTTGAAGAGGACATCCTGTCAAGGTATTTTGGGATCAAGAGGATGGGAAAGGTGCGCTTTTACAGAGAGCAGGTCTTTTGCAGACTCACTGACCTGCAGCCTGAACTTCGTGATAGCATCATGCTTTCAGTTTTGAAAAATTTGCCACAGCTGTGTCATGAGGAGCCTTTATTCAGAGACTGCTTAAGGAATTTGGAATTTGTTCCTACATTGAGTGGTGTTGTTAAGTGTCCTTCAGCTTTATATGATCCTCGAGTTGAAGAGCTGTTTGCTTTACTAGAAAATTCTGATTGTTTTCCTCACGGCAGCTTCCAGGATGCAGAGGTGTTGGATATGCTACAAGGTTTGGGCCTCAGAACATCTGTTTGCCCAGAGACAGTCCTAGAAAGTGCCCGACAGGTAGAACAACTAATGCACAAAGACAACCAGAAGGCATATTCCAGAGGCAAAGTGCTGCTTTCCTTTTTAGAGGTGAATGCTTTGAAGTGGTTACCTGATAAGTTGGAGGATGAGCAGAGCAAGGTTAATAGATTATTTTCACTTGCTACTACTGCATTTAGACCTCGAAATTTGAAATCTGATCTGGAGAAGTTCTGGAGTGATCTGAGGATGATTAGTTGGTGCCCTGTTCTGTCGGCTCCTCCATTTCAAGCACTACCATGGCCTGCTGCGTCTTCTGCAGTGGCTCCCCCAAAACATGTGCGACTAGAGAGAGACTTATGGCTTGTTTCAGCAAGCTTTCGAATATTGGATGGTGAATGCTCTTCCACGGCATTGTCATATGGGCTCGGATGGTCTTCTCCGCCTGGAGGAGCCGTGATTGCTGCACAGCTACTTGAGCTTGGAAAAAATAATGAGGTTCTCACTGATTCAGTGCTCCGACGAGAATTAGCTTTGGTGATGCCGAGGATATACTCGATACTAACTGGTTTGCTTGGTTCAGATGAGATGGATATTGTGAAGGCTGTTCTTGAAGGGAGTAGGTGGATTTGGGTAGGAGATGGATTTGCAACCTCAGATGAGGTTGTCCTTGATGGTCCTCTTCATCTGGCCCCGTATATACGCGTTATACCTATTGATCTAGCTGTTTTTAGAGGATTGTTCTTGGAGCTTGGTGTTCGAGAATTCTTAAAGCCTGCAGATTATGTTGATATATTAGGTAGAATGGCGATGACGAAGGGTTCCTCGCCTCTTGATTCCCAGGAAATGAGGGCAGCTATATTAATTGTGCAACATCTGTCTGAAGTTCAAGTACGAGATCAACAAGTTAAAATCTACTTACCAGATGTCTCGGGTCGATTGTTCCCTGCCAGTGACTTGGTGTATAATGATGCACCCTGGTTGCTTAGCTCAGAAGATTCTGATGGATCATTGGGTGGTGGATCTAAAATCTCATTGAATGCAAAGAGAACACCTCAGAAGTTTGTTCATGGAAACATATCCAATGATGTTGCAGACAGGCTTGGTGTCTGCTCACTTCGTCGGATCTTGCTTGCTGAGAATGCTGATTCAATGAACCTAAGTTTGTCTGGGGCTGCTGAAGCTTTTGGACAACATGAAGCCTTGACCACGAGGCTCAGACACATCCTTGAGATGTATGCAGATGGCCCAGGTACCCTTTATGAGCTGGTCCAGAATGCAGAGGATGCTGGAGCTTCTGAAGTGATATTTCTCTTGGACAAGACTCAATATGGAACTTCTTCTGTTCTTTCTCCTGAAATGGTCGACTGGCAAGGACCTGCACTCTACTGCTTCAATGACTCTGTTTTTAGCCCACAAGATCTATATGCTATTTCACGTATTGGCCAAGAAAGTAAACTAGAGAAGCCCTTTGCAATTGGAAGATTTGGGCTCGGCTTCAATTGTGTCTATCATTTCACTGACATCCCTTCATTTGTTTCGGGGGAAAATATTGTTATGTTTGATCCCCATGCTTGTCACTTGCCCGGGATCTCTCCTTCTCACCCAGGCTTGCGCATCAGATTTGCTGGAAGAAACATGTTGGAACAGTTTCCTGATCAATTTTCGCCTTTCTTGCGATTTGGCTGTGACATGTTACACCCTTTTCCCGGTACCCTTTTCCGCTTCCCACTTAGGAGTGCAACTGTTGCTTCCCGAAGCCAAATTAAAAAAGAAAGTTATGCTCCTGAAGATGTCATCTCTCTCTTTGCTTCTTTTTCTGATTCGCTTTCTGATTCCTTGCTTTTCTTGCGAAATGTGAAAACTATTACCATTTTCGTCAAGGAAGGAACTGGACAGCAAATGCAACTCCTTCACCGTGTGCAAAAGAATTCAGTTGCCGAGCATCATGTCAATTCCCAGACATTGCATCATGTATTTGGCTTCATAGATGGTGATTCGCGTAGTGGAATGGATAGAGATAGGTTCCTGAAGAAGTTGAGTGATTTTGTGGATAAGGATTTACCATACAGATGCCAAAAAGTTGTTGTATCAGAAGAAGGCTCATCCGATGCTCTGTTACACTTCTGGATAACCAGTGAATGTTTAGGTAGTGGGCAACTTAATAATCACTTTGGGTCTTCCAGTGAGAAGTCTAATAAGTTTGTTCCATGTTCCTGCATTGCTGCTCATTTATATTCAGGGACTGTTGAAAATGAAATGAGTGATACTGGTAAACTATTTCAATCTGCTTTAGGGTCCTTGAAAGATACGAAGGATTTCGAGGGCCGTGCTTTCTGCTTTCTGCCACTTCCTATAAGCACTGGTCTTCCTGTACATGTAAATGCATATTTTGAGTTGTCCTCAAACAGGAGGGATATCTGGTTTGGTAATGACATGGCAGGGCACGGAAAAAGACGATCTGACTGGAATATTTACCTCCTTGAAGATGTTGCTGCCCCGGCTTATGGTCACTTGCTGGAGAAACTTGCCGTAGAGATTGGCCCATGTGATTTGTACTTTTCATTTTGGCCAACAAACGTTATATCAGAACCTTGGGCATCAATGGTGCGGAAACTTTACAGTTTAATTGCTGATTTTGGTGTCCGTGTATTATATACGAAGGCCAGAGGGGGCCAATGGATTTCAGCTAAGCAGGCTATATTTCCTGATTATAATTTCCCCAAGTCATGTGAGCTTGGAGAGGCATTGTCAGCTGCTGGTTTGCCTTTGGTTACAGCTTCAAAACCTCTCGTGGGAAAGTTTCTGGAGAGCTGTTCTTCGTTGCATTTCCTTTCCCCTCAATATTTAAGGAACTTGCTGATTCGGCGATGTTGGAACTTTATGGACAGAGCAGGATTAATATTGGCCCTCGAATATTGCTTGTTTGATCTTGGAGCAGCTATTAAATCCAGCAGTTTGCACGGTTTACCCTTGCTGCCTCTTGCCGATGGCTCATTCACGGCATTTGACAAGAATGGTGTTGGTGAAAGGATTTATATTGCACAGGAGGATGATGAGTATAGTCTACTTAAGGATCTAATTCCAAAGCAACTCGTGGATGGTGGGATTCCACGGGAAGTTCATTTGAAGCTGTGTGTTGTGGCCCAAACTGGGGACTCAAATTTATCGTTTTTGTCGTGCGATTTGCTTGAGAAGCTGTTCTTTAAAGTGCTTCCTGCAGAGTGGCGTTATTCTAAGCAGGTGACGTGGTCTCCTGGTCATGAAGGCCACCCGAGTGTTGAATGGCTTTTATTGTTCTGGAACTATCTGAAGTCAAGCTGTCATGATCTGAATGTGTTTTCCAAGTGGCCTGTACTGCCAGTTGGTGACAGTTTCCTTTATATGCTTGTTGAGAACTCTGATGTGATAAGAAATGATGGGTGGAGTGAAAACATGTGTTCTCTGTTGCAGAAAGTAGGATGTCAATTCTTGAGAAGTGACATGCCTATTGAGCATCCACAACTGGAAAAATTTGTGCATCCACCAACCGCAGCAGGTATTTTAAATGCACTTCTTTCAATTGCTGGTAAGCCAGAGAGGGCTGTAGGACTTTTTGGCAATGCATCAGAAGGCGAGCTTCATGAACTTAAGAACTTCCTTCTTCAGTCAAAATGGTTTTCTGAGGATCAACTGGATGAAAGGCAAATAAGCCTGATCAAGTACCTTCCAGTTTTCGAGTCATATAGAAGTAGAAAACTTGTAAGTTTGTATGGACCAGTCAAATGGCTGAAGCCTGATGGTGTTCGTGAAGATCTGTTAAATGATGACTTTGTACGAACAGAGACTGAAAAGGAAAGAGACATTCTCAAAAGATTCTTGGGCATTGGGGAGCCATCAAAGCTGGAATTTTATAAAGATTATGTCCTCAACCACATGCCAGATTTTTTGTTGCAGCCAGGAGCTATATCTGTTATACTACAAGATATCAAGCTTTTAGCTGCAGAGGATGCTTCTGTGAGATGTACCTTTTCCGTACTACCCTTTGTTTTGGCTGCCGATGGGTTTTGGCAACCACCATCAAGGTAATTTTCCAATTTGATTCGTTCTTAGTTTGTATCTTCTCTTAGCACTATGTTGCCAGAGCAGATTAATAGATATGCATGGTGGATATGTCATTTTCTAGGGTTATCCCTAGAAAGGGTAACATAGCTTCTTTTCTTTGCCTTAAATTTAACACACTTATGAAAACGATTACTTGAATTTTGACATGCTAAATCTAGTATTGGTATGGTAAGATACTTCTCCTGAAACAAATACACTCAAGCATGCATGAATACATGTTTGGTCGGTGTGGCTTCTCAAGGTTTGTTTTTCTACTACATGCAAGCATCAGGATCATATATTTAACTGACCTGTGATGCTTATCAGGATCATATATGTATTTATTTATTTTTTTAATAATTTTATCTTCTCTTCTCAATGTTCATCTAATTATTTTTTGTGCATGCTATTTCATCTTTGCAATTCTTCTGACAGACTTTACGATCCTCGTGTGCCTGAGCTCAAGAAAATTCTTCATGCGGAAGCCTTTTTCCCTGCTGAAGAATTTTCTGATCCTGATAATTTGGAAACTCTGAGCTGCATTGGCCTTCGAAGAAAACTTGGTTTTGTTGGCTTGCTTGATTGTGCAAGAGCAGTGGCTATGCTCCATGATTCTGGGGATTCAGAGGCTGTAAAGTGTGGGCAGAATCTGCTTAGCCTTTTAGATGATGTAGCACTTCAACTTTCTGGTGAGAGAGAAGAGGGAAAAGGTAATCTCTTGCTCAACAACATTGTAACTCCCGATGATACTGCCACTGACGTGGAAGCTTATGTTGACTCTCCTCCAAAACATGACAATCTCTCTTTGCACAATATAGAGAACGACTCAATCTATGGAATCCCTGCTGATGATAAACCGGAGGAGGAATTTTGGTATGAGATTAGGGCTATTGCTTGGTGTCCTATCTGGGTCAACCCTCCATTTGAGGGAATACCGTGGTTGAAGTCAGCTACTCAAGTGGCTTCTCCAGATGCAGTAAGGCCCAAGTCGCAGATGTGGATAGTTTCCTCTAGAATGCACATATTAGATGGTGACTGTCGTTCCTCATACCTGCTGGATAAACTTGGTTGGATGAATACTCCAGGTTTAGAGGTTCTCGCCTCGCAGTTGATTGAGTTATCCAAGCTTTACGGTCAACTTAGATCACAATCTCTGGAGGATCCTGTTTTTGATGATGCTCTACAAAAGGGTATTCTATCCCTTTATTCGAAGCTGCAGGTGTACGTTGGCACTGGTGATTTGGTGGTTTTAAAATCCATGCTTGATGGTGTTTCCTGTGTTTGGACAGGGGACGATTTTGTACCTGTCCATGCCCTTGCTTTTGATTCGCCTGTAAAATTTCATCCTTATTTAGATGCCGTTCCATCTGAATTGGTGGAATTTGAAGACTTGCTTTTAGAATTAGGTGTTAGACCAAGCTTTGATGTTTGGGATTATCTCCGAGTGTTGCAACACTTGCAGAATGATGTCAGAGGCTCACCTCTTTCAATGGACCAGCTAAATTTTGTTGTTCGTATCCTCGAAGCTGTTGCAGACTACTACTCGGAGAGATCATTTTCTGAGGCATCTAACGCCCAGGTCTTGGCTCCAGATTCTTCTGGAATTCTTGTATGTGCAAGGGATCTTGTGTTTAATGATGCTCCTTGGATGGAAACTGCTACTGTTGAGAAGCGGTTTGTACATCTGAGCATTAGCAATGATTTGGCAAGCAAACTGGGAATACAATCAGTACGCTCTGTTTCATTAGTTGATGAAGAGATGACTAAAGATCTTCCTTGCATGGACTTCAGTAAAATAAAGGAACTTCTGGCCATGTTTGGGAGCACTGAGTTTTTGTTGTTCGACCTTCTTGAGTTGGCAGATTGCTGCAAGGCGAAGAAATTTCACGTGATTGTTGACAAAAGGGAACATCGTCACCAGTCTCTACTGCAGCAAAACCTCGGTATGTGTGCCGGGAACCTTATTTTCTTTGCATTTGGTTTACATTTTTCTTCTTGTGGATTACTCTGTTTTGCCAAAAGGGGGGCACTTAGTTTTCTTGACAAGCATCATAAACATTAAACTTGTCTTTGTAATTATGCTAGAGCTAACTTCTTCAGCTGTGGGTATGGAAAAATTTGAAGGTGGCATTTTATCATTGTATATCTGCTGAGAGCTTGTTGGCAGTGATCTAAAGAATGATTCTAGTCAGTATTGATCATTTTGGGGTTGCTGCAGCTGAATTCCAGGGGCCTGCTTTAGTGGTCATATTGGAAGGAGTCACTCTAAGTAGGGAGGAAGTTAGTAGTCTCCAACTTCGTCCGCCATGGAGAATGCGAGGTGATACACTAAATTATGGGTTGGGATTGCTTAGTTGTTATGCTCTCTGTGATCTCCTCTCAATTGTTTCTGGAGGCTACTTTTACATGTTTGATCCTCGTGGCGTGGCACTTGCTATACCTTCAAGTTGTGCGCCGGCGGCAAAAATGTTTCCCTTGATAGGTATAATATTTGCTCTTCACAATTGTAATCTATAATTCTCTATGCCCTAGGGATGCCATTTTGTTATGCAGCAGTCTCTAGAAACCTGTAATTTTGGTGTTTTTCGTGTTTGACCAAATATGATGTTTAGTTCTCACCTCTCAATATGTTACCACTGTTTAGAATTGAGAATATATTCATATAGAGATCCATACAGTCCTGAGGCTTTGTTCTTCGTAATTGAACCATTTGCTGCTGTTTAGAATTGAGAATATATTCATATAGAGATCCATATAGTCCTGAGGCTTTGTTCATCATAATTGAACCATTAAACTAACTCTAATTATATGGTGCTTTGTAAATCTTGCAAATCCTGATTCATGGTAAGCATGCCATGTAGAAGAAGCTGAGCTATGTCCTTAAAGTACAATATTAAATGGATATATGTTGCTGCATACATAAAAGAACTAAGAAAATTAGGATGTGTTTATGCTCTTCCTTCTTTACATGGATTTCTGATGGTTTCTTTATCGTATGGCTTGATTTTAACTGAAAGTTCTGAAGCTGTTTTTCCATTGGTTTCAGGAACTAATTTGACTACTCGTTTCAGAGATCAGTTCAGTCCTTTGCTTATTGGTCAGGACATGCTGTGGTCATCAGCTGCTTCAACTTTGATCCGCATGCCCTTATCTCTAGAATGCGGGAAAGAGGGACTTGAATCTGGCATGACAAGAATAAAAACGTTCACTGATGTATTATCAGAGCATGCATCTAGAGCACTACTCTTTCTGAAGTCAGTTTTGCAGGTATTGCTGAATTTGAATTTTATGTCGTATTGTCTGCTCATCTTGAGAATAAGATTTACATGTTATATTTTTCTCCTTTGTTCTTTTTCCTCCTTTCACTTCCTTTTCGCTAATAAAATAGGGAAACTGCAACAATTCATTTTCTTTGAGCTGTGGACCATCCATTGCCTAATCACTTTACATAGGATTTCTTCTTTTTATTTTTTTCCCTTTTTCTTTTTTCTTTCGCTTTGCTTTTTTAGGTAGGCGTTCTTAGGCATCCCTATCAGTGTAATTAGACGGAGACTGCTAAGGAGAATAGGATGATAGTATTCTTCAAGAGTTAGTACTTAATAGTAACTTTATCTTGTGTTCTTTGTTAGGTTTCCCAATCTTGTAAAAGCAAAGTATGTTAGTAATGATTATTTTTCATTTTAACTTTTGGAACCCTGAATTAACTTAAGAACATAGTCGAAGTTTTTATGCTCATTGAAGTGAAGCAGATGGAGATTCTGTTTGAAATTGGGAGGGGGGGCGGGGGGGGGTGGGGGGGGGGGGGGGGGGGGGGGGGTTGTAAAGAAGTGTTTCAAGGAGAGTAGGATAACAGTATTCTTCACGAGTTAATACTTAATAGGAACTTTATCTTGTGTTCTTTGTTAGGTGTCAATTTCTACTTGGGATGAAGGAAACTTGCAGCCTTTGGAGGAATACTCAGTTTCTATTGATTATTCAGTTGCTCTTGCAAGGAATCCATTTTCTGAAAAGAAGTGGAGAAAGTTCCAGATATCAAGGTTATTTAGTAGCTCAAATGCAACCACAAAAGTGCAGATGATAGATGTGAATGTCCACCAAGGAGGAAATAGAGGAATTGAAAGATGGCTGGTTGTGCTCAGCCTGGGTTCTGGGCAAACAAGAAACATGGCTCTTGATAGGTACTGTTTAAAAGCAAGACTCTTGACTACTTCTTCCTTATGTGCCACCATAGTTTGAATTTTTCTCTCTGTTCTTTGTACTTTACACTTTATTTAATATGGTGCTGGAATTATCCAGGAGCCTTTTAAACTGTTTCCCTGACTCATTCTTTGGAAAATATTTGCTTTTGATGGGCGCTTTCAGGAGTAGAATATTGATACGATGTCATTATATTTGGTTCTTTTCTTAGATCGGAGACCACCACTTACATATGGCCACTCATTTCTCCTGATAAAACTAATAATTCGGGTGCTTTTTCATAGAATACATTGATGTTTCTCGAAGTTGACTTTCTTTTCCACCTATTCCTCTTTCAAATGTGTTCCTTAGGATCCGCCCTTTTTCCATTTGCATTATGATAGCATCCTTTCACTTGACGATGACTTGCAGGAGATATTTGGCATACACTCTCACACCAGTCTCTGGAATTGCTGCTCAGATATCCCGTGATGGTCATCCCCTTGAATGTTTTCCTGGAAACTCCATCTTGTCGCCTCTTCCTTTGTCCAGCAGTGTAAATTTACCAGTAACAATCTTTGGTTGTTTCCTCGTCTGCCATAACCGAGGCCGTTATCTCTTTAAGCACCAAGACAGGGAGGCATCGGTAGAGGCATGGGATGATGCTGGGAATCAGTTGATTGAGGCTTGGAATAGAGAATTGATGTCAGGTGTGCTTGATTCCTACATTGAAATGGTGATGGAAATCCAGAAGTTAAGGAGAGAACCTTCAACTTCTACCCTTGAGTTGATTGCAGTTCAAGCTCTTAATTCGTCCCTGAAGATATATGGAGATGGCTTATATTGCTTTTGGCCAAGGTCTACATTGATTACTCAACCTAGCAATGACAATCCAGAAGAAGTCTTTAAAGCTGATTGGAAATGCTTAGTGGAGCGAGTGATAAGGCCCTTCTATTCTCGTGCAGTCGACCTTCCTGTGTGGCAGCTCTACTCTGGTAACTTGGTCAAGGCCAGTGAAGGTATGTTCCTTTCACAGCCTGGAAATGCCGTAGCTGGGAACTTGCTTCCCTCTACAGTATGCGACTTTGTTAAGGAGCAGTATCCAGTGTTCTCTGTACCGTGGGAGTTGGTGTCTGAGATTCAGGCTGTGGGCATTACTGTCCAAGAAATTAAACCTAAAATGGTTCGGGATCTCTTGAAAGATCATTCTACATCCTTTGTTCTTCGCTCTGTCAGTACCTATCTGGATGTTCTTGAGTACTGTTTATCTGATATCCGGGTATCAGAGAGCATTGATGCTAACAGACCTGATACATCAATCCACATTGGACAAGGATCTTCGTCTCATAATGCTGCGAGTTCAGGAGATGCACTTGAAATGGTAACGACTTTGGGCAGAGCAATATTTGATTTTGGTCGGGGAGTTGTTGAAGACATTGGTAGGCCAGGAGAGATGTCTGTCTTGAGGAACAGCAATGCAACCAACAATAGTGGCAACAGGATGGGAGTGGACCAGAGGCTTCTCTCCTTAGCTGCAATGCTGAAAGGCCTACCATTCCCAACTGCAACGAAGCACCTTACACGGTTGGGGTTAACTGAACTTTGGTTAGGAAGCAGGGAACAGCAGAAGCTGATGATTCCTTTAGCGGCCAAGTTTATCCACTCAGAAGCATTGGACAGAACTCTCTTGATTGAAGTTTTATCAAATCCTCCTCTGCAAAGTTTACTCAGACTGCAGAAGCTCTCTCTTCCGTTGCTTTCTAGCCATATGAAGTATCTCTTCCATGACAACTGGGTTGGACATGTTATGGGGACAAACTTGGCTCCTTGGTTTTCTTGGGAGAGTTCATCAGTCTCTGTTAGTCAGGTGGGTCCAACCCCTGAATGGATAAGACTATTCTGGAAAAACTTCAGTGGCTGTGGCTCGTTGTCAGACCTCACACTATTTTCTGATTGGCCTCTGATTCCTGCCTTTCTGGGCAGGCCAATTCTATGCCGTGTAAAGGAGCGTTGTCTCATCTTTGTACCTCCCCTAGTGACAGATCAATCAACCATGGGAATTGATGTAAACGACTATCAGAACGAATCATCTGTTGGCCATCCTTCTGAATCATCTACCATTCAGTCCTATCTTGCTGCTTTTGAAGCAGTTAGACAGACATATCCTTGGTTACCGTCCTTATTGAACCAGTGCAATATACCTATTTTTGATGGACATTTCATGGAGTGTGCAGCTTCTTGCGGTTGTCTCCCTGCTCCTGGCCAATCGTTGGGGCAAGTTATTGCTTCCAAACTAGTAGCAGCTAGAAAGGCTGGCTACTTTCCTCAACTTACGTCCGTCTCAGCATCTGACAAAGATGAACTTGTTCGGCTTTTTGCTAATGATTTTTCATGCAATGACTCTAATTATGGATCTGAAGAACTTGAAGTGCTGCAGTCACTGCCTATATATAAGACAGTTATTGGGTCATATACAAGATTGCACAATCAAGGCCAGTGTCTGATATCTCCAAATTCATTCCTGAAGCCTTATGATGATCATTGCCTTTCATACACTTTGGCGTCGGTTGAAGGTAAATTAGTTCAAGCACTTGGCATCCCTGAGTGGCCTGATCAACAAATTTTGGTTAGATTTGGTTTACCAGGTTATGATGGGAAAACTCAGTCTGAGCAGGAAGATATACTTATCTATCTTTTTATGAATTGGCAAGATCTCCAATCTGACTCTTCTCTTGTCGAGGCTTTAAAGGAAACCAAATTTGTGAAAAGTGCCGATGAATTTTGTACAGATTTATATAAGCCGAAGGATTTGTTTGATCCCAGTGACGCCTTGCTGACGTCTGTTTTCTCTGGCGAGAGGAGAAAGTTTCCTGGTGAAAGGTTTACTGCCGATGGTTGGCTTCGCATCTTAAGGAAAACAGGTCTTCGCAGTGCATCAGAAGCAGATGTAATAGTTGAATGCGCAAGAAGAGTAGAATTTCTTGGAGCTGACTGCATAAAATCCACTGGAGATCTTGATGATTTTGCAATGGACTCGACCAACCCTCAAAATGAGATTCCCATGGAAGTATATTCTCTGGCTGGATCTGTTGTTGATGCTATTTTCTCAAACTTTGCGGTCTTATATGGTAACAACTTCTGTAACACCCTTGGCAAGATTGCATGTATACCAGCTGAACTTGGCTTCCCAAGCATTGGGGGTAAGAAAGGTGGCAGGAGAGTGTTTACTTCGTACAACGATGCTATTCTATTAAAGGATTGGCCTCTTGCTTGGAGTTGTGCTCCCATTCTTTCTAGGCAGAATGTTATTCCGCCTGAGTACTCCTGGGGATCTCTTCACTTGAGAAGTCCCCCAGCTTTTCCAAAAGTGTTAAAGCATTTGCAGGTAATTTCCAAGTGTACTAGTCAAATTGGATTTTCTTCTGTGTCTCATTACATTACATATATACTAGACAATAGCCCAATAAGCTCATGCCTTTTGCGAGTTCATAATTTCAAAATATTATAAAAAAAAAGGTAGAAAATTTTAGAAGATGGAGATGAAGACACTTTTGACTTAATCTCATGCTTGAAGCTTGGTCCAGGTTATTGGCAAAAATGGAGGTGAAGACACTCTTGCTCATTGGCCCATCGCGTCGGGCATGATGACAGTTGACGATGCATCTCTGGAGATTCTGAAGTACCTTGACAAGGTGTGGGGCACCCTCTCTTCTGCAGGTAACCTCCTTGCCTGCGACCTAAAAATACTTTCAACACTTATACAGGAAAAGAAAAGGAACATTCTGTATACAAATTTATGCACTTCCAAATAGGTTCTCACTGAATGACTTTCCCAGGATATAACTACTAAGACTTAGAGGACTGCTTTCTTTTTCTTTCAATGGGCTACTCAGTAGATCTTTTTCGCTCTAAATATCTTTATGTTGTTTATGCAGATGTAATGGAACTGCAGAAGGTTGCCTTCATACTTGCTGCCAATGGAACACGCTTAGTGACAGCTAATTCTCTTTTTGCACGTCTGCCCATCAACTTGTCCCCCTTTGCTTTTGAACTTCCTGGTCAATATCTTCCTTATGTTAAGCTTCTCAAAGATTTGGGGCTTCAAGACATGCTCTCAATAGATTCTGCAAAATGCCTTCTTTTAGATCTTCAGAGAGCTTGTGGATATCAGCGTTTGAATCCAAATGAACTTCGTGCGGTTGTGGAAATTTTGCATTATTTGTGTGATGAGATTGTTGAAGGAAAAGTTGCTGGTCTGGTCAACTGGGAATCAGCTATCATACCAGATGACGGCTGCAGACTAGTCCATGCACAAACTTGTGTATTTGTTGATTCTTATGGCTCCCAGTTTGTCAAGTACATTGACATTTCAAGGTTACGATTCGTTCATCCTAACCTTCCTGATAGCATATGTGAAGCTCTGGGAATTAAAAAGCTGTCAGATGTTGTCATTGAGGTATACCACAGTAACTATTTGGAAATTCTCTCTCTAGTTTTTTTTTCATTTTTTTTGGGGGGGTGGTGGGGTGGGGTAATACAAAAGCAAAAGAGTGCTTTGTTTGATATATCTGGTGAACCTCTATTTGTTTGCAGGAACTCAGTGACAAGGATTTACAGACATTAGGACAGATTGGAGCTGTCCCACTGTCTGCGATCAGAGAGAGGATGCTTAGTGGTTCGCTTCAAGTTGCTGTATGGACGGTTGTAAAAAGCATGTCAAGATATACTCCATCAATTGGTCATCTGAGTTTGGAATCTGTACAAAATTCCCTCCAACTCATTGGGGAGAGATTGCAATTTATTAAGTGCATAAGTACTCGATTCCGTCACCTTCTGAGTAATATGGACATCACTCGTGCAGCTAAAAGTTCCAATATTCTTGAATGGGAGGAAGATTCTTCCCAGCATCGAACTCTTTACTTTGTGAATCGCTCAAAGGATTGCATTTTGGTTGCAGAGCCACCGACCTATGTTTCAATTCTTGATGTGATTTCGACTGTCGTGAGCCAGGTCTTAGGGTCCCCAATTCCTTTACCAATTGCATCTTTATTCATCAGTCCTGAGGGTTCTGAATCTGCTCTGATAGATGCTATGGGGCTGTGTTCTGACAAGAGAGAACTTGAACAGAGGCGTGGAAGCAGTGGCTTGGTGGGCGAAGAGATACTGGCCCAAGATGCCCTTCAGGTTCAATTTCACCCGCTGAGGCCATTTTATAGAGGTGAAATTGTTGCATGGCGGTTACAGAATGGAGAAAAGTTGAGATATGGTCGGGTTCCGGAGGATGTCAGTCCTTCGGCAGGGCAGGCACTGTACAGATTTAAAGTGGAAACTGCACCAGGAGTTACCGCTGCATTATTGTCCTCACAGGTGCTTTCATTCAAGAGTGTGTCCGTGGGGAGCTTTAGTGGGCCTTCAACAAGCTCGTCGGAGAGTGCCACTGAGAGCAGAAAACATGTTGAAGCTCTGCACGGTCGTGGAGGACTAACAAATTCATCCCAGGTTAGGATACTGCTGTTGTTTCTCCGTCCCGTTTCTATGAAGAGAACTCTTAATCGTAGTCGCATTTTTTTTCTCGAGATTCTCTAATGCACTCGATTTTTTTATTTTTTATTTTCCTTGTTTCTCTAATACAACAATGGTCGCCGGAATGGTTTCGTTTCCACTCAGGGCAGATGTCATATGTTGTAGTCATCTCTGTTTTTCTTTTTCTTTTTTTTTTTCTTTTTTTCTCCCAATGAGTGAAAAGCTCTCCTAGAGAAATTTTTAGATTTGCATATTATTGAACTGAGAGGAGGGCTTCTTCCATTTTGGGGGATTGGGCAGGCACAGCAGGGTCAATATGGAAGGGTTACGGCTGGGGAGCTGGTTCAGGCGGTGCACGAGTTGCTTTCAGCGGCTGGAGTTCATGTCGACGTGGAGAAGCAGTCACTCCTCCAAAACGCCATTTCGCTGCAGGAAGTGTTGGAGGAGTCACGAGCAGCACTTTTACACGAGCAGGTGCGTCGCATCTCTTACCCGAGCAGCATTTGAATCGGCTGGGCACCAAGTGGAGGGTAACTTTGTCATTGTGGTAATGCAATGTAAAATGTGAATGTAATATCTGTGTGTATTGCAGGAGAGAGCTGAAGCAGCTGCAAAAGAAGCGGATGCAGCCAGAGCTGCGTGGATATGTCGGGTTTGCCTGACAGGGGAGGTTGACATGGCGATGGTTCCTTGTGGTCATGTCCTCTGCCGCAGATGCTCCTCAGCTGTTTCGCGGTGCCCCTTCTGTCGGGTCCAGGTGACCAAATCCATGCGAATCTTTCGGCCATGAACTGCAGATTCTATCCTAAAGATTTGCTGTTATATGCTCTTAGGTCCTGTCCTGTCTGTACACCGAGAGATGGAAATGATGCGGTGCTGCTTCTGTGTCTGTTATATTTCTGTGAGCTTCCTAAAAGATTGATTAGATGTTATTTATCATCGTTTTCTGTACATAAACATGAGTTATGAAAGGTGGTTTGTTTTCTTATCACGCACGGCACGAGCCATCTGTCAATCGCGACTATTATCTATATTGTCTATTGGCGGCTGATAGCGGAAAAAAAAGATCCGGCAAGGGCGAAAATCTTAATTCGACACATTCGGGACTCGTAAGTATTTTCCGGAAAAAGAAAAAAGGAAAAAAAAATATTTGTAGACCGTATCAAACGCTGACCGCGAAAAGAGAAGGAAAAAAAGAAAAGAGAAGAAAGGAGAGGATTAAATAAATAAACAAATGACTTATTTATATCTATCCAAACCAATCAAACGGATTTGAGAAGGCGGAAATCGCCCGCGTAGCCGTTTGATAGGAAATCCACTCCACTTACTGGATAAGAGAAAGAGAGAAAGAGAAGAGAGAGAGAGCGAGCGCTACCGCCACTGACGGAAGAGGAGGAAGGGGAAAGAAGCTGAGCTGCAGCAAGCAAGCAGAGAGTGATGGCCTTAATGCTGAAGCCATCCCTGACATCTCTCTTCACTAGTAGTGCAACTCCGCGCCTTCACCAGCTCCCGCTTCCTCTTCCCGTCACCAGAGCTGCTGCTGCTGCTGTTCCTCCTCCTCCTCCTCCTCCTCCTCACCCTTCTGATGAACAACAGCAACGTCAACAGCGACAGCCTTGCGCAGTTAATCGCCGGCAATTCTTATCCAAAACAGCCACCGTCTCGTCGCTATCCGTAGCTGCTCCTCTGATTGGAGGACTTCCTCAGCCAGCTGCTGTCAAGGCAGAACAGGAAGCCCTTTCCGAGTGGGAGAGGTTGTATCTTCCCATCGACCCCGGCGTTGTCCTCCTTGACATTGCTTTTGTCCCGGACGACCTCAACCACGGTGCCTTCTCTCTCTCTCTCTCTCTCTCTCTCTCTCTCTAGTCGTAGTCCTCGTCCTCTCTTCGGTTTTCTCTCTGGTTTCCAGCTTTAATTGAGCGCCGCGTCCGCATCGGGCTGGCTTGGCTGTAAATGTGAATGCGTAGGTTTTCTACTGGGAACAAGGCAAACAATCTTGGAGACGAAGGACGGTGGAACGACTTGGGTGCCCAGGTCGATACCATCAGCTGAAGACGAGGATTTCAACTACAGGTTCAACTCCATCAGCTTCAAAGGAAAGGAGGGATGGATTGTCGGAAAGCCTGCAATTCTTTTGTACACTTCAGATGCTGGAGAAACCTGGGAAAGAATTCCCCTCAGTGCTGAACTTCCTGGAGACATGGTTACTACGAATGCTCCTATTCCTTCCTACTTGCACTTTTTCGTCTCTTTCTTCTTCTTCTTCTTATTGGGTCTCTCTTTTATTTAATAATATATATAAATTTCCATCTGGTTGGTTGGGCTCAGGTGTACATAAAGGCAACTGGGGAAAAGAGTGCGGAGATGGTGACTGATCAAGGTGCAATATACATCACAGCTAACAGGGGCTATAACTGGAGAGCTGCTGTTCAAGAGACTGTTTCCGCTACTCTTAATAGGTGAGATGAGATCCCATTATATATATATATCTATATCAACAGATAAACTAAAATGAAGTGAAGTTGTTAGATATATCTGGTTTATGACCATCTCAAGTCATCTTCCGGTTCCCTATTGGATATGAATGATCAGCCATGAATATAGGCAAGTAGGTGATAGCTTTACAGTTTTCCTCTTTTATTTTATCCCCTTTGTTTGATGAATATTACATGGCTTTGTTGCTTTCTCCAGAACAGTTTCAAGTGGAATTAGCGGCGCAAGCTATTACACAGGAACATTTAATACAGTTAATAGGTCTCCTGATGGAAATTATGTTGCTGTTTCCAGCCGTGGTAACTTCTATCTGACCTGGGAGCCCGGACAGGTAGATTTCTTGTTTTGCTTGGTTATCCAGAGCGTTCTGTTTTTTTTTTTTTTAATATATATTTGAGTTTACATATCGTTGTTCCATAAATTGCCAATAAAAGCAAGCATGCACATTAGTAGTGATTCTGAATTATTCCATAGAATTAAGGAATCTAGGTTTCTTGATTAGAGTCTAAGGAGTTTAGTTTGTGAATATAGTTATAGTTCCTTTTTCCTCCCAGATTGAGACATTATAGGGGGTTATGCTTTTCAATCTCTGCTGCCTTTGTAGTTTTGCATAGTAGATTGACACTGTCAATATGTTGTCTTTTTTTTGTTCCTTTTCAAAGGATCGCATAGCTGAAAACCTGCAGTGTAATCAGACTCTTATTCGGTTTACAGGCCTTTTGGCAACCACATAATAGGGCTGTTGCACGAAGAATTCAGAACATGGGTTGGCGGGCAGATGGTGGCCTTTGGCTGCTCGTTCGTGGGGGAGGACTTTATCTTAGCAAAGGCAGTGGGGTAGGTGGATGTTTGGTACGCTTTCATGAAATGTTGATCATGCAGAGTGTGCCGGACGTGTTTCAATTATTCTTTGTCTCTCAAGATTCGATATGGCATGCTTTAGCTTAGTGCATTTGGTCCATCTCTTCCTTCTAATATGTAATGTATCTTCCATTTCCAGATCACTGAGGATTTTGAAGAAGTTCCTGTGCAGAGTCGTGGATTTGGCATTCTTGATATTGGCTACCGTTCCATGGTAATATTATTAGTCACTAAACCAACTTATGCTTGTAGTGTAAAATGAAATATATGTCCTCAGCTTGGGCAAACTTGCTGATAATATCGCTGCAAATATTTGTGCAGGAAGAGGCTTGGGCAGCTGGGGGCAGTGGGATTTTGTTGAGAACCACCAATGGTGGAAAGACATGGACCCGTGACAAAGCTGCTGATAATATTGCTGCAAATCTCTACTCGGTGAAGTGAGTTGATTCTGCCGCCCTCCATTGGCAACAATTACAAAATTGGCCCGGGGAAAAAAAAAAAATCAGAACAGGCAATTGTTTACAAGGAGTTGTGTTATCCACTACATTGTGAACTCCTTTTTCCTTGTTTGATATATGCTTTACTAGAAGAAGAAACCGGCACTTGCTTTGTCGAAAATTATAGTTTAATTTGGATCACCCACATTGGAGAAAAGAACATTCAAGAAACTTGTCTGGTGCTTTCAGGTCTAATCTAACTGTTGATTGGACTATGATTTTTGTTATTTCTCAATGCAGGTTTATCAATGATAAGAAGGGCTTCGTGCTAGGCAATGACGGGGTGCTTCTCCGTTATCTTGGTTAGGAGACTGATTCCCACAGGTAATGTAAATTAATGTTTGGTACAGTCAGATCTTGAGTCAGCTTTACTTCATCATCCTCCAGCAGAGTGGAAAAGATGAAGGGGTTATATTTTTTGTTAATCCTGTCCTGCAGGTTACAGTACGGGTGACCAGACTTAAGAATAATGATGATAACCTATTATTAATTATACATCATTTTTAATTCTAACCGAGCAGCATATATACCGATTCACTCTTCTCTATTAGATATACTTAACTCTTCATAATAATTGACACAAGTGAATTTTGGTTGTACTGACTATGCTTAGCTCTTGGCAGATGCAGGGTATTGTCGATGGAGTATGGTGTTCCCAATTTTGTATACGGAAGGAAGTAAAAATTGTTACTTCTTGTTCCGTTTACCGCTAATGTTTAAGTCCCAGTTTTTTACGTTTTGGATAGACGAGTAAGAGGTTGAGTGCGTGTGGTAAGAATCGGAATCCGAATGAGGTATAATGGATCTTTAGAAAGGTAAAGGTGGGGTCGATCAACTATCCAAGTATGTAATTAGTTTGTATTGATATTTGCCAATGCGAGTAGCAGTTTATATATATATATATATATATATATATATACAGTTTGGCTTCAAGAGATGTATGTACGAATTTAATTCATTCCAATTCTTCATTTCCTTTTTGGGCGAAATTGCAATTCCTATGTTGAATGCGGCCAAAAGATTCGTATGGTTGAAGTTAGTTTATTTTATTTTTATTTTTTAATAGGGAAAAGGTCAAATTTGGTTCTCAATATTTGGCTCTTTTTCTATCTTAGTTCTAAACTTTTTTTTTGATTGGATTTCGTCCTCGATTTTTTTCGCGCGGTATAAGTTCAATTCTTATGTTCAAAATTCTGTCCATTTTTCCGGACATGTATATTCGTCAAATGAGAGTGCACTACATGCACGATAAATCACTGTTACTCTAAACCGGTTGTTATAGAATAAATTCGATTCTTTTTTTAATCAGATTCGTAAATATGATTAAGATATTTTCGATTCTTTTAGGATTTTAATCATCGCTTCTCTTTCATCGTCTCACGCAATGACAGATGGCTGGAATCCTAAAAGAATCGAAAATATCTTAGTTCGACCTACGGATCTAATTAACAAAAGAATCGGATTTGCTCTATAGTACTAGTGATCTGTCGTGCCTGTAGCGCACTCTTATTTGATGAATATACATGTCAGGGAAAATGGATGGAATTTTGGACGGAAGGACTGAACTCATACCGCGCGAAAAAGATTGAGAACAAAATCCAATCAAAGAAAAGATTTAGGACTAAGATAGAAAAATAGCTTAAGGTTGAGGATTAAATTTGATATTTTCCCTTTTTAATATAATAACATTAACGGAGAGATGATATCCGGGCCGATTCATAGGGACGGTACGCTTCTCAAGCTGAGTCAAAGAGCCATTATTAGACTTGTCTTTGTCGGCCCCTAATCTATTATCGTGCTGGGCTGAATCAAAAGTTAGGATTAAGGTCATCATCTGCTATTGGGCTTCTTTCCTTTTTAAGTTCAGATCACGTAACTAAAGCTAGAACGAATAGAAAGAGCGACAGGCGCACACAATGGATATGTGATGGGCCCCACCTTTCGCGCGGTTTCTTTTCTATTCTTTCAGTTGTCTTATTAATCACCACCTCAGTATCTGATATCATTCAGCCGGGCGGGCAGAGGGAGAGCAGAGCATTCTGATCGATCCGTCTGGTTTTGTTAAGTCGATTTGATGGATCGATCGATTGTTCGTTCGATCATCTATCTGCCTGTCGTTTTGTCTCCGTGATAGGGCATATAATAAAAGATAATAAGCTAATTTTAATTTTTAGTTAATAACTAAAGCTATTTTAAGTCGATTTGATATAATGCGATACCATCATCGTCTTCAATTCATAGATAGATGGATAGATAGATAGATGCTAAAAATAAAATTCACCTTCCTCTTCCCCTTCTCGCCTTCCTCTTACCGTCTGGCTTTCCCCCGCTCCCCTTCCTTCCTTCCTTCCTTCTGCAGAAAGATTTAGGGGAATTTAGATTAGGTTGCCATTCATTCATTCATTCATTCATTCCTCAGGGTCAGGAGGCATAGATAAGCTATTAATTAATTAATTAATTAATTAATATTATTATGGCGACGAGTCGACGACACATGGGGACCTTCAATTCCTCTTCCGAGTCCTAGTCCTCCTCCCTCCTCCTCCTCCTCCTCCCCGTGGTTAATAGAACTCTCTCATTTTCTCCCATCTGCTTGCCCTTTGAATTAAGATCTCATCTCATCTCAGGGAATGGATCCTTAGGGTTCTTCTGGACTTATCCTGCCTAATTCCCCCTGCTCTCCGTCCGTCCGTCCGTCCGTATGCATGTGTGCTCCTCAGTTTTGAGAGGCTTGGATGGAGAGAGACCCCGAACAACGCCGCTCCCCCTTTCATGGCCATGTCGAAGGTGCGTTTCTGTTCACTGATCACGCCATGGATTACAGGTTAATCAATAACGCCAACGGAATATCTATCTTTAGATCGCACCCCAACCAACGGTGGCTTCGACTTCTACGATGATGATCATCCTGATTACGCCGGTAGCGCTTCATCTATGTCAAATCAGCTCTTACCTGTCTCTTGGTCGTCACCACCACTATCAGCGTCCACTTCGTCTCTTCCCGCCTACATTGAACATCCTGTCTCTAAGTTTGATACTCTTGCTGGGGTCGCCATCAGATACGGTGTCGAGGTGCGAATTCGTCATTTTTTGAACCCACCCCCCCCCCCCTCTCTCTCTCTCTCCCCGCTTTTCTGCCTATATGTTTTTGTTCTCTCTCTCTCTCTCTCTATATATATATATATTCAAGTTAGATTGCATCGCAAGAAAGAAGCGGAAAGTTTTCTGTAGGAAACTAGAATGATTTACAAAGCTAATCCTCTATTCATCATCAAAGCAGAAACTGTCTGTCTGTACGTCCCATATATGCTATGCGACCCTATAAAATCTCTTAAACGGGTAACAGAACAAACTTCAGAGTCCACTCGGCCTGTAGACCGCCCGCTTTTGTGATTTCAATCTCCCTTGGGAAGACATTGACAATGTGATAATCACTTGGGGTTGGCTAGTTGTTATTGCATCATTATTGATTCAATACATGCTAAAGTTGTATGTTTCTGTTGCTGTGTGGATATAGGGGTCGATTCCAATTTTTTTTTTTTTTTTTAAAAGGAAGGAAGAACTTTTGGTTCTATCTAAGATGTTTGTTAGGATTTTGACTTGTAAATATATCTCTCTGTCGTGATTAGGTAGCAGGAGCTTTCAATAGGAAGCAAGGAAAGGTGTTAACCAGTAGAAAGCTTTGAATCTTTCAATCACATCTTTTACCTTGATGTTAATGCTGAGAATTTTGAATAGCCTGGCCTTAAAATGAAGGGGTGACAACTGTCTCCTATAAACACTTACTAAAATCATCTTGTTAATAAAAATGCACAGGTCTAATTCCTTAGACTGCTCTAGTTCTGTTGTTCAATTGTTTAAAAATTATGTCATCATCTTTGTGGATCAACACACTGTGATATGTCAGGTGGCTGATCTCAAAAGGTTGAACGGCTTAGTTACGGATATTCAAATGTTTGCTCTCAAGTCACTCCACGTTCCCCTACCTGGAAGACACCCTCCCTCTACTTGTTTGTCAACTGGTTCCAATGACATTGGGTATGTATATGTTCTTTCTTCACACACGCACATTTAACAAATTCAACATTCACATTAGGGAAGCACTTTGGACATATGTAAATTTTTTACCAATTACTTGTCGAGTATGATATCCCGATAGTTTCGCTCAATGCGACTGCATAGATGAATCACTCTGATTTTTTTTGTCGTAATGGTACTATATGCATGTGTCTGAAATGGATTGTATAATTATTTGCTCTAGATTTACTGGATATTCTCCTACCAGGAAGATGTCTTGTGTCCCTTCCGCTGCCAGAGGGTGCTAACATGCGTAACTCTAAATGAGATACTTTTACAGTTCATGCATATGCAGCTGATCACTTGATTGACATGATATGGTATTTTCATAATTTTTGCTTGTTGCATATCTTCCTAGTCATGTTAGGTCGAATGTGAACAATTTAAATTCAGAAACATAACCTTTTTTTTGAACAAAATAATGGTTGTAAATATTGTTAGGATCTGCTTTATAATAGTGCAGGAGCTATGATTTTCTTTCTTTCTTTTTTTTTTTGGGAGGGCGGGGAGGGCGCTGTTTTGCGGGGCAATATTATCACAAAAGTTACTGATTTTTCTCTCCAGAGTGACCTGATACACAGTAGGATTTCCGTGAAGTAATAGGCGCAGTATCTTATCCAAGATCTGATATTTTTTCAATATCTGGTGGGCACCTTCTCATCTGTATTTTGGAGAAACAAAGCCCAAGATGCCTTGACCTGCCTTACCGTTATCTGTTATTGACTATAGTATGCTCTCAGATGGAATAAATTAGCCTGTAAAATGCACTGGCCAACATATAGTGATGTAGATATCATTTTTTGTTGTGTGAATTTCATTTGAATATTATGAGGAACCTGATTTTTCTTTTTAAGCTAAATTGGCTTATTTCTAGTATATGGTTATGCAAAGTATTTGCAAATAACATTTCTGGCCCATTTCTTCTTGGACTAATTGTCAACATGTATAACAAAGATGTCTCATCTAGAAGTCATCTTGTCAATATGATATTAATATAGTTTGTATATGAATGTTACTTTTCTCAAATATAACAAGCTTTTCAGGTTTCTGGTATGTCAATATTGCTATATCAAACTTAATGGTTAAGTTTTATTTGCTTTTTACTCTCTGAAATTGTTGCAGAGAGAGCAGTTCTGAGCGGACCCCACCTCACCATGCAAGCAATCTTTTGGATTCTTTCCAGTCACCTTGGCTGAAGTCGTCTCAGC
Organism: Punica granatum; assembly: GCF_007655135.1. Classification (NCBI taxonomy): domain Eukaryota; kingdom Viridiplantae; phylum Streptophyta; class Magnoliopsida; order Myrtales; family Lythraceae; genus Punica; species Punica granatum. The sequence continues at coordinate 301,603 of NC_045134.1, forward strand.
AGAAGGTTTCCCCTGCTATGAGCTCATTGCAGGGTTACTATGGGCTTGAATCTAAGGGAGGTTCTCATTGCCTGGAAGATGGACTGTTTATCAGGATGACCCCGACTGTGAACCCGCCTTTGGGCCGGCATAGGAAATCCAAAAGCCTAGTCATTGATTTTCTTGATGAGAAGGGTGACGTGGCAGATTACATGCCCAGTGCAGAGGAGTCGTCTGATAGATGGATCGAGAAACTAGTTAGGAGGCGTCAGAAGTCGGAGTCTAATTTTGCGAAAAAATCCCCAGAGATGGTGCTGAAGGAGGATGCTAGTGGTGGAAGTGGGGGATTTTCTGCGACAGCAGGAAAAGGTTTAGCCTTAAGATCCAAAGGAACCAGCAGAACATTATTGAGCGATGCGGATATGAATCCAGCAGGTTTAGGGGATCTAATCGGGGCCGATAGCAGCCTGTCCAGTGTGAGAAAGTCATCGAGCACTTCCAATCTGCAGGATCAGGAAACCAGTAGCTTGTCATCTATATGGCCGACTCCCAGGTGGAGCATGAAACCTGACTTGCAGTCACTTTCAACTGCAGCCATAACTAGACCCATCTTTGATGGCTTGCCCAAACCTTTAACTACCCGGAGGAACAAGGCTGCACTTGATTGACCCAAACCCATCCCTCAATCGTCTGCACCGCTTTCTTGTTCATCTCTTGGGTCTTTCTTTTTTTCTTTTTTCTTTTAATCCATCACTTTTTTAACTTGTATGATTTTTCCCACGGCAGGGCAGCCTTTCGTGAATTTAAATTGGTAAGTAGATATATATGATGATAGCGAGAGCAGAAGGATGAAAGCCGAGTGGTTAGTTCAGACACCCAGGTAATAATCCTAGGTGGGAGAGTAGCTATGTATTTGTATTTATAATTTTGTATTGGATGTAGTCTTACTGTTTCGATCATTGTACTTTCGATAAAATGAACCAAAAGCGGAATTTCTGATATTGAAGAGCGGCAATCAATAATTCCGGATGCTTTGGCACTAAACGTGCAAAGGGTAGGGACTAAACATGGGCTTGCCCAGGCTAAGCATATTCCGCTTCGACCAATATCCGTGTAGGTCGGGCAACTAGTTGCCAGCACCTTGGTAAACACGTAATAGGAGTTCCGTTTTGCCTTCTTCCTGAAAATGAGTCTTGCCAGGAAAACGTTTTCTAAAACTCATCTTACCAGGAAAACATTTTCCAAAACACGTCCTACCAGGAATACATTTTCCAAAACGCACCTTTATGGAAGGACTTTTCTCAAGTGCATTTTTTTAGAAAAGAAAGAATGTTTTCCAGGGGGGAAAAAAAAATGTTTCTCAGAACACACTATCCGGCGAACAATAGGGTTACTTTGATTGTGGCTGGCACTCCCAGGGCCGCGGTTTGAGTGACTGGCAGTATTGGGTGGATTTTGGTTAAACCTCAGTTGAGACAGAGACTGGCAAAGACTGCAAAACGGTTTAAGGCCACGGTGAGCTGCCACGCGAGATCTTTAAATCAGGACGGTGGGGGCGGGCCTTTACTTGAAGTATCTGATCTTCAGTGGGTCCAAAGGTGGACCTCGATGGCAGTTAAAAAATAAAATCCGTTCTTTTACTAAACGAGTTGCCAGGATGTTTCTTTTGCATGGGAGAAAAGAGAAACTTGTGGAAAATTTTACAACGTAGTTTGTACATTTGATTGATACGCTATAACATTATATATACACTTGGGGGAACAAAAAAAAAAAAGAAAAGTAAATGCATTGCTCTAGCAGATGTATTGATCTCATTATGAGCCGTAACATGACGTAGCTCCATAGGCAGCTGCAATGGCCCAAGAAGATGATGACGAGATGAGTGAGTTTTATCAGTTGCAGTTGGAATTGAATTTGGACATCTTCCTGCGAAGAATACGACCAAGACCCTGTTAAGTGTCGTAAGTAAAAGAGCCGACAGTCATTGTTTATTAGTCTTTGAAAATAAAGAAAAGGAAAAAAAAAGAAAAAGAAAAGGGGAACAATAGTGGGCCCATCCTTGGAAGCCCGCGTCAATCAAGGGTCTTAATAAAGCTCTCAGTCACTCAAGAAAATTTACCCAATTTTGCAGGAGGAAGAAAATATACAATCGGCCCGGCCCAACCCAAGAAATAATTCCTCTGCCCGCTTCTGTCCATTTATTTATCACGTGTTTTTATCAACGATTAATGAATCCAAAGTAAAAGCTTGCATTCTTTTTTCTGCAGTTTTTACATATTCATTCATTCATTCATGCCCTACCATCCCACCGCATGCAAATTATTAAATGCACTCGCCAGGAATCAAACATCCGAGCTATCCCGGCCCCCCTACTACACCCTTTTATTATTTGGCTACCCGACCGGCCCTACAATACATTTGAGTGCTCCATTACTTTCCTACATCACATCTCTTCATACTACTCTTACTGCCAAACAAATTTCATGTGCGAGGAAGCGACACCGCATCATTAACGGGTCACGAACAGTTGTATATAATTATATTTACTTATCAGCTAAAATATCACACAATTTTTAATTCTGTGCCATTACAAACCAATGGGGTTCAGTTTATCAGAGACATATATATGACAGTCTCAATTGATTCAACAGAAGACTAAACTAATCCTAAAGACAGCAATGGAACAGCCAAGGGTGGGTCATGTCACACACGCACACACACACATATCTACATATATGTGTATGTATATGTACAAGAAAAAAGAGCAAACAGATTAAAACTTCACGAATGGACAGATGCAAGGTGGAGACCAACAAAATAGTTTTTCTTTTTTTCCCCTTTGGCAAAATTATAAATTCTTGTACGATGTACCAGCATAACTACAAGTATGAAGAAACGGATGTACTGACCAGGAAAAAGAAGGTGGGGGGTCCTATATATTGCAGGCAAATCTTCCAAGGGATACATTTGTCAGGAAAAATCTACAATGTACACAGTCCTGTCAACTGTCCCGACATGTTCCATCGATGACAACTCCCAACGGAATGACAATAGGAATCTCCTCCTGAAGCAGAAAATTCCACAACTCATACCTCTCTCCAACAACACTTTCAATTACTCTGAATCATAAAAGAGTCTATCCACACAACACCAAGATAGAGAATCCACATAATACCCAGAGATGGTTGCATAACTAAGCATGACTCTAGCTCCTTCCATCATGGCTATGAAATCATTAGGGAATAAATAACTCTAAATTTATTCCCCACCCCACTAAAACAGTTGCATAATTTAAGCCTTCTCCAATTCCACAAGGGCATAAAAAACCTACAAAATCAACGAGACACCACCCATATCGAAATAAGAATAAAACTGGACGCTGATTTACTTCTGTGCCCACTAGCTATCTATTCTGCTTCAAATCGAGGAGACTCGAGGCTTCCTTGATGTTAATACTGATTCAGCAGTCAGCAACTACACTATAATAGTATTGCTCAAACAGCTCGTGACAATGCCTCAGAAGATGTTTCTAGTAATTCAGTAAATCCACCAATCACTCATGGTCTCATGGATATCTATTCTTCCAGGATTTGCCTCATCAAATAGGAAGGAAGAAATGGAATGGATGGACCACCAGAAAGGTAAGTTTCCAACTGCAGACAGGTTATGTCATACTGCAGTAAATAAGTGAGCAACAAAATTACCAGAGAATCTACAGTCCTTAAGCTGGTCGCCAGCAATTTAATGAAGATATATCTGGTCTAGATGGCATCATGCGTGCACCGGAATGACCTGCAGAAATACAGTCCAAAAATAATCAATAGCTGCCATAAGAGCTGAATTGACTATCTAACAGCACCATTAAATCGAATTGCAGCACAGCCACCTGGAACAGGAGGAGGAGGAGGAGGAGGAGGATTGTTCATTGATGAGGGGTGAAAAGACAAGCTTTTTGACTGAGGCCTTTCAAAGTGCGGCCGAAAGTAACCTGCCAATGGAATCATGGCCAATGTTATGTTTATACCAGACCTTGTTTGAAGGCCTTATCTACTTGAATGCCATACCTTCTTGAGAATATGCTCCACTTGGAGCGGAAGAACTTCTTGTTCCGTTCATCCATGAACCGCTCTGTTTATCAGCATGAAATTCAGTAGTTGACCTCCATGACTCATCAGAAGCAAACTGCCTCCGGGTATCTGGAGGTGGATATGAATACTGATGAGCATGAGGACGCTGAGGAATGGGTGCTTTTGTATAGGAATACTGGCTTGACACATTTTGGGTTGAAATAATATGTGGTGGCCTCTTGGCATAAGGCGTATTACTTTGCTGATATTGTTGGTGGGGTTGGGAAGCTTGGGAGCTCAAATATTGGCCACTATGCCCAAAATCAGATTGCCTCGAAGGATTAAATCCCGAAGGCTCTTGAGAATTAACTCCCACTGGGACAAACAAAGGTGGTTGCTGCATTAACAACTCACTCTTTCCAGAAGTATCAGCATGAACCCCATGAAGATTCTGCGAAGCCATCTGCACAGCTTGATTGCCCTGTACAGAGAAGACGACTTAGTCCAGAGGCATTCAAGACACACAACTAAACAGAATTTATCAAAAGAAGGATGCTTTACATTTGATGGACCAGAATACTCGCAAGCGACTGGTGGTTGATATATCAACTGAGGGGAAGACTGAAATGTTGATTGAGCTGTGACTGCTGATTGAGATGCCAATGGATGTTGGGGGGGTGCCACTGTCGTGCTAATGAAAGGTGGAGGTCCTGAGGAAGGCGCTGGAGGGAGAGGTGGCTGCGAGGGAAGAGGTGGCGGCGGCGGAGGTGGAGGTGGCGGTGGAGACGGAGACAGAGGGGGGGGTGGCGGAGGTGGTGGTGAAGGTGGCAAAGGTGGCGGCAGAGGAGGGGAATCAAGTGGTAACGGTGGTGAGCCCTCAGGTATTGGAGGAGCTTCCTCGAAATTTGCAGAGGCAGGTTCACGAATCTCATCAGCTTCCTGAGACTGTGACACCAAATCAACATCATGCATGTTCAAAGACCTTTCATCCTTAGGATGTCCCGAGACATCCTCCATTTCCAGCTCGCCATCAACATCCTGCAGAATACAATGGCGCCTGTCACTGGGAGTGGCATCAGATGCTCTTGCCTCCCCTGAAACATGAGCTGACTCTTCAGTTGAAGTATCAACACGACCCCCCTTGGTGGGAATGATAGGAAGATCTTCATGATCCTCATCTTCATCATCATCTTCAAAGACGTGAGAAGGTAGAAACCCCGGCAACTGAAACGTCGCATTGCTGATAAAACACATACGTGAAAAATCATCAAATTGATGGCAAGACAAAATCATGAATGAAGATGAGTCTTCTACCTCAAAAACAAGGATGAGTACTTCTCCAAACACGCAAAAAAAAAAAGGATTAGTGCATGTGAATGCAACAAGGGTGGACAAACCTACTGACATAATTATGTCTAACCAAATCATCTTTTTTACTGTCCTCCTCAACCAACCAACCCCCCCACCCAAATCCCCATAATCCATCCTCCCTCTCTCCTACAGGCGACAACCTTATCAATTTCACAGGCCATATGCACATATATGTACATCCATTCTTTTACATCAATTCACCTTATTTATATAAACTAAAAATGAAGCAGCAAGGATGCTACAGTTCTAAAAGTTAGATAGCAGTGCATGCTACAGTTAAATCCTCAAAGGGATGACTTTAATTCCCAAAAAACACATTTGGAAATTAAATGCATCGTATGAGATGCAATATCTAACATAAGACATTGCCACATCATTGTCAATTTTAGCTACCTCCCTTCTAAATTTTAGTTACACTAAAACCCCAAAAATGATGTTAGAATATAAACCAAAAAAATTAAAGGACAAAGAAAGATATCCAACCTTCCATACTCATCAACAAGCATGCCTTCCATTTCTCTAATTGGATCATCCACAGCACGTTCAGCTCGAGAAGGACGTCGCAAGGAAGATCCACTAGTTGCATCATCATTCGATACTCCAATTTCATCCATATAGTGCCGAAGAACAGATTCAGGCAATATTTTCCTCTCAAGCCACAAACGCAAAACCTGATAAAGAAAGAAGGATTAATGTGAAAAAGCCAAATAGCATATGTTGAAAACCCTTTGAGCATGACTATTGACCTTGAGACACTGGCGCCGGTTTTCACGGGCACCAACTCCAGCAGGGGCAGCAGCACCAAGGAGACGTGGTAAAGCTGATTGAACAATGGGAATGTACGACGCTCCAGCAATACCTAAAAAAGTTGTTGACAATTGAACCATGCCATTCAATATGAATTATTGCTTGAAACATAGCACTTGTCAGAAGATTAACAAAATCCAACCTCAATAAAGAACATTGCATTAAAGCCACATTAGAAAAAAAGTATTCCAAGAAAATGCCCATACCTTTCTGGCTATGAGAACATTGGGTGATCGAATCAACAAGAAAAAATAGGTCCACTTTTCGATGGAAACTTGACTCATTTTCCAATTTCCGAATCAGAAGTTCAACAACCTGCAATAAGTAATCAAAGCTCATCCCACGCAATAAATAGTTACAGACAGATTCCTTCACAACCGAGAGAAAGACAGTTGCCATTCATCATTTTCCTACACAAGCCAAGCCTTTTCTGGGAATAATAAACAAGTGTTTCCATTAAAAACATGTGACCGGTTAAGTACAAAACTCTCAAGCCAATTATTGTTTAAATTTCAATGCACTCCACTTAACCAACAAACTCAAAATTCTTTCACTGCAGGAAAACTTTGATGAAACTATTTAGAATGGTCCAATCTTTTGCCTTTGACATGTGAATGGCAAACCTGTGAATGGCACCATCAGTCTTAGGAAAACTACATCGGTCAGGCTACTGGCATTAGAAGATCTATCTATTTGTTCCAATAAATAATTTATATATGCGCACTAGCAGTTCAAATCATTAACGTGAAAACAGGATATACTTTAGATGCCAAAAACATTAGTTGCATACTCATTGAAGAATCAAACTTAACATATATGACTGAGGCGTGAAACCATATTTACTAAAAATTCTAATACATAAATAACCATGGTTTCGATCATAACAATACGAATGTACTAGACAAACTAATCACCCAAAACATTTTAATTGGACAATGCAATACAAAATGAAGCACGAGCTAATTATTAACATAGCATGTCAAACCATCCTTTCCAATCAATTGGTCAAAGAATCACTAACGAATAAAAGAAAACACCACCAACTGCATACCTCATGGGCAATGCCAAACTTGGCACAATCAATAGCATGACGAGTGGCACGTCCAATACTATCTTTAGTCCTTGATAAGGTCTCTATCATTCCCTCAAACGCATCACGAGCAACAGCTGCCTCAGTTCCGCCACTTAATGATCCCCCAGCAGGCCTGGAACCAGAATTAGCCCTTCTCTCCTCCAAATCTTCAGCATCATGTTGATTTTGTGATCCAGTACAGGCAGATGGAGAAGCTAAGTTCATTTTGTTGCTTGATCCCTGCAGTTCTGCTTGCAAGAGACTACTGGGACCAGGCAGCATGTGCAGACCAGAAGTGGGGCTCGGGCTCATTCCTTGAGTACCAGTGCTCAATAGTGCAGGAAAGCTCAATGTCCCAACAGAAAAATTAAGTGCCTGAGTTTGTCTCCGTTTTGCCTGAGCAGCAGCAATAAGATGCTTCATGGTCATAGCAGGATCCTGATTTGAGGAGGTGCTCGACAAAATATCATTATCCTCCACAGTAATGTCGAGTCTGTGAGCAATGAAATTAGATGAGATGCACAAAGCACAACATAATAAAATAAAAACATATAACAGAGATCAATCTAGAAAATCACACAATATGCACACCTTTCAGATCGTGAACGTTTGAAGTCCGCAGCATTTTCTGCCATTGTAGATCCATATGGTCGTGACATTGCCCTCGGGGTACCTTTCAACCTTTCAATAGAGGATTCTGGCCTGTTTCTTTGGGATGTAGCTCGATTTTGCAAAGGCTTTAACTCATTAGAAGAGGGATTTGATTCCTTATGGGACCCAGAAGAAGTCTTCTTTTGTGTACCATCTTTTGAGGGCTTTATCTGAGGCTTAATGGATCTGTGTTGCTCTGCAATAGGTTTGCCAATGAGAAGCCCAGGAGACTTTTTTGGGGACATCAAGTTTGCTTTGACCCCATTCAACGACGAACGCTCAAATTCTGATCCCGTGGAACTACTTACAGCATGAACAGCCGTTTCCCTTTTAGTTCTCTTCTCCAAGGCACGCATTGGTGAAGGAGAAGGAGCTTCCTCCAGTGGTTCTGAAGATGGTTCCATTGGCTGTCCATCCATACTTATCCCTGGAACAGCAGAATCTCCATCAGGTGCTTCGGTGCTTTTTGCATTATCTGCAACATTTAGGGGAACTTTCACACTCCTCAAAGTTCCCCCATGAACTGGAGTTTTAGGCTGTTCATCATCGTCGTCTTCATAAAGGCAGACTGCTCTCCTCTTCTTGGGCAGCCGAGTGGCCGATATTTCAATCCTAGAAATGGCATCAGTTCTTGGTCCCCCTCTATCATCAACACTAGTGGTAGCATCAGATAAGGCTTCCAATGCCCAGCGACGACGCTTTGCTATAGGAAGGGAAGCTTCCTCACCAGGATTGTCAGACCCAGAAACACCTGTTTTCTTTTCAGAAACCGAGCTTTCTCTAACACGAGCAATGGGTTTTTTAGTATCCGACTGTTTAATTGCTTTATCAACCGAGACATTAGAACCGGAAGCATCTTTTTTCTTTATGCCTTTTGGAAGTGATGACCTTGTATCCACATTCATTTCTGCATGCATCAACCTTTTGGCATGTAACCGAACATCAGCGCACCCTAAACTAGGTTTTCCAAGTCCAAGAACAACAATAAGTTTCTCCCCAAAAGGATCTTCATGGCCTTGCTCTTCCGATGTTTCCACATCCGCAGGACCATCAGCCTCCTCGAGATTACTTGTGTTCTCTAGAAAGTGTTTCTTGTCCAATTTCAGATCATCTCGAGAAATTTCCTTCTGACTGCTACCAGAGGTAATATCCACTTTTCTTCGATCTCCTGATTTCTCACCATGCTCAAGATGACTGAGGCCACCACTTGAGCTTTCTCTCTTAGATGAGACCACGGTCTTGGATTTATGACTACTAGAAAACGCTTTTTTTCCATTACCAGATTGCTTAGTAATATGATCGTTTTTAGTTCCAGAACTTTTCCTGTTTAAAAAGGAAGGACCATCTGGGGCTGAATCCTTTTTGACCCGTACACCATTGGGGTCTTTGTTCTTGTCCAAAGAAACTGTGGGAAACATACTTCCATTACCATGGCACAATGCAGATTGCTTAGCATCTTGATTATCATCTTCAAATTGCCCAGGCGAGCACTGGTCCAACTTGGAGCCCTTATCATTGCTGTCTTCATTAGCTCTTTCTTTAATGAAACCCATAGGATCAATTCCCACCTTTTCATCATTTTCTACCCCATCATCCTCTGATCCATCAACAGATTTCTGCAACTCATCCGTGTCATCCCTCAAACTACTTGATTGTTTACTATGTAACTCATCGAAAGCAGCACAAATTTCCTTCACAGCTTGAGCAAAGCACTTCACTAATTTACTTTTACTTTGACACCGAGCAACCAACTTACTCTTTGTCTCACTAGTGAATACTTGAATATCAGCAGGAGCAATAAAACCTCTGCAGTTGAAAGATAACATGAAGGCGTGACATTGTGGAAATAAAAAGAATATATATCACAATAGTATACAGATAGAGCTTTGATTCAATGTATATGCATCAGCGGAGCAATATATCCATCAAGACATTGAGATTTCTACTCCTTTCCTTATGTCAATGGAGAGGTTAAAGCTCGCAGCCAAATCAGAATCTCTCCAATGCCAGTAGAATAAAGAAAGAAGCATACACCAGGATGCTCAATTTTTAACAGGGATTATCGGGGCTCTAAACTCAATATGAAGCATCATATCAGGGTTTTTTAAGGATACCAAGGCTAGTCGCAGAGTGAAAGATGTGAAGTCCATAAAATTTAATACAACCAAGAAGTGTTATCACAAAAATCAAAGCCAGAACATAAACGCGGGCGCACAAACGGACCCTGTAGCATCGCCAATTACCAGAACTTATCGTAAAACCATAAACTATTGGACAAGACAAACAAGGGCAAAGTGTAAAGCCAACGATACTTACATCTCTTCGGTTCCGAAAAAATAAACAAAAATCTTTTTGGGGTCGGGAGTTTTATCCCAATCTTCAGGTCGGCTAACCTGAAAAGTTCAAAACCCAAGTTCATATAAGATGTGAAAACTATAAGACCAACTGAAAATACACAAATGTGATCGGAGAACATCGAACTCTAGCCAATTAACGGGACCAAAGCACCAAAAGGAGAAGGACTCCCCAACATACCATCAAATTAAACCAGATTGATGTACGTATTCTAGACCTAGACTAAACCAGTATGCATTCCCATAGAGATCAGTTTTGATGCTGTAGGCAAACGAGAGGGCATCACTTTTTCATGTGCCGAGCAGATAAGTAAGAGAATCAAGAAGACAGAACCAAGCCAGCAGAAGAAGCAGAAAAGCCAGCAGACTCGAGAGAGAAGAAGAACGGAATCAAGTCTAGCTTACCACAAATCCCTCAACTAAATTAAAAACAAGCAAAATGCTTAATTAAAAAAAAAAAACTAGAGAAAAGCACACAGTAGGTGAAACAACATAATAATCGCAGAATTGCACTAATCTAATCGAGGGGTCGGGGGTGGGGATGGCGTGGAGTGGAGTGGGGAGAGAGAAGTCAAACCTTAGCAGGCCAAGCGGGGAAGCCCTTAACCTTGGCAAGAACGAGATCGCCCAAACTCAACTGACGCTTGGTCGCGACCTTGTTCCCTCCCCTTTTACGGGTACCGGCCATGGCCGATTAATTGCACAAGATAAAAATCCAAAACCCTAGTAGGTCACAGGTTTCATCGAATTTGGAGTGGACCGGAGCAATCCGATGCCCCAGGTATAGGTGGAGGTGAGGGTTGAGGGGTGGGGACGAGCTGTACCTAGCGGGAGTATTCGCCGGTGGGGGGGGGGGGGGGGGGGGGGTTCCGGCGTCGGGGAGGTGCTAGGGAATGGGAGGAAGGGAGAACGGAGCAAGAATCCAGAGCATCCAGAGCAATAAGGGAGAGAGGGCGGAGGAAGGAACAATGGCGACAGGACAGAGAGAGAGAATGAGTTGAGGCGGTTAAGAGAGAGAGAGAGAGAGAGAGAGAGAGAGAGAGATTTTCTTTTCTGTAATGTGCGAGTGAGAAAGGGAAAAAGGATAGAGAGAGAGGAAGGAAGGACCTTTTAGCAATTTCTGCCTCTGGTTTTCTTTTTCTTTTTTTAAAATATTTTTATTAGTAAAAGGGAGGAGGAAGAAGAAGAAAGAAAGAAAATGTTTTATTTTGACGTCAGTCAACACCACTGTTGTTCGGACTTCGGAGATTTCTGTTCTCTGTTCTTCTCTTGTACGAGAGACGGGGAGTCCTGGCGACATTGTTCTGGGCCTGTTTGATTCTCATTCTGGCCCAATAAAGCCCATCTCCAGCAACCTCGGCCCATATATAAGCCCATTACGTTCTTCTCTAGGTAGGTAGGCGGCGTGGGCTAAGCCCTCCTGTTATCTCCTCCTCTTTTTTTCTCCTCCCTTTTTCTCCTCCTTTTTTTTTTGTTTAAATTTGAAAATTTATAAAATATGCTAGAGATTAAACCGTGCACAGGGCGGCCTAACCCGCTCGCACTGCACTTCAACTATAATTATTATTTTTTTAATACGCTTATGGATTAATTAATTTGGAAGCAAGAAAAAAACTAAGAGTAAGAAAATTAAAAGTAAAATTTCGAAATAGAATTTGAAAAAAGATAAAATTAACGTCATGGAACGTGAGATTAGGAGGATGAGAGGGAAAAAAATAAAGAGAGGTTGACGTGTGAGAAAAAAGAAAGAGAGAAGGATAATATTATGAGATGAAAATGCAAAAGTAATGCAAAAGAGGTTCGAGACCTTTCATTTCAAGAAAGAAAGTATGGAAGAATGGATTGGGACTGGACTGGACCGAACCAGGACAGGGACAGGGGCAGGGACAGTGGGAATGATGAGAGCCAAGTTCCACTTTCATTTGCAGTTACCAGCGAATAATGAACTTGGGGCAAGGGGCAACGGGCCGTAGACCAAGGCACAACACTAATTAATTAATTAATTAAGAATGGACCAACAAAGGCCCCGATGCCTTGGATACAATGGTGATATTACGTGATAATGTCATAAGCCAATAAGAATTTATCATTTTAATTTTTAACATAAATCGAAATAAAAAATCTATTATAAACAAAAATAATTCATTATTAAATATATATTTTTATGTGTATTATAACATAATCCTAATACCATCGATTGCACCTTTTTCCTCTTCTCCCCTTCCTCAACAAGAATTTGGGCCAATACAATACAATACATATATCGACCCAAGAAAGATTGTGCATGACATGACTGGTGCTGCAGCTGCAGAGTGAGGCTTTAATGGATCCATCACTCCCTACCAATGCACTGCATGTTGTCCCATCATAGCAGTAGCATTGCATTTTGAGATTTGGTGGATACAAAAGAAGGGCAACCGCACTTCCCTCTTCTTGCTTGCTTAAACCTCTCCCTCTCCCAAAAAGGCTTCTATTTTCCCTCCACCGTTCTATCTTCTATGCTACTCAATTGGAGAGATTCTTGATCGTGTATTAGTTCAATTTACATAGACAACTTAAATGACAGCAGACTAACCATTTAAGATTTGATCCTCTCTTTTAATCGAACAGTTTTCCGTTTATGATTGCTTCTGTTCATCAGTCATATTGTTGTATATTCAGAAGCTGGCTCTATAAACGTGTACTCAACCATCTTTCAAAAACCTAATCAAGGATCTATGCTTGCTGGTGAGTATCAAAGGCAACTGAAGGAGTCGATTGATAAAAGAGTCAGAAACATTGAGCACTGTCAGCTTGAGATGCAGCATGCCTGGATTACACCGAAAAGAAAGAAAGCAAACGAAAACAATCAAATGAGACCAGGACTTATTCTACTGCAACAATCAGCACACAACACAATTGCTTGCCATTGCTACTTACCTATTGCCTGTTCCTCCGAGACTTAACTAAACCTTTCAACTGGTCTCTCTATGAAATCACGACAGCACAAACACGAAACCGGTCTGGTGACCCCTAGTAGTATCACAAAAACAAAATTCGCAATGGTATAGCCAACTTCCTATTTGGGTAAAGATATAGGCATCAATACCATAGCATTTCATCAAGATCATCCATATCCATCACTGGTATAAGAAATCATCCTCTCAAACATGATTAAAAGCACAGGGTCTTTCAAGGTTTTACAGAAGAAAAGGAGGGGGGGAGGACATAATCAATCATACTCACTAGTCTTTTCCCCAGTAATATAATATATGGGGAGGGGGGACCAGCAAGTATCATTCAGTAAAATATGAGGGGTGGCTCCAGAGATTTATCAAGGAGAGCCATCATTTTCTCTACTAGTTATTTCCCGCTAAGACAACCTCCGCGCTACAAACTGGGCACACCTGCATGGATCAATTCGGATTCAGATTATACCCACGGCTTCGATGTATCTCACTATTGGAGCTTTTTTCATGGTCATCATTTTGAAAAAATTAGTGCTCTCAGATCGAGCTTGTAGTTGTATTCTACCTTGTTTATTTTCAGCCAATTGTTTATGCACTCTGAATGGTAAGAGTGTTTGCAAGAGAGAACTGTCAGAGTCTCACCATCCTCGTAGTCCAACCGGCAAATCACACAACTGGAAAAAGAGCAGTAACAGATTCATCATCATTGACCTTTTCATTAATTGCAACAGGTTGGAAGTATCAATAGGGCATGTGCTTACGAATCGCTGCTTCCATGCTGAGCGCCTCCTATCGTGTAGCTAATGGAAGGTAAAGAGGCAATTGTATCGGCCGAAAGCCCCCTGCTTTCACTTCCAACTACCTCGCCCAGGGCAAGCAACTCCTGTGGTAATAGCTCATGTTACCATATAAACATGATGAAAAATCCACCACTATCACTACAATTTTTTTCACCCTGTTTTACCTCATATGAGAGTTCATCTGGATCAACTTCTTCCCATGTATCCTGCAAATGATCATCAAAACAATTATTTCAGCAACCCCTTGCATAACACATAGGTGGCACCAGACTCAAACCACAATTATCAACATTCCAACAGTTATCGAAGAGTTGCCAGATATGCAAACTATTGAATAAATTTTAATATAAAACGGGCCTAATTTGGACTCGAACCTATCTACAACCAAAATCTAAGCCAATGGGTTACTGAGCCATTGTCTTATATTAACTGCCCCATTTTTCTTTATCCAGCCGGTGTGGGACACCACATTTTCTCCAACACAAGCACCTGATGGCTGTCCATCACTCGACACAAGTAAAGCAAATTACACATGAGCACTCAAGCAGAAAAGATTTTGGAAATCCCAAATTGGCAGAGAAGCAAAGAACCAAGATAGTTCAGTTACCACATATGGTTAAATATATTAGATACGAAACTGCATCCATTAGTTTAATCATTTGCTAGTGGCACTCAAAGAGGGTATACTATATTTGATTGATTTCCCTTAGTAACAATTACCTTGCATTCATTCAACTCTTCCAGAACCCGAACATGATGGAGAGCATAGATACAGTACTATCCCTCAATCTATCTAAGAATTAAGATAGGTATATGTGTTGAACATGTTATAAAGCTTCTCTGCTGCATTTTATATCTACAACACTAGATAGTACATCATTACAAGGAAAGATAGTTGAAGATGGAGCGTTCTCTGAAGGACCATTCAGTTATGGAGCCTCAGTTCCAACAGCCAATTCAGGCTTATGCCCGAAACAGGAGAGCACCAAGTGCTTTTGGATAAAAGAACACCTCCTCAATTGTTCGGAAATATTATTCATGTTTGTATCTCTGTATGTTCAAGTCGAGCTAAGAGAACTGAAAATATCGGTAAATCAATCATGACAATATCAACTATCATCCACGAATACACACCTTAAACACCAATAAAAATGGCATTTTAGTAAAGCCATCAAACAATTGATCATAGAGATCTCAACATTTAAAAAGCCATATAATATATGATAGCTATCAATAATAGTTATGAGTGTGTGATCGAGATATAATGGCACATTAAAAGCACATAATGGCCAACAAACACGTGCACAAACGAAGAACAGAACATAATGTAACCCAATGCAAGCAGACTACATGCAGATGCACACTAGGCAACATATATGTATACGAGTGCGTATATTGTGCAGATAGAGGAGTTGCTCAAGTTTTATACCGGCAAGTGTCCGCCGCGGTCATCAGCATCTCCAACTTCCCCTGCAAACATAAAACATTTATGGAACCTAAGCAACACTGGGATATATATGTAAATTTATGTGTGTGCGCGCACGCATGAGAAGGGAGGGGGGCGGCCAGGGGGAAGAAAAAGGATGTTACAGTACTAGAAGTGAAACACGCACGATCATTAATCCCGGAAAGGGCCAGCATTCTTGCTGCCATTTCTCTCTCTTCAGCATCCTGTAGAGCTCTTGCATAAGCCTCATCACTTGAGAAAACATCTGGGTCAAACTCAAGAGCTAGATTATGGTCCTCCCCAGCCACTTCATGAACATGGACATCAAACGCATCTTCCTCATCAGCTGTGTCAGTGCCATCGTATGGCTCCCCATCGTCAGCGTCCAGTTCACTTTCATCATTAGGGTCGTCGAAATCATCTTCTTCATCAGCTAAATAGCTCCCTCCTTCCCCAACTTCCATAGTCACTGCCATCATTGTTTATTCTTAACATCATATACGCCCGCTCCTGCATTATTCAAGAAGATGGAAACTCAGGCTCTGCCAGTGCCATGGAACATTAAGGAAGGTTATTCAAGACGAGATTCGGGAGAACAAGAAAGGTCCACGGAAATCCAACATCTAACTAACTCCATATGCCCTTCTCACCGATTCCCAAAACCGACCATAGAACAGTAATTAAGAAATACTAAAGAGGACCGAGAAGTCCATACATACAGACGCCATAGAACAGTTACTGACAACCCATTACTGGAAATGGAATGGATACTGACAGAAACGTGCGCGCAGTTTTTGAGCATTCTTTCTCGACAGCACATACGAGACCCTAGCGGTTAAGATCGAAGTGGAGGTGGGGATGGGAATCAAGAACCTGTTCTTGGAGGGTACGGGCGAGGGCCCAATCAGCATCAACCTGGCTCAAACCAGTGAAGGGAGTTCTGCTGGAGGAAGTCCGATTAGGGGTGTTCCCCTCCTCCTCATCCTCCAATTGAGCAGGGCGTTCTTCTGGTGGTGGTGGTGCTGCTGCTGCTGATACTGCTGGTGCTTCTTCATGTTGATGTTCCGCAACATCTTGGAGTGTAGCAGCACCGCCACCGTTCAAGGCATTAGGGTTGTCTTCATGACTGGGGTGGTTATTATCTGTGTTGATCTTGGAGGGTGCTCGCTTGGGGGCGTTGCTCTCCATGGGCAGAGGAGAAGAAGGACCGGAGACGGATTGGAGTGACAGATCGGGGAGGATTGGATTACGAGTAGACGACGCAAGGCAAGGGGGATCACAAGGGAGAATCTCAACTCCAATTCTGAAGTAAAAAGGAAGGAATGAGAAGATACGGAAGAGCAAGGGCTAATCTAGAGAAAAGCACACAGTAGGTGAAACAACATAATAATCGCAGAATTGCACTAATCTAATCGAGGCGTCGGGGGTGGGGATGGCGTGGAGTGGAGTGGGGAGAGAGAAGTCGAACCTTAGCAGGCCAAGCAGGGAAGCCCTTAACCTTGGCAAGAACGAGATCGCCGATGCTTGGTCGCGACCTTGTTCCCTCCCCTAGGTCAAAAACAAAGAAGGGCATCAGAGAATAAGGCATACCAAGAACCAAAAAAATTGCAAGCAAGACAGTGCTTATAGATCCCGCTCGATAACCAAAAAAGCCATATAGAAAAATTCAGGGAACGTGGTGGAAGAGCAAATCTCAGATCTTGCAAATCATTTCAAATAACAATTAGATATTTGCAATTGCCATAGTCAGGGTTCCTGCCCACCTAAATGGGGGTACCAATTGCTGGGATAGCATGAACACTGACTATGGAAAGCCCCACGCAGACACACCCACATACAAACTATTGGAAATCCCTCTGAGGAGTTTTCGCAATATAATCTAGTAGAAAGCATATGCGCTCCTATCAAAAGGGGGGAAAAAACCCCTAAACCGTCATCATCGACAACAATATTGCAATCCATAACCATCAATTTTGCAGAAGCGTAATCATTGAATTAGTACTACAACAGCAAATCAGTCAATCAGCAATCTCATAAATGAAAAGTGAATTCTCAGACCAGCAATTTACATAATTTCTACATAATGTGACGAACCTCTCTTTGATTAAGGCAACAGGGAGTTTAGTTGTATGGAATTGATATGAGAGTGGGAGGGAACTAATACAGTTTCATCCTTCGAAGCTCGGGACTCGGGAGAGCTTAGTGGATGGAGGTCAGACTTCAAACAGTAAGACGCGCCGGCAAGGTGAACTGAGGATCGTCGTCGGAGTCCAGGCCCCAGGGGTCGGGGGCATGGAGGTTACACAGTCACAGGCGGACTCTGCTGCAGTTCTGCTTACGGAGAGCGAGGTGTTCGGCGAAGAAGATGCAAGGAGGAACCAGCAAGCGGGAGGAGGAGGAAAGTCAGGCTGCTGGAAAGGTAGACGATGGCGAGGACGGCGACGGTGAGGAGTCGCGTGAAGGAGAATAGGGTTTCGTTTCCTTCCAGATTCCTTCGCTTCAGTCGGCTTTCCTATCGTCTCGCCCAGTCGCCCTATAAAATAAGAAAAAAAAAAGTCTAAATATTCAAGGTTTAATTACCGAAAAGTACGATATTTTCGATTTATATCATTTCTATCACAAATTTTTAGAAATTATCCAAAAATGCACGAACCAATGTTTTTATGTCACATTTTAACATGCGATTACTCCCCTTGTGAACTTTCGAGGAAATATCTGACATGACATCGTAACGGTAATGACGTGGCTAATGACATCTGAGTTGGTGATCTCAACACACTTAGATTGGAAATACTATTCTTGAAAAAAAGTGCTAAAAATAGAATTACTGAAAAATAATTGCTTATGCTTAAAAGCAGTTTAAGCATTTGGTAAGTTATTTTTTGAATATGCTGAAAGTGATGGTAAGATATAATAAGTATTTGGAAAATTACTTATGTTGTTGCTGATAAAATATGAAATGACTAATAAGTACATTAATAAAATACAAATTTAGAATTTTATACATAAATAACCAACATACATCGATGAGATAATTATAATAGAGTAAATAGGCAATTTCGTCCTAGACTTTCACAAGTTGCATCAATTTAGTCCATGACTTATTTTTTACATTAATTTCATCCATGACTTTGCACTTTTGCATCAATTTCGTCCATGATTTTGCACGGTTACATCAATTTCGTCCCCGTTACATCAAATTGGTCCTCAACTTTGCACGGTTACATCAATTTATTCGCTGACTTTACACGGTTACATCAATTTAGTCCCTGACTTTGTACGGTCACATCAATTTAGTCCATGATTGCATTGATCAGGTCCCAATGCGACATTAATTTGATCCCCTGCCACATCAATTTGGTCCTTCAGCTAAGTATGGTCCATGACGATGTTAAATTGTGCAAATTGTTACATCAATTGGGTCCCGTGCTACATTAAATTAGTCCCTGAGCTATTTCAAGGTCGTTATCATCATCCTCATCATCGTCGCGAGGCTCTTCATCAAACGAAGGAGAGGGATCGAGATGCACAGCTAGGGTCCATTGGTTGATCTTCTCGACTTCATCCTCATCCTCGTCAAGTTCAAGCGGCTAGGGTCTCGATCTCGGCCATTGCAAGCGAGCGATGACCCTAAGAGCACCAGATTCGCGGAAGCCACAGAAGGAAAAGATGATGAGGACGAGGAAGGATGAAGGGAACCTCTTAGGGCATGTTTGGTTCGCAGTATCAGAATAGACAGTGAATAAAATAGAAATTATGATGAAATTTTTGTGTTTGGTTTGAGGGAATAGGATGACAGAGATTTAAAATTCTGATGTTTGGTTGGATTGAATGAGGAATGGAAAACAATAGAAATATGGTGAAATGACAAGAATGCCGTTGATGCTAAATTTAATAGGTTTTATAAGATAAATAAATAACTTTAATGGTAATATTTTTTTAATTAAAAACATTTTAAATAATTTTAAAGTAAAATATTTTAAAAATTAATTAATTTTAAACATTTTTGTAATTAATGTTTAATTAAATAATTATGCATATTTAATACTTTTATTAAGAAAAAAATTTTAAAAAAATTAATTAATTAAAAAATTAAAAAATTTAATTAATTTAAAACTTTTTTTGTAATTAATGTTTAATTAAATAATTATGCATATTAAATACTTTAATTAAGAAAAAAATTTAAAAATTAATTAATTAAAAAAATTTAAAATTTAATTAAATTTAAAATTTAATTAATTTTAAAACTTTTTTTGTAATTAATGTTTAATTAAATAATTATGCATATTAAATACTTTTATTAAGAAAAAATTTTAAAAATTAATTAATTGAAAATTTTAAAAAATTAATTAATTTTAAAACATTTTTTGTAATTAATGTTTAATTAAATAATTATGCATATTAAATACTTTTATTAAGAAAAAATTTTAAAAATTAATTTATTAAAAAAATTTAAAATTAAACATTTTTTGTAATTAATGTTTAATTAAATAATTATGCATATTAAATACTTTTATTAAGAAAAAATTTAAAAAATTAATTAATTAAAAAAATTTTAAATTTAATTAATTTTAAAACATTTTTGTAATTAATTTTAATTAAATAATTATGCATATTAAATACTTTTATTAAGGAAAAAAATTTAAAAATTAATTAATTAAAAAAATTAAAAATTAATTAATTTTAAAAATGAATTTTGTTGTCATATGAATTTTGTTGGTAGTGACACTACTACATTTACATTTCAAATAATCACTGTTTGGCAGTTTTGCAGTTATTAAAGGATAGGCCCACGTGCAAAGTGCCATTTACCCTTTACTTAATCGTAAGAATTACAATTGCATTCGTATTGTGAATCATCAAAAACCATTCTGCAACAATTTGATGATCGCCTGTGCGACTGCCCCCAAATTCGTGACTAGCTTATTCCCAAATTCGTGACTAGCTTATTCCCAACATATTGCGTAATTAAATGATCAAGGCAAAATGTAATAACAACAAACATAAGGAATGTTACACATTTCTTGATATAACATTCATCCAAAAACACAAGCTACTACTTTCAAACTCAATAATTGAAGTCCAAACTACTGAAAGTCCAAACACAAATACAAATTTGCAATAATAGAAGTCCAAACTACTGAAAGATCCCAAAAATACTATTTTCAAACTACTACTTCAACATTAGCACAACCTGCTTTTTCATCATATCAGCAAGGTCCCAAAAAGCTTTGACGAAGAAATATACCTAATTGTCCTGCTTCAGTGATTTGCAATGAAATCCTGAACCATTTCCAAGCGGTGTTCTGGTTCGGTACCAAAGAAAAACAGGATATAATTCGGATGGTTTCCGAACTTTTGAATTGCCATGCGAACTTGTGCTGAAATAAGGTCCTCCACACTACGACGAGCTCCCGGAAGTTCAAGGAACTTCTCTTGAAGGACGTCCGAGTGGATACTCTTCGAGAGCATAATGCAAGCCTCTTTCATGTCGGAGGCCATTGTATTCACAGCATGAGAAATTGTGGAGAAGTCAGCTTCACTCTTTTTCCTTTTTTTACCTGCAGAAGCACTTCCCGTTGCATCTGTAGGTGGCTGATAAGCACGGGAAACATCTCCTAATGTAGGGGTATTTGCATTGCCATATTCATTTGGATTTGAATGATTCACATCCGCTTCTTCGGCTGCTGCAATCAAACCTTCAATATCAAGCTCTTATAGAATATCTTCAACAGATTGAGCATCTTTTCCAGTAGCTCGATCCTTTGCATATATCATAGATAATTCTTTGAAATGAGGAAAACTTCTCTGTCTAAATGGAGCGGCTTCTTTGTGACTTTAAAAACATAAAGAATAGAGTGTTAGTAACATAACATATAAACATAACGATATGATATCGAAATACATAGATAAAGTATTTATTACTGCAACATAAGCCTCCCAAACATCGTTTTCCGCTGTGACCATCTTCCGTGTTGAATCCCATTCAAAGCCAGATGTGTTAAGCATCATATCATACACGATAGCCCATTCCCTCTTCAGTGTCTTCAGTCGAGATTCAATGTGAGGCCTCGCCTTGATACCGCTATTCGGGAGCTTTTCGAATAGCATTTTCTCAAGTTCTGACAAGTAGCCAGACTTAAACCCTATGTCAGCATTATGACTGCCCATATTCCGTAGGTCAATCATGCAAGATATGAGCGCTGCATCCTCAGCCATAGTCCATTTCCTTTTGCTACTCTTACTCATCTGGGAAGTAACAGAAGCAGAACTGCCTTCCATTTTCAATACTAAGAACACATACATGATATAAATAATTATTTTGCATAATAAATAGCAATAAGGAGCTGTATTTAATTGAATATATGCAATGGAAAGAGTTTCTGAAAATCAAACGCATTGAAATAGATTCATCATATTGTCTTCAGAAAGCAATGACAGTACAACATACAATCCCAAGCAAATGAAAAAACAACCCCTCGAAGTTTACATTACAACTCCCAATCATAACATATAACTATGTAGTGGATGAGTTCCACTTGGTAAACATATCAGTTGCCAACTGTTTCCTCCAATTACTCCAAACATTTGATGTTTGAATCTCAGAAATAAGATCAACATCCTCATTAGAGTTGTCATCAACCGTTTCATTCAGTTGGTCTTCCATAGGATCAAAAGCCATTTCTTTCCTAATGAAATTATGCAGTAAACAACAAGCAATTATTATTCTATTGTGCACCCTAACAGGATAAAATGAAGGACTTCTAAGAATGGCCCATCGAATTTTAAGCAAGCCGAAACACTGTTCAATGACATTACGAGCAGATGCATGTCTCAAATTGAAAAGCTCCTCATCATTTCTCGGTCGATGTCCTTGACGCTACTCATTGAGGTGATACCTTTGACCTCTAAAGGGAGCCAAAAATCCCTCACAGTTTGTATAACCAGTATCAACGAGATAATAACAACCTATATTAAAAAAGATAGACAAAAGACCTATATTACTTTATATGTTATTAAGCTTACAGTTTAATATTATGAATGCTAAAAAATTATTATACTCACCAGTTGGCACCCTAAGTCCATGTTCCCTAGAAAGAGCATCTCGTAATACTCTCCCATCAGCTGCAGAACCCTCCCATCCAGTAAGAATATATGCGAATTGCATATTTGGTGTACAAACTCCTAACACATTGGTTGCTATATCACCTTTCCGAGTTCTGTATCTAGGTCTATCAACCTCGGGCACTCTGATTTTGATATACGTCCCGTCTAGAGCACCTAAACAATTCTACATTAAACCAAAATGTAACATTAGCACCATATTAGCTCTTTAGCACCCTAAATAGACTAAATTTGGCATTTGTTTTGGTACCTTAAGCCACTTCCAATGTTGGTCCTCTGAGTTAGCAGCTATTGGTTGGGGCTTCTTATATAAATGAGCTTGTAGACGCAAAGTTGCTTTGAAAACATTGTGGAAATATCGACTTACGGTTTCACCCGATCTACCAAACTGGTGTTTAATGACTCGATTCTTGAAATGATGAGCCAAAACATATAAAAACATTGCCACTTGTTCATCAACATGCATATTTCTTGTATTTTTCAGACTCCCAATTTCTTGAAGCATATGACACAACTTAAAAAAAGCATTCCTATCCATCCTTAATTGTTCAGTACAAGTCACATCATCCGCATATACAAGCCTCCTAATATAATCCCTACTGCCATAATAGTTTAACTCGTACGACCTAATGCTTGGCTTAGGACTATATAGAGCAGCTAATTCTAACAATATTCCCATCAGACTCCTAAATATAGTACACATTTGAATAAAGAAAGTTAGAGCAACGACTTTCCTCTTCTTGCTCTTACTCTGCAAACTCAACTGATCCATAACTGCAAAATTGATTCAAAATATATTATAAAAATGGATCTCATAGGTGCGTTTGATTATGTCAAAATTATAGGACCCATCACATAAACGTACCACCTATCTTAGCAAATTGACTCCTCAGAAGTTCAATGCAAAATGCAAGCGGCACTACTATACCAAAGTTTAGCTTAGGAAGATCCATCAACCCATCTACGACACTTTCTCCCAACATAATAATAGCTTCTCCTGATATAAACAATAGTTTCTATATTTTCAACCAAACAAAGGCACCTAATTAAGCTGAGATTGAATTTAATCATTAATAAACCTCTTTGGCTCAATTTGAACCATGGAGCATCTTAACCTAGATGTCAAGTATTCAGGTTACTTTATTTTTCTAACAATAAAGATGAGAAATTTCATTGATCAACCAAAAAGCAGGAAAAAGAATCAGCCCATAAATATGCACAATACAACAGGAGAATCTTGTGAGCATTAAAGTGAGTCAATCATATCTAGAAATGCACAGAATCCCCAACTGTGTGTTTCCTTTTAACCAACTGGATATTAAGTCCAAAATGTATTGTGATGTCAGCTTGATTTTCTCACACTAAGCAACAAAGGAAAGCAGTACAAGATTCATTCTTTTCACATTGCATGATACAGTTCTCTGAGAAAGTCAGGAATAACCAAACAACCAATAAGGCAACCAGGTCACTGTAGCTGTAAAAAACCAAGAAGCAAGAATAATGCATTTTGAAATTCGAAAAGATAAGTTTGATTAATCAACTTGCACTTTCACATAATCAGCTTCGTCAATTAAGCCGTTAGTCTTACATAAAATCTGCTGTCGAAGCAGGAGATGTAAAGTTCTGATCTTTAGCAGATAATATTCAGACAAACCTTGCAAGATCCCCAGAAAGAATCAACTCAGAAGTAGCTATTAATTGATTCTTCAGCGGGCTAAGAATTTTGCCAAAAATTTCATATCGCATGCTAAAGTAATATATCCAGTCAATACACATTTGACTCTTTCAGTGTCGAGCAAATTCAAAGGTGAAATCACAGAGATGGCATACATTTCTTGAGACATATTTCCACAAACAAACATTGAAATTGTGGGGGAGAATTCGCAAACCCTAACCTCAAAATCACTTCCTGGAACTCGAAATTGAAAACCCTAACTTGATAGTCGACTACCCTAGAATCAAAATTGAAAGCTTTGACTTGATAAGCAGCGGCATAAGGCAAATTACAATGGATTCATGGGGTAGAAACCGAGCGCATTACCTCGGCAGAGCGCGGGAGTTCAGGTGCTTCAAGCGGGGAAGTGAGTGATAAGCAAACTTCGACTCACGGACTGGAGTCTCCGACTAGAATGGCGTCGTCGAGGCGTTGAGGCATCGAGCTTCGATGGAGGAGGCGCTGAAGTCGCGGAGTTCTTTCGAGATTTCCAAAAAGGATGTGCTATTGTCGAGCTTTCAGGTTTGGGGAGGACCGGATTTGAGAAGATAAAACGATAGCAGATTTTGTAATTAATAAACAATTGCGAGGGCATTTTAGTCTTTTCACAGTTAATTCCGGATGCTCCTTAGCTAATCCAGATCTAAGCCGGATTGGTAGCACTATCCGGAATACCTATTCCGCATGACATGCGAACCAAACGTCAGATTTCGGATTTCGTACGGATTAGGTAATCCGTTCCTTATCATTTCCTACAAACCAAACATGCCCTCAGGGTCAATAAGACATTCAATATGGATACTCGAACTCAATTAGTGGGTTTATTATCATTAACCCCATCATTCATGTCAATACATGTGATTAATCATTTTTTTCAACCAATTTGCACACAAAGTAGGATTTTTTATTCAATTGATTTAAGGATTAAGTCAAGTGATGGACTCTTACCGATTTAAGGGACCTCGGGTCCTAATGACTCACCCTCAAGGTCATGAAGACTTTCCCGAGGACCTATGACACTCTAATTAGTATCTATTTACCCTCAATCCCATGTGATTAAGTCAAGTTTACATGATTGTTATCAATTAATACATTAACTTTACAAATTGACCAAGATTTGACTTGGCTATTCACATACATGCACTCGGCCATACACAGAGAAAATCACCTAACATTCAATTGAACCTATCGACATCAAATTGACACAATTTTGGACTCAATTCCTAATGACCGTCACCTAATTAGACTTAGATTAAACTAATTTCACTTAATTAAGCCTAATTGGACTCGAACCAAGCAAAATTGACGCTAATTAAACCTAATATCCACTCGGCGAATTCAATCCCGCCAAGACCCGAGACATATATCATTACCTTAAGCATGAAAATGAAGAAATTGAACCTAATTTGGCCTGATTATACACAATTAAGTCCCAAATACCCTAATTAAACCTTAATCACGTGAAATCAATCTATTAATTCCTAAATCAACCAAATCAAGACCCTAATCAACTCAGAAAAAATTTACAAAATTCGCAAAGGGTTGATTTCACGCTAATTTGAGGATAAAACGTGGCAATTACAACATATCTAGCCTAATTATGCACAATCAAATTTAATTAAGCTAAGAATCACCAAATCGACTCATCTAAGCCTAATTATCAAACATTTACAGAAAATTACAGCATGCCAAACTACCCATTTCATGCTCAATAACCATGATTAAGCTATTTTGTGAGCCTATTTACATACAAACAAGCTGATTACTGCTAATTACATCTAATTATACACAAACCAACTCAATTAACACCAAATCAAGTCCAATCAACATGCAATTAGTCCTTTATCATGAGCAAGCAAGCTTAATTTAGCCGAGTTTATTCCTAATTAAGCATGATACTACATAATTAATCTTAAAACTATATATTAGATGTATACGCGTCATACGGTAAAAAAGCTTTTTTTTTATTTATTTTTATAGATACAATTACAAATCATATACCTAAAAAGTATGATCTGATTTATTTTTTTGAAAAGCAAATATAATAATAGATCTTTGGAAACACAAATATGATATATTTTTATAGATATTATCCTATCCAAATTTTAATATAATAATAGCTTATGTAACTCACGGGTTAATGGAACCATACGAAATATATAACACCTTGTATCTATAATGTGCTATATATAATATCTATAATATTTTGTTTAGATCATACGGATCTATATCTATATGTTTTAAAAAAATTTAAAGAACAGAGAATTCGTTTTCTAAAAAATGTTGAAACAATCGACAAATATAACAATCAATCTCACAATATACAATTTTAAGAATATTTTAAAAAATAAAATTGCTTTTAAAGAAAGTTAAAGTGAACAAAATATTGACCGGTCCTGCAAATTTATATTATATATTTTTAAATTTTTAAAAATACAGAATTCGGTTAACAACTAATCTCATAAATTATAATGATTTAAAAATATAAAATTATTTTTTCAAAAAATTATGAAAAGTTAAAATAATCAACAAAATAACGACGGGTCCCGCAAATCTATATCTATATATATTTTAAATTTAAAATAAAACATAAATTCGTTTTCAAATGATGCTAAAAGAAATCGAAAAAATTAACAACCAGTCTCATAAATTATATTGCTTTAAAAAATATAAAAATATAGAAAAATTAGATATGGTCTGATTTATTTTTTATTTTTTAATTGCATATGATAAAAGATATTTAGAAACACAAATATGATATATTTTTATAGATAAGATCCTCTCCAATTTTAATATACATAAATTATGAAACCATACATAATATAACACATCATATCTATAACGCGTTATACATAATATAGATATAGATAATAACACGTCATATCTATAAAAAAAATATGATCCCACAATCAACAACTATATATTTTGAAAATTGAAAAAAAATATTTTAAAAACTAAAAATATTAAGAAAATTCTATTAAAAAATCGAGCATTCTGAAACCATATGACTGAACCCACAATATAACACATCACATCTATAACATGTTCTAGACAATATTATATAGATAATAACACATTATATCTATAATCTTTTTTTGAAAAGCTAATATGAAATAAATATTTTGAAATTCAAATATGATATATTATTATAGATAAAATCCTCCCCAATTGAAACCTATAACAGATTCCACCATCTACAACTATATATTTTGAAATTGAAAAAAATAATTTAAAAAAAAACCTAAAAAGCTGAGAAAATTATATTTAGAAACCGAGCGTTCTGAAACCATATAATCGGGCCCATCACAGCTCTGCTTTATACGATATATATATATATATATATTCAGTGTAAATTCACATATTGGCAATGCCATTGCCCCGTCGAGAGTACACAGTAGCACTTGTAGCAAAACTCCGACGGATCAATTGACAGCACAAATATGACCAAGAGGCAACACCACACATGCATCCCTTCCCAATCCCGTCTCCATGCCATAGGTAACTTCACATACAAAATATTAGGAACGGGGGCATTCCGCATGCTAAACCAGTAATTTAAGAAACCAGCTCAGTTCAATGTCACACGATGAGAGGACGATGGCAGCTTAGATGCATGTCTCACGGTAAAAAGGGACAGAAGAAGAAACTCGAAGCAAAAAAAAAAAAAAAAAGGATAGAAGAAACGTATAAAAACTTGTCTAGCACAAGTCAACTAGAGGTGTCGAGCAGCATAAAAAAGACATGCATGGCCTGCCTGGATCATTCCAATGGGAAGTTTTCAGTTCGGTTCAGTTCCGTCCCTCATGCCACAAATTTCAGACTGCAAGGAAGAAAACTCACGAACATCAATCGGCAAGATCAAGATTTTGCGGTAAATGGAATCGATCAAGACATCGCATCAAAATACCAACCCTAATAACATGCTGCCTAGACTTGCTTGAAGCCCCCATCGACGGAGCTTCCAAACACACCATATCTTTCATATATATAGTCCCTGCGGCCTCTCAGGAGCCGCAGTTAATCCATTGAACAGCCATCTACTTGACATTGTCAATAAGTGCAGTGTAGGAAAAAATGGTTATCCAACTATATATATCCAACGATTCCCTTCCGTAAAGAGTTATTTGTATAGATAAGCCAGGTCATATATATGCTACTCATCCACTTATTGTGGAAGATAAATTTGCTTTGCCTTCCCTATCTTGATTTTTTGCAATGCAATCATAACGGCGTCTGCCATAGTGAAGAAAAACTATATTTGCAATACTTGACCAAACAAGGAGTATAGTGTTTCCTGCATCCTTTGCAACTGTTGCATTACGTATGTCACCTAAATTTGTCCCAGGAACATTCACCTGCAGTGCACAGGATGGTCAAAAGTTACTCAACCACCCAAATAGACCAAAGGACAGAAGCAAACCGCGAAGGACACATGCATGGGTGTGTGGCCTGGACCTAAATTAAACAGATGTGTCCATATCTTTAATGTCAATCCAGTGTCAAGCACATCCCATCATCCTAGGCCTAGTTAATCATTGATCTGAATGACCAGACATTTATCCGCCGCAGATGGATATACATACCATCAGTTCCCTGCCTGGTTACACTTGATAAAATAGGTCTTGAAAGAGCAGGTGATATATATTTTGCTCCATATCTACAAAGAAACTGTTTTAATTAAGGATAGGAAAGATAAGGAAGGGATGTCGCATCGAACTAACACTTTCCCCTTGAATGTTGGATAAAGACGTAGGCTTTTTCCCCCTATTGTTCTGGGAGTAGGAGATTGATCCGAAATGGATTGTAACCGGGGCTCAGATATATCAAAAGGCTAAAAAGTTTTATTTATATATATATATATATAATTTTAAAAAAACATGGGTTGGCAAGTTATGCATTTTTGAGTTGCATCATCTTCATTTCAAAAACATTTTTTTTAAGTGTTGCTCTACTGCTTCCTCCTGCAGGTGGTGGTGGTAGTGATAGATGCTTACAGCCTTCTCAATCAAACCTTGATGATCAGAAGCTCCAAGACCCCAGATAGGAGAATGTCTTGCGTATAATAACAACAGGATTATGTCACAAAATATATAAAAAATAATTTTTTTTTGTTTACATACTAAAAATTAAAATGGCAAATATTTATTAATTTGTGACATTACCACGTGACATGCTCATTACATATAAGACTTTTTCTCCAGTGAGAGCTAAGCAAGCCAGACAGCCAGGCTGAAATGAAAGAATTGGAAGAGTGGGCCTGAACTGAAAGAGTGGGCCTTTTCGATTTGTGATTGGGGCTCAGCCCTGCCCAGAGGCATGCAATTCATTCGCAACATGGCGGCCCGTAGTCGTCGCGCACGTCAGTCCTGTTCTGTTCCTTTTGTCCATTCATTGATGAATTGAACGATCGGCTTTGGATGGATATAATATTAGAGTAGAAAGAGGGGGTTGGAACTGGGCAAGGTGGGAGAGAGCGAAGGAGCAGAGAGAGCTATGGAGGAGGTAGCGACGGCGGTGGTGAAGAGAGCAGAGAAGCTAATGAGAGAAGCCATGAAGGGGAACGACGCCTCCCACGACGCCTGGCACGTGCTCAGGGTCCGAGACTTGGCCCTCTCCCTTGCTCGCGAGGAGGGCCTCCCCTCTTCCCCTGACTCCATGCTCGTTGTCAGACACACACACACTCTCTCTCTCTTCTTTGATTATATATATATATATATACACGCGCGCGCGCGATCCTTACTGCTCCTGCACAAATTTTTCCCTTTTTGGTATTTTTGCATATTCAGGTAGAGCTTGCCGCCCTCCTACATGATATCGGTATGTATGTATGTATGTATGTATGTATGTATGAGTCACGCAGAGCTTCTCTTGTTACCACCTTCTTTATATATATATATATATATATATATAAAGAATCATCATCATTTTGATAATAATCTGCGCTCTCCTTTTAATTCCCCGCACTGCAGGCGACTACAAATACATGAGGTGTGTATAGCACCCCCCCCCCCCCCCCTTCTTTACTTGCAATTCCGACAATATTTCATCGCAAGAAAAGAAAACAAAAAAGTCCTTTTCTTTGATGATACTTTTTGACAAGATGTCAGTTCTTTACATTTCTCAAAGTTAAAGATCTTCAAGTTCGTGCTCATTGTTTGATACGCAAAATTCCGTTCTTTTCCGTTCTCTGCCTGTAGAGATCCTTCTGAGGAAAGACTCGTCGAGAACTTTCTGGAGAAAGAGAACGTAGACCAAGCCATAAAGAATAAGATATTGAGCATCATCAAGGGGATGGGTGGGTAAAAATGCCGTATGACATCGTTAATATATAATAAACCATATGACAGGCGACCGGCAACAGGCGTTAATTTAATTATTTCTTTCTACATGTTTGTGATTATTAGTTGATTGATTCTTAGTTGTCGTGCTTATTATGCCTTGATCAATGGACCTACCGCTACCCGTACCAAATTTGCTCAGGTTTTAAAGATGAACTTCGAGGACTTGGAAGTATTGAAACTTTCCCAGAGTTTGGGGTGGTGCAGGATGCTGACCGCCTCGATGCAATTGGGGCCATTGGTAAAATCATCATCGTCCTTTATATCGATATTTCTCCAATCATTTCTCAGCTATTAAGCCTTGCTACTGCTAATGCTAGGCAGGCGGCTGAAGAACAGGTGATGTTATCCGCCTTTTTAAAAAAAAAAAAAAAAAAGTATAATAAATAAATATATAATAATTACAGGAATCGCTCGATGCTTCACTTTTGGCGGAAGCAGGAAGAGAGTGCTTCACGACCCCTCTATTCAGCCCCGAGAAGGTCTATCAAAGGAACAATACATGAAGAAAGAGGAGCAGACTACTGTGAACCATTTCCATGAGAAGCTTCTCAAGCTAAAAGATTTGATGAAAACAGAGGTGAACATCTCATCTCAACTCTCAAGGAGGTCTCTACTTACTCTACTTGTTTAATACATTTAGATACAAGTGGTGATTATTGTTCCTGAAGTGGTAAAGTAGTGGGTCCAAGTCCTTTGCTTTTTGGATTGATTGGAAATGGAAACCTCAGGCTGGGAAGAGAAGGGCGGAGAAGAGGCATAAGTTCATGATGGAGTATTTAGAAGAATTCTACAGAGAGTGGAATGGGCAAGATTGAGATTTGACTAGCGGCCTGCTACTGCTGCTGCTGGTAATAGTTTCTATTCTCTTCTTCTATCATTTCTTATTTGTCTTTTTTCCCTGGCCTTGATTGATATACAAATACAACGAATACAATTGTTTTACTAACTATATGTCTCGTCCTGAGCTGAGCATCAAGTTATTTTCTCTGTTCTATGAGCATCTGCTTATAATTTATACATTAATAAGCGTTTCCAGCCGGGATATTTGGTTACATCTGCTGCTTGCTTGTATGTACAACTTGCAAGCCTTTGATGAGCTCTATCCTATTTCTAACGAGCATTTCCTCTCTCTTTTTTTTTCTAAATTAAATATTATTATGCAGGGTTTTGCGGTAATAGAGAGGGATGGGGATGTAATATGTCGTGTTAGGAAAGCAAAGGATGGTTCGGCTTCTCTTGTTTATTTCTGAGAATTGCAATTGCTTTGCTGCTGTGCTGTGCTGTGCCGGGGGTGCCTTTGCCTTGCCTAGTCGTACTCCTACGTACGTATATACATAAATACATACATATAATATTATATCTGGGAGCAGTGCCTTCCCAATGCCAGCCGGTTGATATTGACCCTATCTCTCTGTCTTTGCTTTCCTTCCCGGGTGGCGGGTGCTACTGGTGGCATGACAGAAACAAACAGATACCACTACTTCCAATTTATATATGATATGATATTATTAAGAATGGAATGATGTGAATGAGTGGAGGAGGATTGATTGATTTATGAATAATATCGTTACGTTCCTCCTGTTCTGTTCCATGAATCTAGCTGCTAAAGTATTGATCGAATTTTTATTTTCCTGTAGCTCTAACTGTAGCTGTAGGTCATGGTATCTTAACTCTGTATCTTTTATGTGTATTTAACCCTTTACAATCTTGTTGTGCTGCTCTAAATCTTGGGCTAACTGTTACAGTGGAGACACAAATGGAAGAATCCCGGTGACTGCCACTAGATACACCTTGCGGAAGCTCGGTTTGAAGACCCTAAAGGAATGGACGCCCTGGTACACCTATCATCACCAGGTCAACATCCATATACAAATATATATGGATGTATAAAGCTTTTTTTTTTTTTTTTCTTTTTTCCTCCGTATTGATTTCTTTTAGCTAGGGCCGTAGCCAGGATGTGGATGAATTTATTTATTTGATCAAGAGTTAACAGAAGAGGCCGGGGGGGGGGGGGGGGGGGGGGGGGGGGGGGGGGGGGGAGAGATAAGGTGGGATATTATGTATATTTTGATATTTTGCAGATTGGGGATGGACAATTGAGTATGAAGGGCCGACTTTTGTGACAGTACGAGGTGCCGGACACCAAGTTCCGACATTTGCCCCCAAAAGATCTCCGCAACTCATTAAGCACTTTCCAGGCCGATCAGAAGCTGCCATCTTCACCCTTCTAGTGCTCGCTAGGTAGATAGCCAGCTTAGCTACCACCTCTGGCTCTTATATGTAATCAAATTCAGCAGCGGGCTCAAATTCTGTCTCAGAAATTTGAATGTGTTATTAATATTCCACCAACGGAGAAAGCGCAATACATTACATACATACATACATACATACATACAGCTTCACAATTCCATGGAGGAAGACAAAAAGGCAGCAAAGCTCTGTTCATTCACATATACAGAATTCTACTACTACTCCTCCTCCAGCTACTAGTAGCAGTAGGCCCTGCCTGTGCTTTCTTCCGATCCCGGGTAAAAAGTGTTTGTGTGCGTCTCTGTGTGTTTGACTGTTTGCAGCTCCTCATTGCACGTGGCTGTGGCGTCTGTCGAGAAGAAGACCCTGAAGCCCCCTGACGAAGGCGTCACTGGCGGTGGTCTCGCAGCACAGGTTGGTCATGACCCCGGTGACGGACGATCACCTCCTTGATCCCCATCTCGAGCCACTCGGAGACCATGCCGTGGTCGGAGGGGGACTTGTGGGAGTGGCGGATGAAGAGGACGGGGATGGAGGAGAGGCGGCAGAGGCGGATGGAGGAGAGGCGGCAGAGGCGGATGGCGGAGAGGAGTTTAGGGAGGATGGGGAGGGCAATGGAGGAGATTGCTTAGCATCTTGATTATCATCTTCAAATTGCCCAGGCGAGCACTGGTCCAACTTGGAGCCCTTA
This sequence comes from Punica granatum, assembly GCF_007655135.1. Taxonomy (NCBI): domain Eukaryota; kingdom Viridiplantae; phylum Streptophyta; class Magnoliopsida; order Myrtales; family Lythraceae; genus Punica; species Punica granatum. Next base: position 335,220 of record NC_045134.1, read on the forward strand.
TCATTGCTGTCTTCATTAGCTCTTTCTTTAATGAAACCCATAGGATCAATTCCCACCTTTTCATCATTTTCTACCCCCATCATCCTCTGATCCATCAACAGATTTCTGCAACTCATCCGTGTCATCCCTCAAACTACTAGATTGTTTACTATGTAACTCATCGAAAGCAGCACAAATTTCCTTCACAGCTTGAGCAAAGCACTTCACTAATTTACTTTTACTTTTGACACCGAGCAACCAACTTACTCTTTGTCTCACTAGTGAATACTTGAATATCAGCAGGAGCAATAAAACCTCTGCAGTGGAAAGATAACATGAAGGCGTGACATTGTGGAAATAAAAAGAATATATATCACAATAGTATACAGATAGAGCTTTGATTCAATGTATATGCATCAGCGGAGCAATCTATCCATCAAGACATTGAGATTTCTACTCCTTTCCTTATGTCAATGGAGAGGTTAAAGCTCGCAGCCAAAGAGAGAGGAAGGAAGGACCTTTTAGCAATTTCTGGTTTTCTTTTTTTTTTTTTAAATATTTTTATTAGTAAAAGGGAGGAGGAAGAAGAAGAAGAAAGAAAGAAAATGTTTTATTTTGACGTCAGTCAACACCACCGTTGTTCGGACTTCGGAGATTTCTGTTCTCTGCTCTTCTCTTGTACGAGAGACGGGGAGTCCTGGCGACATTGTTCTGGGCCTGTTTGATTCTCATTCTGGCCCAATAAAGCCCATCTCCAGCAACCTCGGCCCATATATAAGCCCATTACGTTCTTCTCTAGGTAGGTAGGTGGTGTGGGCTAAGCCCTCCTGTTATCTCCTCCTCTTTTTTTTTTTGTTTAAATTTGAAAATTTATAAAATATGCTAGAGATTAAACCGTGCACAGCGCGGCCTATCCCGCTCACACTGCACTTCAACTATAATGATTTTTTTTCAATACGTTTATGGATTAATTAATTTGGAAGCAAGAAAAAAACTAAGAGTAAGAAAATTAAAGGTAAAATTTCGAAATAGAATTTGAAAAAAGATATAATTTACGTCATGGAACGTGAGATTAGGAGGATGAGAGGGAAAAAAAATAAAGAGAGGTTGACATGTGAGAAAAAAGAAAGAGAGAAGGATAATATTATGAGATGAAAATGCAAAAGCAATGCAAAGGAGGCTCGAGACCTTTCATTTCAAGAAAGAAAGTACGGAAGAATGGACTGGGACTGGACCGGACCGGGACAGGGAGAGGGACAGTGGGAATGATGAGAGCCAGGTTCCACTTTCATTTGCAGTTACCGGCAAATAATGAACTTGGGGCAGGGGGCAACGGGCCGTAAACCAGGGCACGGCACTAATTCATTAATTAATCAATTAAGAAGGGACCAACAAAGGCCCGATGTCTTGGATACAATGGTGATATTACGTAATAATATCATAAGCCAATAAGGATTTATCATTTTAATTTTTAACATAAACCGAAATAAAAAATCTATTATAAACAAAAATAATTCATTATTAAATATTTTTATGTGTATTATAACATAATCCTAATACCATCGGTTGCACCTTCTTCCTCTTCTCCCCTTCCTCAACAAGAATTCGGGCCAATACAATACAATACATATACCAACCCAAGAAAGATTGTGCATGACATGACTGGTGTTGCAGCTGCATAGTGAGGCTTTAGTGGATCCATCACTCCCTGCCAATGCACTGCATGTTGTCCCATCATAGCAGTTCTAAACCTCTCCCTCTCCCAAAAAGGCTTCTATTTTCCCTCCACCGTTCTATCTTCTATGCTACTTAATTGGAGAGATTCTTGATTGTGTATTAGTTCAATTTACATAGACAACTTAAACGACAGCAGAATGACCATTTAAGATTTGATCATCTCTTTTAATCGAACAGTTTTCCGTTTATGATTGTTTCTGTTCATCAGCCATATTGTTGTTGTATATTCAGAAGTTGGCTCTATAAACGTGTACTCGACCATCTTTCAAAAACCTAATCAAGGATCTATGCTTGCTGGTGAGTATCAAAAGCAACTGAAGGAGTCGATTGATAAAAGAGTCAGAAACATTGAGCACTGTCAGCTTGAGATGCAGCATGCCTGGATTACACCGAAATGAAAGAAAGCAAACGAACCAATCAAACAAGACCGGGACTTATTCCACTGCAACAATCAGCACACAACACAATTGCTTGCCATTGCTACTCACCTATTGCCTGTTCCTCCGAGACTCAACTAAACCTTTCAACTGGTCTCTCTATGAAATCACAACAGCACAAACACGAAACCGGTCTGGCGACCCCTAGAAGTGTCACAAAAACAAAATTCGCAATGGTATAGCCAACTTCCCATTTGGGTAAAGATATAGGCATCGATACCATAGCATTTCATTAAGATCATCCATATCCATCACTGGTATAAGAAATCATCCTCTCAAACATGATTAAAAGCACAGGGTCTTTTAAGGTTTTACAGAAGAAAAGGAAGGGGGGGGGAGGACATAATCAATCATACTCACTAGTCTTTTCTCCAGTAATATAATATATGGGGAAGGGGGGGACCAGCAAGTATCATTCAGTAAAATATGAGAGGTGGTGGCTCCCGAGATTTATCAAGGAGAGCCATCATTTTCTCTACTAGCTATTTCCCGCTAAGACAACCTCCGCGCTACAAACAGGGCACACCTGCATGGATCAATTCGGATTCAGATTATACCCACGGCTTCGATGTATCTCACTATTGGGGCTTTTTTCATGGTCATCATTTTGAAAAAATTAGTGTTCTCGGATCGAGCTTGTAGTTGCATTCTACCTTGTTTATTTTCAGCCAATTGTTTATGCACTCTGAATGGTAAGAGTGTTTGCAAGAGAGAACTGTCAGAGTCTCACCATCCTCATAGTCCAACCGGCAAATCACACAACTGGAAAAAGAGCAGCAACAGATTCATCATCATTGACCTTTTCATTAATTACAACAGGTTGGAAGTATCAATAGGGCATGTGCTTACGAATCGCTGCTTCCATGCTGAGCGCCTCCTGCCGTGTAGTTAATGGAAGGTAAAGAGGCAATTGTATCGGCCGAAAGCCCCCTGCTTTCACTTCCAACTACCTCGCCCAGGGCAAGCAACTCCTGTGGTAATAGCTCATGTTACCATATAAACAACATGAAAAATCCACCACTATCACTACAATTTTTTTCACCATGTTTTACCTCATATGAGAGTTCATCTGGATCAACTTCTTCCCATGTATCCTGCAAATGATCATCAAAATAATTATTTCAGCAACCCTTTGCATAACACATAGGTGGCACCAGACTCAAACCACAGTTATCAACATTCCAACAGTCATCGAAGAGTTGCCAGATATGCAAGCAATTGGATAAATTTTAATATAAAACGGGCCTAATTTGGACTTGAGCCTATCTACAACCAAAATCTAAGCCAATGGGTTACTGAGCCATTATCTTATATTAACTGCCCCATTTTTCTTTTCCTAGCCGGTGTGGGACACTACTTTTTCTCTAACATCCCGCCCTCACGTGGTATCGCGTCGTCTTAAATGGGCCACGTTACCTAAACCAATCGACAGGACTACTCGTGTATACAGACGACTTAATTACACTCGCCCTCACTTCGAAGTCCCAATAGGAGACCACTTCCGACTATGGGTGTTCCACTCGAGGCGTGTTATGCTGCACTTGAGCCTACGGGTCGTATGGACCTGCCCATATGGGCACTACATGCCCGGATTGTAACCATGTGCTCTGATACCAGTTGGATAAATTTTAATATAAAATGGACATAATTTGGGCTTCAGCCCCTCTGCAACCCAAAAGTTTAAGCCAATGGATTACTGGACCTTCGCCTTATATTAACTGCCCCATTTTTCTTTATCCAACCGGTGTGGGACGCCACCTTTTCTCCAACACAAGCACATGATGGTTGTCCATCACTCGACACAAGTAAAGCAAATTACACATGAGCACTCAAGCAGAAAAGATTTTGGAAATCCCAAATTGGCAGAGAAGCAAAGAACCAAGATAGTTCAGTTGCCACATATGGTTAAATATATTAGATACGAAATTGCATCTATTAGTTTAATCATTTGCTAGTGGCACTCAAAGAGGGTATACTATATTTGATTGATTTCCCTTAGTAACAATTACCTTGCATTCATTCAACTCTTCCAGAACCCGAACAGGATGGAAAGCATAGATACAGTACTTTCCCTCAATCTATCTAAGAATTAAGATAGGTATATGTGCTGAACATGTTATAAAGCTTCTCTGCTGCATTTTATATCTACAACACTAGATAGTACATCATTACAAGGAAAGAGAGTTGAAGATGGAGCGTTCTCTGAAGGACCATTCAGTTATGGAGCCTCAGTTCCAACAGCCAATTCAGGCTTATGCCCGAAACAGGAGAGCACCAAGTGCTTTTGGATAAAAGAACACCTCCTCAATTGTTCGGAAATCTTATTCATGTTTGTATCTCTGTATGTTCAAGTCGAGCTAAGAGAACTGAAAATATCGGTAAATCAATCATGACAATATCAACTATCATCCACGAATGCACACCTTAAACATCAATAAAAGTGGCATTTTAGTAAAGCCATCAAACAATTGATCATAGAGATCTCAACATTTAAAAAGCCATATAGTATATGATAGATATCAATAATAGTTATGAGTGTGTGATCGAGATATAAGGGCACATTAAAAGCACATAATGGCCAACAAACACGTGCACAAACGAAGAACACAAACATAATGTAACCCAATGCAAGCAGACTACATGCAGATGCACTCTAGGCAACATATATGTATACGAGTGCGTATATTGTGCAGATAGAGGAGTTGCTCAAGTTTTATACCGGCAAGTGTCCACCACGGTCATCAGCATCTCCAACTTCCCCTGCAAACATAAAACATTTATGGAACCTAAGCAACACTGGGATATATATGTAAATTTATGTGTGTGCGCGAGCGCGTGAGAAGGGAGGGGGGCGGCCGGGGGGAAGAAAAAGGATGATACAGTACTAGAAGTGAAACACGCACGATCATTAATCCCGGAAAGGGCCAGCATCCTTGCTGCCATTTCTCTCTCTTCAGCATCCTGTAGAGCTCTTGCATAAGCTTCATCACTTGAGAAAACATCTAGGTCAAACTCAAGAGCTGGATTATGGTCCTCCCCAGCCACTTCATGAACATGGACATCAAACGCATCTACCTCATCAACTATGTCAGTGCCATCGTATGGCTCCCCATCGTCAGCGTCCAGTTCACTTTCATCATTAGGGTCGTCGAAATCATCTTCTTCATCAGCTAAATAGCTCCCTCCTTCCCAACTTCCATAGTCATTGCCATCATTGTTCATTCTTAACATCATATACGCCCGCTCCTGCATTATTCAAGAAGATGGAAACTCAGGCTCTGCCAGTGCCATGGAACATAAGGAAGGTTATTCAAGACGAGATTCGGGAGAACAAGAAAGCTCCACGGAAATCCAACATCTAACTAACTCCATATGCCCTTATCACCGATTCCCAAAACCGACCATAGAACAGTAATTAAGAAATACTAAAGAGGACCGAGAAGTCCATACATACAGACGCCATAGAACAGTTACTAACGACCCATTAATGGAAATGGAATGGATACTGACAGAAACGTGCGCGCAGTTTTTGAGCATTCGTTCTCGACAGCACATACGAGACCCTAGCGGTTAAGATCGAAGTGGAGGTGGGGATGGGAATCAAGAACCTGTTCTTGGAGGGTACGGGCGAGGGCCCAATCAGCATCAACTTGGCTCAAACCAGTGAAGGAAGTTCTGCTGGAGGAAGTCCGATTAGGGGGGTTCCCCTCCTCCTCATCCTCAGGTGGTGGTGGTGGTGCTGCTGCTGATACTGCTGGTGCTTATTCATGTTGATGTTCAGCAACATCTTGGAGTGTAGCAGCACCGCCACCGTTCAAGGCATTAGGGTTATCTTCATGACTGGGGTGGTTATTATCTGTGTTGATCTTGGAGGGTGCTCGCTTGGGGGCGTTGCTCTCCATGGGCAGAGGAGAAGAAGGACCGGAGACGAATTGGATTGACAGATCGGGGAGGATTGGATTACGAGTATACGACGCAAGGCAAGGGGGATCACAAGGGAGAATCTCAACTCTAATTCTGAAGTAAAAAGGAAGGAAAGAGAAGATATGGAAGAGCAAGGGCGGTGCCGGTGCGTGCCCTAGTAGTAGTAGTAGTAGTCGTCGTGATTAGATTAGTCTTGCTTGCCTAAAGCCTATTTCCCTTCCTTCCGTTCCCCTCTTCCCCGTTCCTTTCTTCTCTTCTATTCTGTTTTGTTCTGGTTTGAGGAGTTTTGATTTCGGAGTACAGTATGGTATGTATGATTGGAGACAGTAGTTTTTTTTTTTTGGAGGTCTAGCTAGGAGACATAAAAAGTGACTCATGGGAAGAGTCTCATCTGTATCATCTCTCTCCCTCTTAACCCCTTGCACAGAAAAACCCCAACTCCAGCCTCTGTGACGGCACGTCCGGCTCCGGCAGGGCGCGTAACGGAAAGCCCAAGCCCTCCTCTATCTCCCGGTGACCTTCGTTTTCAGTGACTTCTCTCATTTCCTCCTCTCTTCCCCAATCTTTCTTCTCTCCGATCAGACATGTAAGGGTGGCAAAATGAGCTCCAATCTGTCGATGGTCTCTCCGATCAGGATGCCGATCTTGGTCCACCTCCGCTCGGGGGTCTTGACATGGGTCACGACAGCAAGTCTTAAACATCTCACGGGTCAGAGCACTGAGTCACGCCCCTAAACGTCGTTCCTCTCACAATTCCTGTGGTCTTAGCAGCGGCGGCTCATCCTCTTCAACCACCAATTGAACCGATCGAGGCTTCTTAGCGGTTTGGTTTGACCTATTAGTTGGTTGACTGCCTTCCCCGGTCCGCCGGATTGGTCGGGAGCCCGGTGTCTTCCCTGGCTTACCAAATTGATTGACAGCCTTCCCCCGTCTTGGTTCTGATTCTACCTGTCAGTATCGTTCCGTGAAGGATTCCTAGCATATAAGTATAGCTCAAGATCCTCCTGCTTTGCTTTGATATCGAGGTCTCTACGAAATCTCGGTAACAAATGGCTAAGCTCTACGTAGATATATGACTTAAGGGCCTTTCCCTGGTTTACTAGGGTCCATATATGATGGCGGAGAGTTTTGATTATAATCTCGGATAGCTACTACTCTTGTTTTCTATTTCAGTTTCTTCTGTGTAGTATGTCCAGGGGGATCTGATTAATTTTGATATTGTAATCTTCGTTTCGTGAGCATTTTTACGCTGTACTCTTGTCATGTAATTTTTACGCGATATGAATGAATTCTCAAGGTTCACGAGCAAAAAAAAAAAGTTATATATATCTTTTATTATTGGGCTGAAAAATGCGAAAATTGTACTGTGCAAATTCTTTTTTTTACTAGTTTTTTTTGCCCGGTGCCAAGTGCAGATCTAGACCCGATAATATATGGGTGCAAACAGCAATAAAATTTATTTTTCATATTATAAAATATTATCGAGATAATTTATAATTTCATAATAGTAGTAATTATTTTGAATAAATAGGTAGAAAACTCATTCAGAAAATTAAAATATCTTACAATTAGTCTGCATCTAAGTGTATTGTACGGATATACAACACATATAAATGTACTCATTTTCTTACAATAAGATGTGAAATTAAATCATGATTAATTTTACTACAGAAAATTCTAATTCTATTATAGCATGACATGCGAATCTTAAATTAAATTACAATCGTTGAAAATAGTTTCAAGTTATAAACTTATTATTAATTTTTGTTTGTATTTTTATTTTTCAACTAGTTATATATTTAGCGATAACGTTTAACATACAATTTATATAGTAATATAGTTAGAATGAATTGAATTTTGAAAATCGAGATGGAAATAGTTTAACTATTTATAATATAAGAATTATATTTGACGTCTTTTTAAATAACATTTTTAGTTGTATTGTCACCAAATTAATTTACTTATATTCGCAGGAATTGTTATCTTTAATAAATTAGGAAGTCACTAATTGCGATGCTTTCTACTCACAAATGTGATAAAGGTGGCAAGCGGCTCCCAAATAGAAAAGTGCTTATCCTTTTGTTAAGTGATTGATACTATAATTGAATGAAAATCATAAAAGATAATTAAAACTTTCATTGAATTATCCAATTTTATAGATCAATTTCACAAATTAGGAATACATGTCATTCTCTCTTTTGTATTTTTGCTAGAGAATGGGCGTCATTCCTCTCATTAATTACAATTGAAATGGCGTACTAATCTTTTCAATTCTTGATAAATTCCTTTGTATGGCCTTTACTCTCATTTATTTTAGTGAATTATTGTAAATTTTTACTGCATTAGTGTGCCATTTTTCTATTATATTTTAACTATTATTATTGATTCAATTCCAACAGTAGAAATTCTGTTTTTGCAGTTACGTATTCTTATTTCTATCTCTTTAGTGGTAATCATTTTGTGCATCAATTGCTAATTGGGTACGCAATCTTACCATATTCAACAATGATTGTCTTATCCGAGATAGTGATTTATGGAATTTTTTTTACAAATGCCCTCAATTATTTACTATTTTCCATATATAATAAGAGAGAGTGAAAAAAAGAAAGTTGGTTCAATTTATATAATAGTCAACCATATTATTTACCCTCTTTTTTAACCACCCATTTACCATTCTCCAGTCTCCACCAGTCTCTCATTGTCTGCTTCCTATCTCCTCTCTCCGTTATCTCTCGCCCATTTCTCTTTGTTTCTTCCTCTTCAATTAATTATATAAATTACTTTTTTATGAATAAATTATATCAATTAATTTAATTACATATTAAAAATTATCTTTCATTATAAAAAATTCTTCTTATTTTGAGAAATGGTAAATTTTGATTTTACTTTTACTGGAAATGTCAAAATAAAATGCATTACAATAATAAATTAACTTTTAAAATATTACTAGAAACATCAAAATAAAATGAATTGCAATAATAAATTTATTTTAAAAGTATTTCTATACTCCGCATGTAACGCGTGCAAGAATCTAGTTAACTAATAATCATCAACTCATTCCACCAAAAAAAAAATCATCAAATGCAGATATGTATTTTTGGCAAGAAGAAAGAAAGAAAATATAAAATGTAGAAAGGGCCTAACAGTAGCTCACTTAAAGCTGAAAGAGCAAAATCAACCGGGACTCACTGTGGGCCCATAGGCCCATATAAATACCCATTAGTAAATAACTAAGACAATTGATTGACTGAGAGTAACAGCCCCCTTGCATTTACAGAAGCCCAAACCCAACATGACCTCCACGAACGTTTGCAAATACCACTACCACTAATTAAGCAAATGTGTTTATCTTATTTTGGACGCCGACGGAGATTTATGCTCCTCCATCGTGATTGAACCAAGAAAGGGTGAGTTCAAATGATCTGGCTATTGTTTTCTTAAACAAAGTTTAAGAGTATGAGTAGAGAAAATTCATAATTGAGAGGTTTTATCTATTAATTGGTCAACTCAGCTCGAATTGGATTAATCGAGGCATGTTCCGAATATATCAGGTTACACACTGAAAAAGAATATATGCATCTACGTAGAGCAGTACTAAACTATAGAGATCCAGCCAATCTATATATAATATATGATTGCTAGAGAGATTCCAGTGTTATGCCATATGTCTAAAAACTCCAAATGAGAGTTTCTCATCCACTGATTTTTCGTATGCCTAAAACCTTTCAAAACTCCCATGAGAGAAAAAAAATCAATATCATTATTATTATTATTGGTGGTGCCGTTTCGTTTAGTGAAATTCCACTTCATTTCATTTATTTCATTATTTCAACAATATAATTATTACTATTTTATAGTTTTTATCAATTTAATGATAAATTCTCTCATATACTTTTTCTTAATCATTATTACAATCAAATATTTAATAATAAATTCCCACATCAACATTAACATCCAGATATATACATACTTTTTTTTCTCATTTAATAATAAATTCTCACATTTATTTTTTCTAACTATTATTACAATTAATTTTAAATAATAATTTTTTCCATCTATTATTAACTATTTTTCCTATATAAGTGGAGTTAAATTGAGTAAAATCCTACTCCGAAGCCAAACAAAGCCATCATCATCGTCGTCGTCATCATCATCACAAGTCACTAATTTTCTTTACATTATAAACTTTAGATTATGAACTTTACATTTAGATCAACATTTATTTTCTTATGTTATGAACTTCATATTGTATCTACAATATACTATAATAAAAAACTTGCTTCTTAGAATATAATATTAAAACTAAAAAACTGAAAATTTTCAAAATTCTAAGTCTAAACTTCATTACTAAAAGTAATTCCAATGTAGGCAAATTATTTTTAAAAAGATTTAATTATTTCTTCTTCTTTTTTTCGGTGCAAAGGGGACTAATGCCCGGTACAGTGAAAAGAGATTAAGTTACACAAAGATGGAGTAAGGAGGCCCCAGATAGATCTCCTAGCATGAGTAAATGAATTCCTGGCGGCGGGACGGCATAAAGATGATAGCCCAAGGAATAGTGTAAACTCCACTGGGCCATCCAGTCTGCGCACATGTTGTCTTCCCTGTACGTGTGATTGACCTTTACTTGCCAGTCTCTCGAGAGAAACTCCCGAATTCCTCCAATGAGCAAGCGGTTGCATTACTGTCTGCCAGTTCACTAGGTGGATTTTTCGTTGATCGGATTAAATCTTACGTAAAATGGTTTTAATTTTAAGTTATAGTTTATTTAAAAAATAATTATAAAATAAGAATCTACAAGCACTTAACAAATATATATATATATATATATATATATGAAAACAAGTTGCAATCGTGAAATTTCTTGAAAATGACAAACTACAAATCTCGCGCAACCCAAGGCTAGGCCAGTTTGAATAGTAGCACGGCAAGCACACTGCAAATATCTACCACTCGAGTTTTACTTTTCCATCGTCTAGCTAACGAAAATTTAATTCAATAAGCATAAGAAAGTTCCGTTAGGCCAGCTATTGATAGATGCATTCAGAAATTGCATTATTAGATGATGTATGTATGCGCACTTATTTTCCTAAATATGTATGCCCGAGAAATTATAGTCTTGTGTGGATGAAAGGATGTAATCAGGTAATGGACCTCTCCCAGATGACACCTATGGTATTTATCATTTATATACTACTATTTGCAAGGAGCACATATATATTGATCCCGATGATCTCTTATTATTCCCTTATATATATATATATATAGATATATCCTAGCTAGCTATGCTGGCGGCAATACTTGATCGATATCCATGCGTTCAGCAGGCTGCTAAATGAGCTATTACTATTAGCTTTCAATCGAGTGCATGCAGAGGCGGCTAGCTGGCTGCTAGATATGTATAAATTAAACGAGCTTGCGAGTGCAGTGGCACCATCGGTCGTAGGAGACCTGAAGATTAGGCCAATCGGAGGCGGAAGTGGTGAAGTCATGGAACCAAGTGGTAAGGACGAGTTCTTGGTCGGGTTGGGGGAGGGAGGAGATGACTTGGTCCATGGCTCTCTCCACCTCCACCTTCTCCAGCCCCGTCAGTATTGGGTACGACAGCCCATTGCTCGCATGGCAGCACAGTGGCAGCCACAGCATCAGAATCCCTACCTTCACTTCCCTCGAGTACGCGGCCGCCGTCTGATGATGATCCCGCATCAACTCCCCGAACAACAGCGCTACAAATGTATAATACATAGGTACGATTATATTAATTAAACCCAGCTACCATGACATCACAATATATAGCAGTGTACTTAATAATTATTCAATATATATGACTTAAATAATTAATTGACGATGATGATAACATGCATGCATATGTAGATATATATGTATATATATATATATGGATATAGATACATATTTAATTATGATGAGGCCGGGGGAATGACGTGGAATTGACGATGACTATAGGATATATATAGATTTGCATGACATTGACATGTGTGTACGTGCGTAAGTACCTGAGATTTTGATGATGAAGCCTTGTACCCTCGGACTTGCCTCAAGCGAGGCAGAAGCCAGGGCGGACGAGAAGCTCCATTGCTCCAGAGCTTCTTCCACCGCCCCGTAGTCCCTCATCCTGCCGGTTATCCACAGCAGCTCCTGCGCCAGCTTCTCTGCTGCCAGCTCCAGATGATCAGCTACCCCGTCGATATCATGTGAAGACGACTGTCGGCCACCTCCGTTCAGCTGCGTCAGCCCCCCACTGGCAGTACATGCGTTGCCCACGTAGCGGATCACTGCGCTGATCCCCTTGACGGAGGAGGCGATGTAATTGCCCATCGGGAGAGAACGCAAGATGCGTTCAGGCCACCCGCTGCTGGTCATCATGCCGTCGCGATCGGCTTGCTGCTGGGTGAGGTTGAGAGAGCAGTAGAGAAGGGTGGAGGTGCGAGCGAAGGCGGAGGCGAGAGCGGTGCGGTTGATGTGGAGGAGCTTAACGTGTCCGTTCCTGGAGTTATCGTCCAGGATGCGGTCAGCCATGGCCATGGCAAACTGGTACTTCCTGGATGTGGCGGGGATCTCGTTCAGGAGCGCCAGGATCTGCCCATATTCACATAGGGGCATGCGAGTGGGCAATAGATAATTAATTATTATTACCAATAAGATTAATTAATTAGTTAATTAATTAATTTACAATTTCAAAGAGATCGGATCCATATACTTAATTCGATCAAATAAAAGATATGAGATTCTTTTCTTTTCTTTTTCATTCTCTTTTTCGGAAAGAGAAAGACATGAGTCATGATATTAAGAAATATCTTTGGAAAGAAGCAAATGAAGGTAAAATTAGCCAATGAGATGAGCGTATATATAAATATACCCCATGCAGTAGTACACGACAAATCGCCTAAAATTGATAAATAGACGCATCTGTAATACACACATATATAAGCAATTTACGAAAACAATTCAAAGCAATTAATTCATTTATTAATTATTCAAGTAAATTATGTAAACAAATAGATAAGTTCCTTGAAGTATTACGTAACTTTTTTTTTTATCAATGAAGGATTGAGTAACTTATTATTTAAAATAATATTTGTAATTTACGGGTACGTGATACATACATGCTCATTTCAACATCATAGACACTAAAGCAAAATTCATGCACTACATAATTCAAATTTTTTTTTGGTTGAGTAAATATAATAATATTTTTTTTCGGTGGCATTTTGGTATTCGAAAATTTAATGAACTCGGACTGATATTTAACTTTATTTGATTGTATATGAAAACGATAATTTTCGTTTGATAATATGTTAACACGGTATAAAAGGAATTTTGTTTTTATACCTCAATAATAGTCATGAAATTTCAAACAGAGTACAACAGGACGATCAAAGATCTTCGAAGAGTACAAGGGATAGATAAAGCATGAAACAAAGGGAGTAAGTGTAAGAGAGTGGAAGAAAAATCAAAGCCAAGCAACCAAAAGGAAATGTTATATTAATACATTCTCACTTGAGATTTTAGATTTTAATTCTTATGATGGGATGAGATTCACACCCTTTATTAATTTTTTTTATTTGTGTATATTAGGTTTCTGGGCACATTGTAATAGAGAAAAAAAATAGTAGAAGAAGGGGGAAATTTATAGTGCAATCGGTCGGTTGCACCATATAACCAAAATAAAATATTCGATAGTAAATTATTTAATTTTTTAATAAATTACTAACAAAAAAATATAAAATACATGAATTTCTAAGGGACCGTTTGGATTTAGAGTTAAAGTTACTTTAATTTTGATTTTAATTTTGATTGTGGAAAAAGACAAATGAGATGTAATTATAAATTTAACTTGGGAAACGTGTGTTTTTATTGTGTAGTGTGTTGAGTTAAAGTTAAAGTTAAAATTTTTGAATTGAAAAATGTGTATTTTTGTTGTGTAGTGTGTTGAATTAAAGTTAAAGTTAAAGTTAAAATCAATTAACTCTGAATCCAAACGGGGCATAAGTAATTCATATAAATTTTTAGTTGTGTATAGATTTCAAAGAAATTTTTTCAAATTTTTTAATAAAATGACTAATTTTTTCTTGAATTTTAATAATTTATTTAATTGTATGGTGCAATTGTTGGCACCATGAGGGGGCGTTTGGTTTCAGAGTTAAAGTAATTTTGATTTTGATTTTGATTTTGATTGTGGAAAAGGACAAATGAGATTGTATTATAAATTTGACTTGGGAAACGTGTATTTTTATTGTGTAGTGGACAGAGTTAAAATCAAAATCATAATTCTAAAATTATTTTCACAAACCAAACAAGCCCTGAAATTCCGAGAAGAAGGTGTTCTGAACAGAAAATTCCAATTGAAAATATAAGGGGGAAAAAACAAACAGAAGAAGGAAGGGACTGAATGAACAGAAGGCTGGGGCGTGGCAAAAAGAGAAGAAGCGGCGTAACAAAAAGAAAATAGCAAATAAAAAACTTAAGGCAGGCCACTCCACTCCACTCTGCATGCACGCATGCATGTAAAGCATTTGTATTTTGTATTGTAATTTTGCATGAGATGAAATGTCCATGGGGCTGCCACGAATTAGGAGACTCAGACATTATCTCGGAGTACGTAAATCGACAATTAAATTTTTCTTAACTTATATGCTATCTATAGTATATATATATATACACACGTATTAAAAGAAGTTCCATGCCCTCCCAAAAACAAGAAAAACGTTAGATACCTTTTGCTTAGACTTTTGCTTGATAATTAAGATATTTCATATTAATATATTCCTTATAAAAAGTATATATATCTCTTTATTAACTATTAATTATTTTTATATCATTATATTATAAACTCATTTATCTCATTGAAAAAAAATTCCATACCATCAGCGTCAAAACATATTATGGAAGTATAAATTAATGCTTTGTTTGTTTTGTTAATATGATTTTAAAATTACACTTTAACTTAATTCTACTCACAATAAAATAAAATAACTCATACGAAGTCAAAGAGTGAATATCATTTATACCACTTTTTTTCCACAATAATACAAAATAACTTATACGAAATCAAAGGGTGAGTATCATTTATACCACTTTTTTTTCACAATAAAACAAAATAACTCATACAAAGTCAAATGATGGGTCTCATACATAACTATTTATACAACTCATTTTCAAAATTAAAATCTAATTTTAAAATGTTACTTACAAACCAAACACAACATATTATTTCTGGAGCAGAACAGAAGAAGAACAAACAGAAAGCGGGAATTGTGCACCAATTATTATTATTATTATTATTATTATTATATATATATATATATTATCCGCTCCTCTCGCTCGGTCATATATATTTGCCTAATTCTTTTTCTCGTTTCTTGGTTTTGCATAAGCACAACCACAACGGATATATTTGCGAACTTCCTCCGGGAATACTTGCCCTCAAAGAAACCGCAGCATATATATCTAGCTATATATATTGTAAAATTATATATATATATATATATATTTGTCTATATTATTTAATCATCCAATGATATCGTGCAAGTTGGTTATTGTTTCGCCTATCCCTTGGAAATCCGCGCAACCAGCTTTACCAATTAATATATAATGTAAAATAAAATAAGAAGATTATAAACCATCTACCAAAGATATTGGTGCAGCCGCAACGCATATTTTATGCATATATATATATGTATGATTTACATATATATATTGAATAACTAACAAAATGCAAAATTACATTAATGAATGTCTTTATGCAGAGACAAACTGACACATTATTATTATTATTATTATTATTATTACTATTTATTATTATATATGCAGAGACACACTGACCAGCGGCGAGTGGGGAATATTTCCCCACTCTCGGTTTTTATTTTTCTAATTTTTACATTTTTCTAATTTTCTATTTCTTTTTAGTGTTTTTATACCAGACTTTCTGTTAATCCATCGGTCGATTGACCCAATTGTTATAATAGGACTAGTTATCACGGAACCTTTTTTTCCAACTTCTATTTAGATTTATTGCAAAGTGTGTACAAGTTTTCCTTTTCTTTTACAATAATCATATATATATATATATATATGTATGTATATACAAATATTGTTAGTTACAGAAGCAAACTTTTAACATTCAGGTAAATATGACTTCAAGTTTTTTAAATCTTAGAAATCATTCCTGGTCCCAATGCGGCGAGTAGAGAATTTTTTCCCATTTCCATACTTTTTTAAAAAAAATCACACATTTTTTCTAATTTCTTTTCTTTTTTTCAGTGTTTTTATACTGATTTTATCAGGGAGCGAGTAACTTGATTAATCCATCAGGTCGACTGACCCAATTATTATAATAGGACCACTTATTACAAAACCTTCTTTCCAACTTCTATCTAGATTTATTGCAAATTATGTATAAGTTTTTCCCCTTTTTTTTACGATTAACATATATATACAAATATTTTTAGTGGTGGAAACAAACTCTTAACATAACATCACGTTTTTTAACTGTTTTATTTAATAAGTAGAAATGTCCTTACTTCAAGTTTAGTGCCGAGTAAAGAATTAACAATTATATGAAACCTAGTCCCGTTTTAGGACCAGGCGGTGAGTGGGGGAAATTGTCCAGTGCTTTTATACCCAGCCCTAAAAGGTTAGCGAGTAACTCGGTTAACCAGTCCGGTCGATTGACTGATCATTATGATAGGATCAGTTATTACAAAATTTTCTTTTGAACTTCTATCTAGCTAGTTAGACTTGTTATCAATTGTGTATAAGTTTTTTCCACTTTTTTTTTTTAACGATTTTCACATATATACAAATAATGTCAACTATGGAAGCAAATCTTTAACGCTCCCAAAGAAATAAAATGTCACATTTTTCAAATCTAATTCCATAGCACTCTTTTTTTAATAGGTAGAAATGCCCTAAATTCAAGTTTAGTGGCAACAAAAAATTCAACAAAATTAATGATTAAATAATGGTCATGACGTTAATATATTTGAAAAGTTTGTGAATTTGGATAAGTCTATATAGGAAAAAAAATTATAGATTGTAATTATAGATATAAATTTGAGCCTTTGTGTTGGAATACACAAAAAGATAGTGATCGTTTAAATATATACAGATATTTAAATTTCGTAAAAAAATTCAGTATATTCTAATTTATTAAATCTTTGTAACTTAAAAAAAAAACATGCAACAAAGTGTAGATCATTGCACTAAAAATAATATCACCATAGTATAATCTCTTGGTCGTTTCTAATATGTGATTGTTTAAAATATTTGAATTTATATAATAAGAGCAATTAAAAATAATAAAAATTATTATTTTATAATGAAATGTTTATTATTCACGAACCGATGGATACTCAAAACACATTATTTTGACTTATCATCAGTAATAATAAACTGGTACCTATAAGAAATAACATTTTTTTAATATATTACACATATCTAAGAAATCATTCGATGTTGTTTTAATCCACGGCGAAGCGCAAATATAACACCTAGTATATATTACTTCACTAGCTAATATATTAAAGGCTTAATTACCCAGAAAAACACAACATTTACAATTTTTTCTAAATATAGCACGACTTTTTAGAAAATAATATAGAAAGGAACAACTTTTTTATTTTTTTCCTAAATATAACATGAACTTTTGAGAATAGTACAAAAAAACACGACCTTTGCACTTTTTTTTTTAAATATAGCACACATAGAAAGGAACGACATTCATGTTTAGTTGTGCATTTAGCACGATATCAATTATTCAGTCAGATTCTAACAGTAACGGCTAATGTAGAGCTAACTATGATACATGACACAACATGATTAGATCAGTAGACCCAACATATTTTATTTAATTAAAAAATAATTAACAAAATTAAAAATTTTAGAAGAAAAGAAAGGGGATTCAACTTAATAAGAGGAAAGGGGGAGGGGAAGACGGTGATGACTACGTCGATGGCTACCATCTCCCAATTGGGATCATCAGCCCCAGCAAGATTCCAATTATGTGGGTGTTAGACATATTCAAGGCACCCACCGCCAGAATCAAAAGAGCCCTAAAATTGAGAGCTTTTCATTTCCACGGTGGGAGCCCTGATTGCACCCACTACGATTTGCAATCCGCTCATTTCTTTTTTCAAAAAAGAAAATCTTCTTTTAAAATTTTTAAAATTTTTAGAATTATTTTTTAATTAAATAAAAATATGTATGACCCACTAGTCCAATCATGTTTTGTTACAATACGCCGTTAGCCGTTACTGCTATATTCAAGCCTTTCTTTTTTATTATGTCTTACTTTTTTATAAATAATTAATGTTGCACTAGAATCGCCTGAAGGTCGTGTCTCTTTATGCTATTTTTTAAAGATCGTGTTATATTTAGGAAAAAAAAGAGAGGCAAATTTCTTGCATTTCTATGGACTCTCAAAATGTTGTACTATATTTAGGAAAAAATATAAAGATTGTGCATTTCTGTGCTATTTTTTAAATGTCATTTTATATTTAGAAAAAAGTGTAAATGTCGTACTTTTCTGAGTGATTAACTCTATATTAAATATGAATTATCCCTCTTCCTTTCACCAACCATTTTTACGTACATCCACACTCGAAAGAAAAATCAAGCAAGAGATGAAACTTTCGGAAGTTTTACTCATCCATTGGCGGAATACTTAATTAAGGTTTACTCCAAGCTATATATGCCCTTTTTCATTCTTAATTTCTTTCTAGATTCACTGCACGTATATATGTATATATATAAACTGATTTTCAATATATATATATATATATATATATAATGAACAGATATTATCAGTATATATGTATATATGTGTATTTATATATATATACACACTTACGTGTGTGAGAGCTCTCCCAAGGGCATCAACCGATGGTTCATGCTCCTCTCCTTCATACAAAATCATGTCCAGCTGGGAATTCGCTGCAGTACACAGCGGCAATGACAGTGCCGATGAAGAACCTGGAGGAGATGGCCCTACCAGTGCTAATGAAGATGATGAATAATTACATAGCAGTGGTGGGACCGGCCGGAAGTCAAGCGATCCCCAGCAGCCGTCCCCCTGCAGTTGGTGATAACTGCTGGGCGAAACTGGGGGAGGAGAGGCCGGGCAGAGAGAAGGGAAGTAGTCCATGAGAACCCTGAGGAACCAAAGAGTGAACCAAGTCATGAGCATGAAGATGAACCTAAGGTGGTCAGCGGGCCTCCATTTGTCGTTGGCGGCTGGGTCGGTTTTGGAGGTGGAAGCGATGGAGACTAGGGTTCTGGCTGCAGTGTTCACGGTGGACATGAAGATGGAGTTGATGAAAGATGATGGAGATCTGCAGGTCGGCCTCCTACTCCAATAATTATTATTGTATCGGCCTGGTGATGATGAATGATGTTCTATTGCTGGTCCCGCTGCTGCTGATGCCATATTGTTGTCCTTCGACCAACTGAACCAACCTACCTACGGCAAGACCTTGTTGGGTTTTTATTTAGCTTATATCAGGTTGTCTAATAAATAAATAAATGGGAGCGATCGATCGAAGTTGTGCGGGAGAGATGGAAAGGCTCTTATCCAGTCTCACTCTCATGGGAGGAGTAATTCATAGAATAAGAAGAGGATATATGTATAGTATACCTAATGGAATACATATACATATATATATATATATATATATATAAAGTGATGATACACATATATGTATAAATGTATAACTCCTGAAAATGATGATACACTATAACTCCAGAAATTTCGAGGGCAGACAATAAAGTCGGCTTAAAACACATTAAAGATCTATTTGGCTTTTAAATATCAACGTACAAATTGAAAAAAAAATCAAGGAAAAATGTTACGTACTTGTAAGTTGTTCTGCTAGTCCTTTTAGCTGGCCATGCATATTTTGGACAGCTGTTACCTTTCTCCATTTTGGGGTACTCTTCGATAATTATATATATGCTAGAAATAATGTCATGTATTGCGGCGAATTAATTTCATGATAAAGTAATATAAAAAATTTATTAAATTATTTTAAGTATGAAATTATTTTAGCTTTCCAGAATATGTTATTTCTAATATAAACTCCAATAATATTCCTTCAAAAATTATCAAATATTGTGAACCATATTATGGTATTGGGAATTAGAAAACTTTGAGTGAATTAAAGTAATTCTTTAAAATAAATATACAGTTAAAGAAATATGAAAATGGAAAAACATCATTTTTGGTCCTCAATCTTTACTTACTTTTTTGGTTTCATCTTAAACCCATTTCTTCCTTTAATTATCTTCTAAACGCTACATAATTTGTTTGTTTTAGTCCTATTGTTAAATTTTCAGTCAAAAAATTATTTTACAAATCAAAATATTGTTAAAATATACTACTTAATTAAAAATAAATTTCAAAAATACAAAAAATAAGGAAATAGGGTAGGGGGTCCTGCCGGTGGATACCCCTCTCCCTCTTGTAGATTCTTATCCAAGACTCGTATCATTTGATGATACCATGTGAATCACTAGAAACATGTGAAGTATATGGCTAACCCAATAACGAAAGTTTTGTAAGGGGACTAGAACATGCTACCATGAGATAAAAAATGTTCTTTCTAAAGAGATTTGATTCGGAACTATTATATGTCCAAGGCCAATATTAAAATAATTTCATAGATTCTCCCTAGTTTTGTCCGTGTCAACAAACAATTCGAAATGTCTCGACTTTTTTAGAACAAGTCCAAGTCAAATAGCAATGATTCAAAATACTTCTTTTTATTTTTACACTATTTCAGAAACTCAAAGACTCAATCTCATGGATATGTAAAATATAGGATTTCCAATCCTAGCAGGAAAGGGAGAAAAACGGATACTCAATTTAAAGTGAATAAATAGAATTCCATACTTGATCTCACGGATATATATATATATATATATAATTTTGTGGAAAGCCCTATTCGATGAAAGTCGTATGTACGGCTTGGAGGGAGGTCTTTCTTTCATATCTTTCGAGATCCACCCTGCAATGGAGGTTTCTTATGGCCTCTGTGGCTACCGGGATCTCTCGATTCTGAGGGGAAGGGGGCCCTGCCAGCAGCCAACCCTCTCCCTCCAAGGTTGCCCATGACTTCTGTGGCCACCAATACATCCCGGATGAAGCTGTCGCTGCAGAGCCCAAGAATGCCGACAACAATGCTTGAGAAAAGCCAAGAACAGATAAGAGCTCAAGTACAAGCAGTTTGAGAAAGCTGTCCGCCAAGGACGAAGCTGTATTCTTGGAGCCCAAGAATACCAACAGCACAGCTTGAGAAAAGCCAGAGCAGAGCAGAGCGAGCTTACATATATACGAGTAGTTTTCTTCTCCCCGTCGGCTCCGGCCGGATGGGGGAACAGACAAACATGAGGTGATTCACATTTGCCCCATCCCATTCCATTTCATTCCATTCATGTCTGAACTTAAGTACTGTGAATTCAGTGAGCTTTTCAGCGTGCTGATAGTATTCTTCCTATCAAACCATCCAGTTAAGCCTTGCTAAAGTAAGAAGACAGATCAATTAGATAGCTCCACACTAAACATTTCATCAGATATTGTCTTGACAAGTCAACGGACGGCTTATCCACCTTTGAAACTCTGGCTGTCGAACAGCACTGTAAATATATGCTAATTAATGTTAGAAACTTTCCTCCACTCCGAGAACTTTCCATGGTGTTCTTAGACTCCAGGAAAGAGTTACACAGAATGATTTGATACATTTGAAGGAAATTTACTTACAATTAGGCGGCCAAACCTTCCACAATATGTGCTTCAACTGATCTTAAAACTTACCATTGCTACAAACAAGAAGACAAAACTCAGATCCAACCATGCAAAATATGAATACAGGGGGCTGGTAGTCTCAGTTTCAACAGTGAATTTCTTCTACAAGCAACAGCTGCAGGTCGCAAACGAAAAGAATTAGCAGCAGAACATTGCACATTCTCTGGACATCTGCTGAGGTATGGGGGTGTCTGCGTTCAGACGGGACTATGCAACCGTAATTGAATCCAATACGGCATCAAGATACTCCTTAAGCTTCACCTTTGTAACTGCACCTTCCCTTCTGCTTTCAGGAACCTCCTCCCCGTTTTTGAAAACAATCAAAGTAGGCAGTCCATAAACTTTGTACTCTTTTATTAATTTCGGGTTGGCATCATGGTCAATCTTCACCACTGTCAATCTTTCCTTGTATTCCTTCAAAAAATTAACATGACAGGGTACACTTTCCCCCTCAGAATCCTCACATCACATATAAAAGCAGCCAATTCCAGCTCCAATCATTGTTTAATTGAAGCTTGAACTGGATGGAATTGGTTTGGATGCGCACGAGAACAAGATTCAGAAGAAGCATGCAACACTTTTAAAGAAGAAATAACTGAACGGCCATAAGCAACAAGGAACTAACAAGCCACCAATACCATCAAAGTTCCACAAAAAATTCCTATTTGCTTTGCAGGAAGATCCAAAATATAAACTTGAAAAGACTCGAATTAATGCTACATTCATATCTCCTTCATACATATTATACATTAATTGTTTGTTATAAGCAGCTAATAGAACCGAACCGAGCATATATATGGGTTAGTTCTGCACTAATCAAAAGCTCACGAAAATCAGAATAATCGATTCCACCCAAGTCGAGTCAAACTCACAAAAATCACGGGAAATGAGCAGGATGGAGAGTAAGCGATATGCATAATTGCAACAATAATAATAATGAGGCAGTCGATTAATCCAATCCATTCATCTAATATGATATGAATGCAGAGTATCGTTTAGCAAATCACAAAGTAGGAAGCTCCAGTCCAGTCCGCATTTTCATATTCTCCGGCGCGATGAATTATTACTTGAAATTCTCCTCATTAGTCAGAAAACCATAGCAGAGAAGCGAAGTCAGACCTGAGCCACCCACTCAATAGCGGGAGAGATTAAGCGGCAAGGACCACACCAGTGGGCCACGAACTCCACCAGCACGGGGCGGTCGCTCTTCAACACCGTATCAGCGAACTGGCTCTCATCGATTTCGGTTATACCTCCAGCAACAGCGCCGCATTTCAGCGCCAACCTCCGCCGCACGGCAGACACTGGAGGTTTTCTCCCGGGCAGGGTCAAGGACGAAGTCGCCGTGAACGAGGACGACGTCTTCGGAGAAGGAGGTGTCAAGAAACCGGAGCTTGAGCTGGCAATTGTACGAACCCGAGGGAGTGACGGCGAAAACACTACCGTCGAACCGGACAGAAGCTTGCTGGCGTCCATGGCGATTGGCGAGGCTCGCCAGGCAAAGGAAGAATTGAAAGAGAGAGACAGAGGGAGGGAGGGAGGGAGTGATGGAAATCTTTCCAGCGTCCGTCCGACGATGGATGAATTGTGGCTCAAAACCAACCAACCAACGTCAAGGCTCAGGCTACAAGCTAACGCTTCTAGCATACTCTCTTCAATTAAACTGACTCGTCTTCTCTTTCTATTGTAATGACGGGGGCCCGGGCCCAATGGGCTGCCCGTCCATAATCAGCTCTTAGCAAATCTACTTATAATTATCTTTTTAATTGTGTTATTATCATGAAAATACAATCTATATCTATATAAATTATAAAATCCGGATCCATTTTTCATATCGCATTACGTAGAACAAAGCAATCCTTACATTGAGTGACTTTTCATATTCAGCGAATTAATGAAGGACATTTAGCTTAATATGGTTGTGATACGTTGCAATTCATTAAATATAATAAAATATATATTGTAATAAAAGGTTTACACAATTTAGTAGAAAAGGACTTTTAAATCATTTTTAATATTATTGTTAAATTATTATTTTTTATAATTGTAGAAGATTTGAACAATATTAAAAATTAAAATATATCGGTATCAGAATCCCCATGTTCGTCTAGTTTCTTTAAATACATAATCACCGACATTCGATTTTTTGTTCTCTTCTAAACAAAACATTTGAGAGTGTAGTAAATATTGGGGAAAATTATAAAGGTATGAGTTGTTTCACGATACCAACGCTAGAAAATTCTTAAATTGACGCAATTTTTGAAAAATTTTACAATGTCACCATATATAATTTTAAATACATACATATATATGTGTGTGTGCGCGCGCGCGCGCGCCAGACTGCTTATAATAGAGATGGATTCGAGCACTGTGTGAAGACTTATGCTGCATAGAAGAACCTATGCGCCTTTTGTAACTTCGTTGGTTAGAAAACATTTTAACAAGGGACTTGCAGGCTTGGCTACAGCACGCTTAAGAAGAGGAGTATATGTTAGCAGATTGATTGGTTCACTAGGCACTGCGCCTTTCATGGGGCATTCACTTTTTCGACTGCGTGCATTTTGGTATTGAACCACTGATCTTAATTGTGTTTCTGGAATCATTTTAATCCACCTCTGTATTGCTTAATTATTCTTTTCCTCTGGGACTTTGGCCTCGTGTTCCACCTAAAATATATGACCAAATTTCGCTAGCAATTTAAATACTTTAATTTTTTTTTTAAAAACAATTTTTAGAGATTTTTTTGCGTCATCATACTTTGCATTTATTATATATATGTACTAATAATATATAAAGAGAGCAATTGGTGTTTTCTTAGAGTCATTTTAGCTGTGATATTACCAAATTATCCTAAATAATATTAATTATATTGGAAGGAAGATAAATAATATATTAAATATACGGACAAAACTATAAATGTCATTATTTTTATTACCTGCCAAATTTACTCATCTCCTCTCATTGCGCCACTTGTCCCACTTTCGCTTTCGCTCCCCTTTCTATTCTGGTTTCTTTTCTATTTGGCTTTAGAAATTTTTTTCAACTTTACTCAATTCAGCTCCACTTATTTTCAATTTAATAACATAATTATTACTTTTTTTCTTCAATTTTTTAACAATTTAATTCAATTTTTAATACTAAATTCTCTTAACAATTCATTATTTTTTCTATAATTCAACAATACAAACATTATTTTTTCTCAACTATTTATTATTTTTCATATATTTTCTCACAATTTAACAACACAATCATTACAAAACAATTAAAATCAAAACTCAACTCAACTCAATCCTAATACCAAACACGTGATTTCTTACGCGTCTTTCACCCTTACATTCCTTACTGTTTTATTGTTCCGGTTTGTTCACTTCAATCCTTCCGTCCACTTCTTTTTCCCCTCCCCCTGGAAAACATCTTTTAAAGTCGCTGGCTATTCTAAAAGTCGTCGGTGACCTCAATGGGGGAGGAGTAACTGCCGACAAGGCTCTACTCACTCCCCTCCTCCTCTCCCTTCCATTTTTTTTTTCTAAATTTTGGTAGTTTTCAAAATATATTTAATAAAATTATAACGTTTGAAATATTTTTCAGATAGAAAAGTGATTTTTTCTCACCAAAAAAGTGGACAGTCGAATTGAATTGAAAAAAACGTTTTACGCTAAGGACAAAGTTGAGCGAAAAAAAGGGAAAAAGACAAAAATCTCCATTGTGGTTTGAAGTTGGGACAAATCGCACCATATTCTTTTGTTTGGGACAATTAGTCCCCCCGTAGTTTGTTACGTTAGACATACAAGGTTACGGAGTTAATTTTTTTTTCATTTTCAGTTCTCAATCTTTAGCCTTTTAATCATTTTGGTTCTAAATCCTTTTCTTTTATCATTCATATTCTCAACTTTTTATTTTGTTTCATTTTAGTCCTATAAAGAAAATCGAAAGGGAATGAGGGATCGAGGTGGCCAATTTGAAGTCGTAGGTTCCCACGAAGAACGCCGGTGACCTCGGTGGAGGGGTCAGCGTCGCCGATTGGTGGCCCCAACCTCGAATCGATCGAGGACTCCGAGACGGCCTCGATCCAGAATCGACCGGGGACCTTCGACTTAGAGTCCTTGGTTAATTCGGGATCGGGGCTGCCAATTGGCGACCCCGATCCCTCTACTAAGGTTGTCGGCGTCCTCCGCGGGTACTGATGACCTCGGTGGAGGGGTTGGGACTGTCGATTGGCGGCCTCAACTCCGAATTAATTGGGGACCTCTAACTCGGAGTCCTCGGTCAATTTGGAGTTGGGGCCCCCAATTGGCGACCCCGATCCCTCCACCGAGGTCGCTGACGTCCTCCATGGGTACCGGCGATTTTCTTTATTGGACTAAAATGAAAATTTGAGGATATGAATAATAAAAGAAAAAGATTTAGAACCAAAATAATTATAAGACTAAAGATTGAGACTTGAAAATGGAAAAAAAAAATTAATGCCGTAACTCCCAATGTCTAACAGAGCAAACCACATGAGGATTAATTGTCCCAAACAAAAGAATATGATGCGATTTGTCCCGATCCTAAACCACAATGGGATTTTTGTCTTTTTTCCCAAAAAAAAAAAAAAAGGGTTGAAAACGAAAAGAGATGTAAAGTTGCTGACCAGAATGCTGCGAAACAAAAATAGCATAATTGTTGTTAATAATTAAAATTATCAGGTTGAAAAAGAAAATGGGATGATACGACGGTGACTGTCCAATTCCACAACCACCCCCCCCCCCCCCCCCCCCACCGGTCTTTCTGCCTGGTCTGCCTTTCATTCCCTGCTCGAGTCTTCTAGCTGCTCCGTCTCTTCCCCCTCCGCCCGCGGAATCCACTTCCTTTCCGCAAGTCTGCGCAAATGTCGTTCGCTTTCGCCGGGAATTTGCCCGGAGGCTCCGTCTCGGACATAGGCAGCAGCCTCAAGCAATTCTACTGTCACCAATGCAGCCGCTCCATAACCCTCGTAATCTCGCCATCAACCGATCCTCTCTGCCCCCACTGCAACGAAGGCTTCCTGGAGGAATACGAGAACCCTAACCCTGCTCCTACTCCATTCCGTCCCCGGTTCCCGCCATCCGAGCCCTTCTTCGCCGATCCCTTCTCCTCTCTCCTCCCATTCTTCCTCTCCTCCTCCTCTCCCCCTTCAACCACCACGGTAGACCTTCAGAACCCGGCCGTCTTCTCCGCCTCCCATACCTCAGGCTCTGAGCCCCATCCCCAAAACAACCCCTTTGACCCGTTCGCCTTCCTGCAGAGCCACCTCCAGAATCTACGGTCCAGTGGAGCTCAAATCCAATTCGTCATCGAGAACCGCCCTTCTGATTCTCCTTTCCCCCTTCCTGCTAATCTCGGCGACTATTTCATGGGACCTGGGCTCGAGCAGCTAATTCAGCAGCTGGCCGAGAATGACCCAAACCGCTACGGGACCCCGCCGGCCTCGAAATCTGCCATGGAGGCCCTCCCTACCAGCAAAGTCACTGATGTGCAGCTTAATTCCGGGATGAACCAATGTGCCGTGTGTCAGGATGATTTCGAGAAGGACATGGAGGTGAAGCAAATGCCCTGTAAGCACATCTACCATTCGGATTGCCTCCTCCCGTGGCTTGAATTGCACAACTCGTGCCCCGTCTGTAGGCATGAGTTGCCCACAGATGATGCTGATTACGAGACCACCAGGAGGGCCCGGGCTCAGGGGAGTACTCTAGGCAGTTCGGACGGTGGGAGTAGTCGGGCCATGCGGAGGACTTTCAGCATTATGTTGCCGAATCCTTTCAGAGGAGGAGGAAGTGATGGCGGATCGAATTCGGGTTCGGCTGGTCAGTGAACCCTTGAAGATATTTCAGAGGAGATAAAGATTAGAACGTGAACACTTGCATATACTAGTTTAGTTTGCCATATATTTGCTGAAACACTACATAATTTTGGGTTTTACTTGCTGCTATTACTTGCGGTTTGTGCGACAATTTGTTCTTTCCCCTTTTTCATGGGCTTCTTCTAATAGTTCATGACTGTTGATAGTCTTTGTTATTCTCTTGTCTTACTGCTTGTTTGGTTCCTTCATTAACGTATCACCTGCTTATTTTGTTCGTGACTGCTGATAATTTCCTCGCGATTATTCTTCTTTTGAGTGAATAAGGAGAGTGGAACTTTAGAACTGTTTTCACAGGTAGAGGAGAGCTGCCGATGATGCTGTGATATAAAAGAGCAAATCATTGAGGTTGTCAGCACAGGGTTGCATCGATTCTGGATTCCTATACTAATCGGTCTGATGTAGCTTGACTTCTGGTTGGACCCTTCCTGAGCTGTTTTACGAAGTAGAAGGTTGTTAATGATGGGCATCTCAAGACTTAATGTCCGAGCTTGGGATTGCGGTATGTACATTCGCCACTTAATGATATAACTGGTTTACCCAAGAAGAAACGAGTGTTTCTACTTTCTAGTATTGTGAGAAGAGAACAGGTATTCCAATTTGCGAATTGGAGTCCATGCTGTCGAAAGTAAAGGGCTGAAAGGGTTGGTTAGTATCTGTGTCCAAGGTCATGGATTGAAATTGTGTTGAATGAGATGTGTTTAGCCAGGCCGGCATCTTGCAGCCTTTTACAATTTGTTGGTAGGATGCTTTTCTTACAATTTTACAATTCGAGAGTTGCGGCTTTGTTTGTTTTTTCGATTATAATCCAACTCTACCCAACTCAACTCTATTCTTTTCCAAATTAAATAATATAATAATTCTTGTTTTTTTTTTCTTCCATCTAATAATACTTTATCACTCATACTTTATAACCATTTTTTAAAATTAATTTTTTAATAATAAATTTACCATATACTTTTACATATATATATATATATATATATATTCTTATACATCAATATATTTATCAACACTTATAATCATTGCATAAAATCAAGTTGTGTTGGATCACTTATCCAACTCAAAAACCAAATGCAAGTTAAAGTACGTTATGTGGTCTTGTATCAATCTAGTAGAAGGTATCTGGGTTCCTCGGAAGTTTGTGCTCTTGTCAGGTACTTTAGACTTTCCAATCCTCAATTTGTGAAGGTAGCCTTGGAGGTCTTTTTTGTTTTGTTGGGGAGGAAACCGAGATAACAAGGCATAACCTTCTACTGTAGTCTATGGAATGGAGGATCGAACTGAAATCGGGAATGAAAGATAGAGTCTAAACTTGGCTACTTGTGGACATTGCAATATAGAGCTTATTGTTGATACATCTTCGAGCATGATGCCGGGGTCTCTTGAGATAGATTAAGCTGCATGTTTTTGATACATGGAAGTCCTATAGATGCTTGCGTGTAGCTGAAGGATTGAATTGAGTTGGGCACTTGTATAGTGTCATGATTGAAGCACTGTTCATTGTTTGTAAACACGGTAATGCAACTGTTATGTGCTATTAGATTGACATTTGAGATAGGTACTCATAATGTGGTGCTGGTTATTGTGTCTTAAGATTGATTGCTTTGAATTAGCTGTGTTAGGTGAATGTAAAGGTAGCTTGGTAGGAAGATTACTGATTCAAATAATCCTTTGATTAAGATCTTTGGAAGAGTCTTAATAAAGTTCAAGGCAGACAACTTATTTTGTTTAATGCTCATTTCTTAATGCATGTGTAGTGTGGGGGTTGTTTTAGAATATGCCGGATGTTGTTGAGTTTGGAGATTGATGTTTGACAACGGGTGACGCACCCAGGAGTTAGTTTGTGTTGATTGGCATCGAGAATGGGGTACGAGTTGGTATTATACATTGGATTGATGTTGCTGGTGATTAATATCTTTTCTTGACTGGGGATGCGGTCCTTTGAAAATGTGACTCGCGGTTTTGGGTATTATTTGAAAATCCATGATGGTGTTTCTGCTTGCTATTGGGGTGGAGTGGCTGCCTCCATTGTATTACTGTTGGAGACGACGAAGTAAAGGCATTGAGAGAGAATGATCAACTAAGCATTCGAAAGAGTGGTGTTACTGTTTCGCCCCCGTCTCTATGAATTTTGATGAAGGGGTTGTATTAATCTATTCTACTACTTTTTTTATTATTTTTTTTATACTTAAAAGATGATATTATTTATATAAGAATGACTAAAGTACATATAGATCCGGATAACTCTCAAGGATACAAAGATCTACAAGATCGGATTTAATGTTGTATTGGCTTAAGTTGTAGGCTCGAGAGTTATTATTACGTGGAATCCGAAAACATTTTCACTTCATAAAGCGGCTAAAGAGATTAATAATATCTGAAACAGTGCCTGTAATTTCCCAAGGTGATGATAAGGTTTGTGTATAGCAGCTACCAACAAAAGGGCATCACTTCGAATCCATGCACGATCCCAACCTCGATCAAGAGCTATCTAGAGGGCAATCAGCACGGCCTCAGCTTCCGCTTGAAGTGGAGTTAAAGTGTGGGCTGGTGCAAACCAAGAGAGGGCTGGAGTCTTGTTTTGTTTGCGCATAAAACCTATGATGCAGGCTTTGTCTTGGAACCATGCTGCATCAGAGAAGATCTCAATCCAATCCCGACTAGAGCTGCCTGCAGCTTCATCTCAATTTGAAGATGAGTCTCTGTTCTCTGCGAATGGGTGGGAGATAGACCGATCACAGCATACTGTCTCAGGATTGTGCTCATTGAAGGCTATCTTGATCTTTTGAATTGCCTCCCATAGATCAGCTTTTTTTCCTGCCATCAAAATTTCATTTCTCAAGTTCCATAAATGATATAGTATGAGAGCACCATAGAGAGAAAGTGACAGTTCATCGGGCAATAACGGACTAGAAGTGCAGGGAGATCAATTTAAAAGTTAATTTAATGATATCTGTTAAGGAAGAGTTAGAAATGAAGCTTGTACATATATCCTATGGTGATTCCCTCTACGAAACAAAATAAAAAATGCAGTCATCGAAAAGATGGGCATAATTATCAGAATTGGTTCGACAAAGTGTACAAGGGGAGTCACTCTGTGAGAACCAAGAGAGGTATTCACTGAAACATCTTCACAAGTGGATTTTCAAATGGTCATGAATCTTTAGACCCCATAATTGTTTCCATTTGGCATTCTGATCAGCATTGAATCTTTGTTTTTGATCAAGCATGCAGAAAGATTTCACCGAGTGTTCTCCCGATGAGTAGGGTATCCAAAGAGTGGTATCTGTATGTTCCTCTTGGGGTAGATGGATTTTCAATATATTCCTAACTGTGTCGGGCTCAAAAAGATTAGTAAGAAGCTGCATATTTCACCTTTTGGTTTTGGTTCTCTCCCTCCCCATGTGACCCCCTCCCTCTCTCTTTATAAGGTCCGCCCCTTACTCTATTTCATACTGAAATAGCTGGTTAAAGAGCATGAGATCATGTACATTGACCTCCAGTTCCCTATGAATGCCATAATTAGGAATATGATTAGAATCAGGTTTTCCTTGGATCCACAGGTCGTACTAGATGGAGGTGGAGGAACCATTTCCAATAGAAAAATTTGTGCATGCTTTAATGGAGTCTTGGCACCAAAGGAGCCCTTTCCAAATACTAGAAAAGGAACTAGTAGAGCGATGGATTGGGAGAGAAAATTCCTGTATTTAGCTTTCAAAACCTGAGCTGCAAGGCTGTTGGATTTGGAGGTGAGAGCCCAAGCAGTTTTGGAAAATATTAAATTTTCATTGGGTTTATACGGGTTCAGATCCATTTCCACTTAAAAGCTCATGCTCATAAGTGGTGGTACCCAAG
Organism: Punica granatum; assembly: GCF_007655135.1. NCBI lineage: Eukaryota > Viridiplantae > Streptophyta > Magnoliopsida > Myrtales > Lythraceae > Punica > Punica granatum. The sequence goes on from NC_045134.1 coordinate 366,853, forward strand.
TTATATATTAACCCATGAATTTTCATTTTATTTTTCAGTATGGGATTCATCCTACGGAAATTTAATATGGTATCAGAGCCCAGGTTACATGTACGCCCGCCAACGAGCGTGTGCGCACCTACACCACGCCAAACCCAATATATTCGAGTGCAGCCAATAGTGCGCGTCGTATTAGTCCCGTCGCTCGAGCACTGAAGATGAGCTCGGCTCGAGATAAGTTGTTGAGGGTGTGTGTTTAAAAGCACGCGACAACATGTAGGCAGAATAGACTACACGTTGTATGTGAGGACGAGTGTTGAGCATGTTAATCTCACATTAGAAAAATGAATGAATATCTATGAGTTTATATGAGATTTGTGTATCACTTCTTATCAGCTTGAACTTTTAAGTGGATATGGGTTCAAATCCGTATGAATCCAATGCAAATTTAATAGAAAGCATGGCTCGGTTGGAATCCTCCACTTTCCGGAAGCCAAGTTCCCCAAAAGCTTCAGGTTGACATGATGATTCCCAGCTTCCGGGAGAAGAAATAACTTCCAAAAGGAGGGATTCGATATTAAACCGAAAGTAAGTGGAATAAGATGCTCGTTTGTTTACTGAGGAAAAGAGGAATGTAATCAAATCAATTCATTCTACGAATGGAGATCTCGAGCTAAAATTATTATGTAATAAAAAGATAAAAGATTATATTAATAATCTGTATACGCATGCCATCGGATGGGCTGTTGCAGTTGCAGTTGCAGCGAGCGAATTGGTGGGCTGGGCCGAGCTCGGATATGAACATCAATCTGCAATCCAACTTATTTCCTTCCTGTCTCCGTCTCTGTCTCTGTCTCTGTCTCTGTGCGCGTCTTCGCGATCGGTCCAACTCAACAACTCTCTGCTTTGGCCCAAAAGAGGGAAGGGAAAACCCCCCGACCCCCCAAAGAAGAAAAAAACTCTCTGCTCTTTTCCTCCTCCAATGTACGTCATTGTGCCTTCCCTCCTCCGACCTCACCTCTTCCTTCGGCCGGAGCCTGGAAGAACAATCTCGACTCGACTGCGCTGAGGCGCTGCAGCATCAGCGCCTGTTCGGTTGTCCATTTTCACTTCACCTCAAAGATAAGATAAGATACCAATCCATCTATCTGTCTATCATGGAAGAGCATAGAACAACAGCAGAGGCAGAGAAGGCAATTATTATTATGGAAGAAGATGGCAAACCAGAACCAAAAGAGTCTCCCAGCAATTCGCTGCAAACCAGTTGAGTAGAGTAGTATTCCTATTTCTATTTCGAATCGATTACATACACTTCCCTACTAACCTCTCCGTTCCGTTCCCCTCCTTTATGTATGCGATGTGTGTGTGCGTGCTGTTGCTCTCGATTGGACTCTCAAGTTCGTACCCGTATTCCTCACCCAAACCTAGCTGATGAGTCTCTGCAAATTTTTTATAAGAGTATTCCAGTAGTTATTCAATCACGCAAAAAGAGCTGTTGTTTCTCATTCCAACGTAACTCTGTCAATTATTTAATTTATACGATGCCAATGTTGTGCATACATAGTTTGGTATTTTCTTCTGATGATGTTCTCATCTCTGCTCATTTCCGTGTCTGTCAATTCATGCTTTCTGTCTACTCACTAACTCCACTGTATGTTGTTACTTAGTGCCCACTGCTAGGTAGGTGGTTTCATTTCATGCTTCTCTTTTATCTTTAGATACAATATATTATTTGTATGTATGCCCAATGGACGATTAATGGATGATTAAAATCATTCCCTTCACTATCGAATATCATGCTGCAGTGCTGCTGTGCCTACGTGATCTGTCATGTTATGCTTCTACCCGATCCCTGATCCTGATCCTGATCCCGAGCCTGAGCCTTTCATTATTTATCCGTCCTGCATTTCAGTTTCTGATGACGATGAAATCGACTATTCCATCAAACCCGAATTTTATGATCCCAACCTCGACGATAAAGATGAATCATGGGTTGAGAAGAAAAGGCATGGCCATGCTACTGATGCTGTTCTCAGCTGCCCCGCTTGTTTCACCACCCTTTGCCTGGAGTGTCAAAGGTTTGGGATCCCAACTCTCTCTCTCTCTCTCTCTCTCTCTCTCCTTTCCATTTTATGTCAAAAATATATTCTTTAAAAAAAGAGGAGGAGGAGGAGGAGGAGGAGGAGGAGGAGGAGGAGTTAATCAAATGAATATGTCAACAAATTGTTTTACTAGCAAGCATTTCATTTTCAGGAGGATAAGTAGATTATCCAAACTAGTTGGAAACACAAAGGAGTCAATTGTTCTTTCATCTCATCTGTTGTTTCGGTGAGGGAGAGCTGCCAATGCTGGCTGACGCACTGCAAAATTCATGAGTTGCAAATAAGTATTACGTCCGCTCCTTATTAGTAATATTGGTCAGATTATTGAGATCGATTGATATCAAACTGCTGTGTGGCTCCATTCTCCGTGTCAGGCTTGTTATTGTATTGAGCTAGCCTAGCTATACGTTTGCCCTGACCCGTGTGGTGGGAACAAATTCCTTTCAAGTTATTCTCTTTTCATAGCATTTGGCATTGTTTTGTATGTTAATCTTTTGATTTGCCCATCGAGTAAAGGATGTTCCATGCCATTTATAGTCATGTAATCCAAGGTCTCTACCCAGTGTAGTTCGATCAGCTCAAAAAGCTTTGATAAGTTCAGTGCTTTATGCTAAGAAAAAGGTGATGGAGCTTCAGCTACTACACGAGCCATGCCAAAATTTGAACCTTTTGTTCTGACTTTTAGAAGAGCTACGTGCCTTGGTGTTCCTCATCATATGCATTTGGGTTTGCACAGTCTCTTTAGTATGTAGCTGCAGTGCACACACTGTGTGGGTCTCTCTTCTTCAATCCCTCTCAGCTGCTAACCCCTTACATGCTAGTTTCTTATCTTCCAATTTTTTCTTGCAAGAGAATGCTACTGACTATGCTTGTTGGGTTGGTAGGCATGAAAAGTACGTGACCCAGTATAGAGCAATCTTTGTTGTGAACTGCAAAGTCGAGACTGAACGTGTGGTATATGAGCGAAACAGAGCAAGACCTGGAAGAGCTAAAAGAGGGAGACAAACTGCGGAAGTTGATGCTGAAGTTGGTGGTGCCATCAGCAACGAATCATTCAAGCATGTCTGCTGCTCAGTTTGCTGTACTGAGGTCGGCGTCATTGATGAAGAGGAGGTTTATCACTTTTACAATGTTCTTCCGAGTGAGGCATGAGTTTGGCTTTTCCTTCATTAGTATATATATATATCTTTGACTATTCCGGGATTGCGTTCTGGAGCTGCCTTGAGAATGCAGGCGAGAGGTCGGGGCAGAGGCAGTAGCCTTCGTATATATATATATATATATATATATATATATATCTTTGACTATTCCGGGATTGCGTTCTGGAGCTGCCTTGAGAATGCAGGCGAGAGGTCGGGGCAGAGGCAGTAGCCTTCGATTTATGTACAATTGCTTGGCATTGACGTGTGTTGTCCAAATACCGTGATGGCTATCTTACTTTAATGTCTTTCCTCAATACGTATGTACTCAGGGTTGAAAATGAGGATATGTGATTCTTTTCTGTAATCTATATCTATATCTATACTATATATAAAAATAATATTTACTATGAGTTTGTCCAATTTTTCTTTCCATTTTACCCTCAATTTTATAATGATATTACAATTATATTCCTTTTATAACTAACTTTTATAATTTTTCATACATTTTGGTTAGTCTCCTTTCACTCAAACAGTATAAGTGAAAACTATTCAAGAGACACTTACAGTGCGTTTGGTTTCAGAGTTAAAATAACTTTAATTTTGATTGTGGAAAATGACAAATGAGATGTGATTATAAATTTGACTTGAGAAACGTGTGTTTTTATTGTGTAATGTGTTGAGTTAAAGTTAAAGTTAATATTTTTGTGATTTTAACTGGGAAAACAAACGGATATTTATAGGCTAATAAACACATCATTTCGAATAAAACTGTTGAAGTTTCAAATATGATTCTATCGAAATTACAATTTTACTCGTGTATATAACTAACATAATAAATTCTAACTCTCTAAATCGTCGTGCTTTTTGTCAATAGTTATGCTTTTTGGCTATTGACTGATTTCTCTTCACTCAAAAGATGCAAGTAAAAGTAATTTCTTAAGATGTATTTGTACTGTTCATCATGATGAAATAAAATTGACGTGCCACTTTTTATTTAATTTAAAAATATGTTTTTAGCATAAACAAAAAACTTATGTAAAGAAATAAGAGATTTAAGTGCAACCAAAAAAAAAAAAGGAGAGGAGAGGAGAAGATTCATTTCACGAGCACAAAGCAAATTAATAATGTAACGAGCCTTATTGGGCTCGATGAGATTTCAGAAAACTAAAGGGTCCATATTAGCCCATAAAAGCACCGCAACCGCAAGCCCAAGCCCAAGCCCAAGCAAGCGGAGAGTTGCTATTTCTCTCCTCTCCTCTCCTCTCTCCTCTCTCCTCTATTTCTTTCCTTTCCTTCCTCCCAGCTTGACTGAAGAAGAAGAAAGAAGCGGAACGGAGCCAAAAACAACAAACAAAGAAAAGAAAAATGGCGTCGTCAAGGGGAAGTGGGAGTGGAGTGGGAGCGGAGATGGAGAAGATGAGCGTAGAGCAGCTCAAGGCCATCAAGGAGCAGAGTGATCTCGAAGTCAATCTCCTCCAGGACAGCCTCAACAACATCCGCACCGCCACCTCCCGCCTCGAGATCGCCTCCTCCGCCCTCCACGACCTCTCCCTCCGCCCCCAGGGCCAGAAGATGCTCGTCCCCCTCACCGCCTCTCTCTACGTCCCTGGGACTCTCGATGACGCTGATAGAGTCCTCGTCGATGTTGGCACCGGCTATTTCATCGAGGTACCCTCCTCCCTCTTTCTTCCTCCCTCCCTCCGTTTTTCCCTTCTCCCTTCTCCTCCTCCTCCTCCTCCTCCTCCTCCTTCCATTAGGCAATCAAATTAACTTACTTCCTACTTTGAAGCTAACTAGGATTAGGATCCCGTGCCTTCCCTTTCCTTGCTTTTGAATTGATGGTCCAGATCGAACTTTTCCAGCCCTTCACTCTCTAGACAATAATTTTGTTTATGTAACAGAAAACGATGGCCGAAGGCAAGGATTACTGCGAACGGAAAATCAATTTGCTCAAGTCCAATTTCGAGCAGCTCATTGAGGTACCTATCGCCGCATTCACTCCTTATCTAATCTCGCTGGGGATTTTTTATGTGGAGCATTGTTCTGGTTGGAGGCTTCATATTATGTTGTGTTATGTTATTACCATAAAGCTATTTCATTTACCTGCAGTTGCATGCGTAAGAAAGCTATTTCATTCACCCGTATTGTATTTGTGTGCGTGCATGCTTGCTGACAGACCAACAATACAAGCCGGAACTAAACGAAACACTAGCCTTAATCATCAACTGACTGACTGCTCAGAAGCAACTTTCTTAATAAATAGGGAATGCTGCTGAAAAAACAATATCCGATTGTGCAAGTACATTCTTTTCTTGCTGCTCCACCTCTACTTCCTGTCATTGTAGCACTACCTTTCTACATATCTCAAGGATCTTTTGGATGTTGGCTCTAAACTGGCAAGAAAAGAATGATATATATATATATATATAAAGGTTGATTCCAGCAAAACTAATGGAAGCTCGTCTATTCCATAGCATCGATATGCCACTGCTGACCATTTATCTAGATTGATATCTTTCCCACTGAATTGGTGTCATTTGAATTATTCTCCTCAAAGCAAGAGACCACACTAAGCTTAGTTCAGTTTTTGATAGTGATGTGTTCTTTCCTGCGGACTACTACTTAATAGATTACTTCTGTACACTAGCTATTATATTTAATAGTTATACTGAAACCTCCTAAGCTTTTCTTCAAATTTTCTTCCTAGTTTGCCCCATCCCAACAGCGGCAATAAAGAAGACACTTTACTGTTAAGCAAGAGGAGCAATCCCGAGTGCAGAACTTGGACTGTACATTTCAAATCGCCGACTTATGTTAAACACCACGCTCAAATCAATTAAAATTTACGCTGCCAAGATTTAATGATTGTAATTTAGAATATCATATCAAAATCAGAATAGCATTCTTCCAGTCTTGTTCCTGCTGCCAAATGAATGATTTACCTCAATGGTTCGATGAAAGCTGATTAGTCAATAGAACAACAACATCTATCGCAAATGCCTCCTCATCATGCTCCCTGCCTCTGACCTCTCTCTTCGAGGCCTCTGGAATGTTGTGGCCCAATTAAGCTTCGCTATCAGGTTGTTCGCACGCGAATCATTCGAATGTATTGTATCGCGGTAGTATGGCCGCCACATTGAGCTTCTTGTTTCGTTCCTGTGGTGAAATTCTAAGTAGATGGAATTAGAAAGGCTGTGAATGCTTTTCTGATCATTGTTTCAATGAAATTATTAATTGCAGGTGGCTTCTAAAAAGAAAAGCATAGCAGATGAGGCTGGAGCGGTCTTACAGGCAAAGTTGAAGCAGTTATCTCCTGCGTCATGATGAAGTATGTGTTCTATTAAATGGACCGTGGTCCAATCTACCTCAAAAGACTTGTGTTGGCAGAACCTGCTCAGTCAGACGGTCTCAAAACGATGCTCTTTCAGCTCTGTAATGTGTCAATTCCTTGGAGTCCATCACAGCAGTACCTCGGGCAGGTATTCCCACTCTTCAAACAGAGAGAGAGGGGTATCTAATCTAGCACTGCAGGGCTTGATCATGTGTCTGCGAGTCGAGTACTTCCTGGGTTTGTGCCATTCTGTTCCTATGAGTGTCATTGAACACTGTCTTTGTTATGTAAGTTGTGTTCCTTCTCTCTCACGTTTTAAGGAAGATTATTAGCTTCTCTCTCTCTTTTTTCCCGGCATATCAGCCCCCTGTTTAAAGCATGGGTTAATTTAATGAGGAGCTGGGAGATAATGATATATAGAGATTTCCCATAAGTCCTTGCTTAATAAAGTAAAGAAGATGGAGAATATCTAGAATTAGTAGGGATAATATTAATATAGCAAGTATATAGCAGCTGAGACACAAACAGTAGGGTGTTTTGTCAGCTCAGTTCTCTCGTTTTTCTTCTGTTGCTATTTGTTCGGAAGGAGAAGTTATTGGGTGATTCTACCTCAAGCACCAATCGAATTGTTTGGAATTAAGAACATGGTGTTAATCACTCGGATAAATGTCATAATTATTTTTTATTAAAGAATTTTTGTTGTAGGATCTTTCGTAACAATGGCTAATGATGAATTATTGGCGGGCCTACGGTTAATTAATTTCCATAATATCTTTTGTCTCGGTGTTTCCTTTTCAGCTAACTTTCCCTGCAACCAATTATCAAAGAGGCCAACCTAAATGGTTAGGCCTTGTTTGGTTAGCCTAACTTTCCTTTTCACGTTCGTAACAATGACTAATGATGAATTATTGTTTGTTTGTCTGTTGGAAAATGGGGGGGGGGGGGAAGAATGGTAGAAGACATCACAGAAAGAAAAGCAGCATTTGATTCCTTTGGAGAAAAACGACAGACGAAATTTGCAATGCCTCTAATGCGACGATACAAAAACTGCTTCCAACTCTGAGCAGTGAGTGCATCAACACCTCAAAGACATTCAACCTAGTACCGTATTAATATTATGCACAATAATTTCGAGGTGTGACTGTAGCCTAGATTGCAGCTTCAAGCTCCGCCGGCGGCATATGCCTCCGTTTGTTTGTTTGTTTAAGCTGACGAAAAGAAAAGCAGGGCAAGGCCAGGGGTGGGGAAATACAAGGTATTAGTTTATTGATGATTGCATGCAGGATCCCGACATGAATTTCCTTTCGCTGACCATACAATACCATAGTCCATTACCACAAACTATAAACTACAAAGGACTAGCAGGCATTATAAAAGAGAACCCTTCTGTGGCAAGCATCATGACATAGACAACCTTCCTTGTTCGGGTTCTCTTCTTTGCCAAGCATCAAGCTCCCTAGATTTCTATATATATATATATATATATATATATATATATATATGTTTCACATACTCAAAAGTCTTTTTATCTCTACCAATATTTCCAACCGCACAACCGTACCTGGACCGTACAGCAGCACCAACAGACTCCATCTCTTTCTCCTTCACTTCTGACTATCTGCCATCACTTTCTTCGTGGTGAAAACAAGACCATATGACACGGACGTGAAATACACCAACAGAGCTGGTGCAATTGCTCCAACTAGGATGAGAACCGTGTTTAACGAATACTTGCTCCCGCATGATAGTCTCCCCAGCTTGATCTGGACCACATCAACCATCGCTAGTAGCAAGAACAGGCACCCGCACATTGTCCCATATATCGACAGGTAGAAAGCTATGAGGCTGATCTTCTGTCGATGAGGATTTTTCAGGTCCTGCTTCTGGTAGATGTAGAGGAAGATCTTCACTGTCTTGGCCATAAAACCTGAGAACACGAAGCAGCTGAAGGATGCAATCTCGAAGGAGACAAGCCTCTTGCGCAGCCTAGTGTCCGAGTGGCACTCCGAGCGATCCTCGAGGCTCTGGATTTGGCCTGGAGTTGCTAAGGACAGCCCTACAAACACTGCCACTGTGAACAGAGAGTTTAAGCTCACGATATCATCCAGTACTTTCTGAAAATACTTCTTCTCATCCACCCTCTCCTCTTCGGTTTTGCTCCTGTAAATACCAAGAGAAATCACAGAAACAAATTAAGGCATAGAAGACAATTGAAGAACCCCTCGCATATGCGTATGCATATGGCTAGTTGAACTTCCAAATTTAACAGCTCATTCATGCATATGATGATAAACACAAGAGAGAGAGAGAGAGAGAGAGAGAGTCAGAGTCACAGAGGCCGACCCGTCCTCAGCCATGACGATTGCTCGTCTTTATTGATGTTAGCAGCTGAAGCTAAGGAGAGATCATTGGGTTTAATTTATATTGAATTTCTCGACCACGTGAATCTCAATAAGTATCTATCTTTCTTTACAGAAGTACCACAAGCAGTATTGTATATCATGTCAACTTCAGTATAATTGGTTAGCTTTCTTTCGCGATAAAAGACCAGAACAACTGCACATATAGAGGGCCACATCTTGCCAGCCAGCCACTACCATAAAGTGTCAAAACATTGTGATAGTAGACACCACCAAGATGCTAAAAGGTCAAGTTAATAGCTTTGTTGTTTTCCAATGAAAAACAAGGAACTCACTCGACCAAAGTCCTCAAGCTTTCTTAAAACTGCTCTGGTCTATCTATTGAGGTCTCCCGAAGATAAGTAAGCAGAGCAGCCAATGCCCATCTCAAGACCTCCAATATCGTATGTTTCTTTTCTTTTTCTATACATGGTTTGATTTGGAGAGGATGTGGATGGGAGATAATATTTATTCATTGCTATCAACACCACACCAGAATGCTCCTATATATGTTTCTTTCAGATGTAGCGAAAACTCCCATCTCATGTTCTCCTCTCCAGCATTCATTTTCATGGTATCATTTCCAGTTGATGTAATGTTTTCTTAGTCATCCTATTCCACTTTGGAGTCCATCCATCCCAATTGAGTTTATGGTCATGTTAACTTGTAGGCCTATGTCCTGTCCTGCTATGGCAAATCTGAGGTGAGAACTTGGTTGGTTAAATATCTTAGCTAGCTATTAGCATCAACTGAGTTTAGCAAAGGAACTGCCTGCATAGGCATAGGCATTGCCATGGCCTTTATCGCCATGGCCATTGCCATATTGTCATATTGCTACATTGCCATATTGCTATATTGCCATTACCATTGCCACGAGAAGATATATATATATATGAACTTATGAAAGAAGGCAGGCATAACCATAAATTGTGTCATGTTGACCAAAAGAGCTAGTGCATGCACAGGCATACGCATAGCCAAGCCATGCGATTGTTTGTGAGAAGATATATATATGATGAAGAACTCACATTAAGTACCTATGTTTCATTTTCAAATGGATGAAGCAGAATCAGATGAAATTCTAAGTACGTCTGACAATACAATACAATACAATACAATACCATACAATTCAAATGGGAATTCTACAACCCGAGTCGCCTTGCCTACATCTACCAATACTAGGCTATGCAAATGCAAATGCAAATGCAAATGCTAAAAAGAAATAAAAATACAAGTGCAGTGCAGCCAGCCAGCAGTCTGATTCTAACCTCTTTCCATCTCTAATTTAATTTAGGGTGATTGCTGCGCCTGTGCCTGTGAAGGAAGCTGGTCAATCGGAATCAGGAGGTGATGATATTGACGAGTCGACTACTGACGAGGATGAAACGATTGGGATGGCTGGCGGATCATGTTGTATAACGGAGGTTTCTGAGCTGGGTGGCCGCGTCTGATAGCGGTAGTTTCTGTGGGAGAAGAAGGTGCCATAAGTAACTAGACCTCGCCGGTCATAGTCATCGGAGCTGGGGTTTTCTTCTTCGCAGCACAGAACGCACTGCAGGATTTCAATTATGAACGACATATTGATGCTGATTCTGCCGCCCCTTCTTCTGCAACGGATCTGGAGTCGGTAAGTAAGTAACACTCACAGTCACAGTCACAGTCACAGTCACAGTCACACACCGCGCGACGCGATGTGCGGCCTTCCTTAGGTTGAGCTTCGTAATCCCTTCCTTTAATTATCAAAATAATGGTTGGAAGAGGAGAAGAGGTACCGCGTTGACTGCCTGTGCCCGTGGCCTTTGCTTGAGTTGAATTGAGTTGAGGCAACAGGCAAGGGGCAAGAAAGAAGAAGAATGATGACATGGGCATAATTTATTGGGCAGGTTGCAGCCCATCCCATCCCATCCCCATTGATATTATCCTGTCTGTCCGTACAACTCACCGTGGGCTGCACTGCACTGCACAGCACAGCAGGATTCTCATCTCATTGCTCGACGGGACGGACAGACGGACGGACTGACGATCATCGATCACGACATTACTTTGGCCGACGGTGGCGGTGGAATAATGCTCATCTGAGGTGGCAGATGAGGATACCGTCAAAGCTGAAAGAATCACTCACCTTCGCTATACCCGCCGGCGGCCGCTCCTCGAGGTCTGGATTCACATGTCCTTTCTCTTCATGCTCCTCTCTCTCCCTACCAAAAGATGCACCTGCTCTTGCTGCCCGTCTCTCTCGCGCTGCGGATTCCAAGTCGCTGCTTCTTGGGATGCAGCTGCATGCACAGATTACCAAGTGGGGATTCATCTCTGATATCTTCTCTCAGAATCAGCTCATCCTCATGTACACCAAGTGCTCGGCCCTGAAGTGCGGCCTCGAGGTGTTTGAGCAAATGCCTCACAGAAATCTCTTTTCTTGGACTTTGCTGCTCTCTGGCGCAGTGCAGGTTGGGGAGCTTGAACTAGGTCTGGTCCTCTTATCGGACATGACGAGACACAGGTTTTTGCCGAACGAGTTTGCCCTCGGCAGCGCTTTAAAGATATGCATCGATTTGAGTGCTTTTGAGATGGGCATGTCCATTCATGGTTACGCGGTGAAAATTGGGGTGGAAAGGAATCCGTTTGTCGGTAGTTCAATGTTGAACTTCTACTCTAGGCTAGGGTCCATAGAAGAAGCTGAGGCGGTATTCTGTTCTGTAAATAATCCTGATACTGGCTGTTGGAATGCTATGGCCGGAGCTTATGCCGATTGTGGTTTGGGTTTGAAAGCGGTGGAGTTAGTGTCTTTGATGCAAGCTAAGGGAGTTCACTTGGATGAATTTACCTTTGCAAATGCTCTCAAAGGCTGCTCGTTGGTTGGCTATGACAATTATGGAAGAGAGCTACATGGGCTTATTGTTTGTAGTGAGTTGGGATTCAGTACGTCAATCTCGAACACACTGCTCCATATGTACCTCAAAACTGGTAGAAAGGACTCTGCTTTGAAAGTCTTTAACATGATGCATGAGAAAGATATAATAACATGGAACACCATGTTTTCCTCTGTTAGAGATGATGCTAGAAGTCTAGTTCATCTGTTTCATAAGTTCATGTCGATGGAGATGAAGCCCAATAGTATTACCTTTTCAATCTTGTTAAGACGCTGTGGAGATATTTCTGATCTTAGCTTAGGGCTTCAGTTCTGTTGTCTTGTCTTGCAGTCTGGATTATTCAGTGACAGTAAAGTCACAAGATCACTGATCAACATGTTCTCTAATTGTGGAGCAATGTCTATGGCACATTCAATTTTCGACTGCATATCCTCAAAAAGCACCTGCGATGTGAATGAGTTAATTTCTGGGTACAATTTAACTCACTGTTACATGGAAGCCCTACGAGTATTTTGCCATTTGTCAGAGTTTGGTATTAAGGCCGACGAGTGTACTTTCTCCAGCATTTTAGAAAGTTGTTGCAGATCAGGAAACGAGAAAATGGGAAATAAAATTCATTGTGCTATCCTTAAGTTTGGTTTCTCATCTCATGGCTACATTTGCAGCTCATTAGTCAAACTTTATGCCACCGTAGGAAGACAAATTGATGCTTTTCGGTGCTTAAGGGAGCTCAAAAGATCAGATTTGACTTGCTGGGGTTCTCTGGTATCAACCCTAGTCCATCATGGCTGCAGTGATGAAGCCATGCATTCTATGAAGCGTTTAATGGAATCTGGGGATGATCCTGATGAGTTCATCTTGGGTAGTATATTTAATGGCTGTGCCAATATGTCTTCTTTGCATCAGACTAAGTCTGCTCATTCACTTGCTGTCAAGATGGGCCATGACACACATAGGTTTATTGCTAGTTCAGTTATTGATGCGTATGCAAAATGTGGAGATGTTCAAAGTGCTAGGATGGCTTTTGATCACTCATCTGATATCAAGGATGTGGTCATTTATAATTCCATGATTATGGGGTATGCCCATAATGGTCTTGTAGTGGAAGCTATGGAAATCTTTGATAAAATGAAGTTGGCAAATCTGCAGCTTAGCCAAGCTACCTTTGTGTCAGCGATATCAGCTTGTAGTCATATGGGTTTTCTTTATCAAGGCTGTCTCTTGTTTCAGTCGATGAAATCTGAGTATGGGATGGAACCATCTCCGGATATTTATGGTTGCATTGTTGATATGTTGTCCCGAAGCGGATATCTCGTCCATGCTAAAACTATGATTGAAGAAATGCCCTTTCCTCCATGGCCAGGAATATTGAGATCCTTGCTGAGTGGTTCTAGGGTTCATGGGAACATAGCTATAAGCAAATGGGCTTATGAGAAGCTACTTCAGTTGGTCCCTGAGAATGACGCCGCCCATATCTTGTTGTCAAGTGTTTACTCTGAAGCCGGTAGCTGGGAAGATGCTGCCTTCCTACAGAGAGACATGATTGACAAGGGTATCTCAAAATCCCCTGGGCATAGTTGGATCCAGATGCAGTAGAATTTTACTTGTTAGGCTGATCTCCGGTCAGAGCGGCTTCTGGAGATTGTGCTTTGAATTTTGCTGCCTGAAGACTGAATCTTCCATAGAACTCCAGTAAATTTTTTTTTGTCTGGTATTGTCTATTGTCCAAAAATCTCCTTTTCTTTCCCTTCTTCATGTTGTGGTTTTTCACCCATCACAAAGTTTTCATAATTGTTGCAGAGCCCACCGCGGTTCACCATTTCTAGTTGGCTTTCACAGAGTGATGTGAAGAAGACCACCAAATCCTTTTGGTGTATCAGTTGTTGCAGGTACTTGCTACAGTGATATCATGTCTGCTGGTAATGCCTTGAAGAGTCTTGCTCATGCACAAACTGATAATTTCTATTCTCTCCACCATGTAAATTGCGCATATATAGAAAATAATAAAATATTGCTGTTTGAAATGTTTTACTTGAAGGCCATGACAGTAGGGTCAAGATTTTTCTTGGGCCATGTAGGTCGAATTTTTTGGGCATAGTCCTGGTTCATACTTGGGTGTATGTCTGATTTCAACTTGTAATGGTATATCCTTGACATTAATTGGTTGCAGAGTAGAGGCACTGACTGAATGGGCTCCAAATAAGGCTACGACTTAACAGTTAATCCTTTGGACCTAAAGAGAGAGTTGTTCAGGAGTTGTCTGTTTCTCTAGGGGACGTTGCCAGCAACTGTTGACGCCTTGGAGACAAGCTCATCTCTCCTTCGCATCTGCACGCCCATCTCGGGGCTTTGACCAGTACAGTATTTTTGAAGGGTGAGAAAAATTACCCTAGATTTCTGCTCTGATTCTCAAGGTTACAACATATGAAGAAGGGGATCCTTATCTTTGTTTTTGATGTGCTAAAATGGTAGAAGTGTGGATCAGTCTTTGATCCTAGTCATGTTCTTACCTTTTCTGTGTTCTTATCCTCTCTGTGTTGACTGTTATTTAAGATGGTGTGTTTGTATTTGAATTTTAAAGTAACTAGCCATAGGAGACAGTTACTTAGCAGTTGTCTGTCTATTTATATGTAAGAAGTGATTGAATGGGGTCTGTAATGATGAAACGATAATGAATGAATTGTTCATCATCCACTCTATCTTCTGTTCTTCTCTATTTTCTGTGTTAAGTGTTGCATAACTGCAAGCACTGTGAATTCCTTCAAGAACAAGAAACTCCAGAGATTTCATTGCATTGAGAGTTTCAGAGATACAAGAGTGTGAGGATTCGAAATATAACATAAAATCTTCTATTCTTACAACTTAGTAATAATGACGAATTCTTCTCCTTTTCTTGTTAGCTAGTACCATCACTATACGTTATATGTAAACAGTGCATTACCATATAAACAGAGTCTCTAGTGGAGATTGCCATTACATCTGCACAAGAGACGGCCCGGGGAAGTGTAGCTCTGCAGCTTTCTTGGCTCTGAACAACAAATCATAACCATCACCTGACAATGGTAGGTTTCTTTCTGTGTCTTTCTCTGCCTTGTTTGTTTCAGTTGATGCTATCAGCAATGAGGCATCACATCCCTTCACAAAACAGAAAACCGTGCAAGAATTTTGTGCGAGAGAACCACCAAATGAGGTATTACCGACATGACACAGGGGCTTTGAGTTATGCCTTCTTCATTCCCTAGAGTTCAAAGCATACGAGAATGATTACTATATGATTTTGCTGGGCTTTTTGGCATGGGATTATTGTAGATCACATTCTAATTCCAATTGCTTCGCGCATGATCTTAAGAACAACCACGGGACCATAACCAAGTGAACCGCCATTTGGAGGAGTTGATATTTTGAATGTTGTTGTTAGATCCAGAGGAAGCCTACATGTAGGGGATACAATACAACAGAACTAATTGAATATAAAGGCAGGACTTGAGGCGAGCTTCTACAAAGCAGTCGTGCGTCAAGCTGCGAAAAGCCCCGGCAGTTGCTTCTGGAACTTCTTGGAATTTGTAAGCAGCTGCATTGAAGGGATCGCTTCACCATATGGCCAACTCTGTGAGTAGAAATCACGACTCGTATATGAGAAGATTATTATGTTACTAACTTATTAGGCACTCTTAATTCAAAGTCAAAGGCATCATCTTGTCCTGCTAGAACAAGTTTTGGTTCTCAATCCTCGACATTGAATGACCCAAAATCACGTCTAATCTCGCCCTCACTCCCAGTCTTTAACTCTGGTAAGGCTCAAGCTAACCATTGCCTTCGCAAAATACTTGAAAAAGATCCGGTTATGTGTCGCCATTAGATCCACATCATCCCCGGTCCTCATGTCAGAGATCAGCTCCTGGTAGCTCGCAAGCAGCCCCTTCCACACCTTAAGATTCCTGTGGTATGCATTATCGAATTACCAAGGAGTTGTCCCGTTGTTACTCACAGCAAGATGCTGGAAATTGGGATCCTTTGGGGGGCCTGCTGCACATAGGCCCAGGGCGTAGGTTCTTTCCATGATCGGGTCAATATCAAACGTTTTGTTGAAGTTGTGGATTTGGGACTTGAAGACTGGGGGTGACACCGATGGTGTGGGCCCCTGATAGGGCCACCGAGTCCACTTCTGCGAGCCCTTTGGATCGGAAGAGGGATAGAAGCTGAGTCACTGTATGGTTCACGTCCGGAAGGTTTCCAGCCACTCTTGAGGACTTAAGACACCAGCCCGTCTCTCCTCCCTTTCAGTACTTCCCACCATGGGTCTTCTCCTACCTGACCTTTTTAACATTCCAACAGTTAACTAAATTGGGTTAGTCAAGTAACATAATGCATGCATGCATGCACACATGCGCGCGCACCCACCGACCCACACACATATATATATATATATGTATGAGTATATATTATGTATTTCCAAGTTAACGAGTTCACGGGTGGCAATAGCCATGATATCTGCGAAAGAAACAACACCCGGGCACTGCAACTCCACCGCTTCCTTTGCCTTGAAGAATACACCCTACCCCAACGCCTGACAACGACCGGTTCATGTCTACATCCCTCTCTGCCTTATTCTGCTCTGCCGATGCTATCAATATCGATGCGTCGCATCCCTAGCTTGAGAGGTAATCCACTCAGAAAAATGCAGGAAAGAAGTGGGGAAAAGCTGCTGCGACAAGTCCAGAGAAGAGGTTGAATGTTGGCTATAAATTGAACTTCCAGCGGAGGTGTTGAGATCAGGAGTGAGGACCTCGACAAAGCAGTCGTGGAAGAAGATCTGGAGAGCACCACCAACCGTGGAAGGGATCCATGAAGCTTAGTACGAACAACATGGCGGATTATGGGCTCAAGTTCTTGACAAGTGTCCATGTAGTAATCATAGGTTAGGCGACCCTCTGATGCCAGGGATACTCCTGCTGTACAAGGAATCGAAACGAGCAAGAGAGTCAAGAAGAAGCAAAAACGATGCATTGTAAGTGAACATAAGATAAGACACACTGATGCTCCTGTCTATGATCTATTTGTACTGCAACTGTACTGATGATTCTGTGATGCGAAGAGAATCTCTTTAATCTCTCTCCCCCCCTCTAGTTGTCTTTCTATTGGCCTCGCTCTTAACCCATTTTCCCTTACAAAGACATTTTTCCACGTTCCGATTTCTTGCAGCGTTACATACATCAAGCTGTTTTTAGCTGGTTTGAGACAGAGAAGGGAAGAGAGTTAACTGGGATGGATGATTGTCCATCTGATATAGTCATTCAGAAAACTTTTAGACGAATCTCACTCATGCTCTGCAGATCAGGAGAATCATGTTGTCCTTTTCTTATTAATAATGAGTTCTGGGCATGTGCCTTCCTTGCAACTTACTTCCAATCATTTCAATCACCTCTCGTGGCCTGCGTATATTACATGTACCACCTCATGTTCACGTATCTTTTACCCTACATTTCGACGTAGCTCCTGTTCTACCTCGAAGTGACTGTTCGAAAACAGAAGAGGAAACTATTAATGCACCATTTGTAGTTTATGTTTTTGAGACCAAAATGCAGTAAATTAGGATTAAATGGTATTTGAGGGGACCCAAAAAAAGAAGATGCCTGAAATTGCCACAAAGGAGCAGATCATGTGTAATATGGTAAGGTGGTCGTATTCACAATCGATGATGCTGTTCAGAATTGCCAAGAGCTGCTCTTCGAACCTAAATGTCGATAAGAGAACTGAAATACACCAGTAGCCTATAAATAAGTCTTTCATTCTGAAAGAACGGCATTTATTCCCTTTCCAGGAAGAGACCACTACTAAGCATTAAGCGACAGCCTTCGTATGTGCCATCTCATAATCGCCTGGTAAAACCTCAGTGGCATCCCCCTTACTGCTCCCCTCAACTTCTTCAAAGTAGTCCTCGCGGGTGTTGCTCGCTAGCATGAGCGCAACGAGCCAGATAAGCATGGCATCCAGCGATAGGAAGGCCCCACCACCGAGAAGTCCCGTCTTAGCAGTCGGACATGAAGTGCTTTCCAAGGGGTGGACATTGTTGTTAATGTGAAGTTGCTCCATGATCGTGGGCCACAAAATTAGTGCTCCTCCTAATCCCACTAGTCCCCTGCAGATATACGATATTTCACACCAAGCATTCAGACCAAAGGGGATTGGCATTAACAGAGAATAGATAGATTTCTACAGTTATCTTCGTATCGAGCTATCTCATTCTCAATATGTCGCATTTCCAAATACATTAGTTATATCCCAAAGTCATAGACAAACTCCGAAAGAAGTACTGCGATCATGGACTGCATTAATTATAAGCATTCAAAAAAATCGTAGATTAGAATATTTGACCCTGTAACGGGTGAAAGTATGCTTACAGGGCGATGAGGAAGAACACCACGAAGCTCGTATTCTGGAACAAGGCAGATTGCGGGATGGACTTTCCCTTGTAAGGGTAAAACACGGACATAAAGCCCGCCACAGCACACGCGATAAGAAATGCGAAGGAGAGAGACCCCAAAACTACAGTCGGATCCGCCTTATACTTGCACACAGTAACACCTTTCATATCAATTGCTGTTCCTGCGGTTGGCTGTGAATCAAAAAAAAAAAAAGAGAGAGAGGAAAGGAGCACGGATGTTACATGAAAGAAAGTAGCAAAGATAGATGCGAACAAGGCAGCAAAGCATGAACTTGGAATATTTATTTATTTATTTTCTCCTTCATGATGCAGCAAAGATAATCTTTTGTAGGCTTGACAACATAAAGAGAGAGAGAAACTGAATAGATTTGAGAGGAGGGATGTTATCAAAAAGCAGTAGGTACACAACCAGGGGATAAAGAAATATGCAGCATATAATCAGAAAAGCACAAAGGCAAAGACCAATTGATGCAGATAAAAGAAATATGTAGTTTAGCAAACATATAATCAGAAAAAAAAAAAAAAACGAAGGCAAACCAATTGATAAAGAGATTAGATATACTTGCTCAGTCAAAGAAAGGAAATTAGGACGACGAAAGCAATTCATAAATTAGAACATAACATGGGGGATTAGAGAAGTCACCTTCTTATTCTCAGCAATCACTCCAAAGATGAATGACAGGACACCCAAAGTGGCCACGATCAAGGACATCTGTTTCATCGTAACAGCCATCTTGCTCCTCCTCCTCCTCCTAGACACACACACACACACACACACCAGGCATTATTTAAGCACATAACACACACAACTATGGCTATGAATTCATTCATTCTGCACCGAAACCAAACAAGGCCGTCAATCCAAGTCAATTTCATGGGGGTTTTGGAATTGGATGCACATCAAAGAGATCGTCCGTTTACTGAGAACATATTTTCATCTCATAAGCCAATTAGTATTCGAAGAACACGGAGGTCTATAAATTAGAGATCGACTCTTCGACATTCGAATATGGAAAAGAAACGATTTTTTTTTTTTTGCAGAGAATCGATTGGGATTGAGCTTCTAATGTGATGTGATGTGATTCCAAAGCAAATAACGAGCAAGAAGAAAGAGGCACGCCATGAATGAATAAAAGAGATGTCTACCTTTTGGTTTCGGTCCTATAGTATCGCCCAGCGCAGCCCCACACTCACACTCGCTGAAGAGTTACAGAGAGGATGACTGACTTCCTTCTCGATCTTGGGAAGAGAATGAATGAATGGGGTGTTGTAGTGTTAGGGTGTATAAGCAGCAAAGAAAAGCAGAGCGAGCTGCCAAAGAAATATACGGTTCTGAATCTTCTGATACTGATAATAAACACGGAGAGATAGAGAGAGAGTCAACTTCATCAGTATATAATAATATATCCGTAAATATTTTATTTTTTAATTTTCATTTTTAGTATTTTTGGGTGACGGAACGAATCCCCCCATTTTTAGGAACATCGGATTTCCGGTGATAGATTGCGCCTCCGTTCGCCCAATTTTGGGAACCTCCCCTGAAATATTGATATATATATATATATATATATATATATTTCAGTTACAAATATCGTTCTTTTTTAATTATTTATACATACATAAAAATTCTGAATGAACATTTTATCTACAATAAATAAAAGGATCCGTCGTCTAACATGATCTTCTTCTTCGTCTTCTTTCTATTTCTTTTCCCTCTCTTCAGTTACATATTAGAATTTTCCATAAAATTCCACTTTTTTATTAGCTGTATTTTCTTTTTTGGTGGGGGAAGGGGGCTTGGGAGGGAGGAGGGCAGTAGTTGGAATGTTAGCTGTTACGTGATAATATCCCTTTCAGCCATCTCCAATGTAACATGTTAATTTAGTCAACAAATATAAATGGTAACGTATTAATTCAATAATCTTTACCTTTTTTAGATTGTATAAGCATAAATATATATACATATGTACATATTATGCATATAAAGGGCGAAGGGATCTAATAAATAATTGATTAATTTGCGGTTAGGATTAAGTGGATAGTTGAACAAGATTAGTGTCAGCTAATAGATTGAGGATGTTTGTGATTTTGTAAAATAAATAAATGCATACATGAATGAAGATTAATTGAGCTAAATGCTAATCATAAAAAAATTGAATCCATCATATTAATCTCTCCCCCATATTTTTTTTTACCCATGAGACGTCAATTGTTGATTAAAAAATATATTTATATATATGAACGAATATATATGTAGAAATGATAGTGAGGCCATAGATTTTTCTTTCCCCTTTCCTTCCGTGGAACTCATTTGGTTCCCAGCGGCCAAATTGTGATAGTTATATACATATATGCTATAAAAAGATGAACAATTTGGCTGGCAACTTTCTTTAAATCTCATTATTATTAATCATTGATGAAGAAATTGTCATGGTAGCTAGATTTTACAGAAAATTAAAAGACGATAAGAGTTTGGTCTCACTTCCCAAAATAATGGACGAAACAATATGTGCGATGAACTTCGGACCTAGGCATATAAGGCATTGAATGAAAAAGTGTTGTCTATCTTCTCCTCGAATGTTCAAAAGATATGGAATGGGGTTCGCCTTGCTGAGTCGTGAAGGTTATGATAAATACAAATAAGTCGTTGTTCCCAAACTCAAAATGCTATATATCATGAAATTATTTATTTCTAAACAAACAAATTTAATTAATTTTAATTATAAATTATGATTGGTTGTTTAAAATTAATTATTGTCCAGTCCTCGTCCTCTTGCTTGCAGACAGGATTGCAGTCTCTCTTTTTCGATGAACCCAAAAGAAAATTATTATGCCGGCACAAAAAAACTAGCTAGTAAAAAGACACAAGCTGGGGACAGGTGCCATTCCAGTCAATTCGTTTGTTTGACTCCTACATGATTCCTTATTATCTCCGAATAGCAAGAGAAATCGATGAATGCTACAGCTCAAGTAAAACTGTCATAGCTATAAACCACAATAGTTATATATGATTGAACTTTACGTGTCGTGTAGCGTAAGAGGTTCGAAATCCACCAAAAATATTTTGTAATCGAGTCTTAACTCTCCGAATGAGAAATAATTTCAGTTAAACATAATTTCATAAGGAGAAGAAGAAAAGTACTCTCGAAGCCATAGATGACACTGAAATCTGATCAAGTAAAGAAACTCGTGGAGTATCAGTATTGGTGTTGGTATCATCGGCATCAATGGATATCAACATATCATTATAAAAAAGAGGCTCGATGGACTTCTTTCAGGTGCATGACCACGACGAACGGGTAAAGAAGAAAATTAGACTTAATGGTTCTGTCTATTGTACGATAACTTGGGTCCTTGTTCTCTTTGGGCCGTTCTTGTAGTGCTTAATTTCATTTCTAACATCGGCACCCTTTTTCGCTCATTCAGTCATGGGTGTCCGCAAGGTCAGTGCCCTTCCAAAAGTCATAGCAATACGCTGATCAGTTCAGTATCGCTCCAAAAGCTGAGGCTAAGCTGACTGCAGTCTATCGTGTGATGCTAATCCCGACGAAGCTGGACACCTCAGTAGGAATTATCTAATTAGTCACTTACCAGATTCTATCAGCCGTCTTCCCAAGCTATAAAGACTTCACTTGGAGGATTGCGTACTCTTCCAGATACGCCCCCGAGCTTATGCTCCCTGTTTGCAGGTAATTGCACTTACACTGGAACAGATACTATCAGTCTCGAATGCCACTCACTTAGGCCTCGTGAACTGCAGCAGACTAGCAGAGATATCTGGCTCAGATAACTGGGGAACTTCAGCTTCAGCGATTTTGCACGATTCCCCACAAACCATAAGCTTGCAGGGGTGCAAGAGCTTGTCCACCAAGTTTAAAGAGTTCATCTCAGAGGTAGGTTAGTATTTTCTTCTTTCATGTATATCTTCAATGTATGTATATATGTATTTTCTCACGAGATGAAATGGTTGTAATCGACTGTCTTTCTGAACTGTACCAAAGTAGTTAAAAATTGCAATGTTTCTGTGAGCAGGATCAATTTGGAAATAACCAGGCGCAGAGTTGGTCTCCGGGGAGTGAGATTCCGGACCGATTTAGCTGCAAGAGCAAGGGTCCTTCGCTATCTTTCAGATTGCCTCCGACTCCGTTGAGCAAACTGCAGGATCCAATCACTCTGTGCGTGGTGCAAGAATCGAAAGACAAAGAAGGCCAATATGTATCCACGATTTATAACATTAACCGTTAATGTAAGAAGTGGAAGAGAGGTGGTGTGCTACTGAGGCGCTAGCTACATTAATATTGCAGACCCACCTGAAAGATCATGTCTGGGTTTACCACGTGGAACATCTCATGTCTGGGTTTTTATTCATATCTGATCACAGTTCATGGGGCACCTGAAGATCCTTAACCTCAATCATTCACAATTCCTGACCAAAACGCCAGAATTCATCAAATTTCCGAATCTCAAGGAACTGATTCTAGAGGACGGCACAGAGCTGAAAGAACTACACTTTCACCGAGACTGCAAAAACTGACTTAATAGACTGCAACCTATAATATCGGATGATCCTCTTAGCTGCATCAGGAGCTTAGAGTCCCTGGAAATTTTAGACCTCCAGAGAAATAATTTTGCCGATTAGCAAGTTTTATTAGTTGTCTTCCTAATCTCCGTGAAGTTATGCTGGACTACTGCATGAAGCTTGAATCACTTGAATTAACTTTACAGGGCATCTGTCGATTGCAGAACATTGAACCTTGCTTTTCAATTTTGGGATTATCACCATAACTTCTGCTCTTCATTTCCTTGTACAGGACTGGCAGGGAAGTGGTTTAGTCCAATTCATTATACCAGGGAGCCACATTCCCGAGCGTGGTTCAATTATCAGACCAGGCACCATTCATTATCTCTCCGAATGCCTTCTTGTCAAGGCTGCAAGCCAAAAACAATTACTGTATGCATTGTGTATGCGTCTGACATGAAACCTGAATACATGCTGGACTTTCATCTATTCTGGCCATTTCCAGTGCTTGCCATCATCAGCCACAACACGGGATCGAGACACTCCCCCCCATAGGACGGCCGCTTGCAAAGGCGCAGACTACAAGGATATGGAAGTGGAGGTGACAGTAGATTCTGGTAGTTTTTGGATTGTTAATTAAGGAGCTCGGCGTTCACCTGAGAAGGCAGATCTGCACGAACTGTCAGTTATCATCTTGCTCAACCAATCTAGTGCTTGAACTTGAAGGCAAGGACCTTGTAAACAATTTGAAGAGAGCCAATGATGATGTTGAAGCTAGCTGATCCTGGGCATGGCTTGTAGATGTACGAGGAGCGCCCGACAATCTAATTAAATGAATGAGGGCATGAGTCTTCTACACTCATACTGTAATGACTGATATATGAATGGAGCTACGAAACATGACCGAGTCTGAAATGGCCTGAAATGAGCTGATAGTAATGTCTTGTCTACTGGACTTGTCCTACTCTCTCTCTCTCTGTTTTTTTTTTATTGGGAAGTGCAAAGCAACACCTTTTTCATCTGTCATGAGCTTCACGACACAGTTCTGCACATTATAAGGGAAAGGTGTATCGCCAAGAGTTTTTGGGAGTCTATCCTCCCATCAGGGGAAGGTGCATCCTTTTTCGATGACCCCATCGATTCTTGGCTTCCGACAAACTGCTTATCCACCTGAGCTTGTCATCTCGGCATACGTTGGGGAATCATCTTCAACATTGCCATGTGGAATCTGTGGAAACATAGGAATTCCCTGCTGTTCTCCCAAAGAGCTCTCCATCCCGATCTTAAACAACTGGTTCTACAACTCGCTGCTGAGTTTTATGCTACCATGGAACCTGTTTCTAGACAGAAATCGAGCCAAATCTCGGTCATATGGACGCCACCACCCCAAGACTTCTTCAAGCTGAATTCTGATGGCTCGAGTCGAGGAAGCACAAGTGCAGCTGGGGCTGGGGGAGTTATCAGAGATGCCCATGGTCGTTTTGTTTATCGGCTATACCATGAATCTGGGAGTCACAGCGAGTGTGGTTACCGAACTTTGTGGCCTTCGACAGGGGCTTCATCTTGCACTTGACATTGGGATCCATAGACTTTGTGTTGATATTGATGCCACCTTACTGTTGGATTGGATTTGGGGTCGAGGTTGCTCCAACCTTTGGCTAAAACTAAAACCACTTGTCGAGTATTGCAGGATGCTTATCGAGCAATTTATGGTGATTGCACCGAGACATATCTTCCGGGAAGCAAATTGCCTGTGCGAATGGCAGGAATTTCAGCAACAGAATTATCTGTTTTTCATTCTGTGCCTTCCATTTTAGACCTACTGTTGCTTAAAGGATGTTACGGGTTTTCCTAGGCCACGTACTGTACTGTACTGAACTCTACTGTTCCTTAAGCTACAAGATCTCCGTCTCTTACAAATTTTTTTTTATAAAAATAAAAAGTAAAAATCGTTCGGGGTGCAGATTGGTTTCAAATGCAGAAGTTCAGGGGGTCAAAGCATAAATAAATACAATTTTCCTTTTAACTGTGATTGTGTGTGTGTGCGTGTGTGTGTGTGTGTGTTGGGGTCGCGACGAAGGCAGGTCGTGCGTCAGAGTCAAACCAACTTCTCTTCTCTGCCTCCTCTCGTTCCTCTCCCGCGCGTTCTCAGACAGATTCGCCCATACCACTTCTCTTTCTCCTCTCCCTCCTCTCCCCGTGCGTCAGAGTCAAACACCTCTCTCTCTCTCTCTCTCTCTCTCTCTCTCTCTCTCATCAAATCTTTTCGTAGATCTGAAACCCTAGCGACCTTCATTCGCCGCTTCGCGCGCAGATCTTCTTTCCCCCGCACCATCACCGTCTGCAGCCCTTCATGTCCACCTGAGATGGGCAGATTCTCCATCATCATATACATCACGGTAGCCCTGCTTCTCCTCCTGCTCGTCTCCCGTTCCCCCCAGAAATCCTCTCACCACGGACGCCACCACCACCGCCGCCTCAAGCTCCGTTCCAACTTCACCTTCAAGGCGGATCCGGCCCAATACCACCACGAGCCTGTGCCTTTTGACCCCCTCGTGGCGGAGCTCGAGCGTCACCGTGAGAACAAGCACTGGGAGAGGCAATACTTTGAGCATTCTCACCCTGAGTTCGTCCATTCCGCGGATTCGGCCCCCGGCGAAGAGTCGCAGCCTGAATGGGAGGAGTTCATGGATGCGGAAGATTACTTGAACGACGAGGAGAAGTTCAATATCACCAATAGGTTGGTTCCCCTCTTTCCATTGCTTTGCTTGGCCAAGTTCCTCTGTCAGATGCCGCTGAATGAAAACTTCCAATTTTTGAGTGCGTGTTTGCCGTACAATGGTCACCTAAGTCTTTATGCTTCAGGTCAGTTCATGCCTAGTACCGAGGGGATGGGGGCATTATTGAGTTCACTTTTACAACACATGATGTTTCTGAGCTTGGAAAACTATCAATCTCTTTCATCACTAAAATATGTTGTTCATTTGGTTTGGACAGGATGCCTATCATTCACTTGGACAGTAATAGTAGATTGCATACCTCTAATCTTCCCTTTACTTAGATTTTCACAGATATATTGACCGTGATTTATGTTCTTCTATCTTGCTTCGCTGGATTGGTTTTATGAAAGCTGAAAGCCTGCGTAAATGAAGTTTATCTAGTGATATTACGAGTAGCTTTCTGCTAAAAAAGAATCATCTCAATATTCACGTCACTACTAAATTGTGCTAAACTTCTGCTTAGAGCACATTTTTCTCTTTTTCTTTTTTGTTTTTGCATGCACGAAAAATGAACAAGATTTCATCCTTGTAATGTTTTGAGGTGATGTAAGGATTGCATCGTAATTTATGTTAGTTACATATTGTTAAGCTGAGTAAAGATTATTGGGTGCTTAGGTTGGTGTTGCTATTTCCGAAGATCGATGTAGATCCAGCAGATGGGTTTGTGACTGAGAATGAATTAACTGAATGGAACTTGCAGCAAGCTGAGAGGGAGGTGATGCATAGAACTCAGAGGGAGATGGAGCTCCATGACAAGAATCGAGATGGACATGTTTCGTTTGCAGAGTATGAGCCTCCCGGTTGGGTTCAGAATTCAGGTCAACATTCTCTCCTTTCCTCCTCTCCCCTTCTCCATTTCTCCCATCCCTCCTCTCATTCTGTCTCAAGAATGAATAAAAAGCTGTGACCTTCATGGCATAATTTGTGAGAATATTGTCATTTAAGCATATGAAAATTGTAGTCACTCTAAAGAAATGAATATTCCACCATATTTACCCGATTAATAGGAAAGAATCCATGTTACTTTGAAGAGATTTGCCTGCACAGCAGGGCATTATAAGTTAATTTTTTGACCATATGTAAAGATTTATATTTTTAAAGGTTCCTCTGTTAGCCTCTCTCAGTAGACTGCCCTGAAATGGGACAAGGCATTTGTATTGCTATAAACCATATGGTTGGGATTCTAATTGTCATAAAGCATATGCAAGGATTCTGGACTTTCAATTATGTAACTGTATATCCAAAAACGAGAAAATAGGTCCAGTATATGCTTATGATAAATCTAGGAGATTGTACACTCTTTTTTTTTTTCCCCCGTCAGCACTATTATTTCTCCTTAATCTTTATTCTGGACTTACCAAGTAATCTCTCATTGTTGGGCAGATAATGATACTTTTGGGTATGATATGGGCTGGTGGAAAGAGGAACATTTCAATGCCTCAGATGCTGATGGAGATGGTCTGCTAAATATAGCTGAGTTTAATGAGTAAGCCTAATGCATTTCAATTTATTACTTGGGAACTAGAGATGAGTTAGTGCTAATGATTTAACTTTTTTTCTTTTTTTTTAAATTAATATGATGGCACAGTTTTCTGCACCCAGCAGACAGCAAAAATCAAAAGCTTCTGCAGTGGTTGTGCAAAGAGGAAGTAAGGTAACTTTCATCCATCTTGATCATATATGTTTTGAGTTCTCTTCTGATCGTGATCAATGGATTCATTTGGTCTTTATTCAGCAAGGGCAAAAATATTAGATTTGCACTAGGTCTTTTTCTTTATCTGCTGTGCCATTAGCTTCCCTGGGAAGTGGGAATTGTCTGATGTATCTGTACCAGGGGAGAGCTCCACAATTGCTCCAATACCCGTTTTTCAGTTGTTTTCCTTGTCAAAGTTTTTATATATGTGTCGTATGTTTATATATGTTTATATTTACCCACTAATATGAGTTTTCTACTTCAGAAAGTATTAGTAATGCTTAGTGAAGGGCTTCTTATTCTTACTAAAAGTTTTTTTGGCATTTTTAGTCATCTCTCTTCTTGAGGTCATTATTTAGTTTATTTTCGTCCCTTAGGCTCATTCTCTGAAGGATTTAATCATGCATAGGTGCTTTGCTTCTCAGTACTCGTTGAATTTACTGTTTATCTTGAGAGTTGGACCTTTCATTTTAGCAATTGAGTTATTATCGACTATGATGCGAATGCCTTTAAACAGGAGTTGCTTTTGCTGTCATCTGGTGGTTTGTCTATTAAGCAGTGTCATCCTTGTGCTTTTGATTTGCATGCCTAGGCCACAAAATGGTAATAGCCTATTGTCCTTGCTTTGGTCGGTTTCACATTGCCCTTCTGGCCTGCAGGGAAAGAGATTCAGATAAAGATGGGAAGGTCAACTTCAAAGAATTCTTTCATGGGCTCTTTGACTTGGTTAGGAACTATGATGAGGAAAACCAAAATTCCTCTGATTCCGATGATTCAACAGAGGCTCCAGCTACAGAGGCTCCAGCCAAAATATTGTTTTCTCAGCTTGAAAAAGATGGTGATGGGTACTGAAGATGATTTTTCTTCAACATCCTTTTTCACTTGTAATGTTCTTAGTTCTTTCTGATGTTATCCACTTCCTGTCTCCTCTTGGCAGATACTTGACAGATGACGAACTGCTACCTATCATCGGGAAACTTCATCCGTCTGAACGATATTATGCGAAACAGCAAGCAGATTACGTCATATCACAGGCATAAAATTGTATTATTATCACATTGCTAACGTTGGATCTTATTTACTCTCTTGTGCCAAAACAACACTATAGAATCTATTTACTCCCAGTTGTCTTGCTCTGTAAGTGCAGAGTTTGTTTTGTACAACAGTCTTTTTAATCCGTAAATGTTTATTTACTTTATTTGAAGACATTAAACTGGTAAACCTATGGATGCTGATGATATTTTCATGTGCTGGTAGGAAACAAAGTAGGTTTTTATTTTACTTGCGCTGCTTGGTTTCACCTTGAATACTTCATTCTTCATGCAGGCGGATAGCAATAAAGATGGCCGACTAACGTTGACAGAGATGATTGAGAATCCATATGTGTTTTACAGTGCTGTTTTCAATGACGAAGATGAGGAGTATGACTACCATGATGAGTTCCGTTAATTTTAGTAGGTAAGTAAGACCAACACATTAGTACCACATATTTCTTTTTAATACTCCTATCTCTATTATTACATTATTCTTTTTGTTTTTTTTTTGTTTTTTGGGTCACATCAGCTGATGTAACTGATAGCATTGCATTTGGCTATACTTTCCACTCCCCTCTTAGAGAGAGTCTGCGACAATTTGAAGTTCATTCCAGTGAGTTCTGTTCAGACCTGCGGTGACATGCTAATATGCACTTTCTTCTGCTTATATGTATTTTGATTAATTCGTCCATCTTTCTTTGCAGAACATGGGTATCGGTCAATTGTTCCACTTACAGAGAGAGTGATGTTATAGTGCGAGGTTTTATGGAAGTCTTGAAGTTGGAATTAATGTTTGTTCTCGTGTTTATTCTGTTCTGGGCATTCTACCGCGATGGATACAAGTGGTTAGAAAATGATATGGGTTTGTATTTCCACTCACGTGAACTCTGGTTTGTGCTAAGCCCCTACCTCTTTTGAATTCCCCATATTTGCCACCAAGAATTTAGTTAGTCACTGGGGAATTCTTCTCTCAGTGTGAACATGTGGATTCTGTGTGGACCTTGGATGCCCGAGGTTGTGGCCGATTGGGCCATGGAGATACCATGTTAACGCCCAGTGGGGCTCCAACATTTTTATACCTATTGGGCATTGGTGACATCTCCCATCTTTTTGCCTGCTGTTTAGAAGGTGCAAAATATACGGGGAACTAACACAAAGAGGCCAATTGTGTGAATCTGGTATATCTTTTCTGTCGAGGTTGTGTAATCATCTATTGTTGGCTGTCAGCTCATGATCCTGTCCTGACTAGCCTGAAATTCCTGCAGTTGGCTGGATTATACCTTGGTCCATGGTGCTTGCTAGCAGCCAAGCCTGGCCCAGAGGAGATAGAATATGGGCCTGCGAATTTCGCCCATCAATTTATATAGGCATACGGCTTTACAGGGTGTGTTCTAGCTGGCCCACGCAAGACCCAACCCTTTTTAAGTCGGATATTTACGTGAAAAATGTTTCCCGATAACAGTCCAAAGGCCACTAAACAGTGTGTCAAGCCAAATGGATTTCAGCATTAGCGCTACCTACCCTCAGTGGGCCTAAGCATTGGGCCTTCATAGGTCATAAACTGGCTTCAATATGCTTTTGAACAAATGGGCCTCGCAAGTTGTCTGCAGGCCGAGTGCGCCTCTGTTTTCAATAAGATTGCGTTTTCCCATTATCATGGGGAGCATTTTCCACGAAAACTTTTTCCAGGAAAACGTGTCCTGTAAATGTAATAGTGAAAATGTGGTTTTCCTGGAAAACGTTTTCAAAGGAAATGTGCTAGTGAACGTTTTCCTCGAAAACATTATAGCACATGTTCTCCTGGAAAAGTGAAGATGCGTTTTCCAGGAAAACGACGGCGAAGAAATTGTGCTTGTGAATATTTAACAGGGAAATGCATTTTCCTCGCAAATGGAGGCTCATTGGGCCTCGATGGGAGATGACTAAGGCTTGCCCATTAATAAGCTATTTATGCTACAGAACGAGGCTGAGGGTCATTGGGCAGGCAAATGTGTTGAGCCCATTAAGGTCCAACACTCTGGCCCTGCGTAACATAATGCTGAGAACCATTGGATCTCACAGTGACCCTCCACACGTCTTGGACCAAAGTCTTTCAGCCCAACTGGAGAGGCAACTTAGATAATGATCCACCATGACATCCAAATCCATCTGGGCCCAACAGCTAGTAGTTTTGTGCACCTTGAGCGTGCATGTACAAACAGAGACTTAACTGGTACACTAAACCTGAGACCCGGCATTTATGATTCAACCCCTAGCTATCCTAACACTACGGGAGTTTTTTAGGGAGAGGAGAGGAGAGGAAATCGACGAAAATGAACTCCCTTGTTTGAGAGTAATTAACGAGAGAGATGAGAGAAGAGGAGCGAAGAGAATATATATACATATATATATTATACAAGTTAAAAAATTATTGCAAGAGAATTGTGCAGAAAAGGAAGTAAAAAATACACGACTTCCTCCAAATTCCCCAATTTGGAGGGTTATGAATTTCTTAACAATGAAGGAAAATGGAGGGAGGGTGTTTCCCTCCTTTCCCCTCCCTCAAACAAATCTCCCAAACCAGGGAGAAGGCTCACCCTCCAAATCCTTTCCCACCCTCTCCCTCCAAAAAAAACACAACGTAAATCTCCATCAGTAGTACACCTAATGCAGCACCAAAAAGGCAGCAGAGTAATATCTGCTAAGGCCGTCCATTAATATATCACATGTGAAAGAGTATCAATTTCGGCCAACAGCTCAGACTAGTCCGGCATCAATTTTCATGTCATGCACAAGAGGTTCAGCTTACATTACACAAACAGATTACGGGTCTTACTATACAGATTACTGCAATCAAACAGCCTTGGGCCATTATCTTGCACATGCGATCACATATAGAAACATTCAGTAGTGAGCTCAGGCCCAGCCCCATGCGCATCCCATCATCACATAACCTTTCTTCAATAAGTCCATCTACAATGGCATATCAAACCTTCTCGCATTTCAAATGCTCATGGTCAAAGTAGAAGACCAAATGCGTATCCACATATAGGCACGCAGAATGACTGCTATGATGAGCATCGGTAATCATTACCCGGTTTTATAGCAAATTAGAGAGAGTTCAGAAGATAATTACCATCTCACAGGGGACTGAACGGCTCCTGCTTTTGAATTTAACATCATTCAAGTATTTCCACCATCTGCAAGGCACACAAAATATTTTGTTATGCAAGTGTCACCGCAAAAACAATCTGGGGAAATGAGCATGTTCACGCAATGAGCTTTTGCGATAATAATACTTGACGCAATATTCAACATCATTCAAGTGTTGGCTGACTTGTTCAAGTGGGAACTCAGCACGGTGACGCAATGAACTTCTTTTACAATCAGGACAGAAGAAGGGATGTCATCAAATTGCCCTCAATACCTTAAGGAATGAAAAACTATAATCGAATTGCCATGCACAAGTGTAATAGATCATACGCGCAATTTATTTCCACCTCACTTTCATTGCACCGTATAAAATGCAATCTAGACTGAGGAGTAAAGCCACCAAAAGCTTCTATAAGCCGATTTATGTAGCCGACATTCTATAGATTGGTTGAACTGATTCTAAACAATTGCATATATACCACTTTTACTTTGAATGAAATTTATGGTACTACTATAAGTATCAGCCATGATATCCAAACTTAAAATAATAGCCTCTAGTTTCAGTCACAGTTCTGCTATCCTTCAGGTGTTTTTCACAACTGATGCAGGGGGAACTTCCAAAAGGTGAAAATTTTTGGAATTTTGTTAATTGTGTCAGGACTGAGAATGTATAAAAACAACTTCTGGAACAGGTTTGATTGAGTTGAGGAATTTCCATAGCATCATAGGCGCAGAAGAAATCAATAGGATTGGTTTTTATCAATACAAGGGAAAGAAGCCAATGGTATAGATAGCATTATGCATCAACAGAAAATTAATATTTTTTTTCCAAACTATATCATTATCAAACCCGGTATCATTCATTGTTCGTCTAATCAGAGTTCTTTGGATAGAATAATAGATCAGAAGATCACTTCAGAGGATTTGAATCTGAGATGACCGCTAGCTGAGAAATTCATAAGAAGACTAAATCGGCAACAGTGCAGAGAAATGATTGAGGGCAGAGAAATCAATTCTGTATGGAATGCTCACAGTATATCATCCTAAACCCTTATCTTCTTCAAGTTCAGTAGACTAATCAAATAGCAAGAACCAGCAATAATAATCGGGCGCTTATCAATTCAGTATGTACAGGACATTGGTGTAAACCTATTAGTAATGATCAAGATCTAGTAAGAGCACTTAAAAAGAGCAATTGCATTCTCTTAATGTCTATAGTAGACCAATGACCTTGGAATTTCATGGCTATGTTCTATAGATTTCCCTCGTTTCATCCATTTTCCCAGCATCAAAGTCAGCTGAATGTAGTTGCACAGATAGTATATACTCTGCCTATTTTTCTTTTGGCATCGTCATTTGCTTTTGTGACGAGTGAGCAACTGTGAGGCGTTTTGGCCTAATGGTGAAATGAAATCATTCAGTCATCTAAACAAGAGAATGCGAAAATCCTGAGCATTAGAGTGCAAAAATTTCAATCAGTAAAAGAAAAGCAAGCCTGCAGCAAGGCCAAGCCAATCATACAAGTGCGAAACAGCAACCATCAAGTGGACTTGCATTCGTTATGTGTGTAATGCAGCATGCCACAGAATTAGCGATGACATACATTATCAGGAAGAAAAGGCAAGAGGTGATGAAGATAGAGCGTACCACTTAGGATTTCCCCTCTGGCGTGGTCTATTCTCCGTCCTCTTGGCTTTGTCGTGAGAATCGCCTGCGTCATCATCGTCGCTGCTGCTGGTTTCAAGGTCGCTATCCTCATCCTCGTCATCGTCACGAGGCTCTTCGTCAAACGGAGGAGAGGGATCGAGACGCGCAGCGTCCTTGGCCCATTGGATGATCTTCTCGACTTCATCCTCCTCATCGTCAGGGTTCGAACAGCTAGGGTCTCGACCTCGGCCGTCGCAAGCGAGCGATGACCCTGAGGGAACCAGGTTCGTGGAAGCCACAGAAGGAGAAGATGATGAGGACGAGGAAGGATGAAGGGAACCTCTGAGAGCGGCGAATCGAGCAGAGAGATCATCGGCCAGGACGGTCTTCAGCTCGTCGTCAACTTGAGGCGGAGGAGGTGAGGGTTTTGGTCGCGAGAGGGATGGAGCGGGCGGAGGAGATTTGAGAGATTGGAAGCGGCGGGAGAGATCGGGATCGAGCGAATGAGAAGCAGAGCGGGCAACGTGGGAGTTGAGGGAAAGCTTCAAAAGGACATCGTCGTGCGCGGCCTGCAGAAGCTGCTCCACTTCGTCCATACCTGACGGCGACTGTGCTGTGTTCGCCTTCCTCATCTTGATTCTCCACGACGACGGACGACGGCGACTCTGCTACTGCTCGTATATGAATAATACGATGATGCCCTGCTGTGGAGGACTGGTCTGGTCTGGTCGTTGTCTGCCTTCCTCATCACCATGGCAATGGCATCGCCATCATCACGTTGTTCTAATGGCCAAGAGAATCGGAGAAATGACCTGTGAAATCTCTCCTCTCCTGTCTGAGGTCTGGGTGCGTGCGGTGGTAGCTTTTTGTGGCTGGCGGGCCCCATACCCTGGGCCTTCAAATGCCAAGGGGGCTCAGCATTGGAATAAAGAGGAGGCTCGGCCCAAATTCCCAAAGCCCAATAGCAATAACCCAAAGCTTTGTCCTGTCCAATCCATGACATGTCCATCAAATCAAGTAAGCCGTTTGAAGCCCAGCCCCGGAAAAGGCCCATCCATCTAGATCACCTTGCTCGCAAAGCTCACTCATCTAATCTTGTCCTTCGTTATGTTCGGAGGTCACTCTCGACCTCAAATCCACTTGATCAAATATTCACAAGTTGGGTACTATTTTTACCTGTTCAAATAAAAGTTGTCCGTGAAATGGAAAGATTGTGATAATTGAGGTTGCATATATCATACCCGATATGGATATCAACATCTGACAGGAAATTATATTCAATGGCCCACAAGACCACCTTATGATAATGGGATGGCTCGCCAGGAACTTAAAACCATTACTAGCAAGAAGCAAGCTTTACCAGAAACGAAGCAAGGTGATAGCAAATGTTGAAACTCTTCATAACCAGGAGGATTAAACTTAAACCCACCAAGTAAGACCTCTATTAGAAGCTAAAGCTCCATTAGAAAGTAAACTAACAAATCCTGGGAGCTTCAAAATAATACCCACTAACAGCTAGCTCTATTGAGGGAGTGTCAACCACAGACCCATTTGAAATGCTCTGCTCAAATTGAACAAATATTATTCTGGTGATTCTCAAACAAGAACAGTAAATTGGCCGGAGAAAACCCACAGAGCTTTGAGCAAAAGGGAACACGTGAAAACCACCAAATGGCACTTTAGCACCCGAAACTCATTGTCCCACAGTAAGCCCAAAGCCAAATTTGTAGTCCTTCTTCTTATGGTCTAACTGCAAGTTTTTCAACCGAAATCACAGTTATCAGGCAGCTCAAGTATTAAGACAAAGAATAAACTGCAATTACTCCAAACACGGTCATACTCGATCACCTAATACTATCAGTGAAGTATTTATCAGCTATAAAAGAAGCATTATTTGATAAAACAATAAAATTTGATGCGTCTCTCATGTACTTTTAGGAGTAGCCTTGTCAGAATTAGAAGCATAACGGCATAATGAAGCAGTTGAACAGATACACTGTCTACTATCGATTATTATTATGACAATAAGAGGGGGAACAATTAACTTAATAACTGGCATTTTAATTGCTAAGCTCTCAATGATGAATCAAAATAAACCTAAAGCCTAACCAGCTGTGACCATGACCAATCAACCAACTATAGCCCCACTAAAAGGGAAGTCAAGAGATTAAGCAACTTTCTCAGTTAAGTAGCCTCTCAAAGGAGTTTAAGAAAATTATTGACCAGCACTAGCAAAAGAAATCCATACCTCAGCCGAGAGGATAAAATTAAGACCCATATTTAACCGCTCTTCAAGGTAAGCAGCCACACAACCATTAGAATCAATCTTCCCTCTAAGACGAGCCTGAAACAATTCAAGGCCGAGTCATTTTAGGAAAGAGAAGACTTAATTGACAAATTCTGTAGCACGAACATGTTTTGTTCAAGCGTAGTTGGTAAATCTGTGGTTCCTTTAATTTAAAGCAAAAGGTAGATATGCTGCTTACTGCCAAAAAGAGATGGTTCTCACTCACAAATTAAGTTTCCATTACAATCAAGATAAAAATTGAGTTACGATGATATGTAGCACAAGAAACACACGCCACATATCTCTGGGGTCTAATTGAGAAAAAACAATGCAAACACGTAATAAACCTATAAAATAAGAAATAAGGATGATCGCTAATGCCAACATAATACTAAACTATTGATAACATTCATTTTGCATATGCATGTAAGACTATCTCCAATCACTAATGATTAACATGTATAACTATATACCTGTCTAAGAATGTAATCATATCCAACACTTGCTGTGACATCTCTTGACAAATAGTTGTACATGAAGTCTGATGCTAGAGAGACCTGCAGCCAGCGGAAAGACCTGAGAAACTCATCGTATAAGTGATCATAAAACATGCTCCAGAAAAGCTAACTTCTTCACCTTTTCAGACACCTTCTGCACATAGCTCAAGGCAACCATACCAGTGCTAGCAACTTGCCCAGTGGCAACCTAATTGTGAAACAAAATATACGGGAGACAGTCGGGATACCCATGAGTTAAAATATGTATTCTCCAAAATGTAGAACCATATCGAGCGGAAAAGCCAAAGTAAATGGTCAGCGTATCACCTTTTATATTTTATATTTACTACGTACCTCTCATAAGAATTACATCTCGACCAAAGATATTGGAAAAAAAATGATGCAGAGAGGTATTTCAGAAGTTTGAACTGACTGCCAGCTATATGGCAAATAAAAACACCTAAATGGAAAGCTGAAGCTATTTTCCAAATTTTAAGAAATATATGGCAAACCAACATGTTTCTTGTAGGTGATGCTTTTTCACAAACTCTGTACAGATCCCTACCAATATAATCTGTCAAGTAGAGACCATTGTTGCTACAATGATGTACTATCTCCTAACATAGTTCAAAAGGGCAACAAACAAAATTTAGAATTCATTACCATCTTATCAGTGTTGTATCGAGCAGCATATCCAATGCCCGACTTCCGATGCTGACCAGCCCAAAAAACTTCACCACCCAAAGATAAATGTGGAGTTACACTCTGCAGGAATACATCATGAAGATAATAAGAAAAGCTGAAGTTATCCAATTCAGCACCTTCTTTTTTTTTCCCTCCTCAAGTCACGGATGTAAGAACGGAGTAGAATAAACAGACTAAATAGTAGAAAAATGGAGGAAGAAGAAACCCATCAGAGAGCTGAAAGGATGGATATGAAAACCGTACTAACAATTGGTTGAGATGACGGCATGTTTTTAGTCACAATATTGACTGGACAGGTGCCTCAAGACCAAAGCCTCATGAGTAGTGCTATAACTAACACAAGTCAAGAACTTTAAATTTGGTAATTCTTTTTGGAGCAGCTGCATAGTGATCACATCACTCGTAGAACAATCAACAAACTAAGTGATGCACTTTCATTAATAGCTGACCATTGTCCAACTGAAATTGCATCGCCAATAGTATATACCTGGATATAGTTGGCTCCAAAGAGCGCACCATTGCCCAGCTGAAATTGGGCCCTGTAATCTGTACCCTGTCCAAAACAAAGAAAGGAAGCTTCAACTGTCAAAGGAAGACACAGGAACTTAATGTTTCCAGAGATATAAAGAGATCATCGCATATTCAATAAAAACAAAAAAAGGGTACAAGGGATCACCTTGTAGTCAAAATTAAACATGCCATGTGACATATGAGGTTCATTTGTCAGCTGGGAGAAAACACAACAGAAGTCAGTCAGCTATTGCAAAACACAAAAGCTTTTAATGGGGAGTAAAGCAAGAATGCCTACAAGATTTTACCAGAGCATTAGCTTTCAAACTAAAATTATCTGTAAAGTCCCACTTGACTCTTGCATTTAGTCTCCCATCTGTCAAAACCCTTCCTAATAGCATCAGCTGCAAGAATACAATCAAGTGATGTCCACGTACTAATGGAAAGATAATTTCGTGAAGCTCGTAAGAAAGAAAAAAGTTTCAGGAAGCAGATCAACAGTAACCATCTACCTTTGGGTCCATAAAGTTAGCACCAAACTCATACTGAGCAGTTGGGATTTTGATGGTCTCAGAAGATTGAGAAGGAATTTCAGTAACTCCCATGGACACACTGATGGACAGTTGACAAGTCAATGTTACTTCTAACAACAAATTGCGAATCCCAATATGATAAGAAAATAATACAGAAATGTGAAAAGAGAAAGAAGTGGAAACAAAATCTAACCTGTGACTGAGGGCAAACTGCGGGTTGAGTCCCTTGGTAAACTCAAAGCGAAACCCCTCAAAAAGATCCGGCTTCAGAGACACTGCCAAAAGCATTCAGTATGGTCACGAGTTCCTTGTAAGGGTGATGGCAAGCATGATTGCAAAGTGAGAAATTCTTCAAGATCATAACCTCGCGTCATTTTAAACAAGAGAAATGCTATAGGATTACACCTTTCATTTGAAACCCCTTGGTTTATATAGAGGTACATAGAACAAGGGTCTGAGAGACTGAAAAACATGGGAAATGCTCAGAAAAACAGACATGGCTCAGCAATCACCTGATAAACAGAAAAGAAATATGCAATAACTTGAAATGTCGACATTTATACAAATGTGACTGAGATAAAGAATGTTCTCCAAAACAATGAATATTTGAAATCATCAGTTCAGCATCAACACGCGGTGTGTAAAGATAACAGCAACCACGCCAATATGGATGAGTTCGCAACAGCTTCAACAGGACATACAGAGAAGGCAACCAGAAAATGTGCCCTAGACTAACCCCGAGAAGGCAACCAGGAAAGAGGCAGGCCAGCTCAAGAACTAATACGAGCTAACGATATCCAAATCTCAGCACTAGTATACAGTTTTCCACGCCAAATTTCTGCCACTAATCAATAAGCAACAACTGAGCAGAGCCAGAGGCAGTCAGAATAGAAGAAGTTTGGCCACTTACTGAGAGCTTCGCGATGGATTTCTTCGTAGGGAATAGGGCAAGGGAGGTTCAAGTAGTCCACTCTTTCCACTGCCTTTTCCTCAGCAGGAGGGCTCAGTGTTTCGGTCTTCACGGTGGCAGCCGCCATTGCTGCTCTCTCTCACTAACTCTCCGCTTGGATTCCGATTACTCTCGATCGATGAAGGGGAGAGAGAGAGAGAGAGAATTCGGGTGGGTGGCTGAATGAGTAAGGGGGAGGGAGAGGGTTCAGAAAGGGTTTTAGGTTTAGGCGAGAGCTTAGCTGAGGTTCACTGTTTGCGACTTTGCTATTGGCTAATGCTTTTGCCTTTCGGGTCCAAACAATGACGCCGATCTTGGGTCCGAACCGAACTTGACCCTCGGTCAAACCCGCGCCTTGTATATGAAAACAGTAGCAGCCCATTTATGACCCCAAAAAAAAACAGAGAAAAAAAATTTAAAAACAACAATTGTGGGTTAATATTTTTTGGTTTGTCTGATTGATGATTGTTATTTTCAATGCATTTCCTAAAAAAATTAATTAAACCAGTCATATGACCAGCGTGTTGTACGTTTGTGTTTTGTAATTCTAATTGATATTAAAATTTGAATTCATGAATATTGATAGGATAAAACATATAATAGCTTCTCCACCGGTTTTTGGTGTATTATCTATCATGTAATGAATTCACCCTGGTAATTACATAATGCATTACAAAACAAGGGATGCAAATGGAAGTTCGATCAGGAGTTGAGGGAAAGCTCATGGAAGACTCATCGAACGAAGTCGTAGGAGTATAAAACAATTATACACTAGTTATGTGACCCACGCGTGTTTGCATTTTATAATTTTAATTAATATTCAAAATTGAATTCACGAACATTGATAAGATAAAATTTACAAATCTTCTTCATCTTGTTTTCGGTGTGATATTTACTATGTAGTGAATTCATCTTGGTAATCACATAATTAATATGCTAGCTTTTTTGCTTGTGTTGTTAGTGTGTCTATTTTAGATGAATTTATTAAAATTTTGACATCTTAATTGGAATTTTCATTGAGTTGTGTATATTCTTAAATTGAAAGCATTCAAATATTAGTGCATACAATGATGAATTAAAAAATAATTGAAAATGAATTATAATATCAAATATAGATGAAGAAATCGATGTTACCTATAAAACACATTACACATTCTTAAATACTCAGTTCTAAAAAATTGTAATAGATGATCTCCATGTAATTAAAAAAAAAAGAAGTTCAAATCATCTCTTTTTTGATAATTTTTAAATAGATTTATCTATTACTATTCCAAAAGTATTCAATATTGAAACATACTTATTTCATATAGTAAATTATTCTTTTAGTTATTAATTATGTCGAAAAGCATTTAATAGATATTTATTTTAAGAAATTGTATTTTTTATAAATAAAATTTGATTATATATTTTAAATCAAGAATGTGTTATTTTAATGATTTATATGCATTTGTTAAATTAGTTCTGATTGTATAAACATTTATAATTGTTTATTTAGACATTTATCTTGTGATCTTATAATATATATAAAATTACTTTTCTAAGACCATTTATCATGAAGATATAACTTTATGTATATATATATATATATATGTTTATATATATAAATATTGATGGGATGCAGATGGACATTTGATCATGAGTAG
This sequence comes from Punica granatum, assembly GCF_007655135.1. Taxonomy (NCBI): domain Eukaryota; kingdom Viridiplantae; phylum Streptophyta; class Magnoliopsida; order Myrtales; family Lythraceae; genus Punica; species Punica granatum. The sequence continues at coordinate 407,050 of NC_045134.1, forward strand.
AGGCAAAGCTCATAGAAACCTTTTGGTAAATAAATGGAAAGCTCTCATTGCAAGAGTCTAAAATAATTATATATAATAATATAGCAGATAATAGATATTAGATTAATCCATTCATAAGATAGGTAAAGCTGGAAACACATTTATATTTTTTTAGACAATAATGAAATTTTTTTTCTCATGTGTACAAAAAATAAATAAGAGAGAAAAATGTAAAGAAGATGGTAAAGTAAAGAAGATGGAAAAGTAAAGAAAGCGAAAATTGATTAATCTATTATAGGTATTTGAAATAGGCTCCTTGAGCCTGTGCAATAAGGAGTTTCCGTTCATGTGATGTAAGTTTGCCACGTAGGATTTTTGAGCAATTCCTTAACTCCTGGTTGTGTGTCTTCTTAGTTTTATGCATCATCTTTAATTTAATAACTCATCGAAAGTAATTAATAAAAAATTAAAGAACGTGAGAGATGATCATAAGTTTATTAGTATTGTAATAGTTGAAACATTGTTAGTTGTGTCAATTGTCTTGTGTTCAAAACTTTCCATCCAATCTTTCTTATTTTTATTATGCTTTTCTTTCATATTTTATTTTTGAAAAAAAGATATTTTTAATGTGAACTTAATCCCGTTAAATTTGTCTACGTGGTAATTTATCACTGGTTGCAAATTAAAATTATTTAAAAGTAAAAGAAAATTGAGAAATAAAAATAAAAATAAATCAATTAAACCTTTAAAAAATAACACCGAGGGGCGGGATGGTCGTTGAGAGAGGGATCGGATTAGAGGTTCCCCCTTTTGGGTCCTTGTAAAGTGGCACATATATCATATGTCCAATATGTTATATGGATATGGAACTTTAAATATAAGAATTGCAAATTTGCAACTCCCATTGTTACAAAATGTACAAATTCTCCTATTTTTATAATATCGATATGCGAAATATGTATTATTTATACAACTATTCATATGAGAAGTTGTATTTGATTTAGTATTATACCTTATGTTATTTCTAAATAATTTTCTATGAAAAAATAAATAAAACCATCTATACAAAAAAATTTAAACGTTTATAGTAAAGAAAGAGTAACATGTAACAATAACAAATATATACTCACAGTCAATGTTACATCTACTAATATATAATACTACATATAAATCATAAATATAATAAGTTGTAAAAATATGGTGTGTTTGGTTTTAGAGTTAAGTAAGTATGTTTGATTTTAGAATTAAGTAGAGTTGAGTTTTGATTTTAATTAGGTTGTAATAATTGTGTTGTTGAATTATGAGAAAAAATGTAAAAAAGTAATGAATATTTAAGAGAAAATAATGATTGTATAGTTGAATTTTAGAAAAAGTAATGAATAGTTGAGATAATTTAATATTAAAAATTGAATTGAATAGTTAAAAAAAATGAAGAAAAAGGGAAATGTAATAATTATATTGTTATTTTTTGTTGTGCAGTGAGTAGAGTTAAAGTTAGAGTTAAAATTTTAAAAACTCGATTGTGAAACCAAACGAGGTGGTAGAGTTGAGTTTTGATTTTAATTGGTTAGTAATGATTGTATTATTGAATTATGAGAAAAAGTGTGAAAAAGTAATGAATAATTGATATAATTTATTATTAAATATTGAATTGAATGGTTAAAAAAATTGAAAAAAAAGAGAAAAGTAATAATTTTGATGTTGATTTTTGTTGTGTAATGAGTACAATTAAAATTAAAATTTTAAAAATATATCTCACAAATCAAATAGAGTGTAAAGATTTTATTTATTTATAATGAATTAATAAAAAAAAATCACAAGCGCGGGGCGAGGCTCAAGTCTAGTTAATTATTAAATTATAACTCAGGAGGCGGTCAGAGTCGACGATTTCAAAGCACTGACTGACTGGACCAGTCCCTGGGGAAGGCAGAGGTAACCCGAAAACCCTACTGTTTCCCGATTCTCATAGTGGGACCAAATATGTATCCGGCCACCGGCTTCAGCAACGGCCATCGCCACCAACCCGCCGGCACTTTCATGGATAAGCGGCTGGGTTCGGGCCGCAGGGAGCGGGCCCGCAGCCGAGCTACCCGTGCCGGGCCACGCGATTCGCGGGATCCCGACCAGCGCTGTGACCAGAAACCTCCTCCCTGTACGGACTTCGACGTCGCCTACTTTAATTCCTACGCTCACGTCGGCATACATGAAGAGATGATCAAGGTGCCTGCTGCATTCCCTTCCCTCGCGTCACCCACCTGCTTACTCCTCCCCCAAACCCCCACCCACCACCACCCCCCCTCCCCGGTCTGCCTCAGAGGAAACGATCACATTGCTAGTCGGTTTTGATCCTTCGTTAAGGTTACAGATTTTTCCGGGATTTTGAAGCTTGTAAGAGAGGAAATGACTTCTCTTCCAGCTCATTGTGCTGCCAAGCTAAGGAACAACGTGTTAGGACGGCCTAATGAATCTCCGTGCTTGTATGCCCCCTAGTTTATGCTTGATCGAATTCAAGGCAATAGATTGAGCTCAAAGGCCTGGCATTTTATGTGTTTTCCTTTATAGATTGGTTGGTAGCCTTTGTGTCGATCGTTGATTGCGTTGATTTTCCTTCAATTTGTCTTTGCTTGCTTGAGCTTTCCTCACTCCTCATATGCATCAGTTGTTTCTCTTTACTTCTGGGCCAATTAATTCTTTATATGAAAGGTGAAGGGAACCGATATTTATTTTCTGTAAAAATCTAAAGCTGGTTTTTGAATGGTGGGATATTCACAAGTGGGAAAGATTTGAGATTTCTTTTCAACTGTCACAGGATCGTGTTCGAACAGATACATATAGAGCTGCAATCATGCAGCATCAGAGCTACATTGCGGGCAAGGTACACATCCAACTTTTTGATAGTCCTGTACCTTGTCAGCTGTAGAGACTATTACAAAGTTGCAGAGAGAAGTATCGCAGCCCCAACAGGCTCTCGATGAGATTTATCTTTCTGGAGGATCATATATATATATATTCTGCCTAACCTGGTCATTGCTCGCAGGTGGTAGTAGATGTTGGATGCGGCACTGGCATTCTCTCTATATTCTGTGCCCAAGCTGGAGCTAAGCGGGTATCTTTTTTTCCTTCCGTTTCTTTCAAAACGTACTTTGCCGCTGTTTAAACTCTCACCGGAAATTCCCTCGCTTCCGTGGATAGTTCCTTGAACTTGCTCTTGTATATAATATCATCAAGTAACTGTAATAGGCCTCATCCATTATTTTTTCCTATATTGCTTATCCCCAGAGAGGAAGCACTTTTTTTTGGACGTTGGCCTCTTGCCAGCAGTAGCTATTTGTTATTTGTGTCGTAAACAGAAGTATTGCTCTTTTTTTTTTCTCCAATTGACTTTGTAAATGATCTCATTCATGCTTCCTTGCTGCCATAGTTGCCGTGATAATCTTGAAAATGTAAGGCTTGCTTTTGTATCTACAGGTATATGCCGTGGATGCCAGTGATATTGCAGTGCAGGTACTCCCATTTTCCTGGATTTCCAGCTAGTCGTGGAAACTCTTAGTTTGATTTTATTTTCCTACTCTGCTGAGCTAGCTCGTGGAATATAGCTTAAATCATGACATCCAATCCTAGCATTCAATTTGTCTATTTCTGCTTTCACTAATGAAGTAAAATTTGGGACAATTTAGTAATCCCTCTTGCTGGACTATGATCTGCAGTCATGATATGATTCAATGGATACTTCTTTTCTAAGATGGGATGGATGCAGTGATCATCATATATAGGAAAATGTTGCACATGGATATTTTGGCATATATAATATCATGGCCTACCTTGGACTGGTTTGGGTGAATTATGCCGGCTTACTCTGTGCAGGCCAATGAAGTTGTTAAAGCAAATAACTTGTCTGACACAGTCATTGTGTTGCATGGGCGAGTAGAGGTACATTTTTTCAATAATATGTGCCTTTCTTCATGCATTTAATGAATAAAATAGCATTTCTGACTCAATTTGGCAGGATGTCGAAATTAATGAGGAGGTTGACGTTATAATTTCAGAGTGGATGGGGTACATGCTCCTGTATGAGGTGAGTTTTGAAACTCCTTGTCACCTCTTTTGGGTGAACTTTTATTCATCTCGCATATCCAGCAGTCCATGTATTTCTTTCTGGTCTTCTCTGTTTCCAGAAATTTTACTTCTGTTGCAGAGCATGCTGGGCAGTGTGATTTGTGCAAGAGATCGCTGGTTGAAACCTGGAGGCTTAATCCTTCCTTCAAATGCTACGGTACTCTCTCATTTCACATCTCTGTAACAGCCTTATGCTTCATCGGTGTGCATTCAACGGATGGAGAAACCAATAAGCTGGGTGCATCTATTCACTGTTGAATCTAGCTATTCTTTGAGTTCCCTCCACTTTGTTCTGATGCTGAAATTTGACCTGGTGTAGTTGTATATGGCCCCGGTCACGCATCCTGATAGATACAGCGATAGCATTGATTTCTGGCGGAATGTTTATGGAATTGACAGTGAGTACTCATTGTACGGGCAGTAAGATATATTCACCTACATTGCTGTCTGGATTTATAATCTCTTTGGATATATTTTTTTTATCTTTAATTGTTTCTGACTGTACATGACTCAGTTCAATCAACCTATATAACTGGCTCTATAAAGAAATTAGCAATTTAGCATGGTTGGTATAATTTTTAGAAGAAGCCAAATACGTGTAGGCTCCCTCATGTTTAACTATGTTGCTGGCCTATATATATATATATATATATATATATATATATATGTCATTATGTGTAAAGATAAATTAGTTTTTGGTACCCCTTTGACTTGTTCAATGGTGTTCCTCTTCTCCTTGTCATGAATTAAGCCATTCCTTTTCATAATTTAAGCCACATTTGCCCTCTATTTGTTGCAGTGTCTGCAATGTTGCCTTTAGCTAAACAATGTGCATTTGAGGAACCTTCTGTGGAGACAATAGCTGGTGAAAATGTCTTGACATGGCCACATGCAGTAAGGCTTTTATTTTGTTGGGATAATAATTGGGCTGTCTTTAATGTTTATGCATCATCCTACAATATTCACAATGCATGAAAAACTTATTTTCCACCAACTGCAGCAGCTTTCTCTATTTCCCTCCCTTGAATTTCCTTTTCTTTCTTTCTTTTTCTTTTCCTTTTCTCTCCTCCATCATTCGGATGTGCATGCCTACAGGAATCCTAGATGCTGGATATAAAAGTATTGATATTGCCGTGCTAGCTTCAAAAACTGGGCATGAACTGCTTATGTCAAATTAGGAATGTTCCTGAGTGTGCTGTTGGTTAACTTGTCTCAGGTAAAGCACGTAGACTGTTATAGAGTCACTCTTCATGAGCTAGAGTCCGTATCGACGAGATATCGGTTCAAGTCGATGATGCGGGGTACACTTCTCTTTTTTCAACCAGAATATGAGCTCATGCATATTCTTGGCATAGAACTTTCTTCCAAGCCCCCCCACCCCCCAATTATTCCAGCTCATATTTTAATTTTGCTTCACTGTTCAGCTCCATTGCATGGGTTTGCATTTTGGTTCGATGTCGAGTTCAATGGACCTGCAATATCTCCAGCCAGTAATCATGTTACCGCCACATTTGCTGAATCATCAAATGATCAACCTATGGACTACAGTCAGAGGAAGAAACGTCCCAATCCAAACGAAGCATTGGTGCTTTCCACTGCGCCGGAGGACCCTCCTACGCATTGGCAACAGGTACTTCATCTTCGTAATTTGTTATCCAGCTTATGACATCTGCTTCGTTGCTTCTAATATGAATTTTACAGACATTGATATACTTTTACGAGCCAATACCAGTGGAGCAAGATCAGCTGATAGAAGGTTCTGTAACATTATCCCAAAGCAAAGAAAATCCCCGATTTATGAATATTCACCTTGAATACACGTGAGTTATTTTATCCAACTATGCTCCTCCGCAATAGTCTTTTAAATGTTAAATCTTAGCTCTCATTCTAGTCCTTGCACAACCTCCTGCAGTTCTGGTGGCAGATCATTTGTGAAGGAGTCAGTAATGCGGTGATAAATTGAGCTTATGTTCCTGGAAGGCGACTTAAAGCGAGACCGTGTCTATCCTGTTAACAAGTTTGGGTGATTCCAGCTCTGAGGCCGGCTTCTTCTTCCTAACGAATTCGCGGCTTTCACTAATTTTGCAGTAAGATGATTGATCCAGAACATTGCAAGAGTGGCATGAAGAGCATATGGGTCCTGTTAACTCCATTGCCGAGTCACTCCTCCGTCTGTCTTGTATTCGTCTCGTCTGATATAGGTTTAGGATAGGAGAACTTTTGAGTTTTATTTCTTGCTAGGTCAATCCTTGTTTTGTTGGTAGCAAGAACCGGAAGGAAGTGATGATTTCTTGCGTTTGTGAAACACCTCACCACAAAGAGAGGTGTTTGATCGGCTTGACCATTGGGAATTCGGATGCATTATTTTTTGTTCTCAAGGCTTGGTTCTTATGAAAGAATTGCCCTCCGTTCTCAGCGATGCTCGATGATGTTTGCATAGGCCATTAACCTGTTCGTTGACACAATCATACAGCCTCGATCTGATTATTGGATCGATGGGCATACGGAACCGATGATGATGGTGGTTGGGGGGGGGGGGGGGGGGGGGGGGGGGGGAGGGCAGCTGTTTGTATTGGCCGGCTTAATTATTGCTCAATTATTGGAGATGGATCGATCTTCCTACCAGCCAGCTCCAAACTTCCTACCGAGTACTTTTTTGTTTTGTGACCTAAATTCTCATCCCCACTCACCCCTCCTTCAAATTTTATGACATATGTATACCATTTTCTTTTTGTCGTTCTTTCTGGACGAGACTGATGTCCTTCCTTTTTTTTTTTTTTATAATTGATTGATTAACATAACAAAATCTCTACTATAATCAATTTGAACGAGAGAGACAATTTCGATTTGGGGGACATAAATTGTACATCTGCTAGCTATTAGCTTCTTTCCTTCCATTTTGCTTCGTTCGAGCCTTGTTTTTAAGTTCTCTGAAAATAATTGTTCAGTACAGAGAAACTGCAGATTGAAGCAAGCAAGTGCTAGCTCAACCTCGCATAGATATGGATTCACCAAGGATATATGGAAGTTTTAATATCGCAATGCATGGTTCATACACTTACGGCAGAATAAAATTGTCGAGAACGTATAGTAGATCAAATCAATTAGAAACTGTTGACGATGGGGATCCAAATTAATATCGCCATGGTTTCACCATAAAATAAATCTATATATAATGATATATAAAGTCTGGGCAATCACCGGAAGTCGACACCTATGCACATTCGGCAAAATAGATCCTTCTCATGCATTTGTAACCGTCTGCATTGATTAGTGACATGAATTTAATACCTATTGTGAATAACATAATTTTAATGGCATAAATATTCAATATTATAATTAAAAAATTAATTATTCAAAATTATGAATTTTGGAATAAAATCATATAGTAGTCTTATGCATATAAAAGATAACTTGAATTTATTTTAGTACATTAAAATGAAATAATTTATAAATTTAAGTTAAAACTTAAATTAAATAAAATATTCAATATTATAATTAAAAATAAATTAATTATTTAAAAATATTGAATTTTGAAATAATCTAAAGTCGTATACTTTAATATTTTATGCCCGTAAAAGATATGTCAATTTTTAATTAAGAATATTAGAGTGAAATAATTAAAAATTTTAAGTTAAAATTCACATTACGTAAAAAGTTTTAATATTATATTTTAAAAGAAACTAATTAAGCAAAAATCACGGTTTCAAAATAATTTAACATATTATACTTTACTATAAAAATATTTTTAACTTAGTATATTAGAGTAAAATGATTTACATATTTAAGTCAAAACTCAAAATAAACATGAATGTTCTATACTACAATTAAAAAGAAAAGGGATTTTTATCTAAAATGGCTCATGGTTTACGCGTTTTGTCAAATCTATCATATGTTTTTTTTTGTCAGCTATATTGCATGGTTTACATTTTACTTCAAATCTATCCCGCCGTTATCTTTTCCGTCGACATCTAACGGCCGTGCTGACGTGGCGCCCACGTGGCAAGTGGGGGGGGGGACCCGCTATCTCTCCACATGCCACGTCAGCACGGCCGTTAGATGTCGACGGAAAAGATAATGCCGGGATAGATTTGATGCAAAAAGTAAACCATGAGATATATCTGACAAAAAAAACATATGATAGATTTAACAAAATGGGTAAACCATGGGTTATTTGGAGTAAAAACCCTAAAAGAAAATAATTATTCAAAATGGCGAGTTTTCAAATAATATAATATTATATACTTTAGTACTATTTTATGTATGTAAAAATATATTTTTAGTTAAGAAAAATGAAAAAAAGAAATAGCATTGAAATATGTTTATATTGACCAATTAGCATTGCCTCCCAGTATATTAGAGTAAAATAATTATAAATTCAAGTTAAACACAAAATAAACACAAATTTTTATATTGTAGTTAGAAAGATACTAATTATTTAAAAGTCATGAATTATGAAATTATTTAAAGTTATATACTTTACTATTAAATTTTTACTTAGTATATTAAAGTGAATTAATTTACGAATTTAAATCAAAACCCAAAATGAAGTTTTCACAACTAAATACTTGCTCGAAAATGTAAAGAAATGTTTATAAAACTAATAACATTTTTAATTTTCATATAAAAACTAAATACATTTCGAAATTAAATTGTCTCATTATTAAAAAAGTATATAATTTAGTTAAAATGCTAAGTAAATTAAATTATTTAAATTCAAAATTTTAATTTTTATGATTGATTAATTATTATTTAGAAGATATGAGATTTAGAAATCAAAGTGACTTTTAAAATTTTGATGTTAAAAATTTTAGTTTTTTTTAGAAACTACAAATCTAATTATTTACCTTAAGTTTAATCAAAATAAGCTTGTCAGTTTGATTATATGAATTTATTTAGATAACATATAATTTTAGATATTTAAGTATTTTAATAAAGCTAGTTCACTGCGTTATATTTAATATTAAATATTAATATGAAATTTATAAAGAAATAAGTTATGAACTTATTAAAATTTAATTCCGCACAAAAGCCTAGTGGATTGAATAGTTATTAACAGTTTCGAGAATGGATATATAATTGACATGCGCCATCTTGTATTATATATGTTTGTTTAAGCAGTGAACCATGTTAAGGGACTCAAGCAATTCGCATGCATTACATATAATTACATATAAATCTCAGATAGGATCTGCAGAGCAAAGGAGGGACAATTGATTATGATCTCTCAGCCCTCTCATCGCCCACATTCTATATTATCGAAGACGAATATCTGACTTTTTTTTTCCCAACCACAACCACACCTGATTCTTCCATCCAAACAACATACTGCATTGCATGCTGCTGCTAAGAATTTTGAGACGTACACGTACCTCCGTTTAAATTTATATTTATTAAGATTATTGATTCATATAATTTACATAGAAAATTCCTATACGTTTCACGTTAATTTGGATGATAATAATCTTAATTTTCTGTTACTGGGAACAGAGAGCTGCATATATATATATATATATATATATATATATATTAGAGAGATAGATATATAATTCAGTGTGTGCAAAAGTTATTATAAATTATACATATGCCATCTGAATATACGCCATGCCGCTGACTCGTTTTGGTTATGTTTCAGCCAGCAGCCTAACTCGACCGGATTTTTATTAATTACACATTAATTGATATATTCAAGCTAGCTAGCTGGATTCCTGCCATCAGAGAGGAATATACATACATACATATATATATACCCACGTTTCAAGTTAACTATATATATATATATATGTGTGTGTGTGTGTGTGTGCGCCTTCCTTTCATACGAATTAAAGGATATATGCCTTTCATCCCTCTCATACGAATCATGCATTGCATGGACTAATAAATTAACTTACTATAACTAACGGTTGAGTTACAGCTAGCTAGCGAGGATCTGTATAAATATAATATTAATTCTATATTTTTGCATGGGCATCGATCGATTTTGCGAGTCTGGGGGTAACAGAGAGATAATTAAGAATTAATTAAGCAAGATAACATAAATAAATGAGGGCAACTTTTAGGTGGTAATAATGACTCAATTATTGGGAAATCAGTCGGTTGATAGATCGATCCATCGTGCATATATATTATTTCATATCCCTTTTGCGTATAATAATAAATATGCATATGTGTGTATGCTTGTGTGTTGATACTGATCTTCCCCGATCGATTCGTGATGAATTTTCTAATCTTAATTGGTGTTACTTACTTTCGCACTCATAGTCTTTCGTTAATTAATATATTTAATTCCCATTAAATAAATTCAAATTTTCTTTAGTTGGTCTTGTCGTATTTATTCATTATTGCCATTCGAGTATCTATCGTATCTTCCTACCACTGTTTGTTCACTCTCGCCCTCCCGTCCCTTTCATTAATTTCTCATTAACTTGCACGCGTGGGCGCACACACATATAAATGTACACACACGATGCATTCATGATCTTTATAAAGCACGTCCTACGTAGGGGTACCCCTGAATAATCAATAATTAAGATCACAAATGAGAGTAGAGTTTGAATCAATCAATTGCTAGAAAGAGATAGATGTAATTAAATGGAGAATTTCCAAGCAACGTTTTTGAATCCATATAGATAATAAAATCATCGAAGCACTTGATCGATGACACTTGAGCTCAGCTAGCTAGCTAGCTATTCTATATATTCCAGATATAATATTAAGCCACCCCGTATATAAGTTAATTACTGCAATCGCAACTTCGTCATCGGATCCCGGCCATTCCAATTAATTAGATGCCATGACCGATCATATATGATAGAGGAAGATTTCGTAGAATAACCCAAGAATTTGTGGCTTAATCCAAAAGTTTATATAAACAAGAGGAAACTCTCTCCATTAAAAAGAAAAAAAGAAAAAGGTGTTTCTGTATGTCTATATACATATAGCTGCCACATGAACTCAGATATAAGTTGATCCAACAATTTTCTACCGAGAGAATTTTTTTTTTATCCAACAATAAACCTAATACTGATTATTGATAACCCGGGATACTTCTCTCTGTTGACCTTAGCCTATATATATGTATATACACACGTATAACAAAATGTATTAATTTGATTATAATTCAATGGAGGGCCACTAATTAGCTACTAGCCAGCTACTATAGGTTTTCTGTTTTTATTTTGGGTAAATTGCATTGGTGGTCCAAAAGGTTTTATAAATATTTCAAGTTAGTTCAAAAAATTTTTTTTACTACTTGACGGTACAAAATATTTTAAAATCGTTTCTTTATAGTACATTCCGTCAATTCATGATTGACGCCGTTAGAAAATACTAATGTGGCAAGAAATTTTTTAATAAAAAATATGTTTTAGTTTTAATTAAAACTCCAAATTTTTTAAAATTTCAAAACGATCTAAATTTTTTGAACTTTTTTAATTTCGTCCCAATCCTCTCTCTCCCTCCACTGTTCATCGTCTTCCTCTTCCTCTCCACTGTTCAAGCCGGGAGCTCCACCAACTTGAACTCGAGCCTGGTTCCGAGCTCGAACTCCAGTTCCCATCGCTTCTCCGTCAATCCGAAATCTAAGGCCGTGCTTCTTGGACTCTCGAAGCCCCAAAATGCGGCTCAACTCTTTCATTCACTTCAGGAACTATTCCTCCTCTGCTTCTCAGCCCTTCTTTTCCACATCTGCACACGCCCAGCTCACGACCTCTTCTCCCTGCTTCTCTTCTCTCATACACTAATGCACGGCAACCAAGAACCTCTCAAATCTCAAGATTGTCCATACCCATCTGGTCAAGAACGGGTTCTACCACCTCTCTCTGGGCAACAAGCTCATCGACTCCTCCCTCAAATGTGACAGCATCTCCATCCATCCGAAGTCCTAGGCCGTGCTTTTTGGACTCCTGAAACCTCAGAAGTAATGCTTCGTCGATTCGAAGAATCGCCGTGCCTTTGACTCGGCGAGATGATGAACAGTGGAGGGGGGAGGGAGACAAATGAACAATGGAGGGAGAGAGAGGGTTGGGGCAAAATTGAAAAAGTTCAAAAAAGTTAGGTCGTTTTGAAATTTTAAAAAATTTAGAGTTTTAATTAAAATTAAAAAATATTTTTTATTAAAAAGTTTCTTGCCACATCAGCATTTCTAACGGTGTCAATCATGAATTGACGGAATGTACTATAAAAAAACGATTTTAAAACATTTTATATCGTCAAGTAGCAAAAAAAACTTTTTAAACCAACTTGAAATATTTATGAAATCTTTTAAGTCATCAGTGTAATTTATCCTTTTATTTTATATGGCGCCAGTGGGATCGATGATCTAAGCCGCCATTATTTGTGTTAAATTATTGGAAGAAGTATTACATATGCAATCTCTTTTACTTTTAAACTAACCTTCCACTGATTAAGAGAAAAAGTTTGTGCGTGCGTGATATTATATATAATTATAGATGTAATTGAGCTTTACATTATGATTAATTATAACTTAGTCCATATATGTGCGCATAGCTTTGTACGGTTCTCTTCATAGACATGTATATATCTTAATTGGGATTTAATTAGTTGTTCTATAATCAAAATAGTTTACTTCAAGTGGTTTAGTACTTGTTCTCTTTAAACAGCATTTTCTATTCCAATTTTGCTAACGAAGAAAATTCATAACTGAAAGAGTTTTACCTTCTCAGTAGATCAACCCAGCTCAAATACTGATAGTTGGGGGTTATTAGATTTCTGGATGTTAGAGTGCACATAAAAAAAAGTTAATTATCTTTTAATTAGTAGTGGCGAAGAAAAAAAATGATATAATTAATTGAATAATAGTGAGCATATACCCAACAAATAACAAAAAGACGTGCAACTTTCCACTGAGAAAGAAAGAAAGTTCTTGATAAATAGATAAATAAATAACAGAGAGAGAGAGAGAGAGAGAGAGAGAGAGAGAGAGAGAGAGAGAGAGAGAGAGAGGAGAAAGAAAGAGAATCTGAATTCGTCTACACCTGAGGAATTATTTAATTGAGAGCTCTATATATATGTATATCATATTCTGATGTGATCGTGAAAGCAGCAGCAGAAATTAAAGACCTTGATGCTGCCCTGCTTGGCTGATTATGCATTAATTTTTATAATTCATCATCTATAATATATCTATTTCGATATATATATATATACATATTCATAAGAAACAATTGACCAAAAAAAATATATCATAAGAAACAGCCACTTGGACACTCTTCTCCAGAAATAATCCGTGAGCCTTAAAAAGGCTGGTTTTTTCGTGACATTAATTATTATAAGAGCAATATATATATATAAGAGCAAGATATATACATATACAGAACAAATTGATAGCTTATTCTTGTAATTTTGATTGGGAGTTAAATTGGTTTCAGTATATATAGAGATTCAATCTTTATATACAGTTAGCGCTCATCAAACTATGGTTCTCAATCAGAAGATAATTAAACTTCTCTTTGATCATCATTCCCTTATTTACTTTTAGTTGTTACAGCACGCAATACACACACACACACACATATAATACGAAATAAACATATCCGTCCCAAAAAAACAAAGGAAAAAAATCTAAGCAATACATATATATATATATATATGTATTTACGTACTATAACAACTAAAGGTAAATAAGGGATATGCGTATAAATAATAAATAAGACCTTCATGTGTTTTTTTTATAGCTGAATTGACCTTCATGTGTATAGATATAATGGAAGATCGTCATACGTAAACGTAAAAGCCCCTCTAAAGTTTTATAATGAAGAGACATATATACAGGAGAGTTTCAAAGTCAGATATATGCATCAAGTCAATAGACTTGTTACGTGCGTCTGTCCATACTACATACGATACATGACAAATGATTAATGAAATATATATGTGATAATATGGAGATCCCGTGTACACACACACATATATATGTTCTTGTTACATCAAAGGCCGGTGAACCCAAATAATATAGGAGGATAAATACACTGAGGACTAATCTAGCTAGCACGTAAAGCTGATATTTTTGTGATATATGTATGTTAAGGAATTTGTGTTAACTTGGTGTGCAATATTAATATAGATGCAACACACACACACACACATATAATGTAATATATAATATATGACATAATAAATAGGGCATTATCATCTACCTAAAAAAAATGGGGCATTATCAGCAATATGTTGATTGATTATGCATCGTTATTTTCTTCAAATTAACTTTGGCATGTTGAAAGGGTTATATGTGATGCACATATATATGTGTGTGTGTGTGTCGTGCATTATACAGGTTTGAAACCACTAAACGCTTGCGAATGGTTGTGGTGGGTGTACACACGTACATAAGTGGACTCAGCTTCTATAATCACTAAATTAAATCAAGTTCTGCATTCACTTCATGGAAAAGGCAGAGGCTAAAGAGATTTAATAATCGTAGTGTAGTGCGTGAGAGTGAGACTGACAGAGAGGGGTTAAAAAGGACGCATGGCTAGCTAGCTAGCTCGCTATATATACATATATATATATATATATATATATATTATGCACAATCTTTCTAGTTAAAGTTTTCCATGGAAAAAATCAACAAAAGTATTGGTTGAGCGGTAAGTAACTCATCCCATAACGAGGAGAATACAAGTTCAAACTTTGAGAAGCGCACTTGTTGGGAGGGAAAATAACCTTTAATACTCGATCTCTCGACTGAATTAGTTAAATCCCATTGGACTCTGGATATTAGGGTACACACCGAAAAAAAAAAATTCCATAGAAAAAAGCTTACTTTTAAAATCCATTTTCTCCTCCTACCCAAAAGAAAATAATCCTTTTCTCTAATAAATATCAATCACCTGTATTATATTTACAACCTTTTCTTAACTAACAGATACTTATATATATACATATATATATATAAAACTTGATTGCCCTTCGCACTCCAAGTGAGAGAGAGAGAGGAGGCGGACTTTGTTATTGCTCTAAAAGCGCACACATTAATGACTCATATCTATATATAATATATAATGACCGAAAATTTTAAAATAAGTTTCTTCATTTGTCACTATACCACTTTTCATTCACCGATCCTTCATTTATCAAAATACAATAAATTTAGTGCTACAATTACATTAGAAGCAACTTTAATCGTGTTCTGCAAACACGTACATGTTTAGCATGTCTTGCAATTTATGTTCTAATTAAAAATAATAACCATGGAGTATAAGAATTATATCTCGACCGTCGAAGACTCTGGCAAAATTAACATGGGCTTGATTTTACAGAAAAATCAATAAAATTAATATACGAATATGATACATAAGTAAATTACCAAAATTTTACAAGAAACTCAATAAATTGTGTGTAATATGTATATATGCATGTATTAATTTTGGATTTCACAAGAATAACGTGCCACGTATACTTTTTGAGCTATCCCTCAACTTCTTATGGATTGAATCTTCAAGTCTCGATATACTAATCCCTCAAAGTTCACTTTTTTAATATACACTTTGGAGCATGTACTCTCTTATGCTTCTAGGATCATTAACTATGGAAATTAATTTAGTATATTTAAATCTAAAAAATAAAGAGAAAAATCTAGAGGATATATCAAGTGATGCTTTCTCAGTAATATAATAGTAATCATTTTGTTATTTTTTCAAAAATAATTTAGATATAATAGTAATAAAATTTTAATTATAGAATAAAGTTTCAAATAAGAAATAGAAATTTCATATTTAAATGACGATAAATTAATATATTTGAAGGTAAAATATTTGTTATAAACAATTGAATATAGACTACATATAACTCTTCAATTTAAAAGTGAATTATCATTAATTATATTAAAATTAAATATAATTAATTTTTCTATAAATAATTGATCCCATTAATATACTTCTACAGTTAAAACTGAAAATAAAAATTACTTACAATTACTCTTTCTTAATATGATAAGACTCGAAATAATTACCAAAAATTTCTACATAAAAAAGGTTAGCTCCCTATTTTTTGACTCTTCATATTCTTGAACTTAACATCACTTAATAACGGATATTCTTACCTAATAATGTTTTTGAATTCAAAGAGAAATTCAAAACTTAGCTCTAATTAATTATGAATACACATTATCTATTAGTATTTTTTTTGTTTCTATAGAATTTTTTATTTAATAAAGTTATTAATAAATTTTTGAAAATATAAAAGGATTTCTAAAATCAAAAGCTTTTAACATTCCAATATCAAAATTAAATCCTCATAAAACTGGAAAAAAAAACTCAATGCATTAGCGTTTTTGAAAAATAAATGAATTAATAAAGCATACTTTTTCAGTCAACTGAATTGCGTGTACGCGAGCAAAGTGTATAATAAATATATACATGTAATCATCCACGAAAATATACATATACATGTAATCATTCTTTTTGAAAGTTTTGAAGAGCCTATCTACATATATATAAATTTTTTCAAATAATTATATGGATTATTTAATAACACAAAATGCTGTTTCTTAAAGGAAAAAAAATACTGAAAATACTAATGCCCATAGCAATTTAAGATGAACAAAGTAGTTGCCTTGAAATGGAAGTGCTATGTGCTGCTTAGGGGAATTCAGGAGCATACCCTACCAAACCAAGGGACTTAATAAATAATTAAAAGTGATGCATGCATGTACTCTTTTCTTTTTTTTTTGGATAGAAGTGATAAATGTACCGTGCTAATTATTTCCACTGAATGACCTTCTTGGGTAAACTCGGGAACATATCTATATATGTATATATATAAACAGGAAGTATTTCGAAAATTCTCGCGAATAGTACATTCATTTTTTATACTCTCGAGTTTCTATTTTATTTTTTAGAAAAATACGAATAAATTGATATAAATATAGACATTACATAACCATACAGTAAGTAATAATAATAATAACATAAAATAATATCATAAAATAATAAAATAGTAAAATATAATATAATTCAATCTTATGTGACGATTTATAAAGTATTTAAATTGGGATTGTTACTTATAAAAATTTAAAAAATCCAATAATATTATGGATCAAATGTATCAACATAATAGCATAATAAGGGTTGATCGAAAAATACGTCATGTATTTTTAATAAAAATATTGGCTTGTCAAAATTTTCAAATACTTTATATTGATTGTATTAAATTGAAGTAGAATTTAATTATGAAGTAAGCAATACATGTTTCCATCAGATAGATATATATATATATATATATATTGTACGTGATTTTAGTTATTAGTTTTCCTGTGCATTACACAGGCAACTCTTCTAGTGTGTGTGTGTATATATATATAAAAGATAACATACCCACGCTATATCCAGCAATAAAACATACCCATGCTACATGCAGATTTGTTTTTTTTTTTTTAAGTAATTTGTTTGGTAATAGGTGGCATTTACTCATGTAGGGTTCTTTCAATACCTTATACATAGAGGTTGAAAATGATTTTTATTAATTTCAATATTTGAATATTAAAATTAATAATATAACATGTTGAGGAGGAAGAGAGAGAAGGAGGGAGTGGTGAACTAGAGAGAGAGAGAGGGGGAAGAGAGAAATTAACGGGGAAGAGGGGGAGTTTTCTTTAAAGATTAATATGATATATAATTTATTAATAAATTATTCTTTTAATTTTCAATTACTTAATGATTAGTAAATTAGTTTTTTTTTTTTGTGATTGGCATTTTGAGAATAAGTAATGTTATCTCAGCTACCTTCCTCTACCGATAACTTGTAATATAAATAAATACATATATATACACATATGCTGAATTACATATATGCGTTAATTAAGCTGCTGGAGCTTTTATTGATAAAATTTTACCGGCCCAAACCACAAATTATTGAAATTGACATCATCGATATGACCACATGAACTCTCACGACATAGCTAACGAAGCTCACTCTATAATACATAAGATATGATGCATTCATGGCATGGTTGTACCATATATACTAGCTGGGCAGCTCCCTCACACTCACACACAACACACACACACACACACACACACACACACACATATACGTTTTTCAGTTGCTTGGGGTCAGGCAGGATGGTTCTTTTTCGAATCCAATGAACTCAAGCACATATTAATTATTAATCAGTTTACCTTTTTCTAGCGTAAATGCATATTATTTATTTATTTATATGGAGTGTTTGGGGGACTTACATATATATATATATATATATATATATAAGCATGAATCATTGTGAACGTGTAATAATTATAATATGTTAATTTCGGTGAAGCCAATTGAAAACATTTGGTCAATTTTACTGATTCATGTCGCCAGCTAGATAGCTAGCTAAAGTGAAAATTAATTTAAAGTCAACAGTCATCAACTTTACTGTCTCTTTTTATATGTTCAATCTTTTTTCTTTTTTTTTTCGAAATTAATAAGAATACATTCATTATTGAAAAACGATTTACAGGGTAAAATACTCGAGACAAAAAATTAAAAGAGCGGATGTCACCTATGACCTCCAGTGGTTAATTCTTATAATTAGCTCCTGTCTGATCTCTCCTTATATATATATATATATAACATATTTTTTTGCTCAATATCTATATATATAAAACATCGAGGCTTGATGCTTGCCTTGCATGTATATATCTCCTACCATAAATTCTTCTACCTTTGGAAGGGCAGCTACCTATCTTACCTGGTGTGGTCAAATCAGGATATATGGCTAATGTACGTACATTTTTTTTTATCTATATTATTATAAAATGAGATGGAAATTAATCGGTGAAACTTTCTCTCCCCCCAAAATACCTCTTGCACGTTGAGAAAAACAAAAACTTTTGAGCAAAATATCTCCTCCAAATAATTATAAAAAGTTAACATTCATTTTTTTTTGGTGTAATAAGGGAGACATCAAAACTTAGTACAAATAAATGAAACAAAGCTAAGTAAAGGAATATATAAGTCTCACTTATGAGGATCGAATTCAAGATCTTTTGATTCCGAGTGACGTCTTGTACCATTGCATTAAGATCCTTCTTATAATATTTATTTGTGGGAAAGTTAGAAATCAAATAATAATATCAAATAGTTTGTTTAATGACAAATTCCTTACTTTAAGAAAGGGATCTTTGTTAATAGCACAAGACGCCGTCTGAAATCAAGACGTTATGAATTCGATCATATCCAATAGGATTTATATGCTCCTTTATTACTGAAAAAAAATAAAAATTCCTTAGTTTCCCATAATTTCCTTCCTCTCCCTTTCTATTCTCTCTTTTTCCTCTCTACATCCAAGCCAACATATTCTTTTATAATTTTAAGATTTTCATTAACTGATGTCTCTAATAAATAATAATGTTTAAATTTTATGAATAGATTGTTACATTTTAAAATGTAACCACGCGTAGCTTGAATAAAAAAACTATAGTCCAAAAACTTTAAAATATTTTTAAAAAAGAACTAAAATTAGAAATGTGATTCAATTTAAGTGATTCAGTACATATTCACTTCGAATAAGGTTTTATATTCAAGTTTTGTAAATGAATAAATCGCCGACTCAAACAGAATTAGTCAGAAACTCATTAAGTTGTTAGACACGAGGGATACACACTTAAAATAAATTTAAGAATGGAGGAGTGAGGACATGAGAGAGCCCATCACTTTCAATCATTCCGAAAAAAACAAACCAGCCCCACATCCCTCCCTTTTTTTCTTTTCCCTCCCATCGCATCAATGATAATATAACCCTTTTTTTTTTCTCTTTTCCTTTTGCATTCATTTTTTTTTTCTTTATTTCATATATTTCCCACCAACAGTTCCCCCTTTCAAACCCAATTAAAACCCTCAGGCAGGCTATCCCCGCAAACTCAGGCCTTAGCTCAGCTCTGCTCTCCAAATCCAAAAATCACAAAGAAGCTGCTGGAATGGAATTCTATATATGTATATATAGAAGATAGATAGATTATATAGCTAGGCAGGGCAGCTGTATCCACTTAAACACTCTCTCTCTATCAATTCAAATCCTTTTACATTTAAACAGGGAAGAGAACCACCCAAAAAGAACATGTTAACTGCTGCAGCCTTTCAATCGTCGTTCCTAGTCGTCGTCTTGCTGCTGCTGGAAGTGGTAATTCTTCTAGCTGCTGCTGCTGCTGCTGCTACAGCTACAACCACAGCCACCAATTCGTACCCAGACTTTCAGCACTTGAATGTGAAGGATACTCTAGCCGGGACCAAGGTCGTCCCCCCAAAGATATCGGAGTACCACGACTTCTTCAACAACCATCAATTAGACACTGATAGCATTGGCAGCAGCACAGATGATGATGATGATGATCAGACTACTACTGATCAAGCTGAAGGAGGCAATCACCAGCTTCACTCTCCCCGTAATTACAAGCTGAAGCTCCTCCACCGGGACAGGATTATCATATCTTCTCCTCATCCTCATCAGGGCTTCGAAAGTGGTGGTGGCGATCATAAGCACCGTCTCATCGAGCGCTTGAAGAGGGACTCCAACCGGGCCTCCAGCCTTATCAACCGATTGTCCCGTGACCACAACAATAAGTCTGCTGCTGCTGCACAGGCACAACGTGCAGCTGCCAGTGCCAGATACGAGGAGGAGGAGAAGGCTGCTGCTGGGGATTTCGGGTCGGACGTGATGTCCGGGATGGACCAGGGGAGCGGAGAGTACTTCGTCAGGATCGGCGTTGGGAGCCCTGCCAGGAGCCAATACATGGTCATCGATTCTGGCAGCGATATCGTGTGGGTCCAGTGCCAGCCCTGCAGCCAATGCTACCGCCAGTCTGACCCCGTTTTTGACCCATCCGCCTCCGCCTCCTTCACTGGGGTCTCTTGTGGCTCCGCCGTGTGCGAACGGGTTGAGAATGCCGGCTGCCACTCTGGCCGGTGTCACTATGAGGTGTCCTATGGAGATGGCTCCTACACCAAAGGGACTCTCGCCCTTGAGACCCTGACCTTCGGGCAGGCTGCGGTCCGCAACGTGGCCATAGGGTGCGGCCATATGAACAGGGGAATGTTCGTCGGGGCTGCAGGCCTCTTGGGCCTCGGTGGCGGCTCCTTGTCTTTCGTGGGCCAGCTGGGTGGTCAGACCGGAGGGGCCTTCAGTTACTGTTTGGTGAGCCGGGGAACTGACTCCTCTGGGTCACTCGAGTTCGGGCGCGGGGCAATGCCTGTGGGGGCTGCCTGGGTCCCCCTCATCAGGAACCTCCGGGCCCCAAGCTTCTACTACGTCGGGCTCGCCGGCCTCGGGGTCGGGGGCATCAGGGTGCCCATAGCAGAGGACATATTTCGTCTCAACGAGCTGGGTGACGGAGGGGTTGTGATGGACACCGGGACCGCAGTCACCCGGTTCCCGAATTCGGCCTACGAGGCCTTCCGGGATGCGTTCATATCCCAGACCACGAACCTCCCCAGGGCCTCCCCGGTGTCCATCTTCGACACGTGTTACAACCTGTTCGGGTTTGTCACATTGCGGGTCCCGACGGTCTCGTTCTACTTCTCGGGAGGGCCGATCCTGACGCTCCCGGCCAGGAACTTCCTAATTCCGGTGGACGACGTGGGGACATTCTGCCTGGCCTTCGCCCCCTCTGGCTCAGGGCTCTCCATCATAGGGAATATCCAACAGGAAGGGATACAAATCTCATTTGATGGAGCCAATGGGTTTGTCGGGTTTGGTCCCAATGTTTGCTGATGAGTAGAGTATATTTTATATTAATGTACGTAAATTAGCAGGCTAATACTCAGTGTGAATTTTGTAGTCCTTATAATATATGTTAGTGAGTCGATCCTAAATATATATATAATATTGATAGCAACATAAACATTAGCTCGCTGGTTAGCCAGGATCATCTCGATCAATCAGGTGCATGTAATATATATATATATGCTCTGTTCATGCAGCAGTGCTAACTAAGTAGATATATAAATGCGTATGTATTTTTCTAATTAAGAATAAATAAATTTAAGCAACTAGCTAGCTAGCTAGTAGTGTTAGATAAAATATACGAAAAGGACCTTACCTGTTTGAAAGTTGAAGAGTTTTAACTGCGCAGTGAAAAGGATTTAAGAAAGCTGTTACCAGCTGGGATGGGCAATCAAATATTCCTTCTCATGCACATGCACAAAAGTAAAGACCAAGACCAATCCCTCTCAATCTTGCAGTCTGCAGGGAATTAAAGAAAAAGAACATATATTGAACAGTCAAAAAGCGGTGCAGAAAAGGTCAGTATTGACTTTGGGTAATATACTTACATTTCTTTCGTTTTTTTTTTCCGTATCATCCTTCCACTTTCAAATAATTCAATCTCTCTTATTAAGATTGGAATTAAGGATTGCAGAATAAACTTTCTGTCAATTATATTAATCAGAAATGACCTCCATATATGGACCATGTACATCAAAATAAAAGAAGAAATCCCTAGGAATGTGGAACCTAGTCTGGAAACATATAACTTCCAACCTAAACTATGAATACTTTACAAAATTACATGATACGAGAGATATTCTAGAATAATCGAGAAGATGCTCAATATGATACAACCATAAGACTCCCCCTCAAGTCTGTACATGAGGATTCCAAATGCCCAACTTGCTTAGAAGAAACCAAAATCGATCTCGTCCCAATGCTTTAGTGAAAAGATTCGCCAACTGATGTTTCATGGAGACATGTGCAGTAGCTACGAAATTACTTTTAATATGATCATGAATAAAATGACAGTCAATCTTATTATGTTTTGTATGCTCATGAAAGACTGGATTATCAACAATATGAAGTGCTGCTTGATTATCACAAAACAATTAAGTGGGCCGAAATGAGAAGATGTCAAGGGAGGATAATAAGCTGCGTGACCAGATAACCTCACTAACAGTAGCAGCCATAGCCCTGTACTCGGCTTTAGCAAAAGAACGAGAAACAGTAGTTTGTTTCTTCGTCTTCCAAGATGGGACTACCCACGATAGTTATAAAGTAGCCAGTGATGGACTGCCGGGTCATTGGGCAACTAGCCCCATCAGAATCGCAGAATGCAGTAAGCTCCAATGATTGCAGATGAATAAAAATTCCTTGTCCATGCGATTGCTTGATATAACGAAGCACACGAATGGTTGCATCCTAGTGATCTTGGCGGGGCACCTACATAAACTGTGACAGAATCCGAACATAGTAAGTGAGTTCTGGTCTCGTGATGGTGAGATAGAGAAGGCACCCGACAAGTCAACGATACTGCCCTGGATCAGCAAACAAATCACTAGAATCGGATGAAAGCTAATGTTTTTGTTCCATAGGAAATTCGAAAGGACGAGAGTCTAACATCCCACCCTCAGATAAAATGTCAATAGTAGGGAAATAACTCTGAATCCATGTGAGAAACCTCTATGCCGAGAAAATATTGCAAGGCACCTAAGTCTTTAATGCGAAAACAAGAACTTAGGTACTTTTGAATGAATCGTAATGACTCGATGAATTGCCGGCAACCAGCAAGTCATCCACATAAATGAGTACGACAATGAAAGTGGTGCCTCAGGAATAAGTGAAAAGAGAATGATCAGCTCCACACTGCTTCAAGCCATATGCATATAAGGCGTCTACCGGCTTGGAAAACCAATTCCTGGAAGCCTGTCGTAATCATAAAGAGCTTTACGGAGAAGGCATACTTGTCATGGTCGAGAGGAAGAGAGACCAGGCGGGAGTGACATATAAACCTCCTCGTGCAGATCGCCATGGAAAGGCGTTATTACACATCCATCTAACGAGTCTCCCATTTCTTAACGATAGCAAGAACAAGAAAGCATTTGACAGTCACAAATTTAGCAACAGGAGCAAAGGTCTCATGAAAGTCGGCTCTTTTTACGTATGTAAAGCCTTTAGCCACTAGATGAGCTTTATATCGTTCAATGGAACCATCAACATGCCACTTAATTTTGTATAACCCATTTGCAGCTAGTGGGTTTCTTTCTCGGAGGTAAGGAATTGAAAGTCCAGGTGCCATTAAGCTTAAGTGCCCGAAGCTCCTCAACCATAGCCGCTTGCCAATGAGGATCACGAGCAACCTCTCTATACGATTGAGGCTCTATATCAGAGTCTAAAGCAACAAGAAACGATATATACTTATCACTGGCACTGTATAAGATAAATAGTCTCGAAAAGGATATGGTGTACTTGAGGAGATTGAAGGATTGGATGAGCGAAGGGAGGTGAGTCTACCATTGCCGTATAGTGTACAAAGTCCTTCAAAAATAAAGGCGGCCAACATATTCGATCTTATCGACGCAATATCGAAAAATCTTGTGGAGTCGAATCTGCTGGGGAAGTTGGACTTGTATTAATTGAACTGGGCTTGTTTGTAAGGCTCGGCGAAGGAGAAAAATGAGTCGGGCTCCCAGGTGAATGCGAGCCAAGACCAAGTGGCGAACTGTCGCCTCGGATGGGAAATGAATTCTCATAAAAATTGACATCCCGCAAAATAAAAAATTATGGAGTCTTTAAATCGTACACTCGCCACCATTTCTTGCCATAGGGATAGCCTACAAAAATGCATCGCCGTGCTCGTTCCTTGAACTTATCTTTTGGCGGTGGTCTTATTTGTGCATAGCAAAGAGAATCGAACACCCAGAAGTGTGAGTAGTTAAGGGGCTTACTAAACAACCCTTTGTATGGACTTTTTCTGGATAATATTGAAGTAGGTGTGACGTTGATTAGATGGGCCGCTGTTAAAATGCACTCGCCCCAAAACTTAGCCAGAAAGGATGCTTGAATAAGCAAGGCCCGTGCGACATATAGAAGACGTCGATGTTTCCGCTCAAAACGCACGTTATGTTGAGGAGTGTCAACACATGAAGTTTTGTGAGCAATTCTTTTCGACGAGTAAATTCCTGCATGTCTCGAGATAAGAATTTTGATCCATTGTCCCCCCGAATTACTTGCACGGTTTTATCAAATTGATTATGCACGAGATTACATAAATTCATTAAATGACGTTTTGCCTCCAATTTATCTCGCAGCAAGTAGGCACAAGCCTCTACTAAAGTCATCGACTATCGTCAAGAAATAATAAGCACCCGATTGAGACCGAACTTCGTAAGCACTCCATATATAAAGATGCATCTATTGAAATATAAAGCTCGCTTTATTCAAACTATTCGGGAAAGCAGATTGAGTTTGCTTGGGTTTATGGCAAACCTCACAATCCTTATTGACATTATTCTCTAATGATAAACCGGGAATAGAGATGCGAGGAGATGGATGCCCAAGCCTTCTATGCCACATGTTAGTCTCCTTGATTGTCGCCACTTTATTGGTTTCGCGAGCTTGAACAACATAACGAAGATGATAAACCCCCACATTGAGCTCACGGATTCCAGTCATCCCCCTCGACATGCGGTCCTGCATAAGACACAATTCAGAAGAAAAATTATATGACGGTTCATTTCTTCAGATAGTAGAGTAACGAATATTAGGTTACAATCAAAATCCGGGACCAAAAAAACTTTGGGTAGCACGAAATTTCCACCAAGGTGTGCGCTGCCAATATTCGTTGCTTGAACATATTTCCCATTGGGAATGAAAACCGATGAGTCACCTCGTAAAGGCAATGAATTAAATAAAAAACGAGAGCAACCAGTCATGTGTCTCAAAGCTCTGGTATCAATAATCCATGTTTCACAGTAGGGAACAAAATCAAAACAGTTACCGGTCCGTGTTTCAGCTTCTTCATCAGGTCCGAACAAGGAAATGAGGCATCGAATTTGCCCTTGAGAGAAGGGCAATGTTGAATATGCTTGACTCGAGGTCTCTGTTGCATTAGCTTGGTTGGAGCTACGTGTGGGTCTCTTTCCATAGGAACCATTCTGCTTCTTTCCATACATTCCTTTCGAACCCTTCGAACTTGCAGTCTTGTGCTGATTGTCCTATCCCTTAGGACCACACTGCTCCTAGTCTCTAGAATTTCGCTATGCATCTAAGATTGTCAGGCGCCCATTGAGCTTGTAGCAAGTGCTCCTTGTATGCTTGACTCTATTACAATAATCACAATGAGGCCGACCACCTCTGTGCTGGACTACCTATTTGTTCTCAGCCGGTGCTTTTGCTATGAAAGCCATAGCCTTTGGTTCTTGTGGTTCTTACGGTTCTTGATATCGAGCTACGATTCTCTATCGCTAGTCCTGAAAAATCATCTGATAGACACGCTTAAGATTAGGGAAAAGATCCATATTGAGTATGTTCGAACGAACTACTGCAAATTCGGGATTTAATCCCATGAGAAACTAGTGGGCTTTCTCCTGTTCTTTCTGTCCCGGTCGATTAGCAGCCGCTCCATAGGTACAAGCACAGGAACAAGTTACGGACTCCAAGAGATTATCTAATTCATCCCAAAGCCCTTTGAGTAATCCATAGTAATTTGCCGCTAGTCTTCCTTCCTACCGAGATGCATATATCTCGTTCTTGAGTCGGTATATACATGTATTGTTTCCTTGAGCAAATCGCTGCCTCAAATCTTCCCAGAGAACCCGTGCATTCTCAATGCACGCTACATTGGGTTGCAAGTCTTTCTCCAATGAATTCGCTATCCATGTGACCACCAGAGAATTTGCCATCACTTACAATGGCTTGTTGGGATCGTCATCTGCAGGTTCAACAAGGGGTCCCATCGATGAAACCAATCTTATCCTTTGCACAAGGCCATCCACATTAGTTGAGACCAAATGCGGTAGTTTTCTCCATTCAGCTTGCATTCAGTGAATCGCAAGACCGTACCATCGGACGGTGTGACGGTGTATGGAGAAACGAGAGTCGTCGCAATAGCTGCTGGAAGCAAAGTAGCATTATTCTGGACGTCACCTCTAGGAGGAAGAGCAGTTGGAATTACATTGCGTCCTGACATGGTCAATCAAAGTGTCGGCTGATCGATTTGCCGAGAAGAAGGGTATGATCGAGACTCGGCATGGCCCTTAGACCGCCCGCTCTAATACCATATTAAGATTGAAATTAAGGATTGCATAATGAACTTTCTGTCAATTGTATTCATCAGAGAAGACCTCCATATATGGACCATGTACATCAAGATAAAAGAAGAAATCCCTAGGAATGTAGAACCCAGTCAGAAAACATATAACGTCCAACTTAAACTATGAATACTTTACAAGATTACATGATACATGATATAGGAGATATTCTAGAGTTATCGAGAAGATACTCGATATGACACAACCGTAATACCTCTCTCTTTCTTTCGATATTGGGTTGGGTGGGGTTGGGTGGTGTGGTGTGGACATGAGCTCGGCACTGGACTGGGACTGCATGTTCCTGCTCATTTTCCGACAAACCTTTTTCTATTGTCTTCCATTTTGTTAGATTCCTCTCTCTCTCTATCTATCTCTATCTGTTTGTCTTTGTGTTCACATCACAAGACTGCAGTGCAGTGCATGGGGCTAAATGAAATGATGATGAAGAAGAGGGAGCCACCACCACCCCTCCAACAAGCTATATATATAAAGGAGGGGGTGGTGGTGGATCGGACATGTGAAGCCATGAGTAGTGGTAGTAGTATTAAATGCATGGGGTAGTACTTAACAGCCTTGTAATAGTAAGTTAATATTGATCGATTTTAAGGTTGGCCCTTTTGTTGTGGTGTTACCCTTGCTTAATTAGCCAAGTTAAAGGCTAAATTAAGTTGGGAGGGAAGAGTGGATTCAAGCATTCACTTTTTGCAAAATTAAAGTCGCCTAGCTAAGGCTGCTTTTTCTTCTTCTTCTTCTTCTTCTTCCGTTTTTCTTATTTTTATGGATTGACAATTTCTTTCACATTTGCCCCTTTTGGAATTGAACATATATATATATATATATAAGTGAGATAGAGAAAGCAATTACTGAAAGGATCGATCGATCAATGGAATCGAAGAGAGCAGGGCAGCATCGCAACATGCCGATAATGCCCACCATGCATCTCTCCTCTTCTTAATTTCTCTTTTGTTGTCATGAGGAAAACCAATTCCAGATAAAAAGTCTCTCCTCTCCTTATATAAGTCTGCATTATATCCCCTGGTTAACTTCTTTTAATTCTTTTTTTTCCCCTTTCCCCGACTCCGTTTTCTCTTCTTTTTTTTTTTTTTTAATCACTCTAGTCTAGCTGTGGCCCCCAAAAGGTCGAATTTTGCTGGTGAAAGTTGGGGGAATCGAAATCGAATAAAACAAAATCCTATTAAGGCTTTCCTCAGGAATATGAATTAGCGAAGCTTAGGTAGCTAAGGATCACCAGGCGGGATATACTTATAATCTTCTTTTTTCCCCTTTAAATCTCTGTTATATATTCTCCCCCTATCCGCATACTGTAGATATCTATCAAGGATGAGGGCCTCCTAATTAAGCCAACTAGGTGGATACCGGCACGTTCCGCAGGCAATTTCATTGGTAAAATATGTAATTATTTATTTATAGAAATAAAATATATAATTGATTTTAAAAGAAATTAATTTTATGAAGAATTAAAATATTATTAATAAATGTTATTTACATAAGTATTGAATTAAATTACGTGAATACGTGAGGAAAATAAAAAAGAATGAAAGTATGTGAAGTAAGTAATCGATCAAAAGAAAATAATAACCTCATTAAGCAAAATATCGACGTAAGATTGAACTTAAATTGACGTAAAGTTGAACCAAATTGATGTAAGATCAGTGTTGGTATTGGATAAAGGTGCAACACAATATATGTATATAATATATATAAATATATATATATATATCAAGTCCGGAAAGGCACCCACGCCTTTGTAAACAGAAATAAACTTTATGATGCGAAAATAGTGAACTCATCAAGCAAAATATCGACCAAATTGATATAAAATCGAACCTAATATCGGTGTTGGTATTGGATAAAAGTGCAACACGGTATATATATATATATATATATATATATGTATACCGTCTTTGTGAACGGGAAATAAATATTTTGATGCAAACGGCATGTAGTATATATCCTTATATGTATCAAACACATACATATGCCAATATATAATGTAATATTGTATGATGTAATATTCAATTATATATATTCCTATAACATATCAAACGACTATATATATTTGTCAATATAAAAATTGCACAATATATTTTATTACATCAAAGCATATGTGTAATGTATGGTTGCATATTATCTTCACTTGCTAATATATAATCCTATCGTATATTTCATCATATATCAAGTGTTCTACTATATATTTCACCATATAATCTTTATGTAATTAAAGCGACGACGCGACTTCGCGAGAGAGATTGTAAGTAATGACTTGGCTTCTCCCGGTTTCAACTTTGATGCCAATAGTAAAAGCAACTCCATTTCCCTTTTCTTTTTCTTTTTTTGGATAAGATAATCGCAGATATCCCAAACCTATTGACTTAGATTAGTGCATTTTTAAACATCGACTTTGCCCTGGCCAATGCGAAATCTTTCACGTGTGAGAGCTTTTATTTTTACCTTCCACGTTCACCTAATTAGCGTTGCTAATTAATTAGGAGCAAATAAGACAACTGATTATTCGACCAATTTTGTCTTGAACAGCAAATGGCCGGCACTTGAGGAAGGACGAGCTGTAATATTTACGAAAGACACATTTCCTGTTTGCTTTGGAGCCGACGCACCCAGCCAACTGCCGAGCTTTAAGTAAGTCAAAATAATTATTAATGTGGGTTGCTAAAAAGGCAAACCTTCGCCCCCCCCCCCCCCCCCAAAAAAGGCTCAGATTATTTTTGTTTATATTTAGTTAATAAAGTAATCAATCTCCCATTCCTTGACAACAGGCAAACATGATTATTAAACTAATAAGCTCTAGAGCTCTCCTGATTAAGTGGAGTTTTGCCTTGGCACCGGGTCCAAAGATTACCCATCCGAAAAAGAGGTGGGATTTGAAACCGAAGAGAGCATCGGGTCCGCGGGCCGTAAATGTAACTGGGCAGGACAACGAAAAAAAAAAAGGAACATTGAGACAGACAGCAGGAGGAATATGGGGGAAGGGTACTGGGCTACTCCACGTCCCCAAAGCCAATGGAAAGAACATTTCCATAATGATTCCCATCCTAATAATTTTGTCTTTCCAGAAGAGAATTTCCAGATCGTGAGCAAAAAAGATTTTTTTTTTTTTTTAGCACTCTGCTGATCCGAAATGGACTCGGCAGTTGTGCTCCGCATCGAGAATGATTGCAGGTGCGAGAGAGAACCCACTTCCAAGTCCTACCGGAACCGGAAGGCATGGGAAAAATAGAAACAGCAGAGGAAGGGAAACCCCAGCCAAGCAGAAGAATCCTAAGTGCTTGTAAATAACTGAATTCCCAAGAGTGGATAGGGTCGGAGGACAAACCCCCCATTAGTTGGTTTGATATTCACATATACACGACCGAGAAAAGCATCCATCAGTCACTTATCATCTTCACATATGCAACGGGGTTCGGCTACCGGAGGCTAAGATTCCTAATTTACAACAGGAAATAGGTTAGACTATTTACACATTGCCCCTTCTCTCCGTCCCTTCCATCCCCCCCCCAAAAAAATATATATATATATATATATATGCCTCCTGTGAATTCTCAAAATTGGGCATCACTTGAATCCCAACTTGACCATCAATGCAGTGCAGGCCCATACGATTTTGCAGCAGCACCAAGAGATTCTAGACTCCTCAATCTCTAGGCTAATCAAAATTAAAATCTAAGTCGAACTTTCCTCCTCGTGACAGGTCCTGAGTTGGAAGATTCTCTTGAGACCAAAAACAAATTGCAGAATGCCACGCATCTACCTATATCATAAAGAGATATCTGAGATCTTCTACTGTCAGGCGGGTCGCAGAGCTGCCGCCCTGGTCTTCACCAAACGCAGATGCAACCATCTTCCTCTTTTCGTCCTGCAAGACAAAAATTGCAAACAAAGCCAATAAAAAATTCAATCTTCCATGTCATACCTCAAATTTAAAGTCCTTTATTTTCGCTCTACTGATAGCTCCAGGATCCTGGTGTTCGATTGGCTATTGAAAATGAATCATGAATAAATAGTCAAGTACCAAAACTCTGTTCTCATATTATTTTCAAAATGAAAGCACGCTCCTACAAGCACCAGAATTTAAAAGGTAAAAGTCACCGTGTTTGGTCAAAGAAACAACTCCAAAGTCCATCAATAATCAACTCAACTGAAACGGACAAAACTCGCGCTACGAACAGTATAAGCCAAAAGAATAATACCTGGAGAGATAATATTCTATCTTCAACAGTATCTTTTATGGTTATCCGAGTTACGGTAACAGGACGTGTCTGTCCAATTCTATGAGCTCGATCAACAGCTTGATCTTCGGTAGTTGGGTTCCACCATAGATCCAGAAGGATAACATGACAGGCAGCGACCATGTTCAACCCAAGGTTTCCCGCTTTCAGCGACATCAACATAACAGTAACCTGAACAAGGCAAGAATTCAGGTCGGCAGAAAAGGATGATAATAGTGATGCTAACTGAGCTTGTTAGCCAGATGAAAAGAGTATCTCTGGCTCAGAATATTTGTTTCCAAGTTTCATGAGATCAGAGGCAAACCTCTGGATCAGTGTTGAAATCCTTCACTGCCCTGTCTCTTGCAGCAAGACTCATAGTACCATCAAGCCTTCTGAATGGTATGCAGAACTGATTCAGTGAAATCTCGACCAAGTTCAACATGCCAGTCCACTGGGAAAAGATAATTGCCTTTGTCGGACCACCAGTTGGTAAACTCGAGTAAACTGTTGTGTACTTCACCACATTAGGGCTGGACTCGCAATTTTCCTTGACAATATTTTCTGAAAAAGAAGAGCCTTCACAATCCACGGGAACCTGAAACTCAGGGCTTGCAGCCTTCCCTAGACAGTGGTCTTGCAGAATCTGAAGGACAGCTTTAATTTTAGACGAAGTGTAGTCAGCATCCATTATCCATGATTGGACAGCAGGCCGAGAACTTGTCGAGGCACTTTCTGAACAGCTGGACATACAACTCCTGAGCGTAGCTTTGGTGTAAACAAAGTCTGGACCAAGCTGTTCTCTACATTTAGATTCAGGGCACATGTTATCATCACCAGTCAAATACTCAGAGACACATTGATAACAGAACACGTGCCCGCACATGGTAACAACAGGGTCCTCTGGTGTATCCTGGAAAAGAAAGGAATCTGATGATCAGACTAGTCTATGAGAAATGGTTAAGCTAAATGATGCCTTCAACACACTTTTTAAAGTTCACTCCTTACATCAGGATTGGTGAAAGGTACATTGACAACATGGATTTTTCAAAATCTGTTATTCTCAACATACGATTGACAAGTCATGAAACGCAAGAAGTATCTCAAGGGCATCATTTAGAATTACCCAAGACATACAGTTGCTGTAAACAGATAAGAAGAATCAAGTAATGAGGGTGCTGGTATTCATACTGCCAAGTAATTTGAAGACATATTAGGGAAAACAAAATTCCATAATAGGCCTGAAAGTTAGAATTAAATTATGTGAGTTCAACTTCAGCATGTCATGCCAAGAATCCAACATTTGGCTATACAACTGAAATAACCCATGGAAGGAGGCATAAATTTAATGCTAAAAAACTCTGAAAGTCCAGACAATAGCCCCTTAACAATCCAACAGTGATTTGCAAAATAAGCAAGTGCTACAAGCCGTGTAAACCACATAGTAGCTGGTATATACAGCAAACAAAAACTCACGTTGCATTGCTGGCATATGGCAGCTGCTTCCAGAATTTCTAGCAGATTCATCAGTGTATCTCTTGGTAATTTCTTGGCCATTTCTCCGGAAACTTTTCCAACAGAGGCAGAACTGTCTGCTTTGACAAGGAGCGGATGGTCACAAGCTTGTCTAAGACGCAAAAGCATCAGAAGAATACTTGCATAGTTCTTATTCACTGTGCCAGCAGCAGCAAAAGCCTGCGAGATTAATCAGAAAAGTTAATTCAGGATATCTGTTTTTTTGACTATATATACTCACACTCGCAGTTGGAAAATCTACTTCCCAAAAGCTGGGAACAATATAGGTGCATGACACATCATGAATATTATAATGGAGAACAATTACAAGATTCAAGGTAGAAATAAAATTTATCTTTCCGTTAAACAGTATTGAGGAGGCACTGCAATATTTCCACCAAAAGACCTGAAGACGAATAGCAATGCAGCCCCTGGAAGTCAGTTCTCTCACCTTGAATTGAGAACGTGAAGCAGTTTCAAGCTGGGTATAAAAGTCCCGCTCCTGGAGCGAGAACTCCACCTTCTTCAAGTTCACAATTTTCGGTGGCAACGTAATTATAGGCTGTCCATCAATCAAGGTTGCTGAAATATTTAAGCAGCTTGATCAGATCATACCTTTAAGGTCACAACTTGCCTTCACAAACAGTAAGGATAAGAAATTTTCTGAAAAGCACAGAACCGGACTAGGGATTGATGAAATAGAACCATATCAAATTATCTATCTGAAACACCAGGAAATTGCAGTTATTGAATATAATTTCCAATATTACAAAGGAGAAAGATAAAACCTTTCGTCCGGCGCAGCATTATAGCCCTCAAGACCGCTTGCAGTTTCTTGTAACCATGCAATGAATTCCGGGATATTGGAATCTTTATTGTATGGTAGAACGACTTGTATGCACCATACGGTTCATATTTCAAGAACCTGAAGTAGCTGTACAGATCATCAATTGCGTTCTGTATAGGAGTTCCGGATAAGCACCACCTTCTCTTGGCTCGGAGGCTGCAGCAGGCTCTAGCCACTTGCGTCCGGTGATTCTTTATTGTCTGAGCTTCATCCAGTATCACCCTAAACCAGCCCACTTTTGATAGAGGACCAAAAATATCAAAGGAGGAACTATCAATACCTTTTTTACCTTTCTTCCCTTTCTTCCCAGCGTTATAAACTTTTTGCCTCTTCTTACTTCCAGAAAACTCAGCAGATATTCCATACTTTTCTTCGTTCTTTTCATCAACCTCATCCTCATCAACTAAAGGTTGTTTTGGTACTTCTATTGTAACAATTGCATATGTCGTAATAACCACATCATATTTTGCCAGTTCAACAGGATCCCTTGTCCTGTTTCCTCCATGATAGACAAGAACAGAGAGCTTGGCTTCATCAGCAACTTTCTCATCCAGCTCCCGGGCCCACTGCCGAAGAACACTCGCAGGACATACAACTAAAGTGCCAGCAGCAGGTCTTTTCCTACTAAATGAATGTTCCGAAGTACCGACTTCAGGAACAGGGATGGTATCATTAGAATCTCCAGTCTCCTGCCCTTTGTCCAATTCTATGGTTCCATTTTCTTCCTCATCATCATCCAGATTCAATGCCTCAGTCTTCTGGCTGTTTAAGCTTTCTGCCTTTGGTTTAGTCTCTAAACTCTTCTGCATTTGTATAAGAGCGATCATGGATACAGTCTTGCCAAGGCCCTGTGTAAAGGAATGATTAGCCTGGGAAGAGATCCATCTTTTCTTTCTGACAAAAGAAAATGCATACTGGTTAACAGTAACGTGTTGAAATCCCATTGACTAACCTGATCATCAGCCAGAATCCCTCCCAAGCAATGCAAACTTCTTGTTTCCTTCTGAAGCATCCACGCCAAAGCAATTTTCTGCAAAATAATATTTTAAGTCCAAAACCTGAGCAACAGTCAGATGGACTAATTGCTACAATCAATCCATAGACAACAATACCTGATGTCTTAGAAGAGGTACCGATAACAGCCCCTCAGGTAAAGTTGCTTCAACTTTTGGTTGATTAAGATCCTGTAAGGACAGAAGGCAAATCAAGTATTATACTTTGTTTGCTAAAATCTATTTATTTTTTACCAAGCAAACTATGCGGAATCATTTTCGGTGTCAACGCCAATAGCTTCTTCCAAATTCTCTCACCAATGCAAGTTAGAAAAGACATGCGGAAATTGAACTGCTTTGAAATTTCTGCATTTAGTTGTTGGTAATAGTACAAATACGTACATAGTAAGCCTTATAAAGCATGAAGTGTAGACAAGCAATCATGATAGACTAATTACTTAATATGTCAGGTGCATATGAGAGAATAGACTACAGAGAAAGGACAAACAGCTAGATAACCCATTCACATCGAGACATGCAAAGAGAATCTCCTGTACAAAATGAGAAGGGAAAGAAAGACCAGCTTTTTCCTATAATCTCGATTCAATATTTCGCTCACAGCAATGTGATAATCACTGGAACCTGTAGTTCTTTAACAGGCAATGTGTAAATGAATTTTGACGGCAGATAAAAGAATATGGGAAAAAATTGGTTAGATGCTTCCTAGGCAAAGTCGCGGAAGGTTCCAATCTTCCACCGACTACCTTCTCTAGTGTCCATAGTAAAAAAGGTAGTATGTATATGCATATAGCATATCAGGATAATATTTGTTAGACCAAGCTCTCTGCTTCCTTTATTCACAGAGCAAACAGGTGTCACAAATCCTATTTTAAACATCATCTCAGAAGTTAGAAGTACAAGTAGATTGCCAGTATACCTCCAAAGCAGCCTGATAGATCAACCTCTCATCATTTCTGTTAAGCCTCTCATCAACCATTGCAGGACGATACATAGGATCAGTTGAACTTGCATACTGGGGAGTAGTAGTGGATTTTCCAGGCATGATAGAAGGAGGTAACACCCTCCTACTTTTGATCTCCAACATAACAAGCTCATCGTCATTAATCCCGTTGATCTCTTTCGCATATCCCTTGCTGTCACTTGCACTAGCCCATGATGGTAAAGTTCTTTTGAAAGCCTGCTGAGATGATAGTCTTTCATAGTCACCACCAGAGCTATTAGAAATTCGTGAGTTAATCCTCGGAGACTGACCCAAAGTCCGATTATCAGGAGGATATTTGGAACCATTCACCTCTGAATGCTGATGGGTTGCTACACCTCTGTCGCTAAAAACAGAATGTGCATGAAAATTTGCTTTCGCAATGTTGTTCGGGTTTGAGGAGCTTCCATTTGAACCAGCCGTTCTCACAAGAGCAGACAGTGATGGAGCCATTCCACCCGGACCTAAAACATATATTTGAAGACACAATTAGTAAAGTACCAAGCATGTTGCAATTTAACATTGAAATAGTTCACTAACTTGTAGATATCGGATTATCAGTAGACGACGATGCCCACAATGGAAGCTTCCTTAAATTGGTTGTTGACGTATCATTTCCTCCACTATCTTCCATCTCCAAGTCACTATCTGACGAACTGATCTCTATAGGGTCCATTGGTTTGCTATTACAAACTTCAGTCAGAATTATCCTTCTGCATCCAATAAAGACAAGGAACTCCTCGCTGCTAAGTCAATTGAGAGGTAATTATAAAAAAAATGTTAAGAACGTAGAGCAACAATGTCGACTGGCCACTTTTAGAGAGCAGAATAGACAAACCTGGTCTTTGAGAAATAGACACTGCCAAATGCTTAGCAAGGAAAGATGTCAAAGTTGAATTGATGAAGCCAAGCAAGTGATCCACATGACTGGGCATGAACTTAGTCACCCTTCACTAGCAGGACACTAATGAGCACGGTGCTTTGAAAACAGAATTTACTATATCATAATCCAAAAAAGAAGAAGCAATTCCAACAAAGCAAATCCTTGACCCAGAGATGCACCTTTACCTTGAAAGAACCAATAATTTTGCCCCTCAGTAATATAAGGACCATGAGAGGGATTGGGTGAGGGACATTGTATCAAACGTACAATGAGATGCAGGTTCTCAATTTAGTAACAGCTAATATTTCTAAGCGGGGTTCCTTGTAGAATGTACCCATTACTATATCCAAAAATCCAACAACTTGCAGTCCCAAAGAGAAGCCGTTGATTTTAAATGAGATGGAGTCTGATCATGTCAAAGATCCATGAAGTACTTGTCATTTCTTTAACTACTTTTACAGATACAAGTACCCCGACAATATGATTTTAGATAGACTGCTGCTTCATAAAATTCCTGGGAATTAATCTCTCTTACGTGCATTTTAATTTCAAAAAGAGCAGGAGCGGGAAGACTCTGCATAATTGCATCATTCTTCCTCCTCCCTTTAGAAGTATCCATGGACCAATATTTTCTCATGACAAGAAGAGAAAAAAAGAAAAGGCCAAATAAATACTACCAAGAGCAGGAAATTGAGGGTCTTTTTTCTCTTGTACCAACTAGAGAGCAGGATCAAAAAGGATCTAAACCACGAGCATAGGCCTCAGGGACCCATGAATACCTCGCAAAGCCACGGAAACAAGACAACGTATGCTCCCGCATGTGGGGATGGCATCGGCAAGGGCTTTGCAAGCAAGGTAGGTATATCCGTATTATTATATTAAAAGTAAAAAGATAAGTTATTGTTGCACTCAAGATTAAAGGGGTCATGTACTTCGGCCGTTGTTTTATTAAGATTAAGCAACACTACTCCACACCTAGAGCTAGAAGCAAGATTAAATAGAGAAGTAATAGAAAATCCTAAGCTCGCCCTCAATAAGTGGAGGATATGCATAATTGTATGGCGTTGCATGCAGAATAAGAGATCTCCAAGACATTTATGACGAAATGCCACTCGTGGAATCAAAGGGAATATCAAATACAACACAAAATGCACCTACAAGAGCAATGCCCAACCAAAAAGGACTGAACTTCATGCCTAACCCAAGAAGGAACAGCGCCATCACATTTTACCATATCAGTATGCAATCAAGTCACGGCTCACTGAAGCTAGGAATCCCAATTGAGATCATGGGTTTTCAGTTCCAGGGACCCCGACAGAGTAATTAAGCGAGTAAGTAGGTTAACAAAGAAAAGGAAGGAAGGATTTAGTCTAATCACGAAATTTGACGACATAAAGCAAGCTGATTAGTGAAAGAAACAAAACCCTACCTTCCATGGCCGATCGTACTGGAAGACTGCCACGGAGGGTTTTGCACTCTGCAATGACGAGAAAGCGAACCTCCGCAACGCCAACGCCAATGGGAAGAAGGAAAGGGAAGGGAAGGGGAAGGAGGCAGCCAGGCAGACTCAGACTGACTGACTTGGGAGGTTAACTCTGATGGAGAGAGAGGGAGGGAGGAGGGGGAGAGAGAGAGAGAGAGAGAACGGTGACGTTTTCTGGCGGATAAAGAAAATTTACAGACACTGTAGGTTCACGTATGAAAAATACAATTTACTTTTTTAGGTAAGAAAAATTGCTAGGCATATATATTTCTGGTAATTTCAGTCCTCGGGTCAATCAAATCTTTCTTATTTTCGTTCATTTATTGTTCTATAATAATTTCAATTTTTCATACTCGTCAAATAAATTTCAATTTGTTATAGCACTTACTAATTTTCCAAAAAAAATTTTCATGGTTAAAAATGGGTAAGATATATTAATAAAATTACTGATGATGATATTACCATTTAAAAGTAACCGAAAGTCTATCTTAATTAAATTTTCTCGTTGGTGATTCAATTCTACCTTTGTTGTGGTTTTATTAATAACTTAAATATTTTATTGTTTTCCTATCATAATCTATTCAGCATGACTCGAAATAATTGAGATGTATCTTTTTTTTTAACTAAAATCGACTCATTGGTTTACTGTCACTTTTGGACTTCAAAATACAATTCCTAAAAAAAAGGAGAAAAAAAAAAGAACATGCAATCCAACTGAAGTTAATTATTATTATTATTATTAAAATTATTATTATTACTATTACTATTATCATTCATTAGCATTATTATACATTTTTTATTATTAATCTTTTATTTTGATAATTAATTCCTTGGTTTACCAATTATAAATTATGAACAAATTCATTTGACCAATTAAAACAAGGAGATAAAAATAGATAAATATATGAATTTCATTTAAAAAATTAAATTCTCTGAACGTTAAATTATAAAAATAACCTTCAAAAATTTTCAAGGAGTCAAATATGTGAAAATAGATCAACATTTTGAATAAAAAGGTTAAAAAAATAGAAAACAATCAACTTAGAAAATTGTCCACTTGTCGTTGCCATTAAAAGAAGGGAAAATGTCAAATTTGGTCATCAACCTTTAGCTCCTTTTCTATGTTAGTCCTAAACCTTTTTTTTGGTTTGATTCGTCCTCAATCTTTTTCGAACGGTATGAGTTCAGTCCTACCGTCCAAAATTCCGTCCATTTTCCCTTACTTTTATATTCGTCAAATGAAAATGCACCACATGCGCGACAAATCACTGCTACTCTAAACCGATTGTTATAAAGCAAATCCGATTTTTTTTAATTAGACCCGTAAACCGGACTAAGATATTTTCGATTATTGTAGAATTCCAACCATATGTCGGTGCGTGAGACAATGAAAGAGAAGCAATGGCTGGAATCATAAAAGAACCGAAAATATCTTAGTCCGATTTACGAATCTGATTAAAAAAACAATCAGATTTACTCTATAACAACTAGTTTAGAATAGCAGTGATCTGTCGTGTACGTGTCGCACTCTCATTTGACGAATATACATGTCAAGGAAAATGGACGGAATGACTGAACTCATACCGAGCGAAAAAGATTGAGGACGAAATCCAACCAAAGAAAAT
Source organism: Punica granatum (assembly GCF_007655135.1). Classification (NCBI taxonomy): domain Eukaryota; kingdom Viridiplantae; phylum Streptophyta; class Magnoliopsida; order Myrtales; family Lythraceae; genus Punica; species Punica granatum. Next base: position 446,753 of record NC_045134.1, read on the forward strand.
GTTTAGGACTAGGATAGAAAAAGAGCTAAAGGTTGAGGACCAAATTTGATATTTTCCCTTAAAAGAAACACTTACTGTGTGTTTGGATTTAGAATTATTTTTTGACTTAACTCCACTTATTTTCAATTCAATAATACAATTATTACTTTTCCCTTTTTAAAATATTTTTTAACCATTCAATTCAATTTTTAATAGTGAATTCTCTATGTCATTCATTACTTTTTCCACAATTCAATAACACAATCATTACTTAATCATTATTTTATCTCAACTATTCATTACTTTTTCACACTTTTCTCATAATTCAACAACACAATCATTACAAACTAATTAAAATCAAAACTCAACTCAACTCTAAAACCAACACAAAAAGTAATGAATAATTGATATAATTTAGCATTAAAAAGTGAATCGAATGATTAAAAAAAATTAAAGGAAAAAATAATAATTGTATTATTAAATTGAAAATAAGTTGAGTTTAGTTAAAAAAAAATTTAATCCAAACACGCCGTTTCCGCCCACAGTGAGTTGCCTATTTACAAAAACTAACCCCTCGTTTTACATTTGCATTATTAACACAAAACGATTTGAAAAATAATAATTTTACTAGCAATTTTGATAAATTACTTTTACCAAGAATTTTGAAAATTTACATATAGGGTTTTAGAAAAGGATTTGACTATTCTATTGTCAATTACTTGCTTTAAAGTACTACATGACAATAATAAAATCATTACAAGACACAAGTCGTTGTCGAATCTAAGGATTTTACCGTCCTATTATCTATGGATAATCGATTCCGAATACCATGTATTTTTTACGATACCTGGACCCTGCCCTGTAAGGGCATGTTCCTTGATTTTAGAATCGGACCCTACCCTATTGAATCCTGGAATCGGAATCTACCCGGAACTTATGGTATTATACCATAAGTTCCGAGTACCATGTTAGAACCTGTAAATTTTTTTCTCTGACTAAATAAAATCTAAAATTTCACATACATAATCAGTAATCATGCCAAATAGAATATCATCAAAGATTTATATTAATCCACAAAAAAAAAATATGTCTCATCAATCCATTAACAAACATTCATAATGCGATTTCACATAACAAAGTGTCTCTGTTCTAATTCCTTAGAAGAGACAGTAACTTTACTGATCCTCTTTTTTTTTAATAAATAACCAGTTCCGGGTACCCTGTAGCAGGAACCGAAACCGGAACTAATTTTCACCGGTTCCTGATTTTAATACCCGAAACCTATCATATTTTCAATACGAGTTACTCGGATTCTACCCTAACGAGTAGATTTCGACCGGTTCCGGATATACCAGGTACTCGTGCACACCATTATCTCTTGCTTTTTCTATTTTCTTTTTGTGGTTATTTGTGTGTACCACGGTGCATTCGTCTAGAAATTAATTAATTAATTAAATAAAACTTATCTCAGGCAATTGGTGAAGATAAGCTTTTTACGGATTTTACAATAATAATATTATTATACCCATGATCCTACTCTTAATTCTAAATGAAAAATTAAATAAATCCACATTCTTAACTGTTTTAGATTAGTGAAAAATTTAAGCTATTTATCAAAATTTTAAAATACAACCAATGGCTCGACCCATTAGGACGAGTGAGATTCTAATCTCATAATAACATGTGAAACTAGTATAGAGATAAGAATAAATTAATATTTAATTATTTATTATGATATTCCAAAAAAGTGAAAAAAAATTATATTCTAGAAATATTGTCATAATTTAGAGGATAAAATTTCTTATTTTTAACGAAATCATCTTGGTGTAAGTAGATTTGAATATATATCTTTATGTAAAATCAATTGAAGAGGGAGGCCATTTCAAGTCCACGATTCACCTTTATGGTTTATCGAGATCCTTGAAAAGACTATAAAATGATATAATTTATTACTTGTTGTTCTGCAATTTAATCTTTTAACGCCTATTCTTTCTTTGGTAATAGAATAATGCCTGTTCAAATATGAGAACTTCTCAATCGAAAAGTAAATTTAAAAAAGAAGAAGAAGAATAAGAAGAACATGGGAACTCAATAAAAGAATTTGAAAAATTGGGAACTCAATCAACATGTTAACTAAACTTCCTAAATTCACTACCACAAAAGCAAAAAAATCCTAAATTATCAATTATTTATTTTGCACAAATAATTACTAAATTGCAGAAAAAAAAAGTTTTGCAATCACCAAAATTCTCTTAATTATTATACATTTAGATTATAACAATTAATAATTTCTGAGAGGGGAACAGCGAGAGAGAATCTAGCCCGCCCCGCGCAGCACAGCAGTTGGTCAGTGGCGGCTGAGTGTCAACCCTAGCCAGAGCTGAGCCGAACTCAGCTGCCATATTTGCTCCTCCCCCCCTCCCCCTCCTCCTCCCTTACCTTACTTAGCTCTTCCCTCTGTCTTCTCCGTTCGATCCCTGTCCTCCTGCATTTATGTATATCTGTACATCTCATCCTACCCGATAATGGCGGTAACAGCGACATTGACGACTTGACATCAAGTGTATGCGCTGATGCTACTGCTCATTGATGTAATTTCTTCGATTCAATTTCATCTGGGACTGCATGATCAGTTAACTCACACTGACTGCAATGCAGGAATATTCTTTTCGGAAGAGATTGATATGGCCATTTCTCTGAAATCATCGCCTTGCTTCCCGCAACTCAAGAAATCCGATAGCATTTACCTTCTGCGATCTTCTCGTCAAGTGTCGGCTGTTTCCACCAGAAGGTTCCGGCCAATGGCGGCCCTCAGCACCGTTTCCACCATTGGTCTGTCCGAGACGTTCGCCCGGCTCAAACAACAGGGCAAAGTAAGCATTTTTAAGCCATCTGTGTAAACGATTATCTTCCCTCTTTCCTGGATTTCGTGTTTTGAAATTTGCTTTGATATGGAATATCTCCTTTCACTGTGAAGGGTGCTCTTTCTTTTGCCCGGATAGAATTGCTTCTGGAGTATTATCTTGATTGAGAGATTTACTCGATAAATACTGAGATTTTGACGGCCGAGTTGAACCAAATGAGAGGAAAACATATGAAAAATTGCGAGACGCAAAAGGATAGTATGAGAACTTGTTTGGATTGTTCGCAAACAAGGGCAGTATTCCACTGTCCGACAGGTGTATGCCTATCCTTGTAAGGATGGAAGTTAGTTTTATTGGCCATATGTGGTTGATTTTCGAGAAGGCCTTAGATTACCAGACCTGCTGCGAGCGAGCAGTCCCCCTTGATAAACCCGACCTGGGTTTCAGCAGATATGGATGATTTCACAGAGATGTTCTAACTCGCATACCTTCTTATGAAGGTTGCATTCATCCCTTACATCACTGCGGGTGATCCTGACCTTTCAACCACTGCCCAAGCCTTGAAGGTGCTTGACTCATGTGGATCGGATATAATTGAACTAGGTGTCCCATATTCCGATCCTCTTGCTGATGGTCCTGTTATCCAGGTTCGATGTCTCAGCAATCGCTTTATATAATCTTTTAGACCTTTTCACATCCCATCTTTCTGAGATATCTTTGTTCCAGGCTGCAGCTACCCGATCTTTGGCAAGGGGAACGAATTTTGATGCTATTATCAGAATGTTGAAGGAGGTAAAATTTCCAGGCCTTTCTCTGGCTAACTGAAACTGTTGGATGAGGAACTCATGACCAGTTCAGTAATGTACTTGCACCATCTAAAATTCTTATTGCTCTTCTGATCTGATCTCCTGGATTTTTTGCCTAGTTCATATTCTGTAACTACAAATTGTCCCACCCATTAATGAGCAGATGCGGTCAAAATTGATACGTCAGTTCTCCCATGTTGGTATGTTTTAACCAAAAATTTTCCACTTATTTAAAACCCATAAGCTTGCTACTTAAAAAGATGCCTTCAAACAGCAACGAGCCATGAGTAATTTTCTCTAGTGTATATACCCGTATCGGAAAGGGCCACTGCTTGCTTTTTGGCTTGCCTTTTCCTCTTACTGTAAGGAACGTGTTTCACCAAATATTTGTTCTCTGATTGAATAGGTAGTTCCACAGTTATCTTGTCCCATTGCTATATTTTCGTACTACAACCCAATATTGAAACGCGGAGTTGAGAAGTTCATGTCCACCCTCAATGATGCTGGTGTGCATGGTAATGCATCAGATACTGCGTGCTCTTTTGTTATGGTATTATATTTTATATATGTGATTCATCTATGCTTCTTGAAAGACGGTACTCTTTTGTTTGCATAATGAAGTACCTTTGATCCTTATTTCTAGAGACTGTTTTGCCTCATTCACAGGGCTTGTAGTTCCTGATGTTCCTCTAGAAGAGACTGAACTTTTGAGAAAGGAAGCAGTCAAGTACAAGATTGAGCTGGTAGCTATCTTATGGGTGTCGTTATAATTTATTCTTTTTCTTATAATATATATATATATATATGTATATATGGGGCATCATATGGTGCAGTTGTGTTCTTTTTAGTCAATCTAATGTTTTTATCTGACTCAGGTACTGCTGACAACTCCTACTACTCCAAGCAGCAGGATGAGAGCCATAGTCGAAGCTTCAGAAGGATTCGTATATCTTGTAAGGCTCTTTACTCTCATTCCCTTCGATGATCCTTATCTTGCGTTTTGTTATTAATGATCCAAACCCCACCACCCCCCCCCCCCCCCCCCCCCCCCCCCCCCCCCCCCGGGCGCAAAAAATCTCTTTGCTTGTTAACAGGTTAGCTCAGTTGGAGTTACTGGTGCCCGAGCATCAGTGAGCGAGCGTGTGCAGACTCTCCTGCAGGACATCAAGGGGGTCAGTTCTTCACCATTGCTTTGTTCGTTTTGCAAATTGTTTTGTTTGTGAGACATTCTGATTCAAATTGTCCAGAAATGAACGGTTCGCGACATAAACACCTGTTGGATGTCTTGTGCAGGCAACCAACAAACCTGTAGCAGTGGGCTTTGGCATCTCAAAACCTGAGCATGTGGAACAGGTCAGTCAAAAGAAGCACCTTGATGATTAAAAGACTGTCAAGCCTCTTGCCGCCCGGAGTAGTTAAATATGTTGTTTTTTTTCTTTTGGGGAGCAGGTGGCAAGTTGGGGAGCTGATGGTGTGATTGTGGGGAGTGCAATGGTGAAGGTGCTGGGTGATGCAAAATCTCCTGAAGAAGGGCTCAAGGAGCTCGAAAGCTTCACTAGATCATTAACCTCGGCTCTGCTTTAGTAATCTATAGCTCGTGCCCGTTTCTTTGTGCGTGTGGAGACCATTGTTCTCGTGATTCCTATTTTCATACATGTGCCGGGATTGTTGCTCCTGTATAATGATTGGCGAAAAATAATTTAATCGTATTGGGACTACATTCCTTGAGTTGACACTATAATATAGTTTGATCCATCATATACCATGAATGATGGAATATACGTACATATCCAATATGTGCCCACTGCTACCAATGCCATTCAGGTGAAAATGGGGACCGTATCATTTTCCGGGCCGCGGCCATGACATGTAAAAAGTAGAAAAGGGCCGTAGCGCATGGGGGGTTTTGACCGGCGAGGCAGAGAGAGAGAGAGAGAGAGAGAGGCATGGTGTGATGATTGGTGGGAATGATACTAAAGCGTCAGCGCAGGCTCAAGCGAAGGTGGGGGCCTGCTGAGAGAGTGCCTGCCTGGTTGGAGGGAGGAGAGCTGCACTGGACCAAAAGCAAAGCACTAGAGGACAGGCAAGCTGGCTGGCTGGCTCATCGGACCTCGGCCCTCCGACAACAACCCAGCCCCCACGGATCCATTTACTGCCCTTCAAGTTCAAGTTCAACTTCAAAGGGACTGGACAGTGGACTGGACTAGGGGCCACGTTAACAAACAAGTGACGTACTTACCAATGACAATTTGACAATGCCATGCACAGGTTTCATATTTAGGCCACAGAACCTACTCTCTGTTTTTTGTTTTTTTTTTTTTGGGGGGGGGGGGTGGGGGATGGATTAGAGGCCAAAAAAGCTACTTAATTAGGCCAGTGGAGGATTACGTTAATGGCGTAGTCCGAGGAAGCAGGGTAAGTTCAATGTGGCATTAGGGGGAGCAGGAGAAGGGCATGGAATTAGTTCCTTCAACTGGTCACCCGGAATCGGGACTCGTGTAATTGAAGCACGAAGGCAAAGCTATGAATGGTGCATGCATGCATGTATAACTTGAACGAGGCAAGCGAGATGAGAGTAATTAATCATGGCCTTGGATATTAAATATTAGGTAAAGGAGCTAGCTTCAATGGGGTACATGGAAATACATATATACAAGGGAACATATGTATGTGTTTTTTTTTTTTTTTTTTTTGGTTAGACAGAACCTCAGTTAAAATCACCTATGCTGCTGCAGAGAGATTACGAAAGCGAGTATCAAAAATAAAAAATAAAAAATAAAAACACACACTATATATCTCTCTATCTATTCTAGCTAGCTATCTACAGCAGAGATTCGCTAGCCGTTGAATGCATGAACATATATAAGCGAGTGTATGTTTATGCCATTATGGGATAATGATGTGTTTTTCCCACAAACAAAACGGAGACTATATATATATATATGTAAAAAATAAATAAAAAAATTTGACAATTTGACGTGCCATGACATGAAGGGGACAAAGCTTTCTCCTTTCTCTGATACAAAAATTTGTTCGCTTTCAGAATTATTGCTCCGAACATAGTGAAAAAAGTTAACCACTCTTTTCACTTTTCCTTCTTCATCATCCATCAAAAGAGGAGAGGAGAAGAAGAAAAGCCAAAAAAAAGCAGCAAAAAAAGGATATCAATCTTGATTTAGATTTGCATGCATCTCTCTCTCTCTCTCTCTCTCTCTCTCTCTCTCTTTTTCTCTCCCCTGCTGCAGCTGCAAAGTCTTTCATTTTTTTTATTCTTTTTTGCTCTTTCCTTTTGTTTCAGTCTTCAAGGTTCTGTCTAGATATTGAATAAGGGAAAAGGCAAGTCCACTCCAAAACAAACACCGGGCCATAGGCTTTGAAAGAGACGGTGCCCATTTCTTCTTACAGAAATAAAGCAGCCAGCAATCTCAGCAGTTTAGTGACTTTAGTCCTCTGATCAGTATCTTCGTAGCATGCAGCAGTGGGTTGCAGTTTCAGAGGCAGAGTTGATCAGCAAAAGAAGACAGCTCCAACTCCCCATAATCAAAATAGAAACAGCTTATATATATATATATATAGGAAAAATTGGAAGCAGCTCGACTCCACTCTTTGCTCTCCAAGCCTCCATCCATCATCCAACAGTTCTTGTGATTTGTCTATTTGTTCATTTATGAAGAGGAGTAGTTTAGAGAGAACGGCATTCCAGTCCTGTACTGGCCAATACGAGATGATCAGAGGAAGTGGTGTGTTGTAGTGTGGCCTGGTCTGGTCCTTAATTTCGTATGCTTTCTTTCCTCCGTGCATATACATGTACATACACGCGTGTGTGTATATATATAGCAAAACCCTTCGCAGTATATTTGATTTTAAAATGAAGTAGAATTGAGTTTTAATTTTAATTGGATTGTAATTATTGTATTGTTAAATTATGAGAAAAAGTGTGAAAATATAATAAATAGTTGAGAAAATTTAGTATTAAAAATTGAATTGAATTGTTAAAAAAATTAAAGAAAAAAAGTAATAATTATATTATTAATTTTTATTATATAATAAATAAAATTAAAATTAAAGTTAAAATTTTAAAAATCGACCCTAAAATCATACGGTACCGCAGGTCTCAATCAAATTCCCTTTTTGCAGCTCTCTGACTCTCTCTTCCCGCTTTATATATATATATATGTGTGTGTGCGTGTGTGCGCGCATATATTTGGTCATATGCACACGCGCGCGCGCGCACACACATATATATATTATATAAATAAAGCAATGGGATCAAGTCACAGGCGGGATTGCTGTGCCTTTTTGCTTCTTTGAGCAGAGAAAATGGGGTTGCTCGGGACCTTCTGCTTTGAGATTGAGGCAATAAGTGTGGTGTCAGCTGTGAGAAGAAGGAAGAAGAAGAAGTTGAGGAGATTGTTTTGGAGGGCCAGAGCCGAGATAAGGAGACAGATGAAGGATCTTCTTCTTCTTCTTCTTCTTCTTCTTCTTCTTCATGATCCTCATCATCACAGCAGCAGGAGGAAGAGGAGGTTCAGCTCCTTCCATTATGATCCCTTCAGCTATGCTCTCAACTTCGACAGTGGCAACTCTGGTTTCTTCTGCTGATCCAAGGAAGAACCCATTCGATTATGAAAAAGTAGTAGAAGAAGAGGCCACAGAGCCAAGCCAGAAGAGGGCAAAAAAAGGCATTCTCATTTTTGGCTCTACTCGGGTTGGGTTCTCCTCTCCGTGTTTCTTTTCTCAAGTGCGCCTTTTTTTTTTTTCCTTCTCTCTTTTCCTGAAGCAGAACCAAAGTGAGATCATGTCATCTCATCTCGGTAAGTAAAAATCAAAAGATCAAGCGGACAGGTTTCCTTTCCTCCTTAGTTTACTGGCTTTCAACCATTGCTCATATATATGCTGCTATTATATTATATTATATTTAAAATCATCAATTTTTGGAAATAACAACATCGATTACAACCATGCGATCGTGGTGTTGAGTAGATTAATGATATACGCGCGCAGTCATGTCAATGTCGTGATATACATATACAATACAATACAAGCGGAAGCCGCCCCCTCTGTGTGAGGTGTGGTTAGATAGAGCCATTCAGTCGGAGCGGAGAGAATATATATGTCGATTCCGCGAAGGGAGAAGCAGGGAGCAGAAGTAGTACATATAGTATTGTTATTGTAATTTGTATCCCAAGCCCAGGCAGCACGACAGTTAATTAATTAATTAAATAAATAAAATACAAATAAATATTCGGTACGGTAGCCATGGTTAATGCCCACTAGAGTAGTACTGCCTGCTATTATCTTTATCTTATTTAAGTTAGCTACTCCAGTCTTACCTTTGGCCTTAAGCCTACTAATTAACAGCTGACTGACTAACTTGAAATAAAACATCACATGGAATTAGTTAATTAATTAATTTAGAAACAGGCAAAACTAGTTTCTCGAGCGATCCATGAGGAGAATCAAATATCATATCCAGAACTAGAAGCGAACCAACACAAACAAAAATATTCTTATTCTTCTAGACCTATCTACTAGCAGTAGCAGCTACGTACTTAGCTATACATAGCTGCACTCTTAATTTGACCAACTTCCTCTCTTTTTCTTTTTCTTTTTCTGTTTAAAAAGTTCATAAAATTAAAACTTTGGGACTATATGTCCCTGCTTCTCATCATTAATTAGGCGCGCGGTTGCCTGGGACTTGAGGAGATTAAATCCGCCTGCCTCATTCATTCGTCGAGTGGAACTGGAGCGGAGGAACCGACATATCGATATACATATATATATCATTAACAAAGGGCAGCCCTTGTGGGAGGAAAACCGTTCTTCTTCTTCCAACTCAGGTAAGCCGCCTGCATCCTCACGCTTCGGTCCCGTTCCATCATCACCAGGTTCCGGGCCTTCAACTCCAGCTGGTCCTTTACAATCTGCTGAATCCTCGGGCTCCTTAAGTCGAAGTCGCTGCAGTTACTATTCCTTAGCTCCCCGTCCTTCTGCTCATTCGGGCTGCTGCAAGTGACCACAGTATTTGAAGCCATGGAGTACTACTGTTAATTAATTGCCAAACCGCAGAATAATCTTTAACTTCACCGCTCTCTAGAGGGAGACCGTCAATGTTTATTCGCACTCTCTCTTGAGTGTGCGAAGCAGTACTACTCACATCGACTAGATTTTTACTTACTGGATATGGCTAAATAAATATTAATTATAGATATATAGATAGATATTATACACGCAATCTACTAATTTTAAGTTATAGATAGATTAGATTAGATTAGATTAGATTAGATGGGCATATATATATATATATATATATATATATCTCCAACGAGATTTTATTTCGAATTTTGCTGGTTACATTGTATCCAATCTTGGCGTAAACAGTTACGAGAGGTTCTATTTTAGCCATCTATGTAGCCGGAGGTAGGTTAAAAGTTTGGTCCGCTAGAAATATATATTATTCTGTGCCATATTCATATCGGATTTCAGATTGTAATATATATATATACATATATCTCTCTCGAAGGGAATCATAGCCCTATCAAAAAATATATGTGTGTGTGTAGATAGGATTCGCACCAATTCAAAATTCATACCCCGATCCACATCTCGGGATGGTTAGGTCTTCTATCTATTCACATCCATATCTTTTGTCTTTCCTTTTTCCCCCACAAGATTGATTTGTGGAGCATAAAAGTTAATTGCTCAGGAAATTTAAAGGGAAACAGAAAATCAAAAGGAAAAGCTCAAAATCTCCAAAGCTAAGGGGGCCCAGACTTGCTACATTTGCACAAGCGGCCCAACAACGCTAGGTCGGGTCCCGAATGACCTCCAAGTCTGGACTCTGGCCCGCGTGAAAGATGGCTCAAACAAAGCTAACGTCCTTGTTATCTTTTTTTTTTTTTTCCCGGTGTGCACCATAGGGGAAAATGACACTATTGATCCTAATTGTTTGGCCTTTTTTTATTTTGAGTCCTAAAAGTTTTAAAATGGACAACCAAGTCCTATAAGGTTGGAAAAAGTGTCGGCATTGGTCCTAAATCTAATTGATCGTTACCGTCAGCCTACGTGAACTTAACGCCGTCAAAGTGGCCGTTACTATGATGACGTGTCACGTTCGTGTTGGTTCGACTCAACTATAAACTTTTTAAAATTGAATAGTAATCCCTCATTTTTTTCATTTTCTAAAAATGCCCCAGGTCGGCACTGTTCATCTTATTCTTCTCTCTCCAGGTCCGCATGGTTCGAATCGGCGTAGAGGAGAACCAAAGCTTTGATTAGGCTTCGAATCCGCACAGAGGAGAACCGTCGGGCGGAGAGGCCATCAGTGGTGGCGCGGATCTCGGAGAAGTGGTAGATGTTAGGGTTTTCCAGGAGGAGCTGGTCCTTGAGGCGGGAGAGAGAGGGTTGGGTTGAGAGGGAAGGGTTTTCCAAGTGCTGGAGGAGCTGAGGCGGGAGGAGCTGGACCTTGAGAGGGTTTTCCAGGTACGAAGATTTCGAATTTCTCAAGGGTGACGGTCTTGCCGTTATCGAGGGCTTCGATTTCATGGCGTCCAGGATCGACAATGTGAAAGCCAAGATCTAGGATAAGGAGGGCATCCTACCGGACCAGCAGCGGCTCAATTTCTCCGGGAAGCAGTTTGAGGACGGTCGGACCCTCACCGACTACAACATCCAGAAGGAATCGACGCTCCACCTGGTTGCTCCACCTAGTTCCCGAAGAAGATAATGAACAGTTCCGACCTCGAGAAGATGTGGGCCAAAATTGAAAATTTTAAGAAATTTGGGTCATTTTTCGCAAACTAAAAAATTTATAATGTCTCCAAGACAACAAGTCAGCGATCAGTGTTGTTTTTGCTATATATATGTGTGTGTGTGTGTATACATATATTACGTTGGCATGAAGATATCTAGTTATCAGGATGAGTTAAGTTACCATCCAAACCTCATAATAAAATGGCTTAAAAGAAGAAGATGAACAGTGCCGACTAAGGGCATTTTTCGAAAATGAAAAAAATGAGGGACTACTATTCAATTTTAAAAAGTTTATAGTTGAGTCGGACCAATAGAAACGTGCCACGTCATCACAGTAACGGCCACTTTGACAACGTTAAGTCCACGTAGGCTGACGGTAACGGTCAGTTAGATTTAGGATCAATGCTGACACTTTCCTAAACTTATAGGACTTGGTTATCCCTTTTAAAACTTTTAGGGCTCAATGTCAAAAAAGGCCAAATAATTATGACCAACAGTGTCATTTTCCCTGCACCATAGTATAATCCAGTTCAAACTGGATTGACGTTATTAATGGATTAAATTCTCTCAATTACGAATTCTCTCAATTTATAAAACTCAAACTAAGTCCATATTTAAGAATAACAATTGCTAAATCACTTGAATTAACCCATGTTGATTGTGTTATCTTAACTTCGTCCATATATAAATCAAATACAAATTCTTGCTCACCAAAGATCAAAGAGAAAAATTCTAAATCGCTTGAACCAACCTATATTGAACGTGTTATCTTATTTTTGTCCCTATATAATTCATATACAAAGTCTTGCTCACCAAAGATCAAAGAGAAAAATTCTAAAATTAATTTATTATTATTATTATTAGTGTTTTCAGTATATATATAAATATATATAAGCCCTCGCTCGCATGCATGAGATTGCTTTTGTGTCTTTGCGCAAACTCGAGTTGCCTTGATTTTTTTAATTCTGATAAAATTGGCTATTTTTTTTTTAAAAATATAATGGAGGAGATCTTTTAGGTGATAGAGCAGCTCTAAATTTTTAAATTTTATTTCCAATATTTTTCTTGAAAATAGCAGATTTTTCATAGAAAATAGAAGAGATTTTAATCTCGGTATAATAGAAGAGATTTTAATTAATCATCATCATGTGTATAATAAGGTTTTATACTTTTTTTTTCCTATTACAAGAGAAGTTTATAGGTTTAAGTTTCATACAATGAAATATGAATTCAATATCTAATAAAAAGATATAGGTAGCCCACTGAGTATTGAATATAAAAATTTTTTGTTACCAGATAAGGGTATGCGCTATTGCGCTATATTATCATTTTATAGGAAAATTGTGGTGATTTTAAAATGAAAATTTTCCTTAAATAATATAATAGAACTATAGTATAAAATACATGTATATATGTAGTATAAATGCAGGGAATATATATATATATATATATATATATATATATATGTCGCCTTGTTTTGTTCAGTGGGTGTCATCCATTAATTGAATCGACCCTAGCAATTTTTTTTGTTACTTGAAAAAGATTAACGGGCAGACATACATAAATATCTCGCCCAAATCACCATGCATCTAACTGTATATCGTACACCGCAAATATGAATAAATGTATAAAATCTTATTGAAGGAATGATTGATTGTCGATCGGTGTTCGCAAATTAAACAAATATATCATTTTAATATTAATGAACTTTTTAGCTATATGTTTTATAGCTAGAGAGCTGCTCGACCTGAGTATGATAAGATATATATATGTATATGTATATGAGTAAGTGTTAGGATCGATAGGAATCTCTAACTCACAACAATCGCAAATAATATGTAGGTGGATGACATTATGTACTGTTATTATATGAGGTATGATGATATGACGGTGCATGCATGAGGGTGGAGAGTGAAGTGGATGGTTGTCATGGTCACATGAATTTGAGGCACACTTGTAACGCAGAGAGATTTCAGTGTCAACAACCCTAACAATGTAGCGTAACGTACTCAATCGATCTTTTTGGCTCGCATCTCTCTCTCTTCCATATTGATCGGTATTATATATATATGGATGGAGACAATTTCTTATTTGGATTACAACAACAACTCATAAACGGCAAACGCGAATTACGTTGAAGAAGCCAAGTTTAACACTCGTTTTTTTTTTTTTTTTGTTGAATGAAGCCAAGTTTAACTTATATACATACATATACACACACATATATATGAAAAGCGGAACCAAAAGAAAAAAGATACTAATTTCCCGAAGATTCGGTCCCCAATATATTTACCAGTCATATCATAAATATATATATATATAAATATATTTATATTTATATTTATATTAATTGTTAACACGACACGAGCTTGGGATGATGAGATATATGTCAGATTAATTAAATGGGAAATCGAGCAAGTTCACCTCAATTAACTATCGGTGTTTCTATTAAGTCTTAGCCTTAGGTGGCTATGCTGTAAAAAAATAATAAAAAATTTAAAATATGGATAGAGGTACCAACATATATGTATTTATATTAGCTAGACACACATAAAGAAGGCGTGAGCACATAAATCTGTTAAGTTGTCGCCCTTCTTTGTCGACGCATTTCATGGTATCATTCAGTTGCCACACACGCAGTCCCTTCTTTTTCTTGCCCTTAATGAGCTTTAGCTTAGCTATAACTCGCTAGCTAGCTGTACGGGTGTTTAATTCTCTCTATTGATACTATACCCACACTCACATATATATAGATATATTTACCCTTGGAGAAGAGAGAGGGACAGACAGACACAGAATCACCAAGCAAGTTAGTTAGCTAGCTAGCCATAGCTAGTACGACTCTCTGATGAGAAGTTCATACACAGACAGAGTTACATGGCTAATCTCTTCGTGTGTGCCTGTGTGTGTGTGTTTTCTGGGAAATAATTAATATTCGTCCGATCTCTGCAAGCGGAACTGGTGGACTTAATCAAGGAAACAAAAATCAGTCGTTTTTTGATGAGTTACATGATGAGAGATCAAACGGGAGAGAACCTTGAGGCTCAGACGACGATCAGGAAAGGGGCGGACCAAGGCCACCAAGATGAATCAGCAGCCACCATCACCTTCTCCGATATGAAGCCAACCAGACCTGTTACTTTAAAGGTACATATGTACATACAAACTCGTAATTAATATTACCACCAGTAATTAGCTAGCTAGCTATAATTATTGATTGATCCTTCCCATTCCGTACTGATGCGATTAGTTTCGAGATAAATATGTATACTCTATCTATATAAGGCTTTAATCACTCATATATATGTATCTTATAATCCTACCCTGAGGATGCTGGCTTTAGCCACTGTTTCTTGTAATTAATTAATTTCGAGATAAATATGTATGCTCTCTATATATGCATGGTTTTGCTTATGTATGGGATGACATTTTTCTCCCAACTTAATTTGTATTTGTAGTACTAGAATTTAACGTATGTAGCAATGACTCATGACTATTATTAGGAAAAACCTCTTTCTCTCTAGGCATATATCTCAATATAACTTCAGATGGATCAATCGTCGTGTGAATAGACGCAGCCTATCTAAATACAGATATCCGAACTTCTCGATCAGAATCATGCTTTTACATGACATTTAGCTAGAGTTTATATAAAAGGCAAGCCAAATTCTCTGGCTTGTGCATCAAAGAAAGGAACATAATTAATCAAGAAATCTCTTTCCATCTATCAACCCCAGTCCAACTTACTGTGTGGGACGTTCGTTCGACACTGTGATTTTCGTTCTTCTTTTCCATGTGTGATGCAGTTTCAGGACATTGTTTACACGGTAAACATTCGCAAGAAAGGAAGCTTATTGTCATCATTTGCAAAGGTCCAAAAACCCGAGGCGAAAATGATCCTGAACGGAATATCGGGCATAGTCTCGCCTGGTGAGGTGCTGGCGATGCTCGGCCCTTCAGGAAGTGGCAAGACAACCTTGTTGACTGCTCTTGGAGGTCGTTTGGAGAGCGGCAAACTGACTGGATCTATAACCTACAACAACAGGCCATTCTCAAACTTGCTCAAGCGGAACACGGGATTTGTGACTCAAGATGATATCATGTACCCTCACCTGACCGTCACTGAAACCCTAGTATTCACGGCCCTCCTGAGGCTCCCCAGGACATACACGAAGGAAGAGAAGGTCGCCCATGCAGAGGCGGTAATAAGCCAACTAGGTTTAACCAAGTGCAAGAACATCATTATAGGAGGCTATAAAAATAAGCTCCTTAGAGGGGTATCAGGAGGCGAGAGAAAGCGTGTCAGCATCGGCCAGGAGATGCTCATAAACCCTAGTCTATTGTTACTCGATGAGCCTACCTCAGGTCTTGACTCAACGACAGCTCAGAGGATTGTGAAGAAGCTATGGGAACTTGCTAGTGAGGGGAGAAGGACGGTCGTGATGACCATTCACCAGCCCTCAAGTCGGATATTTTACATGTTCCATAAGGTTATGGTCTTGTCGGAGGGCAGGCCCTTGTACTTTGGGCTGGGAAGTGAAGTCATGCAATATTTCTCCACTGTCGGTTACACACCTTCTGTGGCCATGAATCCTGCCGATTTCCTGCTTGACCTCGCAAATGGTAAGTCGGTGTCATAGTTCCTTTTTTTATTTTTCCCGGCAGCTAGGAGGCCACCACAGGCCTAGAGGGTTCTGAAATCATTTTTATTTTGATGAACAGGCTCAACTTTTTAGCTTGCGAAGTGGCGAGAAATTAATATATAAATTTAGCCATGTATTACATCTTAATCTATCAACTTAATCAAGCCAAATTAATTTTATAATTAAATTTGTGTGTAGGTGTTGCTCCTGAAGATGAACTTAAAGATAAAGGGTCCGTCAAGCAAGCTCTGGTGTCAGCTTATAAGGACCACCTTGGCGATAGATTGAAACAAGAACTTCTCGAAGATGATAAAGGGCTCGACAGTGGACAGCGAGGAGAAGACAAGAACACCGGTGAGTGGGCGACGACTTGGTGGGATCAGTTCAGTATTTTGCTCAGAAGAGGAGTCAAGGAGAGGAAGCATCAGTCCTTCTCTGGTATCAAGATGGCGCAAGTTCTGGTGGTAGCTCTCATCTCCGGCTTGTTATGGTGGCAATCAGATGCTGCTCATTTGCAGGATAAGGTACTTATATATATGTGTGTGAGTGTGTGTGTGTATGTATGTATGTATTAGCTTTCCTTCCCTTTCAACTGAAGAATCTGTGTGTATATATATATATATATATATATATATGGGGATATGTATGTATGTATGTATGTATGTATATCTATTATCACGACGTTTCAATTTAGAAAACTCATCATCATCATCATATTGATCATGTCCTCCTGATGGAAAGGAGTCCATTTATAATTATACAATTAAATAAATTGTCGCTGCATGCTGCAGATTGGGCTGCTCTTTTTCTACTCGGCCTTCTGGGGCTTCTTCCCTCTGTTCCAGGCCATCTTCACCTTCCCGGAGGAGCGACTGATGCTGGAGAAGGAGCGGTCATCGGGCATGTACAAGCTCTCGTCCTACTTCATGTCGAGGATAGTAGGTGACCTCCCGATGGAGCTCGTGCTCCCGA
Source organism: Punica granatum (assembly GCF_007655135.1). NCBI lineage: Eukaryota > Viridiplantae > Streptophyta > Magnoliopsida > Myrtales > Lythraceae > Punica > Punica granatum. Next base: position 463,769 of record NC_045134.1, read on the forward strand.
CGATCTTCATGGTCATCACATACTTCATGGCAGGGTTCAAGCCCACGGTGGCCTACTTCATGAGCACGCTCTTTACACTCCTCTACAGCGTGCTAGTGGCCCAGGGGCTCGGGCTCGCCATAGGGGCCCTAGTCATGGACCAGAAGGCAGCCACGACGTTTGGGTCAGTGCTGATGCTGTCCTTCCTGTTAGCCGGAGGGTACTACGTCCAAAATGTCCCTCCATTTATAGCCTGGATTAGGTACATTTCCATAAGCCACTACACTTACAAGCTCTTGTTGGGCTCACAGTTTAGGCCCAATGAGACTTACCCATGTGGGGCCAGGAGGGATTGTCTGGTGGGCGAGTTCCCTTCTATAAAGAAAGTGGGGCTGGATGGGCAAGCATCGGCTATCGTTGCCTTGGGTATTATGTTGGTGGGCTATAGGCTCATTGCTTATGTTGCCCTCATGAGGATTGGAGTCACCAAGTCCAAGAAGAGGTGAATGCGTGACCACACCCACCCACCCCCCCCCTCATGAAGCTTTATTATGCATTACTGATTAATCGAAGCAATGGAGATGAACAAATTAATACGACACTCGCTGTCGCAGCAGACATATATATATATATATATATATTAAGGTTTTCGCGTTTGTACTTGTGGATGCTCTACATGATTGGATATTATATCTGTTCTGCTTCGCAGTCTCGTTACTCTTTTTTTATTTTATTTTTTTAAGATAAAACATATAGGTTTTAGTAAGTGTAAAGACCTGAATAAAACATTTCTAATGAAACTAATTTGGCGGGTCTACAAATACAAACAAGAACAAACCCATATATTTTGGGCCGAAAGACAGCAATGGGCCCCCAATGTTAGTGTAAATCCACGCCGCTCACCAGTACATGATCGGACGGTAGATAGCCTGCCATGCTGGCAATCTGTGACGCAAGTTTGAGACCGAAAATTTTGAATCGGATGTAGAAAAGGAATTTTCATTCCCCAAATATATAAATATATAAATATAATGATTAAAAGAAGCGCGGTTTGGTTGTTCTGTGGCGCCAAACTTGAAAAAAGAAAAAGAAAATGCAATTTTTTCGACTTTCCCTCTTCCGATTGCGAGGCGTGGGAGAGGGAGAGGAACAGCTGCTTCGTTATAATTTCAGTTCCCACCATCCCAACCGATCACTCGCCCATTCTCATTCTTAGTTCTCCCTTTCTTCTCTGTATATCGTGCTTCTCTCTCCCTCCCTCCCTCTCCGAGAGCCACCGCCACTAAAGGAGCAGAGATGGCAGGCGGAGGAGCTGCGAAGTCGAACCCTCCAAAGGCTAGGAAGAGAGTAGAAGCCGACACTACCACCGTCCCTTCCTCTCTGGTCCGGGCTAAAGACGGCAGCGCTTTTACCAGATGGTATTTCCTTTCCCCTTTTTTGCAAATATGCACTGTTACCTTATCGTCATGTTTTTGCCATGCGCTTGCTTCTATTTGATCAGATAGATATGGGGTTGCCTTTTCCTGGCTTTGTCTCATCTCGGCAGAAACAGTATGTTGGGTCATCAGAGTAGCCATGCTGCTTATGCTTCTATTTTCCCGAGTTGATCACACAATATAGTGGTCCAATAGGATTGCTGGGCGGATTAATTATATGCTTTTAGGTGGGCATTGTGCTTGGCTTTCTCTGATCAGATCCGGTTTTAGCTTCCTTTCCCTGGAAATGGGTTGTTTATCAATTTGTCGAGTTCCCCTTGGTGGGTGTGATTCTGCCCTTTTCAGTTGATCTGATCTCCTGCATATATATGTTTGTGCGTATTCGATTCTCTCTTACCTGCACTGCAAATGTGTGTGTGTGTGTGTGTGTGTGTGTGTGTTTTTTTTTTTTTTTTTTTTAAATTTCAGTGATGAGTGCAAAAAGGATGTCCCGGTGGCCCTTATTAGCTTCCACAGCTGTAGCCTTGATGCCAAAATCAAGATGAATTTAGGTACTATTCTTGTCTTCCTTTCATTTTTTTAAGTATGATGCAGCTTTGGTTTGTCTTGGTCCTCCTGGATATAAGTCATCACTAGCTCCTATGTAGTTTTTGTCATATCTAATGTTGATAACTCGTGGAATTGTCGGTTGGTCTGCCACTGAATATGACTGAATTGATCTCCTGAAATTGCAGAGGCCCAAGTTGTTGAAAAGCCTGCAGAAGTCAAGAGGGCACCTGCTGATAGGTAGGTCTCCTCTGTCTGAAAAAAAAGGGAAAAAAGAAGAAGTTGAACCTGTTCCCCTGACGAATATATAATATTAATCATTGGAGTTATATAAGAAGTTTGCACACTGAGGTTGCTGAGTTTTGATTCCAGGAAGAAAACATCGGAGCCCAAGTCAAAGAAAGCTAAGATTGAGAGGAAGGTGAAGAAGGGTAAAGATCCAAACATGCCTAAACGGCCTCCCACGGCCTTCTTTCTCTTCATGTAAGAAACTTGTCCTCTAGATTCTCTCTGCTTCAGCTTCACTTCTGATGTGATGGCATGTTATTAAGTGGGTCTTGTCCCTTCGTAGGGATGACTTTAGGAAGGCCTACAAGGAAGAGAATCCTGATTCCAAGGGTGTTAAGGAGGTATCTACGTACATAGCTTGAATTTATTTATTTATTTTGAGTCAAAGAAGCTTTATTCTCAGGTCTACTGGTTGCTGATTTTGTTGAACTCTCTTTCATTCAATCGTTCAGGTTGCAAAGCAGGGTGGTGAGAAATGGAAGTCCATGACTGATGAAGTGAGTTTATTTGAGTCCTACTTCTTTTTCTCTTCTTTCCTTTTGATCTAAATTGCTCCATGGCTGCTGACTGTTAATTATGTTGACTGCAGGAGAAGAAACCCTATCTGGATAAGGCTGCTGAGCTCAAAGCTGAGTATGAGAAGGCTGTTGAGTCTCATAACACTGATAATGCAGAGGTATGCCTCACCACATCAACCTCTTAACATTTGTTTGACATGTTTAAATGCTTAGATAGAATAATATTCATTTTCCTGTGGTTTTACAGGATGAAGGGGCATCGGACAAGGAAGACGATAAGGAAGAAGATAAGGAAGCTGCAGAGAAAGAAGTCGAAGATGAAGTGTCTGACCCGGAGTAGTTTGTTGATTACTTAGATTTTAGTTGGAGGATCTTACTACTTAGGCCTCAGCCTTTTCTTGTAAATCTTGGATTTGATCAGATGCCTTCCTTTGGTCCCAGGGAATTTACGAGAATTCTAAGAGTTGCTTGATAATCAATCAGATTAGCTTGATCATTTTTTATTTTCTATTAAATGGTATATCTGGTGGGTCTTATGATGACATGAAAGATCTCCATTGCAGAAGAATGGCCCTATGGCCCCTATTCGCTGGTATTGAATAGCATTATTTGATGAACAGAACTATGCTATAAATCTAGTGCCCAAAAAAATGTTGAACCATAACATTTGGTAGTATTATCTATGCTCATACAGATATAAGCATCATGTAAGTGGACGAAGAAATGTCGGTCAGCCTCTGGCTGGCCCAAACCGAACAACTTCTACTGGTGGTTCCTCCGACAAGGTGGCAATGGCTTGCCACATAAGCACAGATTGTGGGCATAAGCCACGGCCGGGAATATGTTAAAGGGCCTTCCCTGTGGGATCTCTCCACAGAGCCTGTTGGCCCTGAAGTTTGCATGCTGCAGACCGCCCAGCCCAAGGAAGCTGCTTGGAATTCGACCCGAGATACCATTGACAGAGATATCCAACCACCGGAGCTTAGTCAGTTGGCCCAAACTCGGGGGGATGGTACCACCGATCTGGTTCCTGGAAATGTCCAGCCTCTGGAGTTCGCCGAGGTTTGAGATCGAACCAGGGATCTGTCCCACGATCTTGTTTCCTGCAACGTTCAGCACCTTCAAGCTCGATCCTTGGCCCAGTTCGGGGATGTTGCCTGATAGTTGGTTGCTGGAGACATCTAATACCTCCAAGGAGCTGCTCGTCCTGTTGTTCAAGATTGCAGAGAGCGGGCCCACGAGCTGATTCGAGCGGAGGTCAAGAGTGCGGAGCCCGTTCGGGAATGGGATTTTGGAAACGTCGAACTTCAGCTGGTTGTTCCCGAGCTTGACTTCGTTCAAACTCGTCATGTTTGCAAAGAAACTCGAAGTTCCATCTGCGAGGTAGTTGTCCGACAGGTCGATGGTGGTCAGAGAATCAGGCTTTGTGAAGATGGGGAGGCTTCCTCTGAGCTTGCAACCCGCGAGCCGAACATCGTACAGTTGTCTGTTTCTGATCCATTCAGGAACGGTTGTCCCTAAGCTGAGGTTGTTATAAGACAGGTCTATTGTTGACAGGGAAGGAAGGCCCCGTCCTAGAGAGATGGGCAGAGGGCCTGATAGCTCGTTTCGTGACAAGTTGAGGTTCCAGAGGCTCTGCAACCTCGAAATGGAAGCCGGGATTTGGCCGGAGAAGCGGTTGCCAGATAACTGAAGTTGAGAGAGTGATCTCAAACTCCCAATCCGGTCAGGGATTCTTCCAGAGAGGCGGTTGTGGCTCAAGGAAAGCGAAGAAAGACTCGACAGGGAGAGAACCGAATCGGGTATCTGACCCGAAAGCTGGTTACTGGAGAGGTCGACATTGGTGAGGTTCGGGAACCGCCCTGAAAATTCCGGAACGGACCCGGAGAAGAGGTTGAGGCTGAGATCAAGGAACTGCAGCTTCTGGAGGCCCCCTACTCCGAAAATGGGAGGCGGGATCGGGCCAGAGAGGGAGTTTCTGGCCAAATTCAGCTGGAGGACACTCCGGAGGTTCCCTAAACTCGGAGGGAACGCGCCAACGAGACGGTTCCCATTGAGGGAGAGTGTCTGCAAAGAGGTCAAGCGTGCGAGACTGGAAGGGACGGTTCCCTCGAGGGAGTTGTATTCGAGGACGAGTTGAGTGAGGCGAGTGAGGTTGGAAAGGCTGTCGGGGATGGTCCCCCGGATGCGTTTCATCCCAGAGATGACCAGAACTTCCAAGGAACGCAAGTTGGCCAGGGAAGGCGACAGAGTGCCCTTCATGAAACTCCCAGTGTCCTCGGCACTTGCCTGCAGAATGAGCCCCGAGACTCTGCCAGTGGACGGCTGACAAGTCACGCCTTCCCAGTCGACACAGCAGTCTCTCCCTGTCCATGAGGACAGGATCTCTGTCGTGTCCCTCAGGATCCTTGCCTTGAAGCTGAGGAGAGAGGCTCTATCCTGCTCTGCGCACAATACTGCTGCTGCTTCACCTTGGGAAGACTCGATGAAGCCACTGAAAGTGAGGAACAACTGGAAAAGGAGAGAAGCCCATCTCAAAATCTGCATATCTGCCGGCTGAGAAGTGGGACTCGATCAGATCAGCAAGAGCCAGAATATAATAAATAAGGAGAATATTGGGCCCCTGACAGACGATGAATCTTCAATGGGAATAAAATTATATATAATATTGTATGTAAATGCAAATGTAAATGTATATTAAAGCAAAGCAGTGATGGATGGAGGTGTGTGTGTGTGTGTGTGTCTGCTGCTAATTCTATTCTCTTCCTTTTAGTTCCTTCCCGTAGACAGGAAGGCAAAGGGTCTAATGATGAAAAAGGAACACTCGAGCAGGGCAAAGAAAAGAAAAAAGGATAGAAATAGGTTCTGGTTTTAGGAAGAAGTCTGCAACACTTTGTCCTTTATTTATAGTAAGTAGTAAGGAGTACTCTGTCCCTGCCCTGTAAAAATAACCCAACCCCCCTTTTTTCCTTTTTATTTTTTTTATTTATTTTTTTTGGGGGGGGGGGGGGGGGCGGCTGTGGGTAGTGGGAGTGGGAAGGAAGGGATAAAAGCGAGGAAATTGCTATTGTTTGTCTCCGTCCTCAATTCAAGATCAAGGGGGGCGGAAAAGTAAAGAGGGGGTTCACATGCAAAATTTTCTGACCGTTGGATTTGATATATGGATGGCAGTATGAATGAATGAATGAATGAATCACAGTATATATATAATGTTACATTATTCCATTCTCAAAAGTCATTCATTCACGCTCACGGGGATCCTAAACTCCTAATTCCCCATTCGAACGTTGGAGCGCACCCCCACCTCCACCCCCACCCCCCCGCCCCCCCTTTCAAAAACTTTCTTACTTTCTCTCGTATATAATCTCGTCTTCCTCCTATATATCCTAGAGTCAATCCATATTACTCCATATAATACAATGATTGAAATGTAATGGCCACACAATCATTATATTCCAAAGCGTATGTAATTTTATTTTATCTGCCCGATTTTGATCGGCGTTTCTGTTTTCTATGATCATCGTTTTGATGTAATTAATATCTTTTGTCTGTGAAATGCTATGCTACTCAATTGAGGATGAATTATTGATCGACTTCTTCATCATATAATATGCGATGAATGCTTAACTAATCGAGAGACATATCATCTGACTATACATATTGCTGCTCGTAATTAATTAATTTGACACTAGCAAAACCATAATTATCAGTGGGCGTGTTCGTCGTCTATCACAACAAACATGAAGCGAAGTGAATGACAACTGGATACACACACACACACACACACACACACCCAAAGAAAAGATAAAAGGAAAGGAAGAAAGATTCATTTGTCGACAACGTAACCGTGAATGAAATAGCAATTAGAGGTAGCTTTACCTTAGCTTAGCTACGAGAACAGTACTACTGTGGAGGGAGATTCATCTCCATCTCTCCGTTACTTCGGTCCAAATAATGAACGTGAACGATGCACCCAACTGCTAGCTCCCGAAATACTTTATTTCGTTCCCTTTAGTTACTCAGATGATATGTTTTGTCAGCCAAATTATTAACGAAAACCGATGGGGCAAATTACTTATTGCTATTTCTCTTTATATATATATATATAATAGTTTATTAGACTCGTGCATTTATTTTTGGTCAAGAAAAAATTGCAGTTATAATAGTTTACTCATATTGACATGCAAAAAGCTTCACTAATATATAAAAAATAAAGACTCGCAAATAGTTTATTTGAAAGCTTATAAAATTTTAAACTTCGGCATACTCATATTCTATATATTAATTAAATTTGAATTATTTCAAATAACATGATGCGAGATCACTTTCATTAGAGATTTATCTAATTGAGTTCTGAAAGTTTTAATTATAATTCTAAATATTTATTAAATGATTTTGAAGATCATATAATATAAATAATTCTCAAATTTCTTAGAATTATGAATTATTTATTTGCTAATAAAATAGGGAGTAAGGAATTCAAATCCTGTTTGATATACTGCTTTAAATACTTCAATTTTCATATAATAAATTATTATCATTTAATTTCTATATATATATATATATTATATGATTAACATATGAATTAACTATTAGGATATTATCATTATATATATATACACACACGTGTTTGTATTACCCGATATATATACAGTACATATCAATGCAAAGAATATACATATATATATGATGGCAAAAATCATCAACTTAATTTTAACTGAAAAAAAAATCATCAACTTAATACATTTCAAAACAACATTTGTCATCTAGGGTTTTAAATTGACTTGAAAAAAAAAATGAAAGAACCGAAGGCTCGACGGGCCAAAATTTGAATAGCGTGGCTAGCTAGTAACGGATCGATGTAATAAATGTCCTCTTCGGTTCAAAGGTGATTATTTGTCACAAAGTACTTTGTTTAATAGAGACATATAATTGCATGCATATATGCATGTGTATATCTATATGACCTCGGTTACCACTAAAGAGCACTGTTTAAAAACAGAAAAAAGGAGATTCGAACCCATGCAGGAGATCAGATTCTGGATAATCTATATGCATCTGCCTTTTCTAATGACAAGTTAATCAGGATTTAATTTTGTCTCATCTCATGCAGAGCATATAGTACGTAGTGGTCAAATCGCAATATATGTATATATATATATATTTCACCATGTAAGCCATCCATTTAACCGGGGATGGGGAACATCAATCCGCTTTAATTTGTCCTGGCCCTTATGCTTTGGGAGTAATACATCTATCATGTGAATTGTGATGGGGGGAAAGAATTGGATGAGGGCCCCTACCCCTCCCTTAAACAACTAATTATTAATAGAACAAATGAAATAATGATCAGTGAAAATTTGATCCTGTTACTAACGGTTATATTTATATCCATGCATTATGATTTCTTTATTTTTGCGCTTTTTTTTGTTTTGTTTTTCTGTTTGAAATTTTTTTGCGCTTCATGTCTAATATATTTTTTATATGCATCATGATATCCGGAAGTCCAATAAATTCTGATTTATCTATTTTGAGCCGGTCGGGCCATTAAAAAATAAAACTTTCAACGTTAATACTTAATATTCTACCATTCACAAGACAATTCATAACTTTATTTAAGGGGAATAAGTGTCGGACCACTTGAACTAATTCATGCTAATTCTTATCCAATAATTAGATCGTCGTTTTCTAGAAAATGATGGAAGTTAATATATATATATATATATATATATATACACAAACACATACTTACACACCACGAGAATGAAGTGAAGGCGACATTCAAATGATAAATTCTGGAAAGGAAACCCCTTATATGTCTTGGTTATAGGATTCATCATATGATCTTTGTCGTATTTATAATATAAACAAATTCATCAAGGAGGAAACAGGGAACCTGTTGGAGGTGTAGGTCGGGCGTAACAGTCTTTGAGATCCGATCCGGACTTCAATTTCCTACACAAGGGGAGAATCGGGGTGTTCCCGATTTTCCTCTCCGACGATCAAGTTAGTTAAGTACCCGCATTCTCATTGATTTGATGAGAATTTGCATTTGACGCCTTATTATTAGACTTGGGATCAATGAAATGAATTCAAGCACTAGTGACGTTTGCATTAGCCGATCAGTTGATAAGAATTTCCATTCACGTTCATGTGTTCAATTTTCATACGTATCCATTGCATTTATTAAGCCCTCCATGAATGGCTTCAAGCCTTTATTCTAAAACATACGTATCCATGTCGTAAGAAGAAGACTTAGCTCATATGGGTTGGTGACGATGACGCGCCCCGCCAGTGCTTGCGTCTCTCGCTGCTTAGAGATGATGACCGAGAATGAGCCCTGTGGCTTGAGATCTTTTGGGTCCCAAATGTCGCCTACTACAATAGAGCAGATCTCATACCCCGTTGACCACTTTTTAGATATCTTAAACCCTGTTTGGATTCCTAAACACTTAATTTTAACTTTAACTTTAATTTTAACTTAACACACTACATAACAAAAACACACATTTCCCAAGTCAAAAATTTTAACTTTAACTTTAACTCAACACACTACACAACAAAAATACATGTTTCCCAAGTCAAATTTATAATCACATCTCATTTGTCATTTTCCACAATTAAAATCAAAATTAAAATCAAAGTTACTTTAACTTTGAATCCAAACACACTCTTAGGTTCGTTGATTTCTTTCTTCGATGCCTTGACATGTAAGGATCTACTGCGAGACTCCCATGTCTCCTCTATGAGCTGAAGTTTTGCAGTCGACATAGGTGGATCGTGATGACTCGCTAGCTGTCCCTTAGTGTTTCTTGTGCTTTACTCCTTTATGATTTTGGACACGTCCTCTGCCGTGAAATTCGGGTTGAATCTTGTTGAAAGGTGCGCGCTTTACCCGGTATGACTCCGCTTCCCTTGGGTTCATGAGGGGGATGGAAGAAGGAGCGTACATCAGGGCTAGATCCAGATGATGTTTCGGCGCTAAGGCGTCCTCTTGATGGTTCGGACCCGTCTCCCCCACAAGTGGGTTTGCCCGGGGCACCTGACCACTCAAAAGGAGCACATTTTTTTGTGATGACGGCATCTATTGCCTCCTAGAGCCTCGAAGGAAGTACTTGTAACAGATCCTCATCCGATTCTTTCTCCGTAGCGGCTTGGCGCTGTTGATTGGTGGTTGAAGGGATCTGATGTTGCAGCAGATCTGCGGGTGCAAAGGGCTCTTCCCCAGCTGCAATGGGGTGGGAAGATGGTTGTTACTGCTGGTCAGTCAATGGTTGTGGTAGACTCACTGCTGACGGCTGTGTGTGTCGGGCGACTCTCCTTGTATCAACCATGACATTTACTTTTGGTTTCCCACAAACAATGCCAAATGTTGGGGGTATGGGTCCGGTGTAAGTCCGCAATCTTCGAGACCCGATTCAAACTTCAGTTTCCCGCACAAGTGGAGGATCGAGGGTGTTCCCGATTTCCCTCTCTGACGATCCAGTTAGTCGTCTTGTATATTAGATGTGTTATTGAGTAAAAGGGACGTGAGTATATACCCAGATATGGATGGATAGTGAAAAATGATAACTCTAAATGTCTACGGATGGATTTTCGAGACCCAATAACATTATTTTTGGGTCTTATTCTAGACTCTAACAGAACCAATTTATAATTTCCCCATGAAATTATACGAGAGCAACAATTAATATAAATGCTTGGAGCTTTACTCGCGAACAACGAACTATTCAATAAGCCTCCCATATATGTATGTATGTCTGTATGTATGAGTTATACAATAATAATTGGAATGACTAGCTATAGCTAGCTAGCTGCTAGAGACAAGAGCCATAATTAACAGTATGTTCTTAACTTCCAACGGAAATGGAAGGACTAGCTAGGGCATAGTACATTACATTTTGGGTTAATATATAATATATTTTATTTCTATGGTAGTTATAATCAAATTTGTGTACTTACTTAATAAGTCATTGTCGATGGTGTGTTATGTTGAGGGAAATGAATTAATTAAATGCAAGATATCGACTTTGTGTTTGCACCATGAGGTATGGAGCCATCAAAGATTTTATGTTGCTTGCAGATGGGGTCCGTGCTGCGCGTGTATATATATATATATATATATAACGATCAAGTGTTGCGCTAGCTTTAGCTTAATTAGCTGGGCTCGTATAAAATTTTCACTTCTGCATTTCAGATATGCCTATGCTTGTAGCTAGGACATTATAGGTTTTATTATTATTATTATTATTATTATTATTATTATTATTATTATATGTGGGTTGAAATAATGGGGTTATTTTTTCTTCAATCTCTTTTGACATTTCGTTGACATTAATAGCAACATGTAAATCTCTCAACAGATAAAATCAAAGCTTTGTGGTATTAGGTGCCGATGATTGAGGAGGGGAATTGAAAAGATCAGGAGGACTGGTCCACAAATATGTATGGACTTTTTCTTCTTTTTTTTTTTATTTTTCATATATCGGAGTAATTACAATAAAATTCTCGGAGTTCATAAGAGCTTATGAAATAATAATAATTTTTAATATAAAAAGATTATTACGAAGAATTTTATTAAAGAGGGAATAAATGGGTGCACAACATCTTGAATATGCACTCTAACGGCGCCATCTGAAATTCTGATGTAACAACAATCTACTTTATTTATTTACTTATTCACTCGCAGTTGATAAGCTCCCCTCCAGACAGTTGTTAATTGAAGCAGCTGTTGTCGAGAACAGAACTACTCACACTCTTATATGTATGTATGTATGTATGTATAAATATATCCAGGGAGTAATCTTCACCGTGAGAATGGAATTGTTCACGGAAATCTAGGGTTTTTCTAGACTCGGGGCTGGCTAGCTAGGTAGCTGAAGAAGGGCATACATACATACATACATATATATATATATATATATGCATGCATGATGTAAAGCAATGAAAAGGCTAGCTAAATGTCCAAGAATTAAGGGGAGTGAGTGGGAGGAGTGACATGAGGACCCCCTCCAACTTAAAAAGGCTATGTGCTGTTTATATGTATGCCCCCCTTCCTCCCCCACCCCAAAAGAAGAATTAAATGTTGGGCTCTATTAATTCAAATTGAGAATAGCCTCTCTCTCTCTCTGTCGATGGCTTGACCATATATTATGCCATGTGAATTATTAACCATATGCAACTGCTAATCATGCAAATCACTTAGTACCGTTAAAAAAACTGAACTCTCTATTAATATTTTACCCTCCCCTCCTCACAAAAGCCCTAGCAATTAATAATCATATATATATATATATCCATTTGTGCGCAGGCATGGATTTGGCATTTGACTAGAGGGCGAAATCTTTAAGGGGTCAATGGTAAGGTAATTTCTCCGAATTAGGAGGGACAAGTATAAAATTTTTTATCAAAATTCAAAGAATTAATTATATATAAGTTTTTTTTTAAAACGAAAAATATTTAGGGAGGGCTACTGCTTCCCCTCATCCTCATTTCGGTCCATCCCTGATTGTTGTGGTTGTGCATGAGAGAGCTGCTGCAGGTTGTCGCAACAAAGTTAAGGGACAAGCAACCCCACCAGCAAGTGCAATGTCAGGCACATACATACATACATATATATATATATATATATATGCATACAGTTAGCTAGTGAGCTCTCTCCCCTAGCTAAGCTAGCTAGTGTTCCTTTTTTTTTTGTTTTTTTTTTGTTTCGGTAGATAAGCTGTAGCTAGTCTTCTTCTATAGGGTATGTATATAACCTCCAACTTCCAGCATCATCCCTTTTATGTTCGACAATTCGAGAATCCACCCTACAAAACTAGCTAGAAAGATCGATGGGTCTTGCTTGGCACGTAGTAGAAAAAGAGTACCACACACATACATATGCATATACAAATGAACAGTATGCAAGAGCGATAACTCATAAAGTGTGTTGTGTGCATGTAGAGGAAGATATAGTTAAAAGAAGATGGAGAAGAGGGAGGACAAGACAACCCATGTGGGTACGAATAGTGACCGAGACCAGATGGAAAGAAAAACGAATTACAGGCAGCGCGGGAGCCTTTCTGTTCTTATCTTACAGTCAGTAATCCATGCAATAGTATTCCCACTTGACTGTGGGTTCTCTGTCTTCCCCATTCCATTCCAATCCAATCAAATACCCAGAACTCCCCATGATAGATAGTCAAACACTTTGTCACGTCAAAGTTAAAACAAAACATTTGCATGCGTTACCTCTTCGTCCTCAGAGCAGCCCTGCCCTTGTATGTATGTATCTATCTATGTATCTATTACTGGCCGTCATGTTATGTCAATAATCATAATCCTCCTAACTTATTCGTCCAAAAACAGTACAAATTGCACAACTGGTCCCCGCAAAAATTTGCATAAATTGCAAAAAAGCCCCCTTCCCCCACCCCCCACCCCCCCCCCCCCCCCCCCCCCCCCCCCCCCGTATCACATCTCCTTCTAATTTACCTTCTCCTACCGCTTCTCCAACATAATTTCAATTATTTTCGTGCATCTAAGTAGATGTTGCCATCGAATTATAAGATGCAAGATTGCAATATTTTAGATTGTTAATCCCATTATCGAGTTTTGCTCCCGGCCCGAAAGCAATCGCGAGAAAAGGCTCGAGAAAAGAATTTCAGTGCGGACCGGTTTCTTGGACTCGCCGGGCCTTTGAATATTGAGGCCTCATTGGCATAAACATAGCCTCCCCCCCTTCCCTCTAGCTCTCTACTCTTCTTTCTACGGAGGTATAAGAATAATATGTTGATGGATCCGGCTGGCTGGCTGGCTCGGTCGGTGGGCCTTTGTCTGTTTCATCCTCGCCTGCCTTCTGTCTGTGTGCTTCTCCCTCCCTTCTTCTTCTTCAGACTCAGAGAGCGAGCCCCAGTGCCAGATTTAGCCATCGATCAGGGGCGGCTCCATCGTTTTCTCTTTCCTTCCTTCAGCTGATCAGGGAGCATCGATTCTATTCCCTTTTTCTTCCTATGTATGTATGGATATAATTTCGCTTTTTCTGGTTTTCTTTCCATGATTTTTCTTTTTCCATGGTTCAGTCAGATAAGATAATCGTGTTTGTTCGTGAGGTTTGATTTAAAATCCTCCAGTTGTTTGTTGTTTTTATTTTCAGGGTATTATCATCAAATGATAAAAAAAGGATAAAAATTCACAAGGAATTCCGCTTGGCGATGTCCGCTGCAGCTTCTGAACGAGCGAGGCTGCGAAGAAGAACCCAAACTCCATTGAAATTGTTTGACCCACCCACCCCTCCTTCTTCCCTAATAAGGTTTCTTTCTTTTTTGCTTCCCAATCTGATTTTATTGATCTCGTGTTTCCTTTCCTGCATAATTGAAAGGATTATAGCTCTTGCAATCCGAAAGGGATATATATATATATATATATATATATATATATATATATATATATATAATTGTTCAGCCCATTTAGGGATGGAGTTTGTTGTACCAGCTCTCGATAGACTCTGCAAATTCCCAGTGATTCTGTTGAATGAAATCTCTAAAAGAAATTGTACCGTTTCCCCAAAACAATGTCATTCGGAGCCATTACATATAGCCTCGTATTAGCAGCAAAGTGATGCTTCGTTGACTCTGAAGCTTAAAGTCTTTTGGTCGTCTTCAATGGTTTTTCTAGGGTTTGCTTTGCTTTGAATATCTTAGGTCAGATATAGTATAGTTGTCAATTGTTAGTACTGGCTTGATAAGTTGGAATGGAAAGGGATGGAATATTTAAAGTAAATTATAAGTTGCTTACTGTTCCATTCCACTCCTTTTTAGGATTGCATCTTACTCGACGGCATCTAAACAATCTAATACTGTATTTATTGACTAGGCGCTTATGCTGATTTCAAATTCATCTGCAGCTTGTATGACATGCGAAAAATGTTTACTTTTAAAAATGAAGCTCCACAATCATCTCCAATGAGAACCATGCTTCATCTAGTTCATTTCTTTGGGTAGGAATCTCTGCATATTTACGAGTATAACTCTATGCAAGCTCTGTTATGTTGCACAACGTGGAAAAAGCCCATGAAAATTTAGAGAATATTGGAAGTGACCGTTCAGGTTTGTAGTCTAAAAGTGGGATCTGAATGCTGAGTAGGTTTATGGATCATCTAATCATGTTGGAAAGTTGGAATACTACTGTCAGTGACCAGGACTTTACTTCTGAATCAGGGTGGGCTGGAGCTTGCACGAGGATCTTTGACGTGCTGTGGACAAGGTTAAGTAACAAGTATTACTATAACAGAAACAACCACCTGCTGGCATGGATAATGCTTCAAATGGAAGCAGTGGAACGGTGAGTTTTCTTCACCTCATCTGCTATTATTGGAAGTTACATTGAAATTTATGCACCCCCCCCCCCAAAAAAAAAAAAAAGAAAAAGAAACCACTCGATTAAATTTTCATTGTTTAGTTGCTGTCCCCTTATGCTTAACTTCTGCAATGCGATAATGCATGTCCGACTGTTTCAGAATGAAGTGTTGGGAAGGGAACCATCATCTTCTAGGAGTTCAGCTCCAGCAATTGACTCGTCAAATAAAGGATTTCAGGTAATTCCAGCAGCCTATCTGCCCTAAGCTTACATGCAGATGGCTTTCTCAGTTTCTTCTTTGCTCCATTAATGATCGAATTTGTACTTTTGTAATTTCCTTTATTCCCACCCCCCCCCCCCCGGGCAGCTTCTAAAGAAACATGGCTGGAAGGAAGGGACTGGTCTTGGGATTTATGAGCAGGTTAGTTCCGCTCTCCATTAGGCTAACATCTTAAGTTTTGCTGTTGGATCTGTATCATACCATGCTTAAGTCAGCTTCAGCATGAATTCACTTAACTATCTTATTTATGTGAGTTTGGTTTCTATTTCTGGAACAAAGTATAAATATTGTGTCAAGCTGTTTGACCTCGGTCTAGATCTTTCTGTGGGTAATCTGATTGCATAAAACATATTATCAGGGTAGGTTGGAGCCAGTTGAGACGCATATGAAAAATAACAAGCATGGCCTTGGTGCAGATAAAGTGAAGAAGAAAATCCCGAAAACTTCCAACGCTGCTGCTTCTGATGGCAAAGATGGGAATGTGAGTTTCATGCAGCTACTTCATCATCTTACTGTTGGTTCTTCTGCTATTATAGGTTTATGGAAGCATAAAACTATGAAACTCGTTGAATAACTTGGCTTTGCATTTGTACTGTTCGATGTTATTAGGAAAAACTACAGTCAAAGAAGTCCAAGGCACTGTCAAAGAAGGCAAGGAAGATGCTGGAGTTGGAGAAGCAGTTGCAGGATAAGGAATTTGAGCGGGCTTTCTTCCGAGAGTTTTGGCCGGAGAATGTTTGACTCGTAGAATCTGTAAGTTTTCTGATAGTCTTCTCCTCGCCTTTAAGGACTAAACAAGATGTACATTAGTGCTAGTCATCCTCGAAAATTCCCAGCTTTGCTACATTCATGTACTGCTTTTGGTCAGAATGAGATTAGGAGTTTGTGGCCATTACTCTTGTCACACAAGTTTTAATTGCACGACAATCCTCAGTGTACAGATATCTAGAGATTATGAAATGACAGTTCCAGTGTTAGCTTATTATTTGTTGTTACCCTCATTGCATAGTAAAGCAGGATCTACATTTATTGAATTTCAGTGCTAATAATCCAAAGTTATCAATGAAGTCTATGCACATACTATTTTTGGTATAGGTACCTTGACTTCCGATGAATTTGATTCAGGACATGAGAATATGCGAAAGTGATATGATTCCAGCGTTACCATATCAAGTCACTTATTGCCCTCAATTTGTCTTTCCATCTGTTGCTTATTGGACATATTTAATTATATCTAGGGATATTCCGATAAGCAAGTCGGGGATAAATAAATATAATGAATGGATTTTATTCTTAATTAATTGTTTCTAATTCACACAAGTAAGAAACCGATGTATTTCCACAGGTCGCCCTCGTTCCGTATATGAATTCTTTTGAATTTCTTGCATCGTTTAGCGAGGAAAGAAAAAAGAGCGACGGGGTTCAGTTCAGATTTGACTGTTTACAGCATGAGAGCGGATTACCCAAAAAAATCCCTGGGAGCAATGAAAAAAAGAAAAAAAGAAATCTCGGTAACCTCTTGGTGTCTATACTGAAGTGTGTCTTTGGTGCAATGTAGACCTAAGTGGTCATATTGGATCCTTGGGAACCATCACTAGTACGGCCAACCTATATTTGAACGAGAATGGGTAGCTTTTGTTACGATGTACTTCGGACTTTGTCTCCCTTTCGTTACTACCTTCTGGGGAGGTCCGTTTGATATCCAAAAACTGCTCGGCAACAGTCTAAGGATTCTTGGAGAAATGATCCGGAGCGGGGATTCAATATAAAGAAAAGGTTAGGGTGTAAAACGTAGAGATGGATAGATACTCAATGCAGGGGGGAGTTTGTGAAAAAGTGAACTTCGGGGACGGACTTCAAGATTTTTCTTTCTGCCGAAACTTTAAGGATCAACCCAGCGGCCTGTTCACTCCGAGTCCCGGGGCTCGGCGCGTCGAACCTCGTCCGATCGGGGCAAACCCGGAGAAAGCGGGAAAACTGCCCATCCCTCCTCCTCCTCCTCCACGGCGTAGGATTCTTCGTTCTCTCGATCAGCTCACCTCCATCCCTCTCTCTCTCTCCGTAGGGCGGGGTTTCGTCTTTTAGTCTGAGTCATGGACAAGCCCTTTGATGGAGGCTCTCGAGACATTTCCTGTCCGGTCAAGACTTCTTCCATGAAAGTTTGTGTGATGTGCGGCAAGAGAAAGGGGGACCGTATGCTGGTCTGTGCTGAGACTGGCTGCCCGGTTGCATTTCATGTCAAGTGCTTCTCCCGTGAACCCAAGTTTGATCAGTCAAGGAGGTTCTATTGCCCTTATTGCTTCTACAAAAGAACAACAGCTAAGCTTGAGAAGCTGAAGAGAAAGGCAACTCAGGCCAAACTGGACCTTTTGGGCTTTCTCGATGCTGGGGGCACCGATCGCTGCAAGAAGCCGGCCAATGCTTCTACTTCTAGGAGGGAAAATCAAGGCAACGTTGCCGTTTCACCGGAGAAACATGCTAATGCTTCTGCTTCCAGGGATGAGAATCGAGGCGATGATGCCGTTTCACCTCAGAAACAGGCTAATGCTTCTGCTTCTAGAAACAAAAATCACGGCAATGATGATGTTTCACTGGATAAAGCAGGCTCTGCTGCCGGAAAAGGCCCTTGCCTTGAAAAAGAAGTTGCTAATGCAGAAAGGTCGAACCCTCGGAAACAATCACCCAAGGAAGTGTAAGTCCACTTAGAGGTAGTTTCATACACTAATATCTGCTGTCTTGAATGAGGCATTTTGCTGAAAGGTGATGGAATAGTGATGTGCTGCTCCCTCACTGCAGGAAAAAGGCGGCAATTTCAAAACCGAGGCGGAAGAGGTTGAATTGGACCACCCAGGAGGAGGAGATGCTGGAGGTAGGAATCTTTCTCGGTATTGCATTTTGATTTTAAACTTATCAAATAGGAAATGAATTGGTGAAAGTGACCGCCTTTGCTTGTTAAAACTAAAGATACAAGAGCAGACGCAGAGTTGCCAAATTTTTTGCATTCTTTCAGCAGCTTTACTATTCCCTTTCTGTAAAGGAAATTGTTTGTAGAATGCTTTTCGGAGATCAGATCAGGCTTCAGTTGATATTCTTGGAAGAATGCTCGAGCTCACTAGCTCTTTTTGTCATTAATTAATATCATTTGGAGATTTTAAATTTGCAGGAAGGAGTAAGGAAGCTCTCCGACAAAGAAATGAAGAATGTCCCTTGGAGGAAAATACTGGATTTTGGGTCGCGGACCTTCCATTCAACCCGTACACCTAGTGATCTCAAGGATAAATGGAAGAACATGCAGAGGAAGAGTATGATGGTAAACGTTTCATGTATATATTTGTTTCTTGTGAGAAGTGAGGCTCTTCATTGTATTATTCACGCTTCTTTGGTTCTGTACTCCAATGAACATACTTCCTATGGTCATCTCTCTCCAATTTTGCTCTCTTCTGCATCTTTTCTCTTGAGTCGTCCAATGACGATCTCTTGAACCATATTTACACTACTTGCTATTTAAGTTGAGCAGATCATTGGAAAGATTGATACTTGCAGGCCTACTAAGTATGATTAAAGACCTAATATGATTTGTCAGTACATCAGAATCAAAGTTAGTTTAAATCTGGTTTAGGAACTCCCAGCCGTTCTTGTTCAATGTTTTCTTACTTTCCCTTTGCACAAGGAAGTCTACCAGCATTTCCTTTTTTTCTGAACAAGACCGTGCTTTAGTTTGCCATTTCTTGAGCTGATGTACTCAATATTATACTGCTATCCAATAAACATCTAACTATTTTTTCAAAATGGATGATTGGTGATAAACTTATCCGATAAAATCTAAGATAAAGCAGGTATTATGAGTATGAGCCACTCTTTTTAAAATTTATTTTTATTCCTTAACGAATGGTTGTCCCTTCCTCTAGCATCATGTTTATGGACGCTAAGCTTATTTCCTCTTGTTTGCCATATGAAAAGTAGACGGATGTTCTAGCATACTTTTCGTAATTATGTATATGTTTTCCATGATGCAATAGTGCATTCATGTATTGTGCAGGACAATCCTTTGGGAAAGGAGCCAATTGAGGATGAAATTGGGGAGGTAAGCTTAGACCTCTACCTATTGGCTCGTATTATGAGAAATATTGTATGGACAAAAGATTGCTTGTGACTGGCGTGACTCAGTATAAATTGTTTGGATCTTGTTGAATAATTGGTGTTGCATTTATGCTGCTGTTCTTAGGAAAATCTGACTCAAGAGAGTCCAAAGTACTCTTGAAAATGGAGGGGAAGACGCAGGGGTTAGAGAGGAAGGGTAACAGGAGAAGCAAGTTTTTGGCTTTCTTTTGGCTGGAGAATGTGCAACTGACAGAACCAGTAGTTTCTACCATATGATCCACTCTCCTTGTATGTATTGAACGACTAGGAAGTATGTGGGTACAGCAAGTGTTGACCAACAGGTTCTTTTTTGTTGGAACGGAATAAGATGGCTCTAAGAGCTGCTTTTTGGATCATCTGTGTACAGAATAGAATCAATGGTTATGGGATGAGATGATAGTTTTTCTTTTGTTCATCCCCTGTTGGTGTTACTCGTATGATATATACCAGTGCATTTAAACTTTCCGAAGTATTCACCTTTTCTTCTCCATGAATGATTGTTGTTATTGGTGAGGTATCTGGTCTTTTGTCCCTAATAATTTGGCTCATGCCTAACTTTCGATAGGATTTGACCCGTTAATTTTTCCCTTTTTGATTTCGCCTGACTAATTTTACGGCTCACGTGATTACTTTGTAAGTTCACGGGACAAATAAATCTGATCACAAGTGGTCCAATGGAAAGTATTTTACGTGGCTCTTATTTTAGAATAATTTTAACAATTATAATTTACAAGAAAAATGGATTCTTTTTTTGGAGAAAAATAAAAAAGAAAAATTGTGAGGCTTATGCAAAGACCAAAGAGTAAAGGAAAATATATTATTGTTATTATATAGTTTGTAAACGTAAAATTGTGAGGCTTATGCGAAGCAAGAGAGTGCCAATGGGCCTGAACCTAAACTTCGAAAATGTCGAGACTTCGGTCTGAAAGTTTATTGCGTTAAAACCCATTCAACCCCCTTCTTCTTCTTCTTCTTCTTCTTCTTCCTCCCCGCCCCTTACCCGGACGGAGAGAGCTCCGCTGCAGCCACCATACCTCCGATGGCTTCCTTCACCTCCCCCATATCTTCTCAGTTACTACCAAGACCAAAAACCCACACATTTGCCTTCCCAAATTTCGCGTCTCCCCAGACCCCGCGCCATGCACTCGCTCCAAAGCCAGCCCGCTTGCCCTCAATCCACTCTCTCACTGCCCCTGCCAAGGCTTCCAAGAACAGCTCGAGCACAAACCAACCAACATCCCAGACCAAGGGCAAGAAACAGACCCGCGTACAAGAAGAAAAGCAGGACGAGACAGTGGAGGTCGAGGAGGACCTACCATGGATTCAGGAAAAGGCGCTAGACCTTGTGGAGTTCACTGGCTCAGTAACTCAGGCCATTCCTGGGCCCAGAGTGGGGACCAGCTCCTTGCCTTGGATTCTTGCTGTTCCTCTGGCTTACGTTGGGGTCAGCTTTGTGATTGCGTTTGTTAAGACTGTCAAGAGGTTCAGCTCCCCCAGAGAGAAAAGGAGAAGATTGGTGAGTTTTTCTTTTTCATTTGGCTGATTCTAATGAAGCCATTTCTTAAATCCTTTGTTTTCTTCGAGCGTGCCGGAGATTCTTTTGAGCTCAAGACATGTCAGATGCTGATTGCACTGATTGGTTGAACATCCTTTGCCAAGTTACTACATATTTGTTTGGTCAGCCATCCTGTTGTCGGCAATCTAGTGTGACATGTTGAGATTGGTATATCCGACGTCTTCTTAAGATAATTTCGGGCTTTCAAGATATTTGACCCAACTCTAGCTTGAAAAAATTGATTAGTACAGGGTATATGCTATGGGAAGTAGAATCTGCGTTTGTGAATATGACATTTTTTTATCTATCCTTGGAGGATACCCATTGCTATCCAAGGTGGAGGGCCACAGCATGTGTTATATCTTTATGCTGAACGAGAACTTTAATCTCAATATGTCATAGTCTGTTGTGTTTTTCCGGTCTGGTAATGGGCAATTTTCTTCAGGTGAACAAAAATGCTATGCTCTGTAAGTCAATTGACGAGCTCTTTAAGAAAGGAATGGATGAGGTGCAGCACTCAGCACTTACTGGACTGGCAAAAAAGGTGAGGTTTCTAACTTTAAAATGCCTTTCATTTTGCATCTTTAACTAAATTTCAGTCTGAGGAAATGAAGAGCGTTAGTTTGTGATCGACAGTTTGCTTTGTTCGATATGTGATTTTCTTTTATGTTGGCATGTCGTAGTATTTGAGTCTTTGGGACGCTGAAAGGTCCGATACATATACTCAAAAACTGTCCTTTTCTTATGATTGCCTCAAATTCTGACTTTCTCAAGCTCATACTTTTAGCGCATGAGGAGGAATTATATCAAAGTTGGTCACATCCTTTCATTCCTTCAATCCCATGCACTTGTGGGGTCCTGCTTAGATTTGATAAGCCTGTCTAATATCCAGACAGGTTTTGGCATGGAGGAAATATTGCGCAAGTATGTCAGATATGTGCTGAACGAGAAACAATTTAACCCCGAACTTATCGCCAGCTTAATACGACTGAGGAAAGCATCCATGTTGGAAGATCCTCAGGTTGCTGAGATCCTTAATGATATTTCTCGTCGTATTGTTCGAGATAAGGGTAATTAGCTTTTCCTATCCTTCCTAGCATGCCAACTTGTAATAAGTAATTTTATGCAAATATAATGGGACGTCGATAACACGAATGCTCTATTGTAATGCTTGCACCATGTATTTCCCAGGCCCAGTTGTCATGGACATGTCTGGATACTCTGAAAAAGGTTTCAAGAGGAAACTCGCTGTCCAAGCTTTATTTGGAAAGGTCTTCTACCTGTCTGAGGTTAGTTTTTTCCACATTTTCAGCTATCTAGGTCTATCTGGGTACTCCATTTTCATGCTACCATGCAACCGTCTTTAGTTTCTTCTCTTTTTCATGTTGACAAGGTTCCGTTGGTAGTAGCATTGCGTTATATCTTGTAGCTGATTGGGATGCTTGTTTTAGATGCATTCCCTAATCCTGTAATTATATGCATCCTATTAAGCTCGTTAGTTATTATCCAGTGTGTGTTATATGGATGCTAATGTTCTCATCTTTTGGAACAGTTGCCAGAATTCTGTTCACAGGATAGCTCCTTGATTGTTAAAGAAATCTTTGGGGTTACAGAGTAAGCACCTTCTTGTTCCCCTCCTCCCTCTCCTTGAGAAAATGAATAGAGCTTGACGAATATTCATGGCTCTTTGGGCAACATATTTTCAATGTTTGAGCTGGTCTCTTTTGCCTGTTGTCAGTGACGACGCAGATAAGCTTCGGTTGCACACCCTCTCTGAATCTGGGGATATGGGTTCGCTGGAGAAGATGGTGGACGACTCCGACTCCGAAGGTTCTGATGAGGAATCTGAAGAGTCTCTATAATTTTACATGGATGAATATAGTAGACAACAGAGAGAGAGACCAGATTTATTTTATCGTGACAGGTTTCCCGGATGTAGTTTCTTCGTTTGATTGTTATCTTTTAGATTTTTATTTAAAAAAAAAAAAAAAAAATTACCCTGCAGAGCTGTGCCGGATAGTCTTCGAGGAAATTTTGTGAGCAACTGATGACATGACGCACTGTATCCTGAGGTTTTCCGATGAAAATCTTGAGGAAGGATCTGTCCTGTTGGAAGGAACAGTACCAGTGCCGGGGGAGGCAGTAGTAGTAGATGTCCCCGCCCAGTTCTGATCGTGGGCTGGGCCCATGGCCGGACTCGGTCAGGCCTTCGGCTTTGCGTGGTCTAGGCCCAGCTTTGATTGCCAGCGTAATTCTTTTTCTTTCAAAAGAAAAATCATTGATAAAGGATTCACCCCAAAAAGAAAAAAAAAAATCATTGATAAAAGGAACAATCTTGTACAAGACAGTGTATTATTGTGAGTGATCTACCGGCTTGCTCAGCACTGTCTATTCACACGGCTATTTGGGAAATTAAGGTAGTTTCTGGGGACATTTGCAATGCAACTAATTTTTCCGTAGAATTGTCCTGCTTCTAGTTCTGTTACTGTACTGGCCGGGGTCCATCTCAAAGCTGAGCTAATGAGTGATAATAATAGGGCCCAGTGGGCTTATCTAACTTTGCTTCTTACGGCCCCAATGAAGAAATGGAAATGGCGTCATCTGCTGTGCTCCTCTCTCCTTTTCTGCATCTAATAGCCAGCCATTGGAGCTGAAACGAGGAGTTCCTCTCTCTCTGTCTCTGTCTCTGTCTCTGTTCGGGTTTGGGCGGAGCTTCCCATGCAATGTAACTGTCTTGTCTCCTCCAGCTCCCAACTACTAATCTCTCTCTCTCTCTCCCCGCGCGTTTAAAGTCCAGCTTAGTTGAGAGAAAGCAAGCTCTTTTACACACTCTGCGTGGCGGTGAATTACCACAAAATGCTTCACCAATCTCTGTCAAAGCCTTCCATCTCAATCCAGATCCCAGTTCGCCACCCCTCCTCGACCTCATGCACCGCGTTCAGAGTCCGATGTGCTGAATCCGTTGATTCGCAGCCCAAAACCTCCGCCAGTGGGCCGCCTCCCCCGGCGGCGGCGAAGCTAATGGAATCGGAGGCTTCAGCGAAAAGGGGGCCATACCCGGGTGGGATGACGGGTCCCTTCACGGGCCGGGACCCGAATGTGAAGAAGCCCGCGTGGTTGAGGCAGAGAGCTCCCCAGGGACAGAGGTACGACGAGGTCAAGGAATCCTTGTCCAGGCTGAACCTCAACACCGTCTGCGAGGAAGCTCAGTGTCCCAACATTGGAGAGGTCGCCTCCTTCTCTTCCTTCATCTCTTTGCATGCTTATTGTGGTTCTCTGATTATTGACAGGTTAAAAGTCTTTGCTTGTAATGGTTTTGATTAAATGCTTAAAGCCTTTCATTTCTACGCTCTGTGTCCGGAGTTGTGGATTGAATGGATTGTACCTTTCCTTTTTTAGATAGCTTCTGGGGTTTTCAAGATTGTCATGTTCTGCAGTATTGATGTTGGACGCAATTCATGCAGTGCTGGAATGGGGGAGGAGACGGTATTGCTACTGCTACCATCATGCTCCTTGGGGATACTTGCACTCGTGGTTGCAGGTTTTGTGCAGTCAAAACCAGCAGAAACCCCGCTCCACCTGATCCGATGGAACCTCAAAATACCGCAAAGGCAATTGCAAGTTGGGGGTAGGTCTAACATATATGTGCCGCATGCGCTAATGCTTATTCCGTGTGCTTTTTCAAGCATTATTGTTTCCAGTCCTGAGAAGGTCCTCGCATCAACATTTAAGCTGACTTTGCAATCAGTTATTGTTTGTCGGCTAGATAGTGCAGCGTTATTCTTCATAAAGAAATGGTCTCTCTGCTTGACAAGGGAGGTGCACATTTAGGGAAAAGGAATTTTGACCTTCTCTGGGTCATCTTTCCAGTTACCTCGGTTACATAACTTATCATCCTTCTATCCCATTTAATTCATTTTCCAACAAATTCCTTGACCTTTGTGGCTCCCTCATCTTGCAGAGTAGACTACATTGTTTTAACAAGTGTTGATCGTGATGATTTGCCTGATGGTGGAAGTGGGCATTTTGCTCAAACTGTTGAAGCCATGAAGGTCTTGTTTCTTAGATCATCAGATTGAGCTTTTAATTTTCGGCTCTCAGTTTCTGTGCTTATCCCAGCTAAATAAGATGGGAAAACCCAAATGCTTACTCTTTGCTCAAATGTTTTCATCTGCAGAAACTGAAGCCCGAAATCATGGTCGAGTGTTTGACCTCTGATTTTCGAGGTGACTTGACTGCTGTGGAGTCTCTTGCTCGCTCTGGCTTAGATGTCTTCGCCCACAATATCGAGACTGTGAAGAAACTTCAGCGTATTGTTAGAGATCCTCGTGCTGGGTACGTCCTTGAACTTGAACGTATAAAAAGTGTAGCTTAAATTCAACCTCTTCCATATTTCTTCCTTCCTTTATAAGAATTCTGGTGGTCATGTGAGAGCAAGTTGTCAGTCCATATACCACATACCAATACATTGTTCTCGGGAATACTCTTTTGTAGCCAACCTTCTTTGTGACAAAGTGTTTGGCAGAACAGTTGTTTACCTTTTTTTGGCTTTGGGGCAAATGCAGTTATGAGCAGAGCTTATCAGTTCTGAAACATGCGAAGATGAGTAAGGAAGGGATGATTACGAAGTCTTCTATAATGCTGGGTCTGGGAGAAACTGACGATGAGTTGAAAGAAGCCATGGCCGACTTAAGGGCCATTGACGTCGATATACTGACGCTAGGACAATATCTCCAGGTAAGTGGAATTAACTTCACTTATTTTTGTGAGAAAAATTTGATGGTAGAAGATTACACAAGATTGTGAGTTCTGTTCTGATGCTTGAAGATGCTGTTTCAGTTTCTTGGGAGTTGGTGACTGATGCCTCGGTGATTTTCACTCTCTTCTTGCAGCCAACACCACTTCATTTGACGGTGAAAGAGTACGTCACACCTGAGAAGTTTTCGTTCTGGAAGGAATATGGGGAATCGATTGGTTTCCGCTATGTGGCTAGTGGTCCCTTGGTGAGAATCCTCTTCTAGTTTTGTCACAAATATCATAATATTAAGTAAAACTCCATTCTTCTTATTTGTGTGAGGAACTTTCATCTCTTTCGAGTATGTCTCATCTGTCGAGGCTTGATGGTTGGACAGCAATTTGATGTTTGCTTCCTTTTCTTCTTTTATTTTTTACATTTCAGGTTCGATCCTCGTATAGGGCTGGAGAGCTCTTTGTCAAGACAATGGTGAAGGACAAGGCCAAGGCAAGCATCTCTTCTGGGACGTCCTGACAAAGCTCTGGTCCTCTCTTCGGATATTCGCGTTGAAATTGAAGGATTACAATTATTTACCGATGAAACTAGAACCAGCTGAGGTCGCAGAAGGCTTTTACTGTGAGAATATTCAAATTCTATTGAATTCCCCTCATTTTTAACAGGTTACGTTTGTGCTCCAAAAAGATTTTCATAGTACATGAGGATATAGAGTAGGTGCTGGTAGTATTAGTACACAAGCTGCACAGATTCATATTTTATCTCAAAATATATAAATATAAGGGAAGGGGAAAGGTTTTGCTGTCTAGGTGTTTCATGTGATACTGCGACTGTCGTATAGAATCTGTTTCCTACTTTCCGAAATCTGATAGTTATTGCGGTTTATGCACAAGTAAAACCTTTAGCTATTAAAAAAAGAGAGAGAGAGAAAGATGCTGAGGGATGAGCTGCTTCGCTTCATTTGGTATTGGGAAGTGATATCCTAGAGGGAACTATGTTTTTAATTACAGTAGTTGCAGTTGCAATTTAGTACTCTGAAATAGATATAATCGCCTCTGCCTTCCTTCGACTGGTGCTGTCGTTCTTACCTTACCTTACCATGGACGAAGAAATGGTTTGGTTGGATGGTTGGTCTCCACGCGGAGGCGGGTGCCCACACTGACAAACGAGAGGAGACTGACTGGCATCCAATCTATCCATCCAAGATTTATGTAAAGAACCAGGCAGGCAGGCAGGCAGTCTCCTCTGTTCGTATTGTTGCCAACCTCGACTCGACTCTGAGTTGGAGTTGAGGCCTGGAGAATAGGGAGAGTGATGCGAGTGTTCAGGGGAACCAGCACAGCAACGCGCTGACAAGACAACTATAGTGTTGGGCCTGGGCTGGGAGGGAGGAGAGTTGACTTTGAAACTGCATGCCTGCCTGCTTGCTTCAACTTGTTTGTGACTACTGACCGACTGACTGACACTGCGGGGGTTGGGTTGGGGCTTTGGCACATAGCATTAGCAAAAGCAAAGCCTCTCCAGATCGGAGAATACGGCACAACTGAACTCTCAAGCAACGGCCCACTGACCAAAACCATGTCTCTTTTTGTCCTTTTCCCTTCTTCTTTTTGAGTCGGTCCGTCTGTCCCTCCTTCAGTACGGTCATCATCAACGGCCCAACGGTCACTCCTCTCCTCTCCTCTCCTCTCCTCTCCTCTTTCAGTATTGCATGCGGTTACACTTCCCAGTCTCGCTCGCTTCCGTTCTGTCTGCGTCAGCGTGCCTGTGCCTGTCTGCCTTATTATATAGGATTAATTACTTTAAAAAAATACAGGCTTTTCACATTTCATATTTTATTAATTCTAAGGCTTTTCACATTTCATATTTTATTAATTCTAATCCGAATTTTTTTTTCTTAATCTAAAAATATATGAACTATTAATTTGATATCAATTTTAACACGCCTCAACTTTTTCGTTGATTTAAACGAGAATCGTTGGCCATCCTCTCGGATCGGGGTAGCCAACGACCTTCTAGGGGTGGCGGTGGGCCTGGTGAGACCATCGTTGCCTGAATTTGAAGGGGGAAAAAGGGTAAAATCGAGAAAGGAATGAAGAGGTAGGTGGTGGGAGCCCTAACGACATTCACCATCCTCCAATTAAGGTCATCGGAGATCTCTATCGTCATGGGTGGTCCGGATTAGGTAGGCGATGGTCGCCATTGAGGCCAACCAATTGAAAAAATTGACACCGTGCTAACATTGATATTAAATTGATAGTTTGTGTATTTTTAAGTCAAGAAAAAAAGTTCGTGCTAAAATTGATAAGATGTTAAAAGTTGGTATTTTTTTAGGTAATTAATCCTATTATATATAACATAAGATCATAATATACAAAACAATTTTCTTTTTCCTTATGGGCCAATCAAAAACTTCTTCATCGTTTTTTCGGTTTCAATGAAAAGAGAGGAAAAAAAATTTAAAAAGTTAAATTCTATGGAATATACTTGAATATACTTTTTTTTCCCTCCCACTTGACAATTTCTTTTTCTAATTTTCTTCTCCTCGTAAAATAATATATATATATATATATATATTTTGCGGGTAAAATGTAAAGCCGAACATTTGATCAGCTTTGAAGTTTGAAGAATATATAAAAATATAGTAATATAAACTGAACCAGGTCCATATAAAAGACATTATTCTATTCTATTGCCGAATAGAATAAAACTTCCTTCCTTCCTGAATTAATCAAAATCAGCTGCAACTGCAACCGTCATGAGACACGATGTTCGTTTTTGTTGCATAGAATGCATTTATTTATTATCCATCATCAATTGCTTCACAGATAGAGAGAGAGAGAGAGAGAGAAAGAAGAATGAACGAGGTTGGGTTGGGCTGGGCTGGGCTGCGCAGAGTTGGAATGGGGATGGAGCAAATATTTTGTGAATATTATTCATTCATTTGGATATGTAACACCCAATTAAAATATCCGAAAGTAAAAACTCATTCATTTGGATGTGTAACACTCAATTAAAATGTCTGAAAGTGAAAAACTCATCTAGCCTCGTAATGAGTCCACGAATTCTCATTTACATGCATTTTGATTGGTTCTTACTCATATAAAGTGGATAAGTAATATTCATTTAATATTTAGGTTCATTGCTCCGGCCTAGAATACGATTAATCTGGCGTGGACTACACGAGCCCCCAAAAGTTTATCGGATAAATTGATAAGTCGTGCATTCCTCGCCCACCAAGCGAACCGATGGTTTCTTTATCACAACCACCTAAAGCTAAAGTTCCATTAAAGAGCATTTTCACGGGATAGAACCTCCTCATGAAATATAAGGTTTTCCTCAAGAAATAGAGATGTTACTAAGGAGGCTAAAAAAAGAAAGTTTCTTGCTATTTAGTAAAATAAAAATTATTATTTATTGAGAGTCTTATTGTATTCAAAATAATAAATTTATTATAAAATAATATTTTTGACTATCTAGCAGTATCTTATTATATAAAAAATAGTAAATTTTATGTTGAATAACAAGTTTGTTGCTACTTAATAAAGTTTCTTATTATTTTATTACTGATAATCATCCGACAAACTACAACGTAACGCACAATGATTGACCTACGGAAACACATCTTTTAAAGAGGCTTCACAGGGAAGTTTATCTCTTATGAATAATACAACATGCAATGCAAAGCAAAGCACAACACACCCACGGATTTGGAGAAAATATTCCATAAGTATAAATTGAATGAGAATCACTTTCGGACATTATCATTAGATGTTATATTAATAAATAAGTAAGACTCATTCGATATTTATTCATTTGTTCATGACATGCCCTGCCCCGCCCCGTCCGCCCTCTTTGTCTCTCTTCGTTTGAATAAATATTTTACTACCGCTCGCACAATAATTAATACACGAACAGTCAACACATACACACACACACACACACACAAACACAACACAACACAACGAGGAGTGCTTGAAGCTGAGATTTTTCAATTTTTTTTTTTAATTATATGTATCTCTCCTCCTCTGCTGCTGCTGCTGCTGCCGCTGCCGATCTGAAATCTCTCTCATCGAACTCTTCTTACCATTTTACCTGCTTTGACTTCTGACTCCGATTTCTCGGTGGGGGATCCCCACATCACCTCACCCGTCTTTTGCTGCTTCGGGTTCTTCTCGTTCTTTGATTCTTCTTCTTCTTCTTCTTCTTGTAGTTTAGATCCGTGTGATTGAATGAATGTCCTTCTTTTGCTTTTAGAAGTTCTGCTCTTTGCGTTCTCCAGTCTGCTTCCCCCGCAGGAAATTTTTAGTGTTATATATACAATAAATAGTAGAGATTTGCTCTTGATTTGTCAAATGAGATTTGCTCTTTCATCTTATGCTCGAAAATGATATATCTCTTTGATCTTTCCTTCGTTTGTGGTAAAGGGAATGGGATGGTTGAAAAAAATAGAAAAAAAAAGAAAAGGAATCTTGATCTCTTCAGAATCATGATTCTGTAATCGCTTTGCAATATCGAGCATCTAGTTTGCCTTTCTTAATTCATTCTCTTATCCAAATCTGTCTCTGATCTGGTACTGTGCGTCTCGGCCACCTAGTTATCGAAAGCACAAGATGCAAGTTAGTTTTGCTGTCCTCCCACATTCATTAACGAATAAGAAACAATCCGGAATGAACAGTGCATATGAATCGTTCCATAACAGAACAACAACTTATATAATGAATTTTCGTGTTACAGACGAATTGTGACTGAGATGGCAAATATAGACATTGAAGGAATACTGAAGGAGCTCCCCAGTGATGGCCGTGTGCCGAAGACAAAGATCGTCTGCACTCTTGGACCGGCTTCTCGATCAGTGCCCATGTTGGAGAAGCTTTTGAGAGCAGGGATGAATGTTGCCCGCTTCAATTTCTCACATGGTACTCATGAGTACCACCAGGAAACCTTGGACAATCTCAAGATTGCCATGCACAACACTCAGATCCTTTGTGCCGTTATGCTTGACACAAAGGTCTGTTAATTCATGATATGTGCCTTCTGTTGTTGATTCTTTGTTTCCGTTACTGTTGGTACTTGAAATCCTTCCATTGATATGTGAGAATTTCATATGGCAGTATCTTAGACGGATTAATTGCAGTAATTCGGGTGTAATGAAAGCCATTAAAATTTGCACCTGAGAATTCTGATTTGTTTATGATGAAGTGCAATCGTTCTAAATGCTGACCTGAATTATTGTCGTTCAATTTTCCCCAATGATTAGTTTTTAAGCCTAATAGTAAGATGAACCTTCCTAGTAGGCAATCTTCCCTTTTCTTTTCTTTTGAAGGAAATCCTAGTAGACTTCGAAATTATTTTTTTTTCCCGGTCTATTTAAAAGCAGTTCTTCTGATTTGGCATTTGTCTTTCTATGTAACAAACTTGAGGGGCGAAATAGAAAAATTTTTGGTCCCTTGTATAGTTGTATCGATGTAATTTGCGCTAAACATAAACAATAGTATAGTCTGCAGTGAAGGAAACGTGTGTTCTTCTATTGGAAATCTTCTGTGAACCGATTAGGAGATCCTCGCAGCGCCATGCTAACTGAACTAATGCTTTCATCTCTTCTCCATATTACAGGGCCCTGAGATTCGAACTGGATTCCTCAAGGATGGAAAACCAATTCAACTCAAGGAAGGCCAGGAAATCACGGTCACTACCGATTACGCCATTAAGGGGGACTCAGAAATGATCTCGATGAGCTACAAGAAGCTCGCTGTTGACTTAAAGCCTGGGAACACTATCCTGTGTGCTGATGGAACCATCACCCTCACTGTTCTGTCCTGTGATGCCACTGCTGGAACCGTGAGGTGCCGCTGCAAGAACACAGCTATGTTGGGCGAGAGGAAGAATGTGAATCTTCCTGGTGTTGTTGTGGACCTTCCGACACTGACTGAGAAAGACAAAGAAGACATCCTCCAATGGGGAGTCCCCAACAGGATCGACATGATTGCCCTCTCATTCGTTCGCAAGGGTTCAGACCTGGTTAATGTCCGTAAAGTTCTCGGCCCCCATGCCAAGGACATACAACTCATGTCAAAGGTTTGTTTCCATACAAAATTTCCATATAGAAAAACATTAACTTTTTTTTTTTGCATGGTTATTATTGTCTTTTGCCCATCTCCGCAATTCAACCTACTTTATTATGTCCTGACGTCTTGTCTCTTGGGCTTGTTGCGTCCACTAACCTATGAAGAAGCTTAGGTGCCTATATTTTTGGAGTAGGAAAAGTATTTTCTCTTGTAAAGTATTGCATAGCACTTTACAAGCTGTATTACATCGTAAAACATCTTGGAAAGTACAACCCGGTTGATTTTTGCCTTTTCGTTGATCTATGCAAGATAACACTCGTTTTATAGCAAAGAAGCATAGCAACTTCACTGTTCACAGGGAAAAGAAGCCTTCGTCGGCACGAAAAAGTACGGCCTGCCTATGTTGGCAATTTTGGGGCCTATGAATTGAGGGAACGTGTAGATTTATTTTATCGTATATGCACTTATTTAATTGCTTAGATTAGATTGATCTGTTTGTTGTCCACACATTTATATCATGTTGTTTCTGTTTCTCGATTACATGCTTTGTTCATAAAGCTTTGACTATCTGACAGCCTCTCTGTGGATTCCCAATAGGTTGAGAACCAGGAAGGAGTCATCAACTTTGATGAGATTCTCCGAGAGACCGACTCATTCATGGTTGCCCGTGGTGATCTTGGGATGGAGATCCCAGTGGAGAAGATCTTCCTGGCCCAGAAGATGATGATCTACAAGTGCAATCTCGCAGGCAAGCCCGTTGTCACAGCCACTCAGATGCTCGAGTCCATGATCAAGTCCCCCAGGCCTACCCGGGCGGAGGCCACTGATGTGGCTAATGCTGTGCTTGACGGGACGGACTGTGTCATGCTTAGTGGTGAGAGTGCAGCTGGGGCCTACCCTGAGCTTGCTGTCAAGATCATGGCCCGGATCTGTATCGAGGCGGAATCATCCCTCGACTACGAGGCCACCTTCAAAGGGATGATAAGGTCGACTCCTCTCCCAATGAGCCCCTTGGAGTCGCTCGCTTCCTCGGCGGTTAGCACAGCCAATAAGGCCAAGGCGAGGCTCATTGTGGTGTTGACTCGTGGTGGGACCACAGCAAAGCTGGTTGCTAAGTACCGTCCCGCTGTCCCAATCCTGTCAGTTGTGGTCCCGGTGCTGACCACTGACTCATTCGACTGGAGCTGCAGCGACGAGACCCCAGCAAGGCACAGTCTAGTATACAGGGGACTGATTCCTTTGCTCGCAGAAGGGTCCGCTAAGGCCACCGATGCTGAATCCACTGAAGAAATCCTCGAGGCCGCCTTGAAATCGGCGACAGAGAAAGGACTGTGCAAACCTGGGGATGCCGTGGTCGCCCTTCACCGCATCGGAGCTGCCTCTGTCATCAAGATCTGCATCGTCAAGTGAGTGACGCTTAGTTATGAGTTACCGAACTCAGCAGGACATTTACACTACACTGGTCCTGCATATTTGGCTCCTGTGAAGTTGTTCATCTCGCTCGGTGATAATCCATTTTGCGAGTCAAAATGACTACCCTTTGCTTTGTTTTGGATGTAATTCTCAGATCAGCACACTGTGATGAGGGACTAGTTGGGTTTGGTACCCTTTCATTTCCTTTTTTTTTTTTTTTCCTTCTTCATTCATCAGCTAATTTTTATGGAGAGATACTCATATATCTCTGACAATAATCTATTATTATTCATATATAATAAAAGTGAAAGAAGATTGGCTGTTTTTTTTTGCTGTTTCACTGATACCGATTGGTTTAATTCTTGTGTATCTATCGATGGGATTTATTATTGAAAATGATGGTTTTGGAGCTTTCAGTTTCAGCGCAGTCAGTCAAATTTATGGAAATATTTCAGAACCCCCGTTTGTTGAATGTTGACTTGTCTGAGTGCACCTTATGGATTATCTCCCCCTTTTGTTTCATCTTGATTTTAAGCATGTGTTTATATATATATATATATATATATGTATGTATGTCACGCGTATCGTATAGTAAATGGAATGTCTTTTCTCCTACCGAAAAAATGGAATATCTTTCTCATTTTCGGTATTTTTCTCGGTGAACAAATTTTTCAATATTTTAAATGGAAGGAAAAAAAAATCTCACCAAAAAAAAAAAGACAAAAGAAAACAGTCGAACAAATCAAGGATTCAGGATTCCTCCATGAACAAGAGAATTATATCTACTCTACTTTGATATGGAATTCGCTTGGAACTCTCGCAACAAAGTAGAATTTCACTATGAATTATGGAATAGATGAGAATCCCTCTTTTCGATTTTCATGAGAGTTCATGATGAAATACAAACTGTTTCAAGATAACAATTTATAATTATATCTATCATATTTCGATGTGATATTTTGTAGTTTTCTCGGCGGATAAATCGATATTTCTTTCTTTTATAATATCCAGTTGAGCATTTTCTCTTATATCTGTTTTTACAGTGAACAAAAAAAGAAGAGAATTATGTTATGAGAACAAGAAACTCTCTCAGCTTAGAGAATTTTCTCATGAAATGCACTCGTAATTAAATTATACTTGTTTCGACGATTCTACACATTTTAATAGACTAGATCTACCTGCATAGTAATGTACATTTATCAAACGCGATGATGAATTATTGCAAACAACATATATTAGCCTCCTAGCCCTACCTACTTCTCTTGAATATATATATATATATATATTTCCAATCAAAGAAGATTGCAGTTCAATCATATATGATATGATGGGATATGATCTTTAGTTTCACGTGCATGGTAGTGAGAATACATAGAGAACACTTACATATATACACACACACAGAACTATTATCCTCCAAAGATAAAGACTTGCAGCTGCCTAATCGAGAAAAAGAAGCACTATAAGAAGTGAAAAATGTCAAAAGCAAAGTCCATAAGACATTCGACACTTTTACCTAAACCAAAGGTAGCGCGTTTGATTTTGAAATTAAATTCTACTTCACTCCGCTTCACTCTACTTCATTTTTTTCACAATTCAACAGTATAATCATTACTTTTTTATTTTTTAATAATAATAAATTCTCACTCATAATTTTTTCTAATCATTATTACAATTAATTTTTTAATAATAATTCATAATCTATTTTTTAATTATTATTATAATTAATTTTTTAATAATAAATTTTCAACATATTATATATATAATATCTATTTTTGTCATCGTTAAACTAGAATGAAGTAGAGTAGAATTCAAACTCCGTTACCAAATATATGGGGAGTGAATTTCTATGTACTTGCATGTTTTTTGTGTGGAGTGAAGCACTCCCGACAAAAGGAATAATGTTAATTATGAAAAAGAAGATGAAAAAAGAAGCCCGAAATAAGGACCACACACCACACCACAGCACGCCGGTCGATTCGATTACTTCATCATATATGTACATATATAAATAACATTATATGCACATGGAATGATGGAAGTGCCAGGAAGTAATTATTTTTATTTACTTTTTCTTTGTTTATGACTAGATATATCAAAAATATATTTTGTGATCGTAGATCAATTCACAGGCGGTGCTAAAATAACATATAATTTTGCCTCTTTTTTTGATTTAACTTTTTTTTTTAGATGAGATGCAATCACATACATAATATTTTGGGAAATTTACTAACTCATTATAATTACAAATAAAAGATATTTATCCTGCACGTCATGCGGACTTTTTGCATTATACATACTAGATTCTACCCAAATGTTCTGTGCTTCAAATATAATTGTTTTTTTCTTTCCAATATGCTCATAGTTGGATTGATTTGGAAGAGGAAGAAACAATTAAGGATGAGAAAAATATAAGTAAGAGTTTGAGATAAAATTTGAAAAAAAAAGAGAGAGGAGAGAGCAAAATAAATAGAGGTTAACACGTGATAGGAAAAAGAGAGGGAATAGTAGTATTAAATGGATAATAATGTCTTTTGCCTCATGTATTTTATTTTAAATTGTATATTATTATATTCACACTTAAAGTAAGAGATACTTTCGACTTTTATAATTAAACTTAAAGAAATTCAAAACAAGAAGATCAAGGGAATAAACTCAAATAAATCGGATTCTCACTTAAACAAAACTAGATTCTACTTGTGAGTACCGTGTGACGATTATAGTGACTATGTTATGATATGCTCATTGATGGATTGATTGGGAAAAGGGAAAACAAAATTAAGAGTATGAAAAAGTAAAAATTAAGAATTGCATATAAAATTTGAAAAAGAAATAAAAATAATATGATAAAACGACATATTGAGAGGTTGAGAGAGGATAGAACAAATAAAGAGAGGTTGAGATATGGATGAAATTGAGAGGGAGAATAATAATATTAAATGATCAATATAGTCCATTAACTTGTTTTCTATTTTTTATTTTAAATTATATCATATTTAAACTAAGAAATAAATATTTCAATTTTTTCAACGACGTTTTATAAATTATATGGCAGTTATATAATCGAATTTTATAATATATATATATATAGAGAGAGAGAGAGAGTATGCCATGCCATGCCATCCATGCCAGAAATAAGTGCTCGTGGCCTTCCTCTACTGGAAGAGATGAATATTTAGAATAATATAAAATCCTAAATAACAGCAAATGATATATTCTACCTAATCATCATCGTTATTTGAATGAATTGGAAGCTAGACTTACCTCTATTTCAAACTTACTGTCATGATCATTATATAACAATCAAACTGAAAATCCGCCGACCACTACTTGAAGATATATATCAGATTCATCGAAGAATGCCGAACAAACTTCCAGGAGGTTTTACGATTTGTATGTGCGAACCTGTCAGATAACCAAAACTCAGGCCAGTGCAATGTGGTGCGGTGCAGTCCCGAAAAAGGCACCGGAGAAAATCATGGAAATAAATCATTATCCATTTAATGTTATCCAAAATCTTTTTTCTCCAGAAAGTTCCACGCCTATTTAAGGTAACAAATAACAGTATCCAGATATATTGGCAATCTTCTTGGATTATTAATTATGGATTAAAAACAAATTAAATAAATAATTAATATATATATATATATATATATATTTTAATCTTGATAGGGTACTGGCCCGATAATGATGGAGGGGCAAATACGGAAGAAGAAAAAGTAGCATATGGCAGTTCCACTAAAGATTCTATATATATGATGGGATGGGATGGGATGGGATACTCACAAATGATATTCATTTGCCTTGCCATTCAATTCAATTCAAATTGCCAGTCCTTATCCTCCTCCTCCTCCTCCTCCTCCTCTTCTACAAGATAAAAGAGCGCATCCCTCCTTAATCTCTTCTCCTTCTGATCATTCGTACTGAGAAGAGCATCGCTGATCCTTTTCCATAACCATTCCATCAGTAATTACTGTTGGGTGTGAGAGACACCATCATGGAGAGGAGAAGAAGAAGAAGAGAGAGTGACGGGCTCTTCCTTTTAGCATTCCTTTCATTGGGGTTGATCTGCTCACTCTCGTCGTCAGTAATGGGGACTGATGCTGCTGCTACTGAGTCGTCTTCTTCTTCTTCATTAATATACAAAACCAAAGCAACGTTGTCTGCAAATTCCAAGTACCATCACTACCGGGAAGAGTACAGGAGGAATCTGCTTGCTAATGGGCTTGGTCTCACCCCTCCCATGGGGTATCTCTTTCTCCCTCCCGCTCTCTGACTCTTAAAAGTGTTCTGCTTTTTGATTTGGGATGTTTGCTTACTCAATGCTGCGTGAAGATTACATTTTGATCCACCTGATCTACTTAGTTATCGTATGGAACCTCGAAAAGCTCAAGATTTTAGTCCCAAACAATTTTTTTTTTTATAATTATTAAGAAGCTCTTCACTGCCGACAGTTTGTTTCCTATGACTGCTATACTATGACATTGAAGTGAAGTCTGTCGACACTGAAGCGCTTAACACATGGAAAAATCATACTTGTTTAAAAGATCAGAACTTCATCTTAATTAGTTTTATGTATATATGTGTGAATGGATCGCGATCTTAATTCTCGAGGTTTGTCCTTCTTCGTTGGAACAGAAGAAGACTGTTTAGTTTGTCCTTGTTATGTTCTTGGTCACATTGGTGAATGATTGAATTGACCAATCCAGCGTCATCTGTTTCTTGGCAAGAGGGAATGCCCCCCACATCACTTTCATTAACTTTAATAAATTAATTAAATAATGTTTGGTGGATTAGTCTGTGCTGGCACCTGTCCAATATTGCTGAGGAACGATGCATAGTATCACTTCTCTACTTTCAAGGCAGCTTTTCATGGAAAAGATGTGATTCTTTTTACCCCTTTTCTATTTTCTATTTGCTATATATATATTATTAGCTTGGATTGCTGGTGAAAATTCAGTGATTTAGCTACCAATTTGAATGAGAATTGCTCATTAACGAACTATATGCATCTTACTTTAAAGATAATAACTTTGTTCGTCTAGTCTTCTCCTCCCCCCCCCGTTGTTATTCATGGGCCAGTCATTATTAGAATGCAATGCTAATACGATTCAACATTGTGGTGCTTGTAGGTGGAATAGTTGGAATCACTTCAACTGCAAGATCAACGAGAAAATTATTAAAGAAACTGGTAATTTCTCCGAGCCATGATCTTTTTCTTCTCCTCCATTTTTTGAATAATTAATTACTTTAACACTGTTGAAGCACCTGAACTCAATACATTTTATTTATATGCTCATAATACTGCGTTTGTTTTCATTCAGCTGATGCTCTGGTCAGCACCGGTCTTGCTAAGCTCGGATATGAGTATGTGAACATAGGTATGCTCATTCTTCAAGAACATATTGATGGTTTGCTGTTTTCTGTGTAAAATATTGGTGAATGAATATATCCGTTACTGATGCACATGTTTGCCTTTGCAGATGATTGTTGGGCAGAAATTGCACGTGATACTAAGGTTGTATGTTCATTCTCAGATCTTTTGCAAATGCGTGATTGTTCAAATATCGTTGCCTGATAATTACATTCACATTCTGTCTTACCTATAGGGAAATTTGGTGGCCAAGAACTCGACATTTCCCTCTGGCATTAAAGCCCTTGCAGACTATGTTCACAGCAAGGGCCTTAAGCTCGGAATATATTCAGATGCAGGGTAACGTGACGGCTCTGATGTTTCAAAACCTTATTATTTTTCCTCTCAATTTGTCTACCATTGATTTTTTTTTTGTCATATTGATCGTGCAGATACTTTACCTGTAGCAAGACCATGCCAGGCTCGCTTGGTCATGAGGAAAAAGATGCCAAAACGTTTGCTGCATGGGTATATCTCTGTGGCTTATCATCTCTCTTCTGCTAATGATATATTGCTCCTAATTGCTTTTTATGGGCGAGATCGCTTGATGAGGCAGTATACTGTTTATTTCAGGGTATTGATTACTTAAAGTACGATAACTGTAATAACGATGATACTAAGCCAACTGTCAGGTAACTTTAATCTTCAAAAGTCGGTGTTCAAATGAAATAAGAAGAGGAGTATCATTTGTTTTCTGGAAGGAATCATTTCTCTTTGCCTTTCCTTGTAGATATCCGGTAATGACCCGGGCTCTGATGAAGGCTGGCCACCCAATCTTCTTTTCACTGTGCGAATGGTAACTCAATTTTCCGTCTTCATATTTTTTCACTGTCTGAGCTTCTTTTAACGGTTGAATTCTCCTCTTCCCAATGCTTCTAAGATTAATATGCAGAGTTTCCACATACAGGGGTGACCTGCACCCTGCTCTGTGGGGAGCCAAGGTTGGAAACAGCTGGAGAACAACTAATGACATTTCTGATAACTGGGACAGGTATTGTTTTCCGCTAATAAGAAATGTGTGGTTTTGATTTACTTCTTTTGACGATTGAGTAGAAAACCATTGGTACGCTTAAAATTTTAATATACTTGCAGTATGGTCTCAAGAGCGGACCAAAATGAAGTTTATGCGGAGCTCGCAAGACCTGGTGGTTGGAACGGTAGTACTACTTAATCTGTATTTACGAAGGACAAGTACTTAGAGTCAGTTTCCAGATATGAATTATTTTTTGAGCTTTGTTTGGCATCTGATTATTCGGGCAGACCCTGACATGCTTGAAGTTGGGAATGGAGGCATGACTAAGAATGAATATATAGTTCATTTCAGCATTTGGGCTATTTCCAAGGTATCAGAGAACGTTTATCTTCATCCTTGATTTCCTACAGG
Source organism: Punica granatum (assembly GCF_007655135.1). Lineage (NCBI taxonomy): Eukaryota > Viridiplantae > Streptophyta > Magnoliopsida > Myrtales > Lythraceae > Punica > Punica granatum. Next base: position 503,878 of record NC_045134.1, read on the forward strand.
AATGTACTTATTTTCCAGCCATTTGATCTGTTTACATTTACCATAATAAACTGGTGATATGTAGGCTCCGTTACTGCTCGGTTGTGATATAAGGAACATGACAAAAGAAACAGTAGAGATTGTCACCAACAGGGAAGTGATTGCCATCAACCAAGGTCGGGCAATCAGCTTGCTATCATTTGAAGCGTAAAAAATTTCTTTCTTTCTTTCTTTCTTTCTTTCTTTCTTGTGCTGATGATACTTGCTTCGTCTTCCTTTATAGATCTGCTTGGTGTTCAGGCAAAGAAGGTCAGAATGATGGGGGACCTTGAGGTAATACATTTCATCTTTACCAAATGTTGTACAAATCTCGTTCTCTGCAGTTTGCATGAATAAGTTTGTACTTAGCAGAATCTCTGGTCATATTTGCTCGATAGGTTTGGGCTGGACCTCTCTCGGGATACCGGGTAGCTCTGCTTCTTGTAAACCGGGGCCCGGTGCGAACTGCAATTACAGCCCACTGGGACGATATAGGGATACCTGAAAATAGCATGGTTGAAGCCCGGGATGTCTGGGAGGTAACTCAGGACTATCTTATGTCTAATCTAAATTGTTTATTTAGTTATTATCCTATTATAACTCTTAACTCTCCCTTACTTACTCCTATGCCGCAATTTATAATTTCTGCAGCACAAGACATTGAAGACAAAGTTTGTCGGGAAACTTTCTGCGACTATTGATTCCCATGCTAGCAAGATGTATGTCTTGAAGCCTGTTTCTTGAAAAGCAAGAGCGATGACAGTATAGGACTCTCTGGTCTTATTATATATATATATAATCTTTTTTTCATGTTTTAGATATTAGATAGAAATGATCGGCTTGAATTCCAAGTTCAGAACTTTAAAGAGAAGTATCGAAAGTGTCTCGTCAATTGCTGATGTATGAGCCTTGATAATGTGATTTATCTGCAATAATTTCAACTGCATGATATCCGTTTCCTTCGTTACCCCTGTGGGCCAAGCCTGAAAGTACCCGGGCCTCCAATTCTTGCTGTTGATCCAGTGCTCCAAATTAGAAGAACCTGCATTCTGCAAATATTTCACATAAAATCTGTGCGAATGCATGCATATAGAGATTAGGCAGAAAGTCCCACAGACGGTATCAAGACGTTTAAGCAGCCAGGCTTCAGAAAACCTGTAGAGTCAGCAGCCGATCAGTTGGAGAGATATCAGTGGAAGTTTCACTTTTCTGATCATAATGCAAAAAACCTTGTAAAGATAGGAAATATCCGTTACACTCCGACACGGGTCTCTAAAAGAACTAACTCGAGTAATTTATGTCACGTGTAGTTCCTTCTGCAAAAAGATAGTTTGCTAAGATACAAGAACATGATCGAGTAAGCTTTTGTTAAGGCAGTTGCTTGGAAATTTGCCTCATTAGATGAGTAATCTCCATCACACTACAGAAAGCTTGAGAGAGACACAGACCAAAAAGGCAGATAATGGAACATGGAAAATCGGTCTCAAATTGTTTTCCCAACATAATGATTGAATCGGGCCACCCAACAGGAACCACTACACGAACACCATTGGCCAGGCATTGCAAAAGATATAAAGGAGAAAAGGGACATCACCGAGTTGCCAGGGACAGGGAAGACTGTACAACAAATCAGAGATGATTGCAAGAATTCTGTTAGGCTTTCATTTCAACAAGAAAAAAAATAAAGGGGGCTTCAGTAATTATAATCATATCATATATATATATATATATATATAATATTATATAGCATTTATCTCTCTTCTTAAATAACTTTGATATCCTACATCAAAGCAAATATCATCTCCCTCTCTCACTCCCTCTCACTTCTTTTATTTGACTGCACAGACTGACACTCCAAGCAAAGGGTGGAAGCAGGCAATGACCAGAGATACACCAGTAACTAACAGTAAATGGTTGAGGATGTTAATCAACAATGGGATAAGAAAGTTGGAGTCATCTTGCATCATGAGGTGGCTATGCAATTTGGCTCCCAAAAAAATAAAGACCTCCTCGGCTCATTGCAGCTCTTCACTACAGGAGCGCCGGCATGGTAGATCTCATTTAGCCCCGATGAATTCATGGGTCTGGTGCAGTTGTTGCTGTAATTCTTGAGGGACAACGAGGGCTGTTTGGTTATTGTGTTGACATAGGAAGTTGTGGTCGGTTTGGTCCGCCAGAAGTACTCGTAGGCATTGAACGAAGAGTTTGCCTTTGTAGGTGGGGTTGGAATCATCCGGGCCACTTGGGGCTGCAGAGGGTGTGACTGCTCAAGTGAGATGGGCTCCTCTTCCCCTTTTGCAGCCTCAGTGTACTTACTAACAACTTCATTGAACTTGCTCGCCCACTTGGGATTCCTGTTAGGTAACCCAATCGGCTTATTCATCAGTAGTGCTAACTTATGGAGATTCGTCACAGCACCCGACATGTTCGGTGCTTTTTCAATGGAAAACGCGGTTTCCTTGGCACCATAGGAGATATCAAGCTTAGGAGTCTCCTTCCCTTCCTCTGCCTCCTCCAGCTCTTCCACCTCTTCTTCATTTGCATTCTCTTCGTCATCACACTTCTCATTGAAAACAACAGATTCTTCATCGAGCTCCATGACTGGTTTCTTCTCCTCTTCAAGTGTTTCCACATTCTCAACTTCTTGATCGAGAGTAGAAGAGCGGTTCACAAAGGTCAGGATCAGCCGACCCTCGCGTCTTTCGGCTTGAAAGTAGTTCTGTGAAGAAACAGAGATGGCCTCAAGAACTAGCCTTCCATTGTTTCGGCTCGATCTCATTGACAGGGAAGCTCCGTTCCCTCGAGAGAGGGAAGGGAGAGGAGGAGGGAAAGACCGAGACTGCACTGCCTTCTTGGAACCCAAGTAATGTTTTGACTTTACAGGTGGCAGACCATACTCATCCTTACCGAGCATCTGCTTCGCTCTCTCTGGAAGGTTCTCTTCTGCCTTTTCATCTTCTGCATCTTCGGCCTCTGACGGTGGATAGGAAGAGAAACCGTCAGAGCCAGTCTCAGACCCAAGACTCTCAGTGCATATCTCGAGACTCTTCTCGCTCAGAGTGCTTGCTGATCTCTTCACGAGAGGATGAACATAAGGGGGAGGAAGCAATTTTGAATCCTCAACCTTTTGGGACAGAATCGAGATCCAACTGGTCGGTTCATTGGTCTTCTCAGGCTCTTGATCCTTCTTCATCTTTGCCTCCCGGATGGAGTTCCAAATATCGAGCCGCTCCTTCTCATTGAGATCCTTCCTCTCCAGGTATTCCTGATGCTCCTCGTCGTCATCAGAGGAAGTCGAAGAGGAATCGCTAATGGAAGCAAGAAGCTCGTGGGATGATGGGATCTTCTTGACAGAAGAGAATCCATTCTGTGCCAGCCACTTCTTGGAGGACATGTCAGCTGATAAAGTTCGGCGTAGAGAAGGAGTAGTAGCATTGGTTTTCTCAAAGTCGGACCCGAGAATGGACACAATGCCCTGCTTCTCACTTGCCTTGGCCTCTTCATCCATGGTGAAGTTGGATGATAGGGGGAGGCTCTTGCTTAGCATAGCTGACATCTCCCTCCCGGGTTAAGAGAGATGTCCTTTGAACTGTAAGAAAATCAACGAGAGACGGGTGAGAAAAGGAACCAAAGTGCCAAGGATGGATAGAGCATCAGATGTGATCCGACCTCGCGACCAAATGAGCAAGTTTTCTTTTGCTACATATGTCAGTATGCCGGACTAACCAATCAATACAACACCACTTACAAAGAGGTGGACACTCGGAGCGTATGTAGGTAGCTCAGAAGAGCTCAAGAACCTCGATCCTGGATCTCCTCCTCAACCCTATCATTCAATCAAAAATCAGAGTCAATCAGAAGACTTTCTTCGCTGACTCATTCATGACCGCCTATTTCTATCCAAAGTTTGATTGAATTGAGGCAAAACCCAGATTGTTTTTCGCCATGCATGCTGAAGCTGAAAGAAATGCCTTTCGAGTAAACAAAAACACCACAATTCAAAAAAGGGAACTGATGGGTTCAGCAGAATTGTTCTCTGATGGAGAATGACAAGAAAACATGGTAATTAATAAGTGATCATGAAGATAGATACCATACCTGATGTAGGTAGGAAAGGCAACAAACAGCATCCAACAGAGGTCTGCAAGGAGACCACTGAGGTGCGTTGTTGCGGAGATGTTCGGTGAAATGCCTCGGTGAAGATTGAAGATTCTGTTTTCTCTCTTCTTCTCAACGTAAAGTAATAATGGATGGGAGTGTTGTGCTTATGGCCATGGAGGAAAGAGTGGGCAGTGGGGGCTGCTATTTATAGGACGCCGGTAATAAGGCTTCGGAGGGAGAGAGAACCCTGTTCACTGGGACCCACCACCCTTCCCTCCCCTCCCCTCCCCTCCCCTCCCCTCCCCTCCTGCACACTCACTCGCTCGCTCACAGTCTTCAATGTCTTCCAACCCCAATAAATATTCGATGCGTATTATTCAATTGCTTGACCAAATAACGTTTAATAAAAATGTACGTAAGTGATAAATAGTGCATGCAATGGCTTTACAGACTTTCACTTATATATATTTTTACAGATAATTACTCATTATAATGAATAAATAACACTGATTGAATATTTTTTTCCTTCCAAGTCCAACAAACCAATTCTTCTCTCCCTCTCTAGATCCCCTTGTGAATTAATTAATATAGATTATTATTAGTAGTACTCCTGCCCGAAAGAAGCGAGTGAAAGAATGTTTTTGCGTTTATATCTAAATTCAACTCTTGAGATCGACTAGTTTAGGTTTTCATGTAATTTAACTTGAGAGTTAAGACAAACGTCATGCGATCACCAATAATAAAAATTTAAAATGATAATTTCTTTTTCAAGAATTTTTTTTCTTTCAATTAGTTCCTCGAAAGTAAGAAAATTATGAATTAGCATTTTTTAATAAGGTAACACATTAAAAATAAATACTACAACGATTGCAGTATTAAGATTTCTCTCAAATAACAATACAAGATATATATCAATATTTATATATATATATATATATATATGATGAATAACATTAATAAAAAACCGAGAAAGGTTATCTTTACTATTATTGTCCATTCTAAAATAACATAATTCATTACAAGCCATTATATTTAACGTTGTTTAACAGTGTTTTAGTAAATTCAAATATCCCCTCTACTAATTCACTAGCACTTCTTCTGCAATTTTCTCTCCTCTTTCACTCCATTCACTTTGCCTCTTTTTTTCTCTCCCCTTTCACAATTTATTCTTTTTTATATTGAACTTTAACTAAAATTAGATTTTATTTTATCAATATATAATTATGTTATTTGTAATATATTTTAAACTTTCTGCTCATAGAACGGGTATGTCTCTGACTACGTCAACAACAACAACAACAACAACAACAATAATAATAATAAGGGAAAATTACTCAAACAATCACGAACTTTCCAATTTTTTCTACGTTTTACCACAAATCCTTTTTTCTGTGAAATATACACAAACTCGTAAATCGTTATACCATCTACAATCTGTTCGTTATTCCGCCAAGCTTGATGATGTGGCTAACTGACGGAGTTGACGTGGCTAACAGCAGCTTATGTGTCCATTTGTATGTATGAGTGAGTTGGCTTAGTAGAACCCGATAACATGAAATGACTTGCTTGCCCTCCATTCCTACTTTTTCTCTCCTGTCCATTTGTGGACAAAATCGTCAATTTGCTCTACCCCACTTCACCTTCTTTTCTCCTTAATCCTTTCCTCAGAACAGCAGTAATGACTTGGCATTTGAAATCAATCCGTCCTGCCTGCCTGTGTAGAAGAGCCACTGAACGGGGCATTTCGTAGCGACATGTTCGTAGTACCAGATGAAATCAACCTTCTCCCGGACATTGCAGAGGAAGTCGTTGACTCGGCGCTGGCCAAGTTACGTGGCGCCGTCGAGCCAGTTGGGGCGGAGGATGCCTACCTCGAGCTGCACGGAGCAGCTGCTCGGAGCTGGGTCGAGCCTGTAGAAGAAGGAGGTTTCGTTGTTCCCCCGAGGTCGTGGTAGAGGGAGGTCGAGAGCTGGTCCCGGATGATGTTGAAGTTGCGGACGTTGGGCCAGTTGTACTTGAGGTCGATCAGGGACAGGTTGCCGCTGTAGTTCATGAGCAGCAGGGCATGGAACTGCTCCGGCCACACGATTACGAGGCATGGACAGGTTACGAGGCTGAGCAAATGTGGAGCTCGCTACAGATAAAGGAAGCATCAACAAGGACCCATGGAGATCTCGAAGCAGATGGATGACTCTGGAGGGGGCATCAACAAGGACCTGTGGGGGTCTCGAAGCAGAGATTAGGGCTATTCATTCTCATCTCGATCATCATCTTTCTCTCGTGTCCTCCAACCTGCTACCCCGCTACAGCCCCATCTTCATAGTCCATGTCGTCCTTTCCTTGCTGTTTACTTCTCCTTCTTTCCTTGGTCTGCCGCTGCCTCCTCCTGTCCTTCTTCTGCCCGCGACTGTCACCATCATCTCCACCTCATTCCTTCTCCTCGATCGCTGCTAAGCTGTTGTTGATCCTCATTTGCCCTTCCGTCAACTCCCTGCTGTTTATAGTTATAGGCGGGCATTATCGTCTCAACAGTTGGGGTGGAATCAAAACGAAAGCTCTAAGCCCACGGCGTGGAGGAATCGGAGTCACTCCCCCGGAGACTTTCGCCCCGTGTTGATCAGTTTTAATCTCAGTTGGTGGGTGCAGAAGAAAGGAGAGGCAAGGGGCAGAGGCAGAGACAGATGGAGCTTGTACAAACTCGAGGTTCAGAGCATATCCGGGACTGAACCAATGAGGCCATTTGAATGCAGATTAACAAGCTTTCTCGCAGAGAGAGAAAAAGGAGAAAGCAGAGGAGGAACGTGGGGGGATTGTTGGATCAGAAACAGAGCCACAGTGAGCCGAGCGTGAAGGGAGTGTATGGAAAAAGCAGCAGGGGGTGAAGGAAGGGGAAGGATGAACCAAAAGAACAGAGATGAACGGATAAAGAAGATAAATGAGGAACAAAAACATAGTGGTGGGATGTAAGGCGATAAAGGGAAGGAAAATGGTAAAGCGAAAGCCCGAGAACGGTAGCTTTCGCCGGAAAAGAGAGAGGAAAGGAACGATCTCTTTTGCTTTGCCGACTCAGTGCTCTTCGAGCTCCCTGGGGATGGTCCCCGGTGAGATAAGCAGAAGAAAGGACGAGGGTTGATCTGTGCATTGTTGAACTTCAGATCTATGGCGATGAAAAGCTTTTCGACGAAGAGGTTGAAGAAGGAGGAGGAAGAAGAGGAAGAGAGGTGTGAGCAATTTGGGGTCCAATTGGCCTATCTCCATAAGCCAACTCAGCTCTGTTAAGGCCAACTTAGCACCGTCAGTCTGCCACATCAACAAGTGTGACGGGAATGACGAATAGATGGTAGATGGTGTAACGGTTTACAAGTTTGTGGTAAAACGTAAAAAAAATGAAAAGTTTGTGATTATTTGAGTTATTTTCCCTAATAATAATAGTAGTAATAATAATAATAACCTATTTCTATATCTATATATATATATATATATATATATAAAAGTAAGAATATGGTGGGGCCCGTCCAGATGGCCTCAAACTGCTCCGTTGCTAAATAAAATTTTTTCGATTTTTTGAAGTTTTTCTTAAAAAAATTAAAAATTTTAAAAATATATAGATAGAGATTTGTGAAATCGTTCATTATTTTCGCAATTTTTTAAGGTTTCTTTTAAAAATAATTTTTTAAATTTTTAATTTTTAAGAGATATAATATAACTTTGTGGCACCGATCGTTATTTTCTCAATTTTTTGATATTTTTAAAACGCACTGCTGATTTTAAAATTTTAAATTTTTATGACATATTTATAGATTTAAATTAATATACCTCATTCATTTTGTGAATTAATATAAATCATTTTTGCATTTCAAAAGATATGTTATCCATATAAATCGCATAAAATCATATTTACTTTTCGAATAATAAATTAGATCCTATTCATTATAGATATGAATCAAATTTACTTTTCAAAAAATAAATTAGATAATATTTTTATAAATGTGAATTGTTATAAATAGAACCTACCACACATAAAATGTGATTCATTCAACTATAAAAGAAAATTACTGCCATTAGATATAAACTCTCAAAAAGTACGTTTACTATTAGATATGAATGCGAGTTGTTCAATTTTTTTACTTTTGATTCTCGATCTCAAATATGAAAATATAGATCTACCAAACTCCATTTTTCATCTTTTTTGTACTAATTCGCAAGTTCTCTATGTAAATTATTAGTTTTTGCCATCCCTTTGTGTTCCGCTTGTTATTGGATGCATATAGTTATTGATTGATGATTGTTCTTGAAAATGAGTTGTTTAGGTTCTTCTCTGACTGTTGATTACTAGATCCTCAATCTTATGTTACTTTTTCGCTCTCATTTTTGCCGTGCTTGGAATTTTTCTTTTTAACGTTCTATCCCGTGCAACACTTGAGCTTAACGACGAATAATAATAATAATAATAATAATACCCCGAGAGAAAGAGGTGACAATGGAACCTTGTTAATTTGCTATAATTAGAAGAGATTATGGAATATCAGAAATAAGTTTTATCAGAAATTTATTAGGTGGAAAAAATACCTTTTGACTTGTAGCATCGTGGCTTCAAATTAAACTCTATATACATATATTATAGAGTTAGCACCATGTTATCTATGAGGAGAGGGACTTGTATTATACATGGCAATTCTGTACAATTAATTCACCAATCATTGGGAATTCTATTCTTATTTGCCCGGCATCCTAGAATCCAAAACAGAAGGAACTGTGTTTCAAGTTGAAAGTTATAATTTTTTAGCAAGAAATAATAATACATGATTGTGATCAGCTTTTAATTCTTTAGCCTAACCTCTCAGATCGAACTTGACTGTTAGCATAGAATCATACTTAAAAAAAAAAATCTACTTTGGAAATAGCAAAATTTTTCATGTTATGTTTTCCTATCGAGCATAGCCTTGACTTTCAGTTCACAAAAGTTTGTACCTCCACGATCTTAATAAGGTGCATGTAAATCCCGAGTGAAATCTGGGCGTGTGAATCGTCCTTCGTGTACGTACTCCAGGCCCGACATTTACTAATCGCCTCTACATTTTATTTTATTTTTTAGTGCTGTGCTAATTGAAGGGAAGGGTACGTACCTTACCACTGGTAGGCCACTTAGTTATTACTTACCCTATTTGTGGGCTATTAAATGATGGGGCATGAACCTTTGATGGAACAAAATAGGAAAAAAGAACATATTCATGGGCCAAAGGGCATAGCATCCCATAACCCTCATCCAAAGGAGGAAAAGAAGGAGCTACCAAATAATTACCAATTAGGTAAACCCTATAAAGTCGGATTCTAATTGGGTGAAAATGGCTTAAGGTGGAAGCAAAGGAATCGACTTTTTGGGGAGACCAATTTGATTGGCCGCCCTCAATAAACGATAATAATCGCATTGCATTGTCATTGCCTTGTGTATCATAGCTTTCACACCTAAAAGAAATTATCGATCTACTACTTTCACCGATGGCTTGACTATTAAACATAAAACTCCAGCATGTTACCGTTTGAGGTTTTTTTTTTTTTCGATGTGAACCTTAATATTTAAAAATTTAATAAATCTCGACTAATTCATGCGTGCTATTACAAATCAATTATATATATATATATATATAATTGCGAGTCCTTCCAATGTATGCGATGGCTCGTAAATAGATGCTTGGATAATTAGAGAATGAGTTTTTCAAGGTAATGAAAAGTAATTAAATCTTGCGACAACAAAGTAAAAATACAAGACCAAATAGACATTCCACAACATAAGGGAATCACCGTCCCCACCCCATCCCCATCACCCCGCAAAATATATATACTAATAATTTATTTAATAATTTTCAATATCACTTGCAACTGAAATGAATATTTCTCATATATAATTATATTTTTTTTTTCGGTTACAAGAGAGACTAATGGACTTAGTACGCATCATATATCTTATTTTTATAAATAAAAAGAAATATATATAAATGCCATACGGGTAATTCGATCACATTGTAGGAGCTCTGCATGCATTCATTTTATGTCTTTGCGTCTATTACTAGTTAAGGGGAAGGTTGAAAATCGGATTCAACATATATATCTATATATATATACGTGTGTTTATCGGATCCGGTTTCAATTGCGTAGTTTTTAATTTTGTGCTTATTATGAAAGAAAAATAATTTATCGTACATGACAATGGCAGACATTTGTGTCTTTATTACTTTTTTATTCAACCGAAGACTAATCCTCAAATCCTAAGAGTACTGCTTCAATTTACCCCCCAAAAAATAATAATAAAAGGACTATTAATTGCTACAAAATTCAATGGCTTTTTTCGTGGTGTTGTCGAGAAGAGGTTTAAAAGAAGATAGATTTTCTTTGCGTTCATACTGAGATTATATGTATAGCTAACTATGGGATGGCATGTATATATATATATATATATATATCAACATGTAAAAAAAAATGCAAAGTGAGTGCAAAAAAGAAAATTATGGGGACCTAAGAGTGCAGTTTAATTTATTCATGCAATATCAAATTAAATAAACTTGTTGATATATCCACGTATTGCGTGATAATTTCTCGTCAAATGACTAAAAATAAATAATCAACATATATAACATGAATATGGGTAATTTCTTGAATGAATATAGATACACACAAAATTACCAAAATTATAGATTCTACGACTATTATGTATCTAAACATTACAGATTGTAAATGAGGTTTGAAGAATGAATATGATGACAAAAAATACTTCTCTAGTCTTATGGAATAACATATATATACATACATATATATATATATATATTAAAAGATAATAATAACATAATATATATCTACGTATAAAGAGCAAGAGGTATCACATAAATATAGAGGTTAGGATGTTGGAAAATTTATCGTGAGTAGAATTATATATCTACTATTTATAAGATATTTAGCACCATCAACATGAAAGAATATTACATATTTCAATGACTCTTTTTCGATTATGAAGAAAACTTTGAGTTTTTCAAAAAATTATTTAACTATATATTATTACATACAATTAATACGGATATAAATAAAAAAAAGTTCAATAAATCACAAATAAAATATAGTAAGGATTCATATAATCGGAATTGAAAGGCCAATCAAGATAAAACCGAGTATTTATGTTTTGTCTTACATGGTACAACTACATCTCGTGTCTTGACTTTTATATATTATGATGATGTTCGTGAATTTTATTTTATTATTATTAATCTTATAATATATCCCTCGGGAATTAATTTGTTTACTGGGCCGGGTCGAGAAAATGTTAGCTTTAGCGTGAGACATTGAACTATTCCCCCGTTCTTCAATTTTTATGGTTGATTACAATTATCCCTAAACATTTAATTTTCGGTAAGTTATTCCTAAACATATAATTATTTTTTTGGGTGAATTAAGCCCGATTTTATTAATAAAATAAATTAAGTGATACGTGAGCGATGCATGATAACCCCTATAACATCTCCAAACAACAAAAAGTGAAGCCCAGCTGGGCAAGAGTTCAATCTATGCTTTCCAAGCAAAAGAGAAAATCCATAGTTCGCTAGCCAATCTACACAGGTGTTCCCTTTATGAAGAGTATGTTCCACAACTACTAGCCAGCTCCGATTGATCAGGGACCTTATATCTTGAAGCAAAGCTCCATTACTGTAGCCATGACGATGTGGAGACCAAATGAAACCCATTACCTATTCGGAGTCGAGCTCAAGGATTATCATCGTTAGACCCATGTCCCATGCCATTTCTACACTTGATTTTGCGGCCCAAAGTTTGGCTGATAGAGAAGAAGTAATTCCCAAGTGTCGGGCAAAGTCTTCAACCCAACCACCCTGGTCATATCTTAGTAAACCACACATTCCCACCCTTCCCAGATTTCCTTTGGACGCTCCATCCATGTTAAGTTTTGTCCAACCAAGGCTCGACCTAATCCATCCTACATCTCACCACTCCTCATTTCTATGAGGCATAGGATCCTCGATTGATGAGCTTGCTCGAGCAAAACTTGCAGTAACTTTGTAAATGACGGTCAAACAGTCTAACGGCCGAACAAAGTTCAAATCAAATATCGTTTTGTTTTGCCATCTCCACGCCAACCAACATCCAACTCCAAAGACAATAGCCCATGATAGGTTGTCTGAGACTGGCGTTCCAAAGGAGAGATTTCGAATTAACCATTGCTCGACATTGTCATTGAAGAAAGAGTGCAACATGCCTGTTGGAATCAAATAGTTTTAAGTTGCATTCATATAAGGACAGTCCCGCAATACATGTAGGATCGATTCATCAACCAAGTTGCAAATTGGACACACTCTGAAACCACCCAAGCCTTGGTGAAAACAAGCTTCGTTTGTGAGGAGTCTCCTGTGACCTACCAACTATAAGAAATGTCATATTCGTTGCGGGCCCTTCCATGCCCATTAAACCTCCATAGACGCCTCTCATCATCAAAAGCATCACGTAAGAGCAAGTTATAAGCATATTTTACTGTAAAAGAACCCCTTGTCGTCAGTCTCATAAAAGGCTTATCAAGGCCCCTCTCTGAGTGACGAATCGGAAACTCGCTATGCGCAAAATAGCACTGTGAGGAAGAAAATTCGAAAACAAATTCCAATTCTACCCCTTTCCTTGTTCTGCAACATCATTTATAAGGATGTCAACTCTTCATTAGGTATTCTAACCATGGCTAGTTCGATGAGAGCACCAATACCAGGGACCCAGCAATCCCTCCAAAAGCGAGTTGTGGTTCTTGAACCTATCGACCAGCCCACAACCTATGAAATCTTTGGTCATATATCACATAAAGAATTCCATAGCCATGAAGCTTTATTATTACGTACAAAGTTCGGACTCCTAAAATCAATATCGCCATATTTGTGGAGTAGAACCTGTGCCCATAGCATTTCTGTTAGCAAGCGATCCCCAACACATCTTAGCAAGAAAGGCCTTGTTGTGCTCTTTGAGTCGAAAAATACCCAAGCCTCCTCGAGCCTATGGTTGAGTGATTTTCCGAACTAACAAGGTGGAACTTCGTTCGTTCAAATGAATGCCCCCAGACAAAGTCTTGATAAAGACGCTATATCTCATTTAAAATACCAATAGGAATTCTAGTAGACTACATATTGTAAGTCGGAATGGAAGTGAGAATCGATTTGACTAGCATTACCCTGCCCGCCATCGATAAAGTGGTTGCCGACCATCCTGTAAGCCGTGATTTAACTTTATGAACAACTCTATAGTATGTTTGCTTTGTCACCATCTCGTGCAATAAAGGTACTTCAAGATATCTACCAAGATCCTTTACAATCACAAATGAGCTACAACTTTGCATTTGACGTCGAATAGGCTCCTTAACATTCTTAGAGAAAAACCATACCATTTTCTCAATGCTCACTCTCTGCCCCGATGCATCACAAAAAGTCTTTTATGGCCTCCTTGATACACAACATCTACTCTATCGAGGCCTCTGCGTAAAAGTCGCAAATCATCCGCAAACATAAGGTGAGACACCTTCGGGCCATTACGTCCTACTCGAATTGGCTTCCACTTTCCTTGTTGAACCATATTTGCGATGATGACCCAATCGTTCGATGCAAAGAACAAAAATATGTGACGACAAAGCACACCCTTGGTGAACTCCTCAACCCATTGAAAAAGCATCGGAAGGTTCACCGTTCTATAGGATTTGCATTGTTGGAGAAGTTATGCAATTCATAATCACAAGTCGTAGGTCATGTGGAATGCCAACAATACGAATAGTATCATCAATGAAGTTTTAAGCAAGGTTGTCATATGTCTTCTTGAGATCCACTTTCACTGCCACGAAGCCCTTTTTTCTCCGCAAGGATTACATAATATGGATGATCTCCTGCGCCACAATTATATTGTCTTGGATATGCCTTACAGGAACAAAGCTCGCTTGGTTCGAAGCTACCCATGAGGACATAAACGGACGCATGTGATTTGCTATGATCTTGATTATTAGCTTGTAAGATACATTATATAGACTAATAGGCCTAAAGTTGTGTATGACTTCCAGTTGGGCCACCTTGGGAACGAGGACAACTAATGTTTTGTTACTCTCCCAAGGCACTCTCTTCCCCTGGAATGCCTCTCAAACAAGATCCATAACCTGCTTCTCCATGACTTGCCATTTAGCTTGATTGAAGAAAGCGTGAAAACCATCCGAACCCGGAGCCTTAAAAGGATACATGGTCCACAATGCTCTCATGGTCTCATCAACCGACACTGGGAAACTTAGCTGCTCAAGCCTGTGAGTCTCTACCATAGAAAAAGAAGACCCAAGCAGTGGTCTAGTCTGTTGGATATGTTCAGAATAAAAATTTCTGAAGTAATCTGACACAAAAGACCTAAGGATACCATCATCATAACACCACTCTCCACTTCCTATCTTTATTCTTTCGACACGAATAGCCTTCCTCTTTATAATGGTTTTCAACTGAAAATATCTCGTGTTACGGTCACCGAATTGCACCCACTCACTGCGTGATTTTTGGAACCATAACAACTCATGTTGCGTCAAAATCTCCTCTAGCTCTGTCTTGAGTTCAACATTGAGGTGTTGAAGGAAAAGATTGTGCCCCCTTTGCTAGGCCCTTTGGATGCCCCTAAACTGCGGAAGAAGTTTCGATTTCCTTCATTGGATATTACCAAAGGATTCTTTGTTCCATTTCAGTAGGTCCTCTTTGAATGGTTCCAGACCCATACTTAGTGCCATAATATTCGGTCAAGGCACAACAATGAATTTTGGAAACTCTAGGCACTGCCACGCCTCAATGTGTCGGAATGGCTTGGTATTTATTCGATGAAGCAGCGTCTCTCAAAATTCAACAAGCAACGAATGGTGGTCTGACTTAAGTCGCTTGAGAACTCTCACAATTGCATCAAGAAATCGAGTATGCCAACACCTATTACACACTGCTATATCAAGCCGCGTAAAAATGCGATCATAATTGCCTACAATAGGACCCTTCCAACTAAACTTCGACCCAATGCTGCCAACATCCAAAAGGTCACAATTACCTGAGTACCTCTCGAAATTTCAAGCAAGCCATCGTGTTGATAAGAGCCCTTATGTTTTCCTCTCTATTGTCGCTATCTCATGAAAATCCCCCACGACAACCCATTCATCCGTTACAACCATTGATATGCGATGAAGTTCCTCCCATAGACCTCATCGTATCTACTATGTGTAATGGCCATAAACAACTGTAACCCACGATTGCCATCTCCCTCCCTAAGAAACTTTGAAGTGGAGGGCCTGAGAATACTTCGAGATGTTTGATCCAATTACCGACATCAAATTCCCCCAAACTCATATTCCCCATGAGAACCCTTGGGCTTCAATTCTAGTCAACGAAAATTCTCGAAAGCTTATGATGACATTATCAGCAGTAGTCCCGCTAATTCGAGGTTCTTATAGAATCACTACATCCAGCCGCGCCTCCCTTATATACTCACGAGCCACACGCTTAAAGTGGTCCTTCCCTGCACTACTACAGTTCCAAGTGAAAATCCGCATTAAAACAGATAATATAAATTGGAGCGATCGAGGCATACAGCTTGTCAAGCCTTCTTGGGCTGTAGTTCCCCAACCAAGGACGTGTCCATGGACACGAGCGCTTCAGCTATCTCAGGAATAACTTCCTTATCAAAATTTCCTAAGCCCTCCACCACAACCAACATATCTCCTATACCTGAATCAAACGCTTACTTCAAAGAGTTCTTTTCAACAGGTTCCAGTTCCGAGTCTGGATCCGAGTTCGAGTCCAAGTCGAGGTTCGACTTATATTTATCAATCTCCACTTCACTTTTGTGATTGTCAAGGGCTATATCCTCATGTTGTGATACATCAGCCACATCAACATTGTTTCCTAATTGCATGTTCTTCGCGGGACTTTGGCCTCTCACCCCAAGCACTGATGTGGTTGGAATATCCTTTTGCTTTTCAAAAGTGACACCAGCTAGAATAAGTCTTGAAGGGCATTGTAAATCGATCACTACTGCATGCCCCTTATTTATGGGCTTGGTCTATTGTTTTTTATGCTCCCTCACGTGTGAACTTGGCTGGCCCACTTCAAGAGCCTGGGTATTAAAGGTCATTATGGGTTCAAGTCGAGACCCGATTCTCCTTGAATTATGCTTCTCATTTAGTGAAATCCGAGTATGTTCCTCCCTAGGAAAGTTTCACACCAAAATATCATATGAGTCTTCAAGAATATCATCATTGCCCAAAATGTCATAACATGATCTGGTAAGAGATTTCCCCTTATTTTGTGCTAAACTTCAAACTCCTACACACCTATTCTTAGAAAAGTCCCTTGATTTGCTTGACTTACTCTTTATGATCATCCATGGGCCATATGCTGAAATTGCACCAGCAGCTGTCGGTTGGGGTTCTTCCGGATGCTGAATTGGTGCATCAGTCGCCTTCTCTGACCTAGTCGAATCATCCTGTATCGTTGCATCAGCACGAATACCTCCATCAATCTCATCGTTGCAATTTTCGCATCGATGTCCAATTTTGCCACAATTAAAACAGAGATGGTTATGGCCCTCATATTCATTGTTATAGACCTTTGACAAGAGCTCCACAGTCAAGCACAATGGTTCATCGGTATTCACTTCAACGCAAATACGAGCAAAGTTGCCCTAGCTAAATCCACCATGTTGTGATCAATTTTAATCGGTCTACGCAAGCCAAACCCCATCCTTCTCCGGACAACTACATTTTGGTACTCTATTGGCGAATTGAGGACTTGAGCCCAGACCGCCACTCTCTCAATCTTAGCTTCTTTTGGCTAGAAATTGGGGGCCCATTCCCGCATGGTCAAGTAATGACCTTGAACCATCCATGGTCCACCATATAATGCAAAGTCCGTGTCCTCCTGTGCTATAAATTTCATAATGAAAAAGTCATTGGGCAGGTCTGTCAGTGAGAAGCTACCATTCGTGCCCAAATCTGTTGTAGACGATGCTTGAGTACTACATCGGTCACCCTCCTTCCCAGCACTTTAATGATTAGTGATTCTTTCCAGTTGGCTCGGAATTGCTCAATCTCAATCTCTGTTAGCTAGATCTTAAGACAGAGTTTATTAGAGAAATCCACCGTCATACGATCCTCAATCCGTAACGCAGATTGAGGATAATTATTAAGTCTAGGTCATATAATTATTAATTCTATGTATAGTTGTTTCTCCATATTGTCAGGCTGAGGCATCCTCCAATTAATCCATGTATTATATTAATATAAGGTTCTCCAATAAGAACACCCTCGACAACTTTACTAGCGAAGTTTAGCAATCAACTTTTTGTTTCCCACCCGTAGAAAAACCAATTAATAAGCCTTTTATTTTGATATATATATGTGAATATGTGTCCATACATTCTGCTAATTTGTCGGTCAGCCTAAACTCTGGTTCGTCAAGTGGATCCACATGCAGAGTGGTCCGTTATTTATGTGTCGATCGACGTGACATGCATGCATGGTGAAGAATTTTATCATAGGTGAAGAGCGTCGAGATATATAGGGAAGGATAGATGAGGTAGGTCATATGTTAAAACCACGTACGAGGGTAGGTAATTTTTTTAAGATGAACCAACTCAATAAATTTACGTAACATAATTCCCTCATTTGCCTTAAAGAAAACAAAACATAACATAATACCCTATTAATAGTTTCTTTTTTTTTTTACAGTATATGCTCTAGTATTAAAAAATTCAATAGATCCTGACTAGTCCAATTTGAGTCAAGCCATCAGCTCATAAAATGAGTAAAGTTCTCTCAATAGTGGGTATTATCCGTTCACAATACTCGGATTCGAGATTTTATTTAAGAATAACAGATATCAAACTTACACCAATACATGGTGATTAGAGTAGATTTACGTCTCCATCGCATGATGCCTTTTATTACCGGGGAGAAAAAAAAGTAACCAAGAAAAGGCAGGATAGCAAATTTAATTAGTTTCATTAAGTAATTAAGCCTGGATATATTTAATTAATTAGCCGAAAGTTCTTGGTTAAAGGAATCCAAGCTAAGCTTATTTAGAAAATATGAAGCATCTTTAGAAAAAGAACGAAGTATAGTAACGCACATTCTCACATGGTAATTATGAGATTCCGTCTGTTCGATTCTCATCGTGAGATCATCCATACCTTTTTATTGACTAATTATTAGAATTTTCATTTCATTATAATATACTCATTAATCTCTTTTATAACCAAGAAAAATTTATAGCATCTTTTCAATATAATATATGTATAAGAGCTGAGACTTGCCAACTGGACCAACAAATATATAATATAATTTACATAACTAAAGCACTCCAAATTCTACCATGTTATATGTCAATAATCAACATCTTTCTTTGTTTTCTATTTTTTATCTCTTGGTAATCGTCGAATTTCATGCACAATACGTATGTATATGTAAACATCTTTATTCTTTACTAACTAGCAAAAGAAAAATTGCATTTCTATGCCGATATATATATATATATATATGTATGTATGTCATAAAGTATCATCTAATTTACCCGAAAAAATACCCACCTCGAGTAATTCCATGCTGATTCACTCCATGGGCATGGTGAGAAAAAATAACTAGATTGACATAATTAAGAAGAAACTTAACTAAAACTCATTTTCTCGTTTGCTGCAATGTGGTAGGTCTTTTCTCACGTTATATGATGAAATAGAATGACGAAAGTATTTTTTCTACTGACACACACTATATGTTAAATTTGCAATCGCATTGATATATATAAAAGAAGTTAACTGCGTGAATAAGAATAGTTTAACTCACTGAAACTGAAGTTAAAATAAATGGAAGAGAACATGAAGAAGACGAATTAAATCAAATAAGATAGGTTGGCTCAACCAACTTGGCTCTTATTCATCTTAAACAAGGTTCCAGGTTCAAGTCTTGTGGATGGAAAAAATTCACGTGGGGAGAGTTTTACCTCTTAGTAGGTTGATCCAGTTGAACTGAATTAATCGGAGCATATTAGGCTTCCGGATACCATGATACATACCCAAGAAAATAAATATAATGCGTTGATGTCATCTTCAACTAATTGTTAAGATAATGGAATTAGTTCAAACACATCATTAACAAAAGCAGATGCAAAAAGTTTTCCGTATGTCGTAAGATGCATGCATTATATATGTCGAGTGTTGTAATTACAATTCTAATGGCGGTTTTAGGATTTGTAAGAATATTAATGAGATCGACCCCTAGCTAGCTAGCTAGTGCAGTCAAATTTCAATTTTTTTTCTTACATGCATAATTAATTATTTTACGAGCAGTAATGATACGTCCGCATATATAGCTAGATAGGGGGGATTACTTTATCACTTAAATATATAATTAAGACTAGTCTTCCATCAAAAGATAAAGAGAATAACGATTAAAGTCGAGGGTCGTCTCTTCTATATATTATTATACACAAATATAATAAATGTATTCATAACTTTTTTTGGGCATTAATTGGTGAAATGTGTATAAAACTGTTGTGTATATATATATATATATATATTATATTGTTGTATGCAAAGTAGGTTGAATGATAAATAATGTAATTTTTTGCGGTGGACAATGATAGTTAAATAATGTATTAGGATGCATTAATCATCATTAAAGGGCAGTCTACCAAGGAATTGTCGCTTGACAACGTTGACCAATGTCTCAAACTTTTCTTTCTCCTTTAACAATTATTAATATGATCGACAAAGGTGACGAAGTGTGGTCGACACCGTTGACTTGTATAATTAAATTAAATTAATAATAAATCATCGATGAATCATTTAGTTTCGCTTTGTTTGTTATAGTATAATTAGCCATATCTATTAATCGTCGCACGTACAGTTGGTTTCACTTTGCAATTGTTGGCTGATGGAATAATGCTTGTCTTCAAATAATGATTTCGATCATCTCTTATTACTAATTTACTTATGTAACGTCAACATTAATAAAGGTGTGCAAGCACACATAATCTACGTAATTCTATATATATTATATATATCATGGTTAAAAAAAAATCTCAAGAAAAGCCCTCTTATCAATATATGTCCTTGTTTTTGCTTCAGGACAACGTCATTGATCATCATGACATAGCCTCTTTGAAATTATAAATTGATAACATCTTGTTTTGAACTTTTTAGGTCTCGAAAACTTCCAAATTCTCCAAATCCACAATTCGTCGACATCGTATCGGAATGACAAAGAGAGAGAACAACTTAACGGCACACGTATAAGCATATACGGGGGACAAAGGTGACAATATGAGTTGGATAAATCAAATGAACCCACAAATTCCTTCTCTTTTTTTTTTTTTTTTTGCTTTTGTGAGAAAAGGTGTGATTTGGATTATGACTTTGCTAGCTAGCATCCTAAATGCGCATTTCTTTTTCTTTTTTTTTTTGGAAGAATTTCTAGCACCTTCAAAACAGCAAATAGTAGGGAGACACGTAACAGTGAGAGAGAGGTTTGATACTTATTTTCTTTAATTAAGATATCGAGTTTAAGACTTATGAATAGAGAAAAATCTTGATTGGGAGAGGTATACATCTTAATAGGTCGATTTGACTCGAACTGAATTAGTTGGGGCTCATTAAACATATGATTATCAGGGCTATATCGGGAAAAAAATTGCGGGCGAGGGAGAGGGTGATCGATCAGCAAATTGGCATGAATTTTTCCAAATAGAAAATTGTCATAAAAAGGGAGACCAAGCATTATGGAAAGCAGAGCATATGATTCTTCTTCTGTCCCTCACCTCACCATTCTTTTTTCTTTTTTCTTTTTCCTTTTTAATCTTGTGTGTATGTATTTCTTCTTTTTCCCACACATATATATATATATATATATATATAATTTATTCGGTGAGAGAGTGAGGAGAATTAAGAAGTGATCGATCATGGACGGCTAATTAAACAAGTAGGAGGAGGAAGCCATGTCATCATCCAATTTCAGTTGTCTCTCTTTCTATAAAAAAGCAAAAGAATTTTTCAGACTGCCCCATTGCTTTTTTTGTGCTCATGTCGTATATTATATATATATAATCATATAGATATATATATATATATGTATCTATATCCGACAAAGTATATATGTACAATGCTATGGGTATTTTGAGAAGTGTATTTGCAGAACATTGACTGATTTGAACGTCTTCAAGTATGGCGCGTGTCTGTCTGTGTGTATATATATATATATGATTAGGTGTGTGTAGTGTGTATATAATGAATGGAGACACAGAAATAACTATTTAAGCTTGCTATATTTTCCTATTAACTAATCACAAATACTGAAAGCATCTATGTGCACCCGCGCGCATATATAAGGCATGTTATTATAATAAAACGATAATTTTAAACATTTGGAAAAACAAAAAAAAAACATATTGTGAGAGTTTTACTTTTTTAATTGGACGACCCGACGTGAACTGGATTAATAGGGGTTCATTGGGTTTTTAAATACGTACATATCTAAAAAACTATGTAATATAATTAATGCCGAAGGAAAATTAAGTATATATTTTTTTCACCAACGTACTCAACAAACTTCGTAACATCAAGTGCATCATAGATTCGAAAACCAATAAATAGCAAAAATGGACTGATTCCCGATAAAGTCTGTTTAATCGTGAAATCTAAGAGCGAGGGTTCCTATTTTCTCCTGGTGGTTATTTATTTTTCATTTGTTATGCAAGACTGTTTCTCTTCTGCATTTATTCCATTACTTTCATAATGAATACAAACATTATAAAATTTATGTACTCACATGGTTTAACTAGTGTAACAATTTTTCTTCTATAATGAAAATCATAATTTACTCCCACATGAGTACGCAATCCTAGATTTGTCCTTCACCTATGATAAAAATTTTGTTTCATTAATATACATATATATATATATAGTTAATTCGATTAGATTACAAAGTGTTTTCTTTAGTTACATTCGGTAGGGAGCATTATATTAAAATCACGTTTGGTTTTCTTTGATGTATTAGTCGGTGAATGTAATAAATAGGGAGATGAATTGACAAAAAACTGAATGCAATTCTAATATAATTTTATTTGTTTGGTTGGGAGTAGAAATATTGCAAATAAGAATTCAAAACAATGAACACTTAAAGCCAAAAAGTTAAAAGACAAAAATAAGTCATTAGTAAATATTAAAATATACATTTAAAATAAAAAAAAATTGGGTCACCTGTACGATCTATGACCGAACTGATCAGTCCCGTGAACTTGCAAAGTATTTACATGGACCATGGAATTAGCCACGAAACTCGGATGCCCTTGTTATAAAAAAAAATTAAAAGACAAAAATTAATTTGAAAACGGAGGCTTGCCAAAGAAGGGTAAGCTCCAACAAGCTCAAGGGTACCCGAGCCCCCCAAGGCTGGCAAGCCACATGGTTGGGATCGCGTTGGGCTCGCGAACCCAACCATGGAGTCGCAAGCCTTGAGTAAGGTGAACCTCTCTCTCCTAATAGCTTAGAGCTCGAGCCTTGGGTTTGCCCAAACAAAGGCTTGCGACCCCATTGCTAGGTTCATGATTAGCCATGTGGTTCACGAGCCACAGTGGGCTTGGGTAGCAACGAGCTCACCAAAGTTCGAACCTTCGCCCTAAGCCAGATATGTTCTAGTGAGGCCAAATCTAAGCTTCGACATCGCCAGATATGGCTTCTTCGACTCATGGGGCAACCGGAATAGGTTGTCAAAGGTGGATGTTCAACGGTGACATTGGAGGAGATGACGGAGACGACGACGAAGAGGTAGTAAACGGATGCAGATGAGGTGGTGGGTGGATGGAAATTTTTTGAAAATAGAAGAAATAGTGAAACATGAAGTTGCAATATAAGTTTCTATTACATATTTGTAAACAGAATTACCATCGCAGCATAAACGATGATAATTCATGGCCTATTACATATCCAAACCCTACTTGTAATGGGAGTTCCAATATAAGGGAAAAAAAATAAACGAAGTAATCGCTATTATGTATATAATAGATCATTAATTGGATTCCCATTCATGTGAACTAATAAAAACGGCATAGCCGCATAAGTATCTTTTGGGCGATTATATTTTGTGTATGTATTTAGATATAATAGGTGGTGAAAATGATGCGTAGAGTTCATGCATGCATGCTTATCTCAACTGGCACGCACTTTTATACCGGCAAAGTAGTCGACGTAAGCAAAAGCCCACCACACACACCCCTCCATCTTTCTCTCTCATTCCCTCTCTTTAAAAGAAAAAGAAAAAAATTTTCATATATATATAGACCATGAAAAAACAATTGTTTTCCCTCAAAAAAAATCAGGGGAAAAGGACGACCGTTTGAATGCGTTGAAGGGAAAAAAAAAAAAAGCAACCCAACAAAAAAAAAGAAAGAAAATGAAAAGATCAGATAATTAAGAGAGAGAATGTGAGAGATTCCATGTAGTGTGAGAGTGTTGCTTTCATCCATCTATTATACATATAAGGGGAGCTCTGCAAGAAGGCAATAACACACGAGATCATCAAAAATAAAAGTTTTCATGGTGTTTGATTTTGTAATTAATAACCCTATAAACTGAAGAAGGTAACAGCACAAATAAACGAACGTAATACAAACATCAAAATACATAACAAGAGTAGAGTTAAGAGTATGATATTCTTTTTTGCTGTTTTTATTAGGTTATGTATATTGGATCCTTATATTCTTCTTTCATCATCATCATCATCAGTAACAAGAACTATATTTATATATCCCTATATTTTCACGTTTATTTATTATTATTTTCCTTCCTTATATTCATTATTATTTGCGGTGACTGGTGGCACAGAAAGAAAGGAAAAGACTAGAGAAAAAGGGCAGGAATATGTCGGGGGAAGAATTCTCTTCCCTGCCCTTTTTCCTCCTCTGCTTCCTGCTGTCTTTTGTGATTGGGCTTCGTGGGGGTACATTATTATTAGTATTATTATAAATTTCAATGACACTTCTTATAATTTATAAAATAATCAGCGATCAGTTTGTATTGTTTTTTCTTAAATCGAGTCAGATTTGGTTCGAATAAATAAATCAGATAACAATCAGTTTGTACAGTTCCGTGATATGAAATCCACGTGAGAAAGCGAATATTCTTTTGGTACCACGTCAGCGAAACTAATATGCCTAAAGTACCTGTTGCAATATGATGAGAGGCTAATCCTCTCGAAACAAAAGGATCAAAACCTTCTACACCCCACCCAGATTTACAGGTTGAGAAGTGGTGGTTAGCTATTATTATTATTATTATTGTCATTGTTATCTCCCTCTTATACCCTTAAAAAAAAAAAAGGCTTTCCATCGCCTCCGTGCATAATTATCAATCCATGCAGCCAATGAGGCATGGCCACGTGGACCCAATAGCGGTGCCCGGGTGCCTGGGCTTCTCGATCATGGAGGAGTGGCCCAAGCCCACTACATGGCCAGCCTAGCGCGCACGGAAAGGAATCTTTATACCTCCCCATATATATCAATATATCATATAAAAAATATACCTCCCCCTACTAGATTCTTTTTTTTTTTGGTTGACTTCCGTCCCTTTTTCCCTTTATTGTCGATTTATGTCTCGGTCATGAAAAAAACGAAATTCTATATATGGATAATCCGTTAATTATGACAGCATGCATATACAAATCACGCTTTATTCTTCAAATTATATAAGAACTGCAAATTAAATCAGAAAATGTATATATTTATATGGGAAACTAAAATACGTTGCCTTTTTTTTGGGTCATAATATACGTTGCCATTTTCCCTTTGTAATATGTGTGTATGAGAGACTTTGTTTGCCTTTCTTTTTACGTGCGTGTTAAACGTCCATATAGGCCTCTGTATGTGTGTGTGTGTGAGTGTATTTCTGATCTTAATCAAGTCCATGGTGTATATTTAGAAAAACTTCCACGTACATAGGGTGAAATGAGCATGCATGCTTAAGTTCTAGATACATACATGCATATGCTCGACAAATATGACAAGTACAGTGAAATACGGGAATAATAATTAATGGTATAAATAAAGTCAAACAGATCCCGTGAAATACGAATTTAGAATTAATTTGATCTTTATAACTGAAAACAAGAATGTTGGCTAAGAAAGCTCATTCATATCAGCCTGGTATATACTACATCAATTCCAATTATATGCAAAATTAGAATTTTCGGTGATTAGCGCAGCTGTTATTACTAATGATATGTTTAATACCACGAGATTCTCTACTACATGAACATTGGCTCGATAATTTGGGTAGTGGCTCGATAATATATGCTTTAAAATATTCATTTTCTGAAGGGATCTATATATATATATATATGTTAAGTGGTAACTATTATATAAACTAATTATAATTTGTAAGTATTGCAAATTCGAATCATAATTAGATACTTATTATTATGAACTTTACTTTACATATATTCCATCACATATCGATGCGTGCAAGCTTATATCAACCGACCAGAAAAGGCTACCATAAAAAGTCGAAGATTTTCTTTAATAATATGGTCGAGATCGGTTTTTCCTGAAACATATTGATTTGATTTTCTTACTCCTCCATCGTCTGTTCATATGTTTATATATATGTACCAATCCTCAAATCCTAATTAATTTGTCTAGACTTTGACACCGCGCAGCGGATATTAAAAAAAATGAAAGAAAAAGAAGGTAATGGCAGGCATTAAGAATGAATGCCAGCAAATCTTTTGGGAAAAAGAGAAATTAAATGCCTCTTTATGAATGCCATTTGTATGCCATATATATAATATTTATATATATATATATTCCAATACGACACGACACATATATATAGATGCTAGAAACATGGGAACGTCGATAAAATAATTAATTCACGTCACATCGAAAAATCTGTGTCCTACTACTCGCGATTAAGGAGTTGGTATGGTATCTTTTAGTTGAGCATTTTTAGTGCACTGAGTCAACTAATATATCCTGCAAGCTAATACTCCACCCCCGATGGAAGATCGTCAGGCTCATATAGGCCAAAATCAAGCTCTCTTTAGATTAACTTATACACCGATATATGATTGATAATAAAAAAAATTACAAATTTTTCACATTTTAACAATTATAACACAAACCTTTTTCTTTAATCTAATAATGCACAAACTTTCGATTTGATAATAATTCTAACATAGTGTCAAATTTTTCGTTAATTTAAACGGAATCGAGGTCACAGATGGTGCCAACAACCCAATCGAAGGGAAGGGCACCGGCGACTCCAATCGGGGAAAGGAGTGGCCAAAATCGAGGGTCTCACCCCCCGGAATTGGAAGAACCTTCAAATTGAGGATTCTCCCGATTCCGATGGGTGGAGCCATGACCCCAATCATCACCCTCCCGATTGAGGCCGCTAGCGCCCTCCCCTCGATTGGGGTCACGGCATCCTTTGTAGTCTCAGTTTCATTCAAATTAATGAAAAATTTGACGCCGTGCTAGAATTATTATCAAATCGAAAACTTGTGCATTTTTAGGTTAAGGAAAAAAGTTCGTGCTAGAATTGTTAAAATGTAAAAAGTTTATGTTTTTTTTTGTTATTAACCCACTAATGCATAATAATAATAATAATAATAATAATAATAATAATAATAATAATAAAGTGACATAATTCACCAAAAAATTTAACATACCTAATTATGTTGATTATAAGATTATAAAGAGTTGAGAATCAAAATGGGAGATCTCATGTTTCGAATCCGGGACTTGAATCACTGCACCAAATTCTCTTCCTCGAATCTCATATTTTACATTTAAAAAAATTCATTTATATATGTGTAATAAGAGTGTTGCTATAACCTCCTAATATTCAATTTAAAAATTTTCTTAATTCAAAAATCACATTCAAAGTGATATATTTATAGGAGAATTTCACATTTTTGGTGCAATCGATATCAATTAACATGATTATATATATATATATATATATATATATGTATATTTGGGGGTTATACATATATATATATATATATATATATATAATATGCGATATCTCAGCTTAGGCAAATAAATACTTTTACTAAATGTTTCCTTCTTATCACAAAAGGCAGGATATGCACGATGATGTTTTTTTTTTTTGGTAGAAGCATGATGATAGACTTTAATCATTACTTAGTAGGTGCAAAAATAAATCGAACAAGATCCTACTGGTCATATTCAGATGTCGGGGAAGTCATCGTGCATGATAAATGAGTCCTATATGTAATATGTATGGGTTATAGCTACAGGCTAGTGGGGGGACCATGGCCAGGACCAAGTGGGCTAGCTGAGCTAACTCAAACATTGTAATAAAGGAGAAATGATGTGGTCGGATTTTGTCCACCCGCCCACCATTAATTCGTACACGTAATTGTGCAATGCTATATGTAGCTAGAAAATAATATAACTTGATTCTTTTTTTATTATTTATTATCTTTTTCGGTAAGCTATATATTATTTATTTTCTTTAAGATTGAACTTCTTTTATATTTGAGGCCTTAATTTTTTTGCACATATTTTGCTGGATCGATTTCCTATATATGTCGATGATACGTTTGCTAATCGTCATTCATCCAGGCATATCCGCTATATATATATATTCTCTTGCTCTCTATATGTATAGTGTGTGTATATATGTATATATATTAGTCATGAAGTTCGTACTTTGAACGGGATAGTGCCATCAATTTAAAAAGGAAAATTATAATTAAAAATTAAAAGAAAAAATTGCTTGGAGAATCAAAAGTGAAACAAAAATAGAAAATTCAAAAAATCTAGAAAATTTCATATATATCTAAAAAAAATTCTAGAATAGTTTTTAAAAAATAGATATCTATAAAATAATATAATTCATATATATTTTTTCTTATTATATATAATAAAAGTTGTCCACAAAATCATAAATTAATATATCTATATTATGTATGAGTATATAATAATATATACTATTTGAGGTTAATATTTATGTGATGAAATATTATTTTTTTACTTTAAAAATTCAAGATTATTAAATAATATATAGATTATAAAAATTTTAAAAAATCAAGAAATCGTATTTTATGATGAGATATCTTTTAAAAAATATTTTTTATTAAAAATAATTTCAAAATTTTTTTACAAAATAGAAAACCTATAAATTTTCATTTAGAAAATTCATATTGCATTCAATGGTGATCACCGTATTATCCAAAATATTTATGGTATTTTCAATTTTAATAAATAAATTATTTATTTAAGAAGACTTTTTTGCTAATTGTATAATCGAGTATAATTTAAAATTTTAAAAACTCAAAAAATTAAGAGAATTTCATTCAGAAACGAAGTATTCTAAGGCCATTTTGGATGAAATATTAATTTTCATATTAAAAATTCAAGATTATTAAATAAAAAGAAATCAAGAATTTATATTTTATGATGAGATATCTAAATATTTTTATTAAAAATAATTCTGAAAATTTAAAAAAAAAATTTAAACCAAGAAAGTTCCATTTAGAAAATCCATATTGCATTCAATAGAGAGCACCGTATTATCCAAAAGATTTTATGATATTTTTTGGTTTTATTAAATGGAATATTATTTCAGAAGATTTTAGTACTAATGTTGTAATTGAGTATAATTTAAAATTTTTAAAAACTCAAAAAACAAAAAAAAAAATTTTCAGAAATGAAGCGTTCGAAAACCATCTGGGATGAAATATTAACTTTCATATTAAAAAATTCAAGATTATTAAATATTATAAAAATTATAAAAATTAAAGAAATAAAGAAATTTGATTTTAGAATGAGATATCTTTAAAAAATACTTTTTTATTAAAAATAATTCCGAAAAAAAAACCTAGTAAGTCTATTTAGAAAATTCATATTGCATTCAATTGGAGAACATCGTAGTATTGAAAAGATTTTATAGTATTTTCAATTTTTTAAATGAGATTATTTCAAAAGATTTTGTTCGTAATTTTATAATAAAATATAATTTTAAATTTTAAAAACTCAGAAAACCGAAAAAATTCCATTCAGAAACGGACATCTGATCAGGTCCACATCGTATCTTGCTTTCATATATATATATATATATATAGGTATGTATGTATATGTTCCCTCTAAGGAATCACTAGTCTTTACTATCAGCAGGGTTCTCTCCTTTCACCAATTGATCGAGGAACCGACGACTGTGGAGGGTTGTCGATGGACGAACTTTTCTAAACCATATATCCTCTCGGGTGCAGATAGCTAGCTCTGGTTGTTCTCCTACTCTTTGGATGGTTCTGTCTTTTCGATTACAATGGGACCCAACAAACCTGCAGGTAGGCAAAAATCAACATATAGATGTATATAGTAATAGTAATAGTAAGAGTGAGTTATTGAACTGGAGGAAATGCGATTACATGGCCCAACAAGTTTCAAGATTAATGGTCTGATATTTTGGGCCTGAAATGGGCCTTACCATAACATACTTGGAGTTTTGGAGCACCGCACCCACTTTGAGTTTTTTTTCCCTATTGTGTAAGAAAAAAATTTGTGAACTCTTCCAATTTCGGGAGATTGAACATTAAAGTTATTCTCCTCCCAATAAGTGCAATTTTCAAGTCTTAAACTTGTATTCTCCTTCTTATGGAGGTTGGAATCGCTTACCACTCCACCAACACTTCTATTGGTAAGTTAAATTGATGAGGGGATGCTCTTCTCGTGATCTTCTGCAAAGTAATAAATCACTATGTATGTCTATCCTCCGAGTTGAGGCAAGTTTTTGCAATTCAAGGTATGTTTGTGCTTGTGTCTTTCGTAAGCCGGCTGACGTTAATGGAGGCGGATCAAACGGCAATGTCCCTTGGCAGGTTGGGTTGAACTCAATAGAGTTAATTACTCAAAAAAAACATGATCATTGTACTTTTTCCTAAATATAGCACGATTTTTAGAAAATAGTACAGAAAGATACAATCTCTGCATTTTTTTTCTAAATGTAGCACGACTTTTGGAGAGTATCATATAAAGACAAGACTTTTGCACTTTTTCCTAAATATAGCACTATATTTAGGTTTAGTTGTGCATTTTGCATAATGTAAATTATTTAGTCAAATTGTAACCATAATAGCTAATGATGCCACGTGACAGAGTATGATTGGACGAGTAGACTTCACATGATCGGACGATAACAACTAACATGGAGCTAACGGTGCCAGGTGTCACTCGCTCAATCATGTTGTGTTATATTGCATCGTTAACTCCAGCTAGTTGTTAATTTGACTGAATAATTTACATTATACTAAATGCACAACTAAATCTAAAGGTCGTGCTACATTTAGAGAAAAGTGCAAAAGTCATGCCTTTAAAGGCTACTCTCCAAAGATCGTGCTACATTTATAAAAAAAAATGCAAAAGTCGTGTCTTTCTGTGTTATTTTCTAAAGGTCATGTTATATTTAGGAAAAAGAGTAAATGTCGTGTTTTTTTAGGTAATTAGACCAACTAAATATGTATGGATGGAGCTTTATCTCATGGTAATCCTGAGATTTTAGGTGTGGGGGGGCTCATTCGTGATGAAGACGGTCGATGGATTTTCGGCTTTGCTCACAACATAGGAACCTCAACAACTGCCATAGCTGAATTATGGGGTCTCAAGGATGGTCTTGAATTAGCTTGGTTACCGTAAGGTAAGAGCAGAAGAGGTTCGGAGCTGGTTCGTCGGCTGGTTATGCAGCAACTGGAAGTTTCTCCATGCTTATCCTCGCTGGAATGTTTCATCAGTTCGTTGCTCAGTTTGGAGAGGACCCATATTGTGAGTCATGTTTACAGAGAAGGCAACGTTTGTACTGGCTAGCTCGATCGAAAATCACTCGAGCTTGATCA
Organism: Punica granatum; assembly: GCF_007655135.1. Lineage (NCBI taxonomy): Eukaryota > Viridiplantae > Streptophyta > Magnoliopsida > Myrtales > Lythraceae > Punica > Punica granatum. The sequence goes on from NC_045134.1 coordinate 534,932, forward strand.
AGGGATGCACCCAAGGCTTTCTGTCTGGAAATATCATTGCAGCTACCTTTGCCCTGCTTTTGTGTAATTTAGTTTATTTTTTGTTTTGTCCATTGGCACCTTAGTTCACCGAAAAATCACTATGAATGTTGTTGACCCAAGAAAAAAAAAATCACTATATCTTTGTGTATATATCTATATTTATATATAGCAATTAGTTGAGCTCCTATTTGATATAAATCTATGGATCGAACCAGACAGTATATTGTATTGCTCATGATTCGATATCGAATGAATGGATCCAAACTAAAGGCAGGAAGCTGGCTAATTATTTAAGAGGATTGGATCGACAGTAATGTATTATTCTGATGTATCTAAGAGTCAAATGAAGAAAAACAGCTGCCCCCGCCCCTGGCGATTGGCACTGCAGCAGCTAACAAACTGAAGAAACTGTTAGCTATCACATGATGACCTGCAGAAAGTACTGCGTGATGGCATGGGCTTGTATTAGTAATCCATCAAACCGAGCTAACGTTTGCATTATTTCCTGGTGGGGGCTAGCCGAGCTCTTATTTTATGTGCCCGCCACGAAGTAGGCTGCACTTGCCATACGTATATGCTGCTAGCTAACTGATTCAATTCAATCAAACGTAGTCAAACTCGTCCTCCTTGAGATGGACAGAGAACTTGACTGGGCCACTGCGGTTACCGCCTATGATCTCCTTAACAAACTCGACCTTGAATGGAAGGCTTGCGGATATCTGGGTGCCCCGGAAGACGCCAACATACTGTTTAACCGTACCTTCCATCCCAATCAGTTCCACCTCCGGGACACGGGGCACATGGTACACTTTCACCGGCACCTTCACTCTTACCTTGGCCCCGATAACTGCATCTTCTGGGCCCTGGCCTGGGGCCTCCCCCACTTGGGACGGCGGAGCAGAAATTACTGGTGCGACCTTTGGCTCCGACTTCAGGGCGACCTCGCAAGAAACACACATAGTCCTTGGTGGTGATCTTCTTGTCTTTACTAGTCTTGATTGGATTGCCAGGTGGGTCATGGGCGTGGACATGGATCTCGCTGATGCATATGCTCTTGAAAAAGGAAGCTGGTTTAGCGAAGACAGTACTGGCGAGGGCATGAAGGTGGAGGAGGAGGAGGAGACGCTCAACTCCATGGAAAGTGCTGAAAGAGATGACGATGACGACAAAGATATTCGATTGTTTCCCTCTATTTCTCTAATGAAACATATACATATAAGAAGACAAGTCAAAACTCATCTCGGTTGAGAATTTCAGGTGTATCTAGCTTGCTCTCTGCTGTCCTGGGTTGCATGTATGTGTATAATAAATACATATAAATAAATAAATATATATATATATATATATAGCCGTTCGGATCTTTATCTATCTGTCAATCTTAACTAACAATTATCAACAACGAACAATCCATCTATCCATCTATCTATCTGTCTCTGTCTCTCCACCGGTAGCAGCAGTAGGAGCACCACCTAACAGGGCAGGGCAGGGCAGGGCAGGGCAGGACAGGACAGGACAGGCGGAGGAAGTAGAAAAAAGTCCTAAGCTAGCTGCTAAGGTGTTCTGTCCATTCACTAACACACATCTTATCTTGGCCTTGAAGCCCCCTCGATCTTGACACCTCATCTTGATCTTGGTCCCTTCTCTCTATGTATGTATGTCTGTCTGTCTCCATAATATCTTCTGTTCCAAAATTCCTACTTTCATGGCAATGCCACCAGATTCAGGGTCTGTGGTGTCCCAAGAACCAAACTGGTAAGAAGTGGAGCCCACACCATGTTAATGGATAGTGCCCGGGATTGCTTGCTCAGAAAATTCGACAGTGTTCGCCTTCTACAAGGAGGGCTTAGTCAGGGATCAATATATACAAGCCATTCGAATGTCTTGGACCCATTCATGGCGAATGAACTAGTGACCATTACAGTGACGCTGGCAGAGATCCAATTCCAACAGACAGGCGATGAATATTACATTACACAAGTATCATGAGAAAGACTTCGAGAAGGCAATCCAGAACCCCGTCTCTGCCAATCATGAATACGTGAAGATAACATAGTTAAACAAGCTTAATATATACTACTATACAAGATTGTGTCTGCCCTGCAGTACAACCATTCTTATCACATCACCACATACTACTCAATCCAAAAAAGGAAAAAAAAAAAAAAAACCTCGACTTGAACAAAGCCACGGAACCTCAAGAGCCGCGAATTCAGCAATCTGATTCCAGAATACATTACACAAAAAATAAAAGATTAAGTACATTAAGTAGCGGAGATTCAGCAACAAACATAGCCTTATAATACATACATATATATATATTGTTGGTCGCAGAAGAAAAAAAAATTACCACAATTTCTCAGTATACCAAGCAGCTCCCACCCATCAGATAACAAGAGGGGGACTCGTGCAACATGAACATCATAGAAGAGCAAGAGGGTAAGATATTGGATGATAAGATCAGCTGATACGCGTCAAAAAATTTACAGGGACTCCGATTCTGCAAGGCAAGCAGCAGGGGAGAGGGCACAGAAAGGCACTCTGATCAATCTATCAAGGTTCCATGTCCATCTATTTCCACAAAATTCCAAGGGGAAGATACACAATATACTTGTCCCTGGGGCCTGACTGAAAATAAACAAGAGCTCACACAATCTGCTTATATTCGGTGGCTTGGGGAGCGACCTATTAGTCTGCACTGTTCGGGAAGCAAAGAGGAGATGACTGGTCCATTTAGAGGGAAAAGCTCACCATCGATTCCACAACCACTGTGGCAGTGCTTTCCGGGTTTAATCTTTACCGACTTCACCTGCAAATAAAATGGAAGCTAGTCTTTTAAAAGTATATTCGCACCAACAAACATTTCAAAAAAAAGAAAATGCCAGTTGACAATGAAAGCGTTAGTTCAATATACCAAAATGGGTAAAATCATGACGGCAGCCATAATTAAGATAAATCCGACAAATGAGTTCTTTTGAGCTCATACCTTGATATAATCAACATAAGGCAGCTCAAGATGTCGACCCATCTGAAGACGCAAGAAAAATCTTAAAAGCCTCCATCTCCCAGATCCACGGACTAAAAGTAAATCCATAGTGCTGTCATCATGCTCAGCTTTCGGAGCTACCACCTGAGAACTCTGAACAGTTCTGCATGCATGGTTGCATACCAATATGCCAAGAAATTGACCCTTCACCAAAACCCATTTTTCCTCGTACCTAGGGATGAGTTCCTTCTTAGTCCCAGCTTCTAGATCCTCCGCGGAGGGACCAGGCAGTTCAATGGGATTTTCAACGTCCCAGCGAGGTTCAGTATCCCACTTTGGTTCAGTGTCCCATATTGGACCTGGGTCGGACATGGTAGATGATATGTCTTCCTTGTCATTAATCGCAGTATTCCCCCAAGCACGATCATTTGTAGCATTCAAACCGCTCCACCCTTTGTCATTCCTCGATTTTGATCTGGTCCTTGGCCAATTTGGAGTGGTAGAGAGAGGGTTTTGGGGATGAATAACTTCAGGCTCTGCATTCACATTGTTTCTTCCAGATGAGAGGCGTTTGGATTTTGGATCAATTCCACGAACATATTCAGAAGGTTCGGTGCTGGCGTGAGTGCTACTGCAGGTGGTATCTGGGTCTCCACCAGACATTCTACTGGGGGTCATTATAGAATCAATGCTTGACAAACTAGAGGCCCTGGGGAAGCCTTCTTTGCTTGACCTTCTCATTATGTCAGTATAAAGGTCTGACACGTCCACTACTTCCCGATCAGATAGCCTTCCTTCCTGGTCTTCTTTCAGGGCAGGAAGATACTCCAATTCAAAGTTGTATTTAGGCAAGCATATGAATTTGAGGAAGCCAGCCACAAAATAACGCAGAGGACCAAACCGCTTCTGATATCTCTCAGAAAGTTCCAAAACTGAGAAGACCACAACAAAAATTCAGAAATGAAATGCAGCGATTGAAATTTTAGGTGACATGGAGTCAGGCATATGTCAGAGAGAGGCAAGATACAACTAAATCAGTATCAGCGCATTAAGTCAAAAACCACTGCATCCGTCCAATAGATCTAGTAAGAAACAAAATAGCCCTATCCATTAGTCTTCCAATAGTGAAAATGAATCTGACATTGATTGTTACTGGACAAGACCGAAGAAGAGACATCTCCACACCACAAAATCTAGAGCTTCAGCCAAGCAGTCGTACATGGTGAGTGGGTTACGATGTAAAAAGCATGGCTGCGAACAATAAAAACCCGGGGAACAAATCTTGCATCGCAAGAAAGAGCTAGAACTCAATAACCTCCATCTCATTTATGCAAGCATGCATAATTCAAGAATTAGTATACCATGATAGATCCAAAATCACAATGAACAAGTATCATTACCATCGCTGACAAAACCATAGTAGGAAACTGTCATCCCAAAGTGAATGGCACCAGTTTGAATCCACTCGACTGCAAAAACATCTGTAGCAGTCAGACCGCCCTGGATGAATACATAAATAAGTGGTGAGAGAGAATACAGGGTGAAATTTGAAGTTGCAGAGATGAAAAGATAATGATTCAAAACGTGCAATCTATGTTGTCTATTATTATAAGTGTGTTTTAAAACAATGGTCAGCATTATGATGCAAGGATATATCGAGAAAAGCATGCATATGCCAGCAAGGTCAATATGTCCAGTCCGAAGATGATGTCTATATGGGTTCTCTTAGGATAGGATACCCCAGGAAAGAAAAGATTAATTATGCAGGTATAATACCTTCACTATAGCTAGAGCTGCAGAAATTGGATCCCTAACTCCAAGAACAGTCCAAACCAGTGAATTATCAGAGCCTGCGGGTATGATTCCAATGGGTATAGAAATTCCTTCTTTCTGGTTGTCCCTACTGAGCAAACCATTCAGTACCTGTAAAATGAATTGTATTTAAGAGGACTAAGATGAAAGTGAAACTACTGAAAATATTTATAATATACAATTTCAAAAAAAACAGGACGAATATTTATTCATTACAATCAACAGTACATGCTGCAGTAACACAAATTATACATTTTTTTTTACTTTGCATGGTTCTCAATCCAATCATAAACATCATCATCACGGTCATCAAACTAGACACCAAGAGCAGCGGTTAACATTTCACAGAAAGGTCATTATACCTAAAACAATAAACAACGTCGAATCAGGTATGCCAAATTAAATACGTATACATCAGAAGAGAGGATCGGGAATGAGATTGGGAGAAAAATTTTCAGATGTAACAAACTTGAAAAAATTACAAGTATCAAGTCACACACCAAAGAAGAGGAATTCCAGCAATACATGGCCCTCAACTTTGAGATACCAAACAGCCAGATAAGTGGGCACTTAACAGCCTTCATTATCACTGGGGAAAAATAATTAAAAAAAAAAAAAGAAAGAAAGCCTTCACCATCCAGCACTACCACAGTGAAGCACAAATTAAGCTGTCTAAGAAGTGAAGAGAAAAAGGCCTTCCTTGCAATGTAACAGGATAAGATTGAGGCACAAGTACAAACAGTTTAAAAGAAAATAACATTCAAACCATGCCAAAACAAGAAATATAACAATCTCCAATTCAAATATATAGGATTCACTAACCTCATTTATTATTCCATCTCCTCCGACACATATGATTCCTGAAAATATGTGAGCATTGTTGTTAGTGAAACCGGTATCTGTAACAAAGATGACTACCATGCAGACACAAAATCATTAAAATAATCAGAAAATAATTAAGCATCAGTACCGTCAGGGCATGTGCTGATGTCAACACTGGATGCTAGTTTTTTGGCATGACCAGCGGATGTCGTCTTCACAACCTCCAACTGGAACCCTGCAAGCTGTCGTTGCAGAACATTACCCATGAGAAACTTTTAAGATCCCAAAAGTAGCTGCACCACCCAGCTTTGTGGCGATTGGCTGCAGCCAGTTATCGCCAGTTTTGAGGCTCTGATAAGTCAGAATTTCCAGATAAATAAAGAGCTACTGCGCCTAATCAATTTGCTGATACACATATCTCTTAGGAGTGAGTTACAGATGATGCAGAATTCGATGCAAGGCTTCAAAATAAACTATAAAGGAAACCAAGATGAGAATTGAAGCAAACAGCTATTGGAGCTTCTGACTGCTTATCGAGGGTCTATAAAACCAAAAACTTCTATAGGAATTCCTACCTAGGGAAACATTCCATGTGATACCTCCAGGCTCAGGCCACATTAAGCAAGACCATATATGAGAGGGAAGACAAATAGACGACAAAGAAAGAAAGCACACCTTAAATATTGGCTCAACCACTCCATAGAAAACTTTACTGGATCGACCCCTTCCAGACCGTGGGTTTAGTATCACTAGCATTCTTGGAGGATTTTTACACCTGAATATCAACTCAGGAGGTGGATCAATTGGAAGGAGTTCTGAAGAGGCCTGCTTCTTTGATGACACTGGGTGGGGCAAGCAGTTCACGTAGCATTGCTGATCAGCAAATCCACCAACCCACTGGACCGCCTCTTCTTTGCTAGAGGCTACAAACCGGAAATCCTTTCGACTTCTCTTCTGACCTTTCATGAAACAAGAAAGGCCACAAGAAACCTTTTTCTCGGGGTATGAATGCACCGTAAAATGTCTGAGACCGGTAATATAAGTTATCTGCCAAAAGTATCATCAACACAAGGCAAAAAACAAGGAGTTATCATCGACAACCTCACCGCATTAGTATTACATCTTCCCACAAAGCACAACACATCATGCTTATTCTCATCGGACAGGAAATGCTTACCGAGACAACATCATCGAGCGGCAACACATTGGAGCCCCAAACCAAAGCTTTGCTCGTCAGTTTTGCATCGACAGAAGCCTCTTGGGTGGTGGATTCACCTGAACTTTGTTTCTCATCCACGTGCTTTCTCTTGTCCAAGACAAGTTTTCCAGTGTAAACAACGTAACCCAACAGATCAGACTTCTCATCTCCGCCGCCTCCAATTATGTCAATCCCGTGCTCGTCCGGTGTCTTAGATTTAAGAGGATCATCATTGGTCATACTAGTTGGGTTAAGATGTTGCCTCGAAGAAGGGGCTTTAACCTTACTTCCACGCTTCTCAGGGAACACAACAGGAGATGTATGCTGGCCCCCACCGGTCGAACACAGCCCCATCCTCCTCAGAGACTGTTGGGGCACTGTCACCCTCAGATTACTGGCTCTAGAAAGACTCCCAATCTTTTGCATCTTCACCCAGTTTCTTTTCTTCCGCTACAATATATATAGTCGCTGCTGATTCTGATACCGATACCGATACCGATACCGATACCGATACCAAAGAGTAAGGAGAAATGAAATCCCAAGAAACCCAGAATCACTTGAACCCCAGGTGAAAACACATTGGAGATGGACAGAAGATCACATCATAGCACTCTCATTAGCTCGATTGGAAGACCATCAATGTGGCGGGCGGGTGCTGGTGATCCACTAAAACAAGGTCCCCGCATAAAAAGAGAAGAAGATCGGATCAGCCTGCTAATCGGAACCGCCTAAAACTGTAAACCACCTCCCAATTCCACCACACTGCCAGGGCCTATCTTAAACAAGAAACTTCGAATTGAGGACTGAGGAAACAAGAATTTCGAGTGAGGAGAGTAGTTTACCAGCTGAGGATGAGGAGGACGAGGAGGAGGAGCACGGAAGAAGGATCCTCCCACGACCTCTTCGGGGATTGATTGATTGGATGATCGATCGATTGACTCCGGAGAGGAAATTGAAATGGAAGTTTTCTCAAAATCAGCAACAAAAATGCCCCAGCGAGAAAATGAAGGGAAGGGGGGAAAAATATCCAAATCTAATCTAAAATCGATTAGGGGATGAACGAAACGAAACCTAATAGGGGCAAAAAGGTTGGGGGAGGAGGGTTTTGAATCCTGTGCTCCTTTCCCATGTCAAGCATCAACAATTAAAGGCATCTGATCGGTCCACGTGTGCAGGGAGGGTGTGTGTGTGTGTGTGTCTGGGAGCTCTATTGTATTCATGGGTTTGACGTTAATCCTGTTGTTAGTAGTAGGAAGGACACGGAACTCTTACCTAACGTTTAATTATTAATGATAAATATATATATATATATATATAATATAATTGGTGATGTTACAGCTATTGGAATCCAAAAATAAATACCACTGTTATTTTATTATTGATCGACATAAAATCATAATCATATCAGTGTCCTATATTTTTTATATTTAAAATTCACCTGTGATATTTTGACCATCTATAATTTCAGCCACGGATGTTCTTGTTGATGTTCGGTCTTGCATGTGAATGACCAAATCCGTTTCGACATAAACCGAATGGAATTGCACCAATTCAACCAAATTAAAAATTATTTCATTAATTGATAAAATAAACAATCGAGCTGAAGCTGTCGAAGCTAGGGCTGGAAGAGGGAGATGACCCTAACACGGACATAGATCGGGTCGCACAACCTCATGTCGGCCTCATACGCTAGTGAGTTCACTGCATCCTCCCTCTGGTGTGGCAGCAACTCGTTCAGTAGCTTCAATTAACGTACTCAGGTATAGAGATTAATTTTTTTTAAAAAAAAAAAACCACAGGTCCTCATATCATGATTAAAATAGAGAATATGTAAAGACGTTAAAAGAGTGACAATAAGAGAGGGATAAGACCAACACCCCACCGGAGGTCGTAGACGCAAAGATCTGATTCGACGATGACCAGTTGTTCCTGGCTCTTAAGAGCACCGTGGAAGAAGAGAGAGAGGATCGAATAGTGATAGTGCATGCCGAATTTCTGTTGCCGAGAAGGGAAAAGAAGAGGAGGAGTCGAGCTCGAAGCTGGACACAGAGCCGGGAAGGGCATGCGGTGACGATTATCGTTCGATTGAAGTTTCTTGTTCGATTAGAAAGGAGGGATCGAAGAGAAAGAGCACAATAACAAGACGGATTTGGACAATTTGTACAATTGTTCATTTTTTAGTAAATTAAATTATTTTTAATTAAGTCGAACTGGTGCAATTCAGTTCAATTTTTGTATTAAATTGGGTTCGATCGTTCACAGGTGAAACCGAACATCGACAAGATGATATCTGGCCGAAATAAATATAAAAACATACGACACTTGTACGATCATAATTTTATGTCAAATAATCCGTCAATCAAGATTAAAATAACCGTGGTCGTTGTTTTTGATATTAACCTCTTTACAATCTCCAATAATATAATTATTGGTAATGATGGGGTGCGGGGGTTGGGTTTCTTCATTTCGTTCTTTATTCTATCCAAATGACATGCCGTTGGGGAAACATCAAGAAAGTTTCTTCTTTATTTCTTTTCTAATTATAGTCATCATTATTATAATAATAAATCGATTGATTGTTATTTGGTACTTCTATTATTGACATAAACACAATAAACCTAATAATAATAATAATAATAATTAAAAGGGGTCTCCTTTTTTATTGGAAGGTGTTATTGGTCATGTCCCCGTCGGTTCATCTTTTTGGGATTTTGTAATGGGGATAATGAAGTGGTCCCTCTTATTCTGATTATTCACCTTTATTCCCATATAACAAAAGTCGATCGTATCATGTATTAATTATATATATATATATATATACACACACACACACAAAAAATACCCCCCAAGCACAATATTAGTTCCCATTTTAGGCGATTGGACTAGACATATATGATCGTGTGCTACTGCTAATGGATGGTAAGTTAGCGTAATTAATTCCGGTTGTTGATTGCCAATTAAATTCATTCATATGAATATTATCTCATTGCCAATTTAATGCCTCGGTATTGTATCTCCAACACGATACGTGGATGTTTGTCAGTTAGTTCGTAAATTTATCGAACCATTTGACCCTTTTCCAATAAGGGGATAGATCGCGCAAGCCGGTTATGGAATCACCGACTCCATATAGTTCACGTCAAGCTTTTGCATTTCGGTTACCAACGCAATGCATTATATCAAGTTCGATCGCCCTGTCGAAAGCCTATTTATTCCACAACTTGATATTATTCGATTTGATTAGTATCCAGTTTACGTAAGAATAGCATAATAGTCTTGGTAATTTATTTGGACGAGTTTATATCGAATGTACAATAATATCAGAAAGGTAGAATAATATCGAATAGCATATAATAATTTATTTGGATGTTTATAATATCAAATGTAGAATAATAGTATTGGTAATGATTGGGACGATTTTGTTTCGAGGTTAGGAGGCATGGTCAACTGGATTAGATGGAAGTCTACTCTATTGCTACGTACTCGGGCAGGCTTAAGTTTGTCCATCGAATCATATTAGAGAATGCCGTCCAATAACCGACCGAGAGGTCTCATCGAGCTTTTTGAAGGTTAGACCCTTCCCTCCATACAGTTCATAGTCCAATTCATTGTCATCACAATATGGACTCTCTCAAGTCTCAACTGACTACTTATTACCAGTTGATCAACAACTACAAGGCGAAGAAGCTGTTTAGATTTAATTAGACCCAATTCGATGCCCAATGGGGAAGAAGTTCGTTTAGATGGGGGGGAAGTTGGGCCTAGTGGACCAATGATCGAAAAAGCCCAGCAAGCCATATAACCAAACAGAAAATAAAACAGAGTTGGGCCTCATTTGGGCCATACCAATCACAAGCTGTGGGCCATGCTAGGGGGTCAAATTTTCGGAGGTGTTTTGTTTGCATTGCCGCCTTTCTTTCTTTCTTTCTTTCTTTCTTTTCCCCGGGTCTATTTTACCGCCAAGTCTAAGCCCACCGCACCCCAATCATAGCCACGCACTGGCACGCGCTTCCTTGGAGCCGTCAACAGTACACGCGTCAGGATTCTAGCGGTTCAGCAGCCCTACACCAAAGATCACATCCTGACCGTCCATTGACATGATGATCCCATCCATCCATTCATCTCCATCCTTGGGCATGGGATCTCCCAATCGGAAGATCAAACACTGCCCCTGATTATTATTATTTATTTTATTTTTTCCATCCTTCCTCATGTATGTATATGTGTGGGCGTGTGTGTACCGATTCAAATGATTGTCGTCTTCGTCTTCTTTTTCTTCACTGTATTTGTGTATATAAATATAAAAATATATTATAAGACTTCAACCATCTTCTCTTCTCCGTCTTCGTCTTCCCGTTTCTCTCTCGATCCTCTCCTGTCTCCAGCTATCGCGAAGAGGCAGGCAAGGTCTGCTATTTGAGAGAGAGAGAGAGAAAGAGAGGGCGAGAGAGGGACAGACACAGATAGACGCAGAGAGAGAAGGAGAGAGAAGACGAAGTGCTAGCTGGTCTCAGCTTCACACTCAGGTTTGTGATTGTGAATTCAATTGAATGCCTGCTCCTTTGAATTTTGCGATTGCGAGTCCGATCTTCGCTTTCTAGGCACCGTTGACTTGAGGTGAATTGTTCGAGACTTTGTCTCTGGTCTGTAGCCGGTGGTTGCTTGTTGCTCTCTAGTCCTGGAGTTAGTTTCCGTTGATCTGACTTCTGGGGATATGCTCCTGTAGTTCTTTAACTTGAACCGCGCACTGGTTTTCGACTCTTCTCTTGTCAAAAATCTTTTCCCCGTATGTTGATTTTGCTTGGGTTTGGGATTTCTGCTAGTGTTCCTTCAGATAAATTGATCAGGGGTTAGCTAAATTCGCTGGATCTAGCTGCCCTCTTTGATTTGTCTTACATTTCTTTGGGAAAAGAAAGTTGCTTTTTATGTTTCAGAAACAACGGATAACGGGAGAGGTTCAGAATGCTTAATATTACATGTCAATTCATAAGGGTTTTTGAAAGTTACTCTTTAAGACGTTAATTGAAGTGCTGGCAGAATTAGTAATCACCCTTGATCAACAAATGATATTAAGCGTGGTGATCTTTGCTGTTCTTGTAGAAGTTTTTTTGTTTTTGTTTTTTTTTTTAAATCCCCCCCTTTTTCTCTGTCTAAGCGTCAGCAGGTATTAACTGTTATCGAATTACTGTTCCTTGCTGGAGTTGATGAATCTGATGAACAATTTCTTTCCAATTCGTGACTGGTTTCTGGTTTAAAAGTTCAATCCTTCATAATTTGTCTCCCAATCTAGTGCAGTTATCTCATTGTATTTTGATCTGTATTTTGGTAAGGTTCTTTTCCACGGTTCAGTACAAATGCCCGCTTTAAAAATGAAGACTAAACCAGTACCAAGTTGTGGTAATGAAGGGACTCTTCTGAGTGTATGTCGAGAATCCAGCAAGATATGCAAAAGGAAGCACTCTGTGGCTTCAGAATCTCACGAAACCATTTTGGAGACGTCCAAAGCCTGTCAAAGTGGTGGGTTCTTTTGTATTTGCATATGCTTGATTCAGTGCACTGCTGGCCCACTGCATATAAGCACTCTTGCACAATTTTCGTCAGAGTTTCAATTGTAATCAGTTTTTGGTGCTTTAGATATTGGAGTTCTTATGCTTGAATATTGATTTTATAGCAGGATGTTGTGAAGTTGAAGAGGTGGCAAAGGAAAGTGCCCTTGATGAACCTTCTTTTGAAACATGTACTGGCAGGGATGACCTTGCCTTTCAAGAACGGTTATTGCTGGATAGAGATCTGACCTCAACCAAAATGATGGTAAAACATGTTCTTAAAGAGTCTAATTTTTATGCTCCATTGAAGAAAAAGAATCTATGCATATATAGTATAGGAGTATCTTAAAAGTATTCTGCTTTCTTGTTGCATGAGCTTTCTTTTCCGCAGTTGTTTCATTTTTCCTATTTATGTTGTTTAAAAAATTGTGTGTTTAGTAGCTGAATGGATAAAACAGGTCGATAATCGTCCATCTATAATGAAAAGTAAGGGGAGCAATTCTGGCTCGCTATCATGGTTTTATGTTCTAAGTGTTAAACAGAGTTGACCATAGTTAATTCTTAGTGCTTCTTTTTGTAATCAAAATTAAATATCTGCCACTTTTTAAATTAACCTCTTCCGTATATCGACCTTGTAGTCTAGAAGTATTTTTCCCGGTGTAGGAGCTGATTATGATGTGTGCGTTGGTGAGTGATCTCTCTGGAAATTTCTAATTTTTTTTCTTTCATTCTTTCTCTTGTTCTTCCAGGAATCTTCACTTCCCATGCATTTGGAGACATCTTCTTCAGAGTCTCTTGGTGCAACCTGCAAATCTGATGCTTCCAGCAGTACAGGTACTGAAGCATATTGTCTCATATCCGTCTTACTAGTTTCTTTGCTGTCATCACAAGCTCTTTTTTTTTTTTCTCCCCCTCCCCCTTACCTTTCCCCTTTCATCTTAGTAGCTAAATTTTAGATAGACCTGTATTAAACTAAACTTTTTCTCTAGGGCGTCCGGAAGTCCCTTCTGAGGCACAAGTGCCGACAGATAACTGTGATGGCCAGAGCTACGATTCTTCTACTCGGTCCTCACATGAGTTCGGTCAAAGCATCTCTGACATGGCTATTACTGCTCTACCAAGTGATGAGGCTACTGGATTGGATGATATTATAAGAATTAGCTTCTTCCAGGAATTTGAATGCGCTGAACCTGATTTGATATTGGATGTGACTGAGAGCTGTATTCTACTGTCCTCTATTGACGAGCAAGTAAATACACCTGCTTTTCAAGACAGAGGTTCTGGCGGAGAGCTTTTGACCAATTCGGACAATTCATGGTTCCATCTAGTCACCCATCAGGCAAAACCCTCTAATCAAGCAGGGCTCAGTTCAGGGTCTCTCGAGTCAGATGAAACAGAATCTTTTGATGCACACTTGTTTATCAGAAACTTTTTGGACCTCTCCGACCTTGAAACCAGTTCACTGCCAGCATTGTTGCCAAAAGAAACATGCAAGCAGAAGCGTGTCACCTTGGTTCTTGATCTAGATGGTAAGAGATGACGACAACATTCTCTGTTTCTCCAGTTATGAATCTGTTCTGCGATTCGTTCCCGTTTCATGAATTCTCACTAGTGTATGTAGGAGCATGATTTCATCATGATACTTGAGCTGCCAGTTTACGAGATGGGGTCTTTTTCTTATTGTCGTGAAATGAAATCTGCAAAGTGTACTTTAGCGTTTATGTACACAGTATACACCTCCACGTCAGTCTGAGATCAGTATGCACTTTATTTGTGAGATATCTCTTGGCAATGCAATGAAACCAAGCTTCCACAAGAAAACTCGTAGTTGGAACCTTCTTATGTGATTGCATATGGTTTGGGGGGGATCTTATTGCATTTTATTGTGTATTTTTCTAAAACTAATGCTCAGTATTTTTTGTGGACAGAAACTCTCATCCACTCTACCATAGAACCTTGCGAAGATGCCGATTTCACGTTCAAAGTGTTCTTCAACATGGTAGAGCACACAGTTTATGTAAGGAAAAGGCCATTCCTGAAGAATTTCTTGGAAAGGGTATCGGAGATGTTTGAAATAGTCATATTTACAGCTAGCGAGAGTGTTTATGCTGGTCAGCTGCTGGATATGTTGGATCCTGAGAGGAAGTTTTTTTCTCGACGCGTATATCGTGATTCCTGCATAATCATCAACGGTAACTACACCAAGGATCTGACAATTCTAGGAGTCGACCTCGCGAAATGTGCCATAGTTGACAACTGCCCCCAGGTGATTTCTCCCAACTCCTACCGAATATTTTGCTTCTATCTGGCATTTGTTGATTTGGCCACGAATTAAGACCGACTCAGACGTCTAGCTCGTACGGGATGGGATAGCAGAAACAAGACCCAGTTTTATTAGGGAAAGAGAATGCCCCTTTTGTGCTTAACCTGGTAGTGTAATGTGCTTGTTTGTGATATGCAGGTCTTCCAGTTGCAAGTGAATAACGGGATTCCAATTCCGAGCTGGTTCGATGATCCTTCAGACCGTGCCCTCATGTCACTGCTCCCCTTCTTGGAAAGCCTAGCAGATGCTGAAGATGTTCGCCCCATTATCGCAAAGAAGTTTGGTGTCAAGGGGGAGCAGCCGCCTCTGCAATTGTGAACTCTTTTCGGACGCTCTCTCTATCTCTCTCTCTCTCCCTTTCCAAGATGACTTCTGGGTCACCCCTCTGGTGAGCATAAAGTCAAAATCATTACCGACTCCCCCAAGTAATCTTAGTTTGACCTTTGCTTTGCGTGATGATCTCTACATAGGAGTAGTTTTACGTAGAGTGTCTTTTTGATCCCTCGGCTGGGATGGTGAGTCTGATTCTGGCCTTGTAAATTTGTTGGGAGTAGCGTTTGAGTGCCCGGTGTGTATCTATTTTTTTGACGGGCGGAACTTTTTTTATCAGCAGTCTGGGTGGGGGTGGGGTGTGGTTTCTTAACTGTATATACGTTGAACGATTTATATTATTATAGGAATAAAAGCCAATATATTCATCACGGGTGAGTCTCTGTCTGAGGCCCTTTATATCAATATGGATATGGTGGTGCGCAAATGGGCTGGCTGGCTACTCAACTGAGCTTCCCAGCCTCAGTCCCCAAAATGAATGTATGCATGCATGCCATTTCGAAACCTTTTGTTTTATTTTATATTCAAAATTCAAAATTCTTTTTCCGCATTTTCTTTTCTGGTCTTTTGTTCATACGCCACCAGTCAAATTACTAACCTGAAGTTTTATATATATATGCAATCCTCGAGGATGATGTACGAAGAGAAGCACCGTTTCCTATATCGAATGTCAAATATATAGTATCTATCAAAGAAAGAATATCAAATATATAGAACTTGTAACGAATGATACCAAACGGTTCTTTTTAATTTTGAATCTTAAATGTCATGCTTCGGATTCTTTGGCGTCTCCAACATTAAAAAGTTGCGAATATGCCACTATTAGGCAGTTCCCGCCTATGAGCTTGATAAGCTTCGAGTTGTAAACATATGAGAAAAATTGCAAACAATAAATACCAATAAATATGAGGAAAAAATTAAAGGGCAAAAAGAAGAAACCATAACGTGCATTGGGACCGCCTTCTCTTGGCCGGGAGAACTCAGCGGCTTCTGTCCGTACTGCCACTCTATTCTTTACCGTAGACTGTTGATATTGATTGATTGGCTCATTCATGCTAATCCATTATTAGCTCCATTAAATCACTTTAATTCTTCACTATCAGTAATTTATTATTTTGTATTTTAAGCCAAAAATATATGTGATATTTTTATAAATTCTTTTATACCAGACTGATTCATATAAATACATCTATATGTTGATAATGATAATATTGCTCTACGGAAACTTGTAAAATAGCATTATGATGTTTCATTATGTGTCATGTTAATCATTCATGCCAATCTTTTTTGGTCAATTTACGCAAGAGTCGTCTTTCATGGAATCACATATACGTCATGTCAATCGATTTCTTTTTTTTTTTTTAACTTGACGTGTTCGAATTTCGCCCGACTAATTCCGTGAGTCTGATAAATACATGAACTCCTCCTTAACTATTAGGTCAAATCCTTTTAGCTATCATGTTAATCAATAAAGTATTAGATAAGTGATAAATAGTTTCGATATCCGTAAGTAGGAGAACACAAGTTCAAGTTCGGAAAGTGTACTCGTTAAGAGAGAAAATAACATTTGATATTCGATCTTCCGGAATTGCGAGAATAATGTCTATTATAAGTTTTATCAATGCGGTTTAGTTCAGCAATTCGATACATGTTCTTCTTCATGTGAGCTCTTAAACATTTGGAAAGATTTAAATATTTGTGGGTCGGCTTTATTTGAATTGAATTAGTTGAGACTTGTATACATGTTGCTCTGTACGCTCGGCAGCGGTCTTCTCCTTCCGGTTTAGTGGCTTTCTTCACTCTGGTATGTCACGGAGATTCAGAAAAAGACCCTTCTTTACCGTCTTCAAGCATACTCTCACACTCTTGTTCTGTTCTAGCGACTGTATTATACCCTGTTCTACGCTTTTCGTGACCAGTTGTGTAGTTCTTCGAGTCCAATCTTGGCGGCATCTCATACATCCGTACAGGTCTTCTCTTCCATGCGTGAAGAGGAAGATCTTGTTCTTTGGCTTTTTGGAGAAACCATTAGATGGAAGGATGATGCTTTTACATTGCGGGATGTGGTGGTCATGAAAATGTTTTCGAGTCTATTCGACACGGGATTCTGTACCTTTTGTTCATTGCTCCATGCACAACTTTGATCTGTTTGTAGCCAAGCCAAGAACATATATATGTTGCTCTATGCGATGAAAAATCGTTTCATTGTTCATTTATAATTCTCTCTTCCTTGCAAGGTTTCGTTTTTCTGGTTTTTGGTCATTATGTATGGTTTTACAGAGCAAGTTTTGCTCGGAAAAGAAAG
Source organism: Punica granatum (assembly GCF_007655135.1). Lineage (NCBI taxonomy): Eukaryota > Viridiplantae > Streptophyta > Magnoliopsida > Myrtales > Lythraceae > Punica > Punica granatum. The sequence goes on from NC_045134.1 coordinate 552,272, forward strand.
GTGAACAAGCAAGTTTGCCATTGTAGTAGTTCACATGTTTATCATTGGCCCTTTTGATTTATCTCACTCTTTACTCATTTGGCACCTCAATGCAGCGACCTATTCAATTGGAGATGGATCCGAATCCGAGCCAAGCCAGTGGCTCAGGGACACTGCACCACCTCCACCCGTTATCCCTGCAAATACTGAACGTCTTTTCATCGCAACACGCAATTTTGGGACCAGAGGGCAGAAGTTGAACCTCCAGACGAACCATTTCAAATTCAGCATGAGCAAAACTGATGGTTTCTTCTACCATTACAGCGTATGTCCTTACCATTAACTTTCATAATGCATTGCCAGTTACTGTTTATATCGTAATCTGTATCTCTTAATACTGAACTGCCTTATACAGTCCAACTGTGATTTAGCACCCTCTTGTTGTGGCACTGAAATGAGATTTGGATTGTGCATGTCTGCTTGCTGCTGTCTAGGTTGCAATGTCTTACCTTGAGGATGGGCATCCAATTGATGGGAAAGCCATCAGGAGAAAGGTTATGGACAAGGTTCAGGAAACTTATGCTCCCTCACTGGAAGGGAAGGACTTTGCATACGATGGTGAGAACGCCTTGTTCAGAAGAAGTACGAATTCAACGTAGTGCTTGATGATATTTCTTCTATCAGGTGAGAACCATTGGCCGTGTTGAGATCTAAATCTTCATTAGTTAATGCGGTATCATGATACATTATTTGAGCGGCCTTTTTTTTCCTTGGTGCTGGAGGTAGTGGGAGCCCACGACGAGGGGACTGGAAGAGAATTAAACGCCAGTACCAGTCCAAAACAATCGTGGTACGGTTAAGTTTTGCTGCCAAGATCCCTACACAGTCTATTGTGGCAGCATTGCATGGTCGACAGTCCGCGCACTTCCAAGAAGCTGTTAGAGTCCTGGTCATCATACCCAGACAGAATGCAGCAAAGCGGTAATTTGACGAGGAATCAATTTATATTTCAACGCATATTTAGATGCCGGTAATGTTTTCATCATGTTGTTCATCGTATCCAGGGGCTGTCTCCTGGTGAGACAATCTTTCTTCCATAATAACCCAAGGAACTTCATTGACATAGGAGGTGGTTTCCTAGGATGTCGTGGCTTTCACTCGAGTTTCCGGGCCACTCAAGGGGGTTTGTCCCTAAACATTGGTAAGTGTCTGTGTAGAATGTCTACATTTTTTTTTTTCCTCACTGTTAGGTAATGGCTTTATTGATAGCAGAGGAATAACTTTCAGAGTCTGTGTATACACACAGATGTGTCTACTACCATGATTGTCCAGCCTGGTCCAGTGATGGAATTTCTCATCTCGAATCAAAATGTCAGAGATCCGCACAAATTGACTGGAACAAGGTACTAAACTCTTGGTTTTTTGCTGGATTCATGATTATGAAAGACCATTTTGATAAACTTGGGTGCTCCTGCATTTTCTTCCAGGCGAAAAGGACACTGAAAAATCTTAGGATCAAGATCAGCCCCTCCAACAAAGAGCGCAAAGTCACTGGCCTCAGTGAAATGTCCTGCAGAGACCAAATGTGTGCTTTTTCTCATTTAACTCCAAGGCAACCTTCTTCTTTTGTGCTGGTCTAGGTTGTTTCAGTTATATGTTCTTGCAGTATAGTCACTGACGATTTCCCCTGCTTCGTAGGTTCTCGATGAAGCAAAGGAATGGAGATGGTGAAGTGGAATTGACAGTGTACGATTATTTTGTTAATCACCGCAAGTGCACCGCTTAGCTGATTTCCCATGCATCAATGTCGGGAAACCAAAATGTCCCACATACATTCCCATTGTGGTGGGGAATGAATCTATTTGATCAATGAAGTATATATGCACTAAAGACTGCAAAGATCATTCTTGACATTATTCTCTCATGTCATTGCAGCTCTGCACATTGGTGTCTCTTCAGCGCACAAGGGCATTGTCAGGACAACAAAGAGCTTCACTTGTGGAGAAGTCCCGTCAGAAGCCTCAGGAACGAAAGACAGTTTTGAGTGATGTGAGGTTTCTTGCCCTCGATCGTGATATAACTGTAAATTGTTTGCATGAAATATAATTATCCTCCATGGCTTCTGTGCTAACTTGGCAGGCACTTAGGAGTAGCAACAGTAACACTGATCCGATCCTTTGTTCTGTTGGTAATTCCATCAACTCTGAGGTTCAAGGTCGCCTTTTGCCTCCTCCGAAGGTTAAAGAAAATAATGTTTATTGTCCCTTCAACAATTTCTTTCTTGCTTCTAATTAGATCTGTTCCATCATATTTCTTGCAGTTACTGGCGGGAAACAGAGAGGAATTTATGCCCCCAAATGGTAAATGGAGTTATAACAAGAAGGTGATTGATTATGTCAACTCTGCAGTTGTTAGTATCGAGCAAATTTCTTAATATCCTCTAACAATGAGTTATTCGTACCTTTTTTAATTCAGAAACTAGTTAAACCTTCTACCATTGAGAATTGGGCTGTCATAAACTTCTCAGCTCGGTGCGACACCCGTTTCATCTGTGAGACCCTGAGGAAATGTGGCAACATGAAAGGAGTGGTAAGACCTGTAAGAGGATTTTAACTTTCAGTATGTCTCATCATCAAGAACTCTATTGCATACTCATTCTTTCCTTCTCATGTCGTTTTAGCAAGTGAGCCCTTCGCTTCATGTCTTTGAAGAGAACCAGAGTTTAGATGCGAGCCACCGCATACGAGAGTGGATGAGATGTTTAAGCTCATGGAGTCAAAGTTATCAAAAGCTCCCGAGTTTATACTGTGCATTCTTCCTGAAAGGAAGAACTCCGACATATATGGTTTGTATTTATTTATTTAGAATTGCCATGCCCATGTTAAGGTTTGGTTAAGATGATTATTTGACTTAGTACCAGTCTCATCGCTGAAAATCATTTCGAAGGGCCATGGAAGAGGAAAGCTCTTTCTGTTATTGGTATCCTTACTCAATGCCTCGCTCTGAACAAAGTAAATGATCAGTACATGACCAATGTCCTCCTCAAGATTAATGCAAAGCTATAATTCTTACTTCATAGTCATTAACCAATCCACTGATACACAGCATTTGCTCATTTCTGTACCTCAACTCACCCTTTTACTTCTTAGCTGGGAGGTCTAAATTCAGTTTTGACTGTCGAGGAACGTCCATCAATGTAACCTGACTCTAAGTCACTGGCCACCATAACATTTGGGATGGATGTTTCCCATGGTTCTCCTGGACGATCCAATGTCCCATTTATTGCTGACGTAATGCATCTTTCCCTTCTTTTAATTCCTTTAATATGATATTTTTATATACCTATACATGTAAGAGTTCCATTCTCTTGCATTGTCGTAGTTTTCGATATTTTGCAGCAATTAGTTAACTTGCATGCAACTGGTCATTTTTAGGTTGTAGGTTCTGCCAACCGGGGATATTTCATGTCTCAGTAGAGAGCTTTAGTTTACACTCAAGCACCGAAGTCTGAAATGATCGATTCTCTGTTTACGCCAGTCTCTGCTAAAGATGATGAGGGAATAATCAGGTTTTTTTTTCCCTTTAAGAAAATATTATATACATGATTGTCAGGTTCCAGAAAGTTCATTATTCCTTTAAAACCTTCTGTTGCTATTCTCAGATAATTTGTGGCATATTCTTGCAGGAAGCTATGAGGGAGTTCTATAAATCTTCTCAGCAAAAGAAGCCTGATCACATCATTATATTCAGGTGTGTCCTTATTTAAATGTAATTTACTTTAGAACAGAAAATCGGGATAATAGAGGAAACATAGTCTGCTTTTTATTTGGACCAAGATATTTGTGTTGAATTCGATTAATAGTTGGAAGCTGTTTCTCGTCATGTAGAGATGGTGTTAGCAAGTTACAGTTTAGTAAGGTCCTGAACATTGAACTCGAACAACAAATCAAGAAGGTTGTTGTCATTAACCGAGAATATCTTTCCCCTTCTTTGACATGTTGGTGATTGACACTTCTAATTCTGTTACTTTTCAGGCTTGGGAGTTCCTTAATGAAGATTGGCATCCAACTTTCACACTCATTGTCGCTCAGAAGAATCACCGTACAAAATTTTTCCAGAAAACATCGCCTTATAATGTTCGACCAGGTAATAAATCCAACTGAACTAGTTGGAAAGATGATGGTGTATTATACTGCTGTGTTACCTTTTAATCTGGTTCCACTATTGTTGACTCCGGAGTTTGCCAGCCCAAGTTCAGTGACTTCTACCTGTGTGCACATGCTGGAATGATTGTAAGTTCTTAAGAAGAATTCTGTCATCTGATTTGTTCGTAGTGAAGAGAAAATACCCTTGAGTCTTCTCTCGCTTTCCAAACCAATAAGGCTCTTTTCACTGTTGATGTAGGGAAAGACTCAACCGACTCATTACCATGTTTTTTATGATGACTTGGATCATTCTGCTGATGATCTGCGAGAACTTGTACATTCTCTGTCCTATGTGTAAGCTTTTTCTTGGTCTCTATCTTTTGAATAGTAAATGGTATTTGCTTTGATGAATGTTTTATTTCTTATGGCCATATCGCTTTCGCAGGTACCAGAGGAGCACTACTGCTATATCTGTTGGTAATGCAACTTTCTTTCACAAAATTGTTTAACCATTTTGAATAACAACAGAAGTCAATGAGTTGAAAACTTGAGTTCAGCTTCGAGGTTATAAACTTTAGCCTGAGTTTAAATAATGTGAAGTGTTTTCCTTTTTTGGTACAAGCTAGGCAAATCTGCCAAATTTCCAAATTAAACTAAAAAACTCGCGTATTTTGCCGGTTGATGTTATAGGGAAGTTAATTGTGTTGTGTATCTGTATGCAGTGGCTCCAATCAGCTATGCACACCTCGCAGCAGCTCAGGTGGGCCAATTTGTGAAGTTTAAAGAGATGTCGAATTCAGCCTCCAGCCACGGTGGCGTTACTTCATCTGGTGGGATTACGGCGCCGGAACTGCCCCAGCTGCACAAGAATGTCCGAGATTCCATGTTTTTCTTCTAGGTGGTGCAAGCTTGAAATATTTTACCTGAAACTGATGGATTTACGGTGGTTGCAACACTTTCCGGATTTCATATTGATAATCTGTCATACTATCAGAGGTTTGATAACTTTTTAAGATGAAGGATTATATATATATGGAAGCTTATGTTTATCTATTATATTTTGCCCTATGATTCTATGGTACAAGGATGTGTGAATTGTCCGTGCATAGACACCATGATGAATTTAACTCTCGTATGCAGTTGGATCAGTATTGTATGGCGATTCTTTTCCCGTTGTCAAAACTAAAAATGCCCTATTACCAATCAAAAGCATTGAAGAGTAGATCACAAACCGATGATTGTTGAATGAATGACGACCGCGCGCACATCAGTGTATCCAATAAAAAAATCACATTCGAGTTATAAAATTCTCATTACAAAAAAAAAAGAGAGAGAGAGAGAGAAGACTTCTAGCTTGAGTCTTTCGACATATATCGCGTGATATATCTTTACATGCAGAGACATTGTCCGCATGATGAAGAGAATCGAGCTAAGTAGCGGAAAGCTTGGGGAGCAAACTGACACGGCAGGAAGACTATTGGGGGCCAAAGTTGAAATTTCACTGAAGTGGAGGACTAAAAAGGCTACTCAACCGCCATTTTTTCCGTTATTTCTTGCTCTGTTTCTGAATCTCCATGAGTACTAATACTTACTACATATACCACCTATGTAAGTATATATATTCTTCCATGAGGTGTGCTCTTTCCCAATTTCCATGCCATGGTCTCTGGAACTTCTCCTCCAATTTCCCTCTTCTCCCCCCCTCTCTATATGAAATTCTCTATCATTCCTTTTATATCTTGTTCTCTCTAAGCTCGACATCTCCATTTCGTTGTTCTTGTTCAGTATTTGACATAGAATAATCTGCGATTTACATTGTCGGGTTTTACGTTTCTTTTTCATTTTCAGGTTGTCTCTATTCTTCTCCACGCCCTTCGCTAAAAGTACTTGTTAATATTCCGTTCTCGCCATCTGTAATGAACTTTCCGTTTCGGCTTTCGGTAACTTCTCTTCCTTTGTGCTTGCTAGTCTTCATATTCGCGCATCAATGTGCATATGCAGAGATCATATTTATCACGCGCAGGTTAAGAAGCTTAATTCTTTCTATTGATGCAGCACTCCAGGCATTAATTATGGCAGGGGTCTTCAGGGTCTCGATTATGATCCTAGGAATGGACGTCTGACACGCTCTCCTAAGCAGTCCAATGTCCCTTCTATTGCTGCTGTAATTCCTTGCCTTGTAAAATGTTCAGCATCTTCATTGATGTCAAACAAACTAAGCTTTTCATGATCAGTCGATCCATTCCTATGGTCGGTCAACACACTGGGCCACTCGTCTTACTTTACAAGGCTTCAGTCTGTTCACGATCTCCTGAGGCCAAAATGATTGATGCCTTCTTCAAGCCAGCGGCTGTTCAGGACACTGGGATTTTGAGGTCCAGTTCTCTTTGTCCCATATGTTCGGCACCTCTTCTTCAGATGCTATATGGATCTGCAGCATATACTGATTAATTATTTTCCTGTGTATTTTCCATACGATATCGTGTTTCCAGGAAGCAATTAGATGAGTTCCTTGTGATGAACGAAAGGGGTGAATGGCCTCAGAAGATAATCATATTTAGAGTGAATGTTTTCCCTTTTAGAAAGCAACCAAATGTTGTGAAAAATGATTTTCCTTTGTATTATGCAGAGATAAGCGAGGGAATCTCAATTTTATGAAGTATTTTACGAACGAATTGTCTCAAATCATGGAACTTGTTATCACGAAAATACGAACTTCTTTTATTCCAAAAAATCTCTTGCATTGCAGTTCCTCTTTTATAATTCAATCACTTGATAGGCCTGCAAGTTCCTCAATGAGAGGTGGTAATAGGGCTGTCCAAATGGGCCAACCATTTTCGGTTCCATGAATTCAGGTCGGTTCGGACAGCGACACTTGTTCAAAGGAAATTCGGGTTGGTTCAGGTGGATCCCAAAATTTATAGTGATCATCGTGCAGAGCGGGCACCACACGAAGTTCTTCCTACAATTAGGATCTCTGCACAATGTTCTGACAGGTCAGTTAAGCTTTTGATAAGAGATTGCGCAGATACGTCTTCCTTAACTTTATCCATATCAACATCTTCAGACCTCCATAACAGAAATTTTTGGTAGGACGATTCCATGAGTAAGCGCCCTAAAGCTTCTCCATAGCTCGGACCTTGTCTTTCATTCATGATTTGCTTCTTCTTGTAGGGACAGCAGTCGACACAAATATATGCCTTCCGTAGTGAAATGACTTTTTATCTATATATATGCTCATGCGAGCATTATAGTAAGTGCTGTCAGTACGATTATAATCATAAACAGCGGGCTTAAAAATTGTCGAATCGAAGTTACTTGAAAACGTGTTGGTGTGAATTTATGCAGGGCACGACTGGACAGACGCATTACCAAGTCTCGTAAGACAAACTTAATCTCTTTGCAAATGAGCAAACGGGCCCTTAGTGCATTTATTATCTCTCTTTTGTTGTGGCATTCTGTTCTTATCTAGCAAGCATCAACCCACCTTTCTAGTATGTAATCTACGGGTAACAGAGGAGCAATACTGTTGTATTTGTGGGTAATATTTTCTTCTAATTATCCCTGTTCTTTCTTACTGAGCAAAATGTACGATGTTGTCATTTATTCTTCCGTTATACGCATTTTGCAGTTGCCCCAGTCCGCTACGCGCACTTGACAACAGCTGAGAATGAACGAAATTTATAAAAACGATGGAGCTTTCGATTCTTCACCACACGGTGGCACAAACAAACACATTCTGGGAGTGCATGGGTGCCAAGACTACTGCTCCTGCCGCCATGCACGAGAATGGTCATAGCTCGATGTTCTTCTGTTTACCAAAGAACAAAGGGTCTCTGTAGTCCATATTATGGTGTCTTAGGCTCCTCTGAGATTCTAATTCTAATCAGCACACATCCCTAATTCCTCTCCACACTTGCAATCCGTTTACTCAAATTCTACGTTGAATGGATGGGCTATTGGGGATTCGATGGTATTTGGCAACCCATAAGACTGCGATGAAATCTCTGCCTTCGGCGTACATACGAGCATCACACCTTGAGCATGTGCTCAAAAATGAAGACATATACTTCTGAAAAATGACATCTACGAACGTGTGCTCACAGAATATGGAGATATACTTTTGGGTAAAAGGCATTGACCCTCTGGCGTATTGAACCCGAGCTTTACATGTCCTGGGAAGTCTCAAAAGTAAACAAATTCCGGGAAACTGAATGTCGTGATCGCAGGGCTTGTGAACAAAACTGACTATATACTGAAACTCAGTGAAGATCCAAAGTTACAAATTTCTGGGGCAGTATTTGTTAGGGAAAATCATAACTGTAACACTACAAATTGGTCCAGTAACAAATTCAATTTCTTTTCTAGGGAAGGGACCAAATACAGGGCACAGACAAACATCAACAAGGCCATCTCAGATGCCCGATTTGCACAGTCTTCATACACATCTTTAACCTTTTTCTATCTTCTACTAACGAGATCCAGGAACAAGCTCCACCAGAGGCATCTTCCTTTTCCTTTATCTACAAAACCTCCAGCACGCTGATACCATGCTTTCAGAATGGAGCTGATGATGTTCTCCGAAGCTGGAACCTCGGCTCAGGTGGCTGGGCAGCAGGAAACATGTTCTCGAACACCTGCTTTAGTTCAAGACAAGAGTAGAGATATCTATCGAGTAAGAAATCAGTTGACCTAAATATCAATAAATCATAATGAGCCGTGAATCTGTGAAACCATGAAATAAATGACAGCACCCAACATGAAAATGTGTCTAGTTTTCTGTTCCTCTTATCCGTCCTGACCTGCTTCCAGTGACATTCCCCACTGGCTTTCTTGTCCCATGATTATTCACCAAAAATTCAAGTATTCCAACTTCACATATCCAATCTTTCCTTTACCTAGATCCGTCTTTATCACCTTTTCAAGGCCTGGATATCAAATTACACTTACCTCTAGAACTGCATCATCCGAAAAAGTTGAAGGTTCTGAGTCATGCCCATCTAACCTAGTACACCTCTATCACTACATATATCATGAAGACCTCTTAACTTCAAGACCTTATTCCAGATCACATTCTATCAGCCTATGCCACCACATTCAGCACCAATAGCCAACTAACCCACATAATATGCACAACCGAACCCACTATCCTTTATCATATCCTTCCTAGACATTGAGCAAGACATTAGACAGACAATTTATGATCCTCCCCATCACATGCCAGATCATTCTTCTTATGCGGGGAATAAACCACAAGAACTCAAAATGTTCAACAGGGTACAAACAGCAGCGCGACAATAGCAAGATAGATCACATAATTAATGTTTCTTCATTTTCCTAGTAAAATAAACAACGTGAAAAGAAAGTGATGCACTTGAAAGAGAACAGGGCCAACATCAAGCTAATGGAGTAAAAGCTATCAAAACATCTTCCAAGTCTAACCTTCCGCTTCCTAAGCCTTTCATTTTCCTCTTCCAGCCGGGAAACTTTTTGCTCCAGTTCATTTGTGTAAGCCTGTTTGCAGTGGCCTTCCAGGTCAGGTAAAAATTGAGAAAGCTGAAAGAAGACTAGATATAACAGGTCAAATGAATGCAACAAAGCAGAACGACTAAGGGAACTGAAGCCCTGCCTGTTTTCTAGCGCGTGAACGAGCAGCAGACTCCCTGTTTTTTATCATTCTCTTCTGCCTTCTTTCCACACTCTTCTCGATTATGTCTTCAGTCACCCCTCTTTTCCTCCCACTCGTCTGTGTGTCTGACAATGTCCCCATTAATGGAGAAGGCAAAGCAAGTTGGCTATCAGGATATGGGATATCCATCATGCCACCAGCTCCCATTTGCAATGGCTGAGGCAAAGGCTGCGCTGGTGTATAAACACCCATCATACTTTGCGAGGGATGTGAAAATTGAGGCTGCGGTGGATATTGAATCCACTGACCCTGTGGTGGAAATTGCGCTGCTATGCTTGGATCGACTCCAACGGCAGGATTTGCGCTTCTCTTGTCGGGAGATGATTCAACCGGGACGCCCGCCTTCACCAGAAAGTCTTCCAGAGTCATCTCCCCCAAAGTGGGCTGTCGTTCCTGTGATTTCTTCTCCCCGCCGTCCTTATTCTGCTGTATATCTCTCCAGACTTCATCGACTGTCTTCTTGCTCCATGCACCAATTAATGACAGGCTTCCCTGACGCTGTATGTTGGTTTGATTGCCTGAAGTTGTACCCTCAATGTCTACACCCAACGGCTGGCCGGCCTCAGCAGTCCAAACATTCTTGAGAAGCTCATCGAGGTTCATGCTGCTCAATGGCTTCCCCAAGTCACCCAACTGGTTCTGGACCTCATCGAGTGTAAGACTGTATATTGAATTCTGCCGAGTCAATCCCTGTAGCTGACTGTGCTTTCCGTTACTGCTGCCACTGCCACCGCCACCAGCTTGAGATCCCATCGTCTGAATCCCCATGCAAGATTATATAGATTTGGAACACCCTTTAGCAGCTATAAAGAAAAGCCCATATGAGCTGGAAGTTTGCCTCAAGTCCAGCTAAGTTTAATCTTCAAAAGCAGGCGAAAGGTTACCTGCAAACCAGTAAGAACCCGAAATGAGGAAAATTAATTAAAATCTCATGCATGCCAGCGCATGTTGGGAAGGACATGCAGAAGAAGATGACAGTGATTACTCAAAAGATCGGATCATCGGAGTATCACAAGCAAAAGGAGATCAATGCACGAGAATATTCCAACTATCAGCGGCGACACCGCACTATTCCTTTCGAGAAGCTAGCATAAAGAGACGAAAAATCCCAATAAAAATCTCAACCCAGAGACCAAGATGCACTTAAAATCAGCCCTGACAACTAAATCATGCAACAGATTAACCGGAGGGAGAATCAATCCTTGGAATTACATGTCAGTATGAAGCTTCGATCTAGCTATCACGGTCAATTTGTTCAATTTCTTCATCTATAAAGAAACGGCCTGAGCTAGATCAGTAAGAAATGGTGCTCACGCTAAATGCACCACGGGCATTCGCAGAAATCATGGACAAGAATGTCAGTGTCAGACAACTGCATGTGACAGATATAGCCATCACCAAATGCTGCCCGAACCGAAAACCTAAAGGCCAAGACGGATGCGAAGCTTCAAACACCTCCCTCAATCACGCACCTCTTAGAATCCAAAGTATCACGGGAAAGGGAAAAACAGAAGGCTTTTTGCATGTAAGCAAATCAAGGCATTGAGCCATTCACCGCCAACTGATTGCGCAGTTGCTAAAAAACAACACAGAGCAAGGAAGGAATTGAAACAGACGGGAGTGCAGAAAACCGGGGAATCTGAAGAAATGCAGGGAACGGAGAGGGTAAGCTGAGTGAGGACGAAAGGCGGCAACTTACGCCGAGACAGGAACCGATCTGAGGAGGTTGTGGAGAGATTCTCGTCGGAGAGGTCGGAATCGAGGTGGAATCATCGGCGTTCGGATCAGTTGTCTGAACTTTTGTCCAAAGAAGAGAGACGCAGGGAGCAGTGAGAGAGAGAGAGAGAACCGAAATATGTTTATTGCTCGGAAATGAAAAGAAAAAAGAAAAAAAAATAAAAAGACTTAAATGCACTTTGGCCCCCACCTGATAATGAATTGAGATTGGATTTGCCCCGACCTTCAAATTTTTATGGAGTGCTCACCGACTTTACTAGAAAATAATCAGGATGTCCTCTCAATCAAATTCCAATCAAAATTCAGGTCAAAAGATGCACTTGAATATTAAGCATGGTAAAATTGTTAATTGATTACTTATAACTAAAAGAAAAAATAAAAGGACAATTGAATTTGGGAATGGCCAAAAAATGCACATGTCGCTCGCACGTAATATTAAGCATAATCGATAATTGATTACTTGCAACTAAAAGGAAAAGGGAAGAACAATTGAATTTGGGAATTAGGGCACGATCCTCCTCCGCCCGATGCCTTCCTGTATCCTTGCAAATTGAGGTATATATATATATATATCCATTTTTTTTCTTTTTTTCTTCATTGAAAAGAAAATTTTAAAATCTCATAAATTACTTCAGCTATGATCTCCATCAATTTAACAAATATATGATATGATCTACATATTGGAATTGAGTTTCTGGGTTACAAGAGCAATATTTTCTTTTAGTATACCGTAAATGTCGTGGTCAATAGAGTTCTTTTACCTAAGGATAAGAATATAGCTGCAAATGGTTGATCTCACACTTGGAGTGTTTTTGCTCCTTTTAAGCGGCAATACCTCTCACTGTCATAGGTGTGGAACTAGAATTTGTTGTTCCTCGGTCTGCAAGGATATGAGAAGGCAGCAGAAGGAGGATCATGCCCTAATTTCCAATTTCAATTGTTCTTTTCTTTTTCTTTCAAGTAATCAATTAGCGATTTTACCATTTTTAATATTACATGTGAGTGCCATGTGCCATTTTTGTATAGGAATTTTGATCGGAAATTAGTTGAGGAGGCACCTTGCATATTTTTTAATAAGATCGGTGAGTACTCCGCAAAAAATTGAAGTTTATGGGTAAATCCAAACTCACCCATTGGTTGGGGGCAAAGTGCATTTAACTCATGGAAAATTCTATTTTTATATATAAAAAATAAAGGTAATTGGCCGTTCCATTTTATATAAATAAATAAATAACAATCAATAACTTATTTTTCTCTTCGCTATACCGAATTGGGCTCCACATGCAACGTCGTTACACTATCTGCTTCTGTATTTTAATGAAAAATTTTCATTGAGAGATTCATTTTCTAATAATAACGATGTGATTTTTCTAAATATTTTTCTGTCGGATAAAAATATTGAATTTGTTAAAATAAATAAATCAATTGTGACTTTTTATAATTAACAATAATCCTCCAAGGATGATTTTCTAACAAAATAATAACATTTCTTTTAGTCAAACTTTTTAGTTCCAATGTTAGGGTTTTCCCCTTCAGAGCATGTGTGAGGTCTTTAAATAATGAGTCCCTTCTTTATATTTATTTCTTTAGCTGCAAAAAGGAGTTTTTTTGTTTAAGCTTTATGTCGGACTAGGCAATTATAACATGTGCAGTGCTGCGGGGTCAAAAACATTGCGTTCGTTCCCCTATAATATTAAGTGCCAATTTGCATTCACAATTAGAATTAGACAATGATAATATATATATATATATATATATATATATGTCTCTTGCCTTAACTATTATTGCTTAGAATGTACAAAAGTATTATTCTCTTTATTTGTATGTATGTTATATTTTTAAAATTTGGTGTAAGATTTTCTTCACTGTTTTAGCGATTATAATTAGAGATGTGCATGAATATCGAGTATATTTGGAATCGGTTAGAAGCTACACGTTAAGGTAAGATCCGAATAACTCCAATTGAAAATAGGGTGGGGTCCGGATAGTAATTTAAAGAACTATTGAAAATAGGTTTTGGTTCCGATTCCAGCATACATGGTACCCACAGAATCGGTATATGATACCTATATATATATATAAATTATTTTATAGTTACATAATTCTCTATTATGTAGTAATTACAAAATCTTAAGGAGATCTTATTTGCTTTGTCTACTAAGGAGAGATACATCATATATTTTTTGCTAAATAGCTACAAAATTTTTTAGTTGCTTATTTACTTTGTCTGCTATATAATCATAAAGAGAGCTACATTCCTTTTGTTCTGTGGATGGATGGATGTGATCCGATTAATCTATGTTAAACATTTATTTGTTTTGCGTAATTATAAATGATATATTTTCGATTTTAACTATTTATTTCATTTACTGTCTTCGATGAAAAAAATAAAAGAAAAAGTTACAGGTTCCAACATGGTACCCGAAACTTGTAGTATAATTCAAGTTTCGGGTAAGTTCTAATTCCAGGTCCCAACATGATAGTGTATGGTTAAAAAATCTTGGAACTTGTCCCCTACGAGGTAGGATCCAGATACCGTGAGAAAAACAAAGTATTCGGACCCGCAAAACCATGATTATAATCCCAACTATTTCATAATTTAATGTATTTATATGCACGAGAACAACATGTTTAAATATAAGAAGTGTATGCAATGGATTATAAAATAACATTGAAAAGATATGCAATAAATATATACAAATGGTTGGAAAAAAATTAAATGCTATGGTCTTGATCAATATCAAAATTATATCAAGTGGTTATCTACGTCTTTAAATATCTAAAAAATATATCAGAATATAATCTTTACGAAACGTATAAATATAGTTTTTTCAAGTGTTTTTGATAACATCATAATAGAGGGAAAAATCAATGAAGAATATAGTTTAAACTTAGAGAAAAATTTTTGAAGGATAGGAAATGAGAAATATGAAAGTTCAAAATAAAATTTATAAGAAACTTTATTGGTAACAATTGAAAATTCAAACTAAATCTTTTACAAAAAAATATGTGTGACAATACATGTCTGCCATCTCAGTCTCATAAGTGTTTTTTAAAAAAAAAAATCATAAGCGGCGAATCTAGCGCCCAAAGCTAATGGGTATAACCTATGACAAATTTATCTTATAAAATATTATCTAAATAATTTAAGTTCATATTTGTACTAGTTATTGTAAATAAGTAGGTAAAAGAGCGCAGTCACAAAACTTAAATGCATTAAAATATTTTACAATTGCCATATTAAAGAATGGAGTTACTTGACTTCACTAGTTATACCATGTTGATGCCATGGGGGGTGGATTTCCATACATATATATATATATATCTTATGTGAAGTCTTGAATTCTAATTTTATAAATGGAGAAAATTCAGAGGGCGAGAGTTTTATTCTTTAATTGATTAAGTTCAAAAAAATAGAACTTATTAGATTTCTTGATACCTGGTGATTACGTCAAAGAAAATTATAAAGAATTGAAATTTAAAAAAAGAATAAAATAAAAAAAGTGGGGTAGTTCTTGACGAGAGAGAAAACCCACTCAATTCGCCCTATGCAATTAGCATGGGACGAATTTTCATATTATCGTTACCATTATATAATTTATGAGAGAATTTCCCTTGGAATGGAGAAATACACTCCTATTGAATATATATATATATATATTTTCCTAATAATCCTATTAGATACTCAACATAAGCTTATAGATGTTTTATAGAAGAGAAAATGTCAATTAACTCATCCCTCCTTTGGGAAAAAAATACTCATCCTTTTTTTAATATATGATATCGATTCTTTTTTTTTTTTTTGCTGAATATATATGATATCGATTCATTTTCATGGAAAGAGAAAAAGAGAAAAGGGAATTAGAATCACTGTGGGGTCGGGAAGGGAAGGGGCCGGAGAGATAACTATTCGGGGCCCTTCAAGTTCCAGCCTTCTTTTGCGGCCCAAATCTCATGAGCTATTTATGTCTGCGTTCCTCCTTTATTTTCACTTTTTTTTTGGTTTATTTTTTATTTATGAATCTCCTTTATTTTTACTCTTTTTTTTTGTTTATTTGTTATTTTATTTACTATTAACTTCTTATCAATTTCTTAGGTTTTTTTATGGGTATTTTTTTTTCTGGGAGTAAATTTCTTATTAATCAATAATTACAATTCAACTATTTAACGAGGGATTGCACAAAAAAGAAAAAAGAAAAAAAAAAGTGATTGCATCGTAAATTTTTTTGGAGTTATCGATTGAATTAATATCTTTTGGGTCCGAGCCAGCAAGCGCGCTCCGAACCTTTTCACCTCAATTTCGAACTAAAGTGGCCGCTCGAAAACGGTGCGTCGTTTTTAAGCTATTTCCTCTCTCTCTCTCTCTCTCTCTCTCTCTGTTTGCGTCAGTTTTGAGGTTTCAATCGATCTCCGATCTCTCTCTTTCGACTTGAATTGAATTCGAATTAAGAGTTTTGGGATCAGATATTCGTACCATTTCTGGATCTTGTCGGCCTGTTGGATCGGCGATCCTCGCTTACCACCGCTTCCTAAGATGTCGGCTTCGACTGTGTCCATCACAGCGAACCCGGCAACGGCGAGGCGGAGGCCGGTCGTCGTTACCGACAAGAAGTCCTCCGCTGCCATCGACTTGATCGCCGTCGAAAACGGCCCCAACGGCGCCGCTGCTGTCGATAAGGTAGCGGCCGCCAGCAGCAAGGATCTGAGCCATCACTCCATTAGAGGCGACGCCAAGGATCTAGCTACAGTGAAGAAGACCGCCGGCAACTCCACAGTCTCCCCTCGCCGCGTCCGTAAGGCCCCCCTGAAGCCCGAGAAACCGTGGTGGCTCACTGGCATTAGCATTTTCGCCAAGAACTTCTTGCTGTTGATTGTTATACTAGGTCTAGTGCAGTTGATTAGGAGACTCTCCCTTCAGACATCCGGGACGAATCCCGTGGTGCTCACTGACTTTGAAGGGCGGATTGCTGAAGTGGAAGGGCTGTTGAAGAAGACTTCCAAAATGATTCAGGTGCAGGTGGATGTCGTTGACAAGAAAGTGGAGAGCGGGATCGGAAACCTCAGGAGCGAATTGAGCAGAAAGATCGAGGATAAAAGCGCCACCATGGAGTCGGAGTTGAAGAGATTGGAGGCTAAGAGCGACAGTTTAGAGGGTTACTTGATTGAGCTCAGGGGCAAGGAGTGGCTACCAAAGGAAGAGTTTGATAGATTTGTTGGGGATTTGAAGAAGGCAAAGGGTGCAGTTGGGAGTTCCGATGGTATGAGTTTGGATGATATCAAGGCTTACGCGAGGGACGTCGTCTTGAAGGAAATAGAGAAGCACGCGGCTGATGGGCTCGCCCGTGTGGATTATGCCCTAGCTACTGGCGGGGCAATCGTGTCCGGTCACTCGGAGCCGTATGGTGTTGGCAAGGGTAATTGGTTCTCGGCGAGTAGTCGAAATGGGGTTCACAGCGGTGCTTATAAAATGCTGAGACCCAGTTTTGGTGAGCCAGGGGCATGTTTCCCATTGAAGGGAAACAGTGGGTTTGTTGAAATTAGGCTTCGGACTGCAATCGTTCCTGAGGCTGTTACCTTGGAACATGTGGCAAAGGTACTGCTGTCTATTTAACTGTGGCAGTTCAACTTACAGGTTTTTCGTGTCTTTGCTGTTTCTGGTTTGAAATTGTCGTGATTTTAATTATTGATGCTGGTTGTAATCTCTTGTGATGTGGATAGATTGCAACCTGGAGATTTACTAAGATTGAGATAGTGCCTGCTGATGTCAACTGGAATTTCAATGTTGGCCGTTAGTATTTTTAGGATAGTATATCTCGACGCTCTGTTGTTGGATGTTATGAGGGCTGGACAGTTTTAGACTGCATGCTGAGCAGAGAGAGAGATGCATCAGGGATATATTAGAGATATGTTATATATTTTAGGGACATAATCTCTGTTTGGGTGCACCTTAGTAAGCAAGAGGGATAGGAAAAGAGACGAGATGAAAGCAAGGGAATTGAACGAAGGTGAAAATGGTCCTCTCCTTGTTTGGATGATGTTAATAAATGACAGCAGATGGGAGGATGTTTATTTATGTCATTGGATAGTAGTACTTGTCCTTTTAGATCTTTGTAATTGTAATAGTCAGGCGGCAATGATATGACCGGCCTATGTTGTTTCCTTTGCCTCTGTTTCCATTCGTTTTCCTTTCTGCTCTCCCTTGAAAGAACTCTTCCAAACAAAGGAAGATACTGCCCATCTGAATGCCTCCATCCGCACAAACTATGAGTGTTTGCTTAGAGCCCCTTCTAAAGTTTAGGATGTGCCTCCACAGTCTTTATATTGGCTGTTAGCTGGTGTGTGTGCCTATCTTGATATTTGCCTTCTAAAGTTTAGATGTGGTTTCACGGAGATCTCGTGACTTAATCACCTAGGTGATCTTTCAAGAGTGTTCGATGAGAGTGTCTGCATTATATACTGGGTTGGAGCCCTGATGCACATAAGAATACAAAGAATTCAATGGAGACCCTTCTTGTCAGTGTAGGTTTACCGCATGGTTCAGAATTGAACTTTTCAGTATTGAACTTTTTTACCTTTAAATATAGAGGTAGTTTGAGGGCCTGTCTAAGGATCACTTTAAGATGATTCCCATTTCTAGCCAGACTGTAGAGGACATTCGTAACACTTGGAAAAACAGATGGTGGAAAGTCTTTTCTCCTAGGCTGCTTCAGCCCCTTTGAATTCCTTGGCAGTAGTCCAAAGATGAATACAATTCATCATGTTCTGTTTCTTTTTTAATGGGCTTTGTTTACATCTGGATGTGTTGCTTACTCTGCGTTATGTATATATTTTGCCACATGCCCGCAAAAATAAATGAAAAAAAAAATTGTCTTGTCCTTGTGGTATTATTTGTATTGAGAAGCATACTTGCTTACTCCATTGCTTCTCAGAGTCCTTGTGCACACTGGCCATTACCTATGATAATTGTGATGAAGGTGTTGCTTTCATTTTGTGAAGCTTGGTGCTTTTCAAGATAAGAATGAGAATTTCTTAGTGTAGCTTGACATGGTTTGCTTGTGGGGGTCTTAGAATTTGTTTTCTGAACCATTCGATTCCTTGATGTTTGTTTGTTGGGGGAGTCCTATGAAAATGCTTGTGTTTGTACTCTGCTCTTGTACTCTTTCTTTTATATCTTTTCCTGTTATGGCAACTTCTGGCTTTACCTGCATAACCTCTTCGCTGAAACATGATCTGTTAAATGTTGTGAAACAGAGCGTAGCCTATGACAGATCGAGTGCTCCAAAGGACTGCAGGGTCTCAGGATGGTACCGAGGGAACACTGATTCCGCAGCAATGGATGCAGATAAGATGTACCTTTTGACAGAGTTCACGTATGACCTGGAGAAGAGCAATGCTCAGACTTTTAATGTGTTGGATTCAACAGCAGCACCTGGAATCATCGACACGGTGAAGCTCGACATTGCATCGAATCACGGGAGCCCGACCCACACTTGCATTTACCGCTTTAGGGTACACGGCCACGAGCCCAGCACCGAGTCCTTGTTGGGGATGCAGTCTTAGCCTTCTTCACTGAAGTAAAACCCTTCTCTTAGTCCTTCCCTCCTCCTTCTCCTATGTAATGCATCCCTTGTATTTCTCCTTGTGTAGGTCCAAGTTTTGGTTTGTGAGTGGGGGGAAATTATTGGCTATATAGGCAGTAGAATCAGACGGGGGCCATATCTGTTTCGGTTTCCTGACCTTCCTCGTGTTCAGTGGTGTATCCTCTTGTACTATCCAGTCCAGTGGTTAGACTAGTAGACGTGCTGTTGCCGAGATTTATGGGACCGACCGACCGACCGACCGACCGTGAAATGTTATTCAAGTTTCTTTCTGCATGTTTTGTTTTTTTAACAAGTAACCGTGATTCCTGTCTGTTGCCTTGCTCATTTGTTGGACGTGTGCTAATGTTGTTTGGAAAACCCTAATCTGAAGTCACCAGAAAGAAAGGGAGGAATCTGCCAGAAATGGGGGGAGGTTACCTATCTATTTCTCTTGGCTTCTAGACTTAAAAATATTATAATCAATTATTCTGGGAAATCTGTCAGCTTCCCCGAAAGGGGGCAAAAAAAAAAAAAAAAAGACGACAATTCTGTTCCCTCATCCTATCCTATCCCTCACTTGGTTCTTGACACGTTGCCTCTTTCTGGCTCAAAATAGGTTGGGTCCGTTTTATATAATTATATTTAATTAATATCACTATTATTATTATTATTATTGCTATTCTTGTTGTGTTGTGTATATTTTTTTAGTTTCTTGATTATTCTGGTCATTAGTTGGTTTTTTGCCCACCAACCGGGTTTATATATATAATTCTTGATTTACTTTTGAATTCACTGCTCCACATCCAGCCAGCAGTGTTGGGATTATTAATTCCTATGCTTGCTGATGATGATGTTCGACATAGCCTTTCCAGTTTCCAGGCCCCAACAAGCACAACACGCAACATTCGAGTTTGAAACTTTGAATAGCTGATAGATTTTTTATTTTTTATTTGGGTAAACCCGAGATGCTGTTTATCATTTACTTCACCCAAATACAATATACCATTGTGGACTCCGTACAAAATAAAGCAAAGAAGCTCAGAGCCCATTAAAATGAGGAGAAGAGGCAAGCAAAACAATAGAGAAATTAAAGAAGAGACATACGCGTTCCACATCATAGCCACACATCAGAAACAAGACACTATAGCAGAACATTAGACACTTACAACTCACCGAGCTAAGAGAGACATCTGGAAATCATTGTTTACTCGACGGTTTTGAATCCCTAATAGACTCCCTTGAACTGTGCAATAAATTAAATTCCAAACCTCATCACCGGCGGTATCGTCTCCATGAAGTCTCTTATTTCTTGCCTTCCACACAAAATATATGTATGCGTGCATGCCAGGCAATCTTCAAAAGAACTGTGTGGATTGCCTGCCTTCCCCTTAAGATGGTTGGTAGCCCAGAGCAGCTCAGTTGGCCAGTCCTCCACGTCTTTAGTAATGGAGCAGGTGTTCAAAACTCGACTCTGTACTTGAATGCTGAACTGACATTTGAAGAAAATATGGTCCCTGCATTCCTTCTCCTCACAACTAACATAGCATTTTGTCTCCAGCCCCAATGGTCCAACAAGCAATTCTATCAAGAGTGGCTAACCTGTTTTTAATGGCAAGCCAGCTGATAAAACTGTATCGAGGAACACATGGTTGAAACCAAACTAGTTCATACCAGTAAATATTATTGCACTTCTTCCTTAAAGCTTTCCATGTGCTCGCGACCATGAAACTCCCCTTCTTTGAGACAGTCCATCTAGCTTCATCCTTTTCATCAATATTAACAGTCAAGCTCTTTAGAGCTTCACAAAGTTGCTGTCTTCTGTTCTCCCCGAAACATCTTCCTTCCCAATCGGTGCTAGAGAGAGCAGAAGCCACCGAAGCATATAGAGGAATCCCATATCTTCTATTCCGATCACTTCCAAGTAATGGACCACTGACTTGACTAACTGAAGCCTCCCTGCATAAGACAATTTCTTTATTGCCCAACCATCGATTCTGCAGGTAATTTTCTCCACCTAAGGCTTACAATCTTTGTCTGTCAATCTTCCTGGAATCAATGGAACACCTAAATAACGAACCAGAAGGGCGCCCAATTTGAAACCAGTTAATTTGATCAGCTCCTAAACAGTAGGTCCACCCATTCCTGCGCAAAAAATTTCAGATTTGCTAGGATTTGACTTCAGGTCTGACATTTCGTAGAACCTATCAAAAATATCCATAACAGCTCCCAAAGAAGCAGCCTCCCCTTTCAGAAAAATCAAGAGATCATCAGCAAAGCCCAAGTGGGTCAACTGCAGTTTACCACATTTAGGATGATAGCCAATCTTGCCTTCGAGAGCTGCAGCATTCAAGAGCTTTGGGAGAACCTCAATAGTCATCATAAAGAGGTAGGGGGATAGGGAGATGTTATCTCCAATGGTCCTTCCTTTTACAAACGCACATTGATTGAGGGAGATGAACTCAGGGGAATGCACTGCAATCTGTTGGCTAAGATTTTTGTAATGCATTTGTAAATGACATTACCACATGAAATTGGTCTAAACTCGGACATTTTTGAAGGATCGGGTATCTTTGGGACCAAAGCAATGCAGGTACTATTAACTTCTCCAAGCAATCTAGCACTGGCAAAAAAACTTCTTTACTGCCGGAAATGAAATCAGGTCTTACAATGATCCATGTTGATTTGAAGAATTGGACATTGTAGCCTTCGGGACCTGGGGCACGCTCTCCCTTCATGCTCCATAAGTCATGCTCCATAAGGCATCTCCGATCTCTTCTTCCGTAATGTCTCTGCTCAAAAGCCTTGCCTGATCAGGATTAACTCTGAAAGATAATATAGACTGAAGTTCATGTACAGTGCTTCCGTTCACATGGGCATCTGCAGTACCAAGGAGTTTTTTGATAAAAAAAATTGACCGCCTCTTGAGCAATATCAACAGGGTCATCAAGCCTTCTCCCATCATCTGTAGGGAGAACTTTTATGGAGTTTTTTGCTCTCTTTATTTTCACAGATTCATGGAAAAAAAAAAAAGTGTTGTTATCACCCAAAGAGAGCCAATCAATGCGCGCCTTCTGCTTGTCAAAGGGCTTCCTCAGCCACCATTAATTCAGTGTAGGTTTTGAGCAAATTCTTCTCCCCCTCAAGGAGTATGGGATTATCGCGTGTCGTTTCAAAAGGTTAGTTTTGAACCAGTTGAGCAATGAGTATAAACAGCACGCTTTGAGATATCTCCATGCATAGGTTTGCCCTGCACTTCAGTGCTCCAACACCTCTCCAAGACATCACCAAACTTCTCATGCTTAAGCCAAAAATTAAAGAATAATAATAGCTGATAGATTTGATTGATCGATGAGGGTGGAGGAAAAAAAAACATATATATATATAATATCAATGATAATGATTGGGAACTAATGAATGGAGTCATATGGTGTTGGTGATGCTATTTCTTAAAAATCTTCTCTTCTTTGAACGAATAATGCAAATGCAAGGCAAGTTTCATTTGGAAGAGTGGGAAGGCGAAGGGAACAACGTAAAATCCAAAACACTCGTCGGTCTTTTTTGGTGTTGGGTTGAATGTGGGCCCACTGATTACGTTTTGCATTTTTAGGAAGGGCATGGACCAACCAACCCAACCCAACCCAACCCAGAGATCTTCTCTTATTATGGGGCTTACTAGAGCAGTGTTGGGATGTGGGCCCCGCCACAGAAAGGTTCCCCCTTCCAGTTGTTGTTGCAGTTCCACTTCCACCATCACCATCTGACGTTCCCTCTTATCTCACTTACTGCAACCTTCCCCTTTTGGCCATTGGCCTTGGGAATGTATACTTTACATTACATTAGATATATAAAACAAGAAATCGATCATCGATAGCATTGCATAAGGAACGTAGTTGTTGTATGTCGCTGTGTGTTTGATCATCGAATTCTATTCCCTCCCTAATCATATCCTATCCTATCCTATCCTATCCTATCCTATCCTATCCTATCCTATACTTGTAGAAAGTTGGATACCAATTGCAAAAATAATTATAATTATAATTATAATTTTTATAATTTTTATGAAATGAAAGGGAAAAAGGTTCGAGCTTTAGCTTTTCTAGTTGGGTCGAATTGACTCCTCATGTCTTTGTCTCACGAGTCTGTTAAAATTTGTCCAACCCCCCTCCCATGGGAAAACTGCGGCAATGGGCAATCATTTAATATAAAAAAAGGTACTGCTAGCATGGAATAATTAACTCATTGTGGTGGACTGCTGTCACATGCACACACCTAAATTTAGGTAAAAACCACATAATATACATCGTATGGACTTATGAGGTGCCCGACACAGCCCTTCTAAGTTCCTCGTCCTCTTTACAACAAGAAATTGCAATTTCTTTGCCTGTGCATTGGTTCCAGCCGTAATCCTTGGAGAATAAATAAGCTGAGGCCGAGCCGACTGACTTCCCTCCCTCTGGTCGTACCACCGACAAACGCCTGTGAAGTCATAAGGGGTCATGTTTATGCTGTGATGACAATACGGAATGTAAAAAAAAAAAAAAAAACAACAACGATGAACATTAATGGTGATGACCATTCAGACCTGATAAAGGCGATGACAATACGAGTATTATCAATACTATTTCTCTCCGCCCAGTCACTCATCAATGAATAATTAGTTGCACTCGAGCAAAAGCTCGTCTCTTTTCAATAAATTCATGCTGGGAGAGATTTATCCTAAAATGAATCGATCCGACTCGACTGAATTAGTCGAACTCAATTAAATTTCCAAATACCATGGTCCGCGCCGAAAATAACTCGTCCCTTCCCTGAGCTACTCTACTCCAACCAAAATTTGGAATAGTTAAACACCAACATGGAAATACTCTTAGCAGGCAATACATACGTGCCAACTTATAAATATATAAATGTATCATTTTCGGTTGGTCTTGCCGGCCGGGAGCTGGATGGCGGGGCCCACGGATTCTCCATGCCCGCTGAGTCGCTGACTGCCTCCAGCGCGCTCTCTCTCCCTCTCTCTCTCCACACGCTCACTCCGGCAGCATTCCTCCGCCGACCGTCTTCGCATCACACACGTGGGGGCCTCTTCCTTCCTCCCTGTCTCTTCTCATTCTTCCAATGACTTTTCAAATCTTCTCCCTTTCCAGCAGCAGCGAGGAGTAGAACCCCACCCCCCCCCCCAAATACTAATATAATAGAAACAATTTCAACTTTGGGGAATTAGAAAATTTGCTGCAGACGACAAGAAGGAGAATCGGGCCAGCGCAGCTCAGCTATGTTGTTCCCTTTCAATTATTCAACCCTTACTCTTAGCCGTAGAAAAGGGGTTCCTTTGGAAGCTCAAATGAAAAGCTGAAGAAGAAGAAGAAGAAGAAGAGACGAAGACGATGATTATTAATGATGAGATGATACATTTTAATTCGAGGTTCTATTCCCCCCGTCCTCCCCTTTGACCGGTTTCTCGCTCCCGTTCTCGAGAAATTCGAGGAAGATGATGGTCCTATAAAAAATGACCGGACAGAACCCCATTATCATTCAATCGTGAACCGGAAAAAGTAACCCGACCCCCCTCCTGCTCCTCCTCCTCACTCGCAATTCTCCCCGTTTCTCGATTTGCCCATCTCTCTCTCTGTGTTTATCTGTGTTTCTTGATGTTTTCCTCAAGACACGTATCCCTTCTGTAACTAACTGAGTCTCCGAGGCATCGAGGACCGAGTCCGTTGATTCAATTCGAGGAGAGAGAACCCCTCGGGGTGAAACTTGAAAGCAAAAAGGGACAGAACTTTCACTCCTCCATTTCTCCTCTTCATCTTCTTCCAAGTTGACTTTCTCGTGACAATAAGAAGGAAAAAGCCCAGCTGGCATTGAATCGAGCAAGACCCTTCATTTGTATGGGGATGGCTGTTGCGCTTGCTGTTTGACACCCCCTCTGCCTCTGTCCATGGCGAGATTCTCTCTCTCTCTCTCTCTCTCTTCAAGGATGATGTTGTGATGTGATTCTTTTGCCGGTAAAGTTTTCCTTTTCCAGCCGTGGCTATGGATCCGATTGTCTCAGTTTTCAGTTATGGAAGGCTACGACGTTTAATGAACGATATAAAGTACATTTCCATTGAAATGGAAGAAACTTTATAGCCAAGATTCTTAATTTTTCTTCTTCACGAACTCCCTCCCCTCCCTGGTCTTGTTCGTGAAGGAGCGTTTCTATTCTTCCAGTTCATTCACTGCGGGATTCATTCATTCACTCACATTCTCTGTCCACTTCATTTACTGTTACAGAACAGGTGACTTGGCTTTGGGTCGACAGTTTTTCTGTTTTGAGCGGTTAGAAGAGATTGTATGTTTTCTCATGAGGCCTGTGGTTTTCGGTCAGCTCCATTGATGAAGAGTTGGAAGCTACGATCATGACCCTGATGAACCAAGACAGGAAGAAGAAGGTGAAGGTTCCTGATTTTTTCCCCAACCTTCATTGTATGCCTACCCTTTTCCTTCTTCCTCTTCTTCTTCATCCATGTTCGGAGCAAGTTCTCATGAAATGCCTCTCTCATCTTTCATCTGCAGTCTTTCATTGAGATAATTCAAGGGATGACGCAAAGGAATGAAAGGGATAATATGAGCAAAGATTCCCCTGGTGAGTTCTGCATTTATGCCTGACTTGACCTGACCTAAGATAAAGAAGAAAGGCTCATCGTTTTACGGATCTTGCAAATTTGAATAATATGCGTATCAGATGAAGCTATATTGGCACAATTTGCACTTTCTAATAGAATATCATGCTGGATAGTTCTCCTGTTTCTCTTTCTATCATTTTGGCTAATCTACATCCGGAATTAGGAATGTGATTCATTTCTCACACGGCTGGGGCCTTGTTATGTTCTAATCCCCTTTTGCACGATAAGACGATACGATTTGATGAGTTCTCGGAACATGATCAATAGGGCCTTGAAAAGCAGCATCGATCAGCAGTAGAACAGAAAAAAAGAAGCGAGCATCTTAGCAATTGGTCCCTTGTTTGGAATATATTCCCATCTGAACTTTAAGCTAGATCAGTGAAGAAGCAAGCAAGGACATCTGCTTTTCCTTATAAGGGGGAAAAAAAATATGAGATGATTTCTTTTTATTCCATTTTCTCCGTTTATATATTCTTCTTATCATTGACGATAGAAGGCAGATATAGACCTCCAAGTTTCTTGATATTTCAGCTTTTTCCACTTCTGTTCGGAAGGTTTCTTTGGCTTTACTGACATTAACTTATATTATTGATCGTCTTTCTTCTTCGTCTCTCTCTCTCTCTCTCTCTCTCTCTCATAGCACAATCACAGAGTGAATCGGCCCCCGAGAGTACTAGCTGCAGAGCCATGGGACCTTCAACCCTCGATCTCAATATTCAAACCTTCCGGTAATTTTTCAAAACACGAGTGAAATAGTTTTCTTGTTTGGGATTTACTTTGTACAAACAAATACATATGTTTTTTTTTTGTACGTAATTTATTGGACTGCCTTTTTTTTTTTTTTATTTAAGGATGTCTGTGGCCACATGGAATGTGGGAGGTAAACCTCCACAGAGAGGACTTAACCTGGAGGATTTTCTCCGTTCTGATGATCTGTCTGATATGTATGTTTTAGGGTAAGTTCTTGTCTAAAGAAGTTAGAATACTGTCTCTTCAGCTTATTCTGAGAACAGCTGATGTTCATGATGTCGAGTTAAACTGTCTATATATAACTTTTTCCAAAACCTTCAGTTTTCAGGAGATAGTGCCGTTAAATGCTGGAAACGTGTTGGTAATAGAAGACAATGAGCCTGCTGCAAAGTGGCTAGCCCTGATAGATCAGTCCCTCAATAAACCGACTAATCTCTCCTACCGAGGATGGAAGCCCTCCACAACTCTAAGCGGTTCACTCTTCTTCCCTAAGCCTTCGCTGAAAAGGATGAGCAAGATTTTCCGGGTCGAGAACGGGCGGAGACTAAAGGCTTGCAACTGCACCATGGACTTGGAGAGGAAGAACAGCAAGGACTTCTGCTTCAGGTGCCAGCAGTCTTATATAAGCGAAGATGACCTCTCTTCAGAGGACGAAGATGATGATGAAGCTAACAGCCTCGAGATATCAGACATTCCTGCTTCCTTCGGTGCCAATAATCACAGGAGGTACAGCCTTGTGGCGAGTAAGCAGATGGTCGGAATATTTGTCTGTGTGTGGATGAGAACAGAGCTTATACAGTATGTGGGCCACTTGAGAATCTCGTGCATTAGTCGAGGAATCATGGGTTGTCTTGGTAATAAGGTGAGCCCTTCGGTATTTTCTTTCTCCTCAGATTAGAATTTCGTAATTTTTGTTAGGAGGATGAAATTGTCCTGTACCATCATCTTGTAATGATAAGATGTGGCTGGTTCCGAGGGTTCTGTTGCAGGGGTGTATTTCTGTGAGCATGTCTTTCCATCAGACGAGTTTCTGCTTCATTTGCAGTCACTTGGCATCTGGCGAGAAGGAAGGTGATGAGCTGAGGAGGAATTTAGATGTCATCGAAATTCTTAAGAACACTCAGTTCCGGAAGATCTGCAGGAGTCCTCAGAGTCGGATGCCCACGAAAATTCTAGGACACGAGTAATCACCTTTTCGAGCTTTCTTTTCCCCCATCTGCAAACACTTCGTTTTTTCAGATGAGCTTGCTCAGTGATCTTAAAGTTATTTCCTGTTGGGAAAATTTGGTTTCAGTCGGGTGATTTGGTTGGGAGATTTGAACTATCGAATTGCTCTGAGCTATTCCGAAACGAAGAAGCTTATGGAGGCAAATCAGTGGGATGCGCTTTTAGATAAAGACCAGGTGCTTGCTTTTGCAGTTAAACACGATGGTAATACATTGTTTTCTCTTAAAATATTTCGCCTTGAGATTTGCTAATCGTCATTTTCTTATGGTGTGACAGCTCAAGATTGAGAGAGAAGCAGGCCGAGTATTCAAAGGGTGGAAAGAGGGGAAAATATTCTTTCCACCCACTTACAAGTACTCGTACAACTCCGATGCTTATGCCGGGGATACGGTAAAATCGAAGAATAAGAGGAGGACTCCAGCATGGTACATGTCTTCCTTCTTCAATGATTTCCTTTTGTCGATTGAGTTTTAATTATAAAATTTGATCTTGAGATTATAATAATGCAGGTGTGATAGAATCTTGTGGTATGGGAATGGGATTAGGCAGCTTTCCTACATTCGGGGGGAGTCCCGGTTTTCAGATCATCGGCCAGTCTGTGCTGAGTTTCTGATCGATGCGGTGGTTGGTGAGTCGGGATCAAAGGGCGGAACATGAAGGTTGGAGCTGAGGAGCTTCTACCTCCAAATGCAAAATATGCTGAAGAGGGACCATGTAAGCGTTTCTTGCAGAAGTAATTTGACCAAATTTCGAGTACTGATGATCATCTAGTCGTATAGACTAATCGGTTCTGTGCTTATGTACTTATATTTATACGAAGACAGGTGAAAAAACCCAAGCGTATGGTAATCCAAATATCCCTTGATGACTTTGCAGGTACTGTGTTACGCATCAGTGTCGCCCATTTGTCAAGGCCGAAGAAGTGTGCAATTTTGGATCAAACAAATACGAGAGAGCAAGCAATTCTAGTATTCCTTGCCGGCCGGGGCCACTACAGTTCGTTCAATCTCTGAGAACTTATATATACACACAGAGAATCGTGTCACGACGCTAAGCAAAGAGTTTATTTTGCAGATTTTAGGAAGATGAAATTGAAGTGACTCAAGTTGTTTTATTAGGGAAAGAGAGAGTGCTTGGAATCCATCCAACTGGTAATGTTGGGTGTCCAAGTTTCAACCACATTTCAGTGTTTTTTTTTTTCCTTGATAAGTGATGAATTTTATTAACCAAAGAGAGAATGGACATAGTACACTTATCCAAAGAGAATCATTAAAGGAAGCTATTTACATCAAGATCAAAATTTAAAATTCCTAACAGCTAAAGAGAATATAAACTTAGACTCTAGATTTGAAATAGATCGAACTTTAAGCTATACAAGACTTGTAATTTGCTGTAAAATGGAGAAAACAATGCTGCATTTCCGTTAAAAAACACAAGCATTTTTTTCCCGCCATATTTGATAAACATAACGGGTCCAGCATAAGCGACATTTCAATGATTTCACTATCTTAAATTTCCCCCCCCCAAAAAAAAAAAAACAAAGGCTACTGTGATTTGAAAAAAGGTGGGAAAAAACCCATAAAAAGAAAAAGGCATTGCAATTTTTTTTGGGGGATCAAGTCAATATGTATATTTCTACACTCTACAGTTCTTAACTTCCCTTCTCTTTTCCAGGTTTTATTTTAATTTTTATTTGTTATTTGAGTAATCCATATCGTATTATACAATCCATATTACTTTTGGATTACTAATTTTCCACCACAATCTTATGTAAAACAACAGAATGATAGATGAATATATGTTTTGTTAGGATCCGAAGGAAATGACAATATATATATATATATATATATAGGAAACTAACAAATCAAAATGTCATATAATTTATAAATGATCATTGTTCATGCGGCAATTTTTTTTCTAAGGCTTTGTTTTACAGAAATTTACACCAATTATATATATATATATATAAATTAAAAGATTAGATAGGAGAAGTCACGTACTATAGTTTACGATGCATGGTATTGGATGGAATAAGAGCATCTTCAACGACGGAAGTTTTGAGTCCCAATCCTAAAGTGAATGCCGCTAAATGGGACTTCCCAATTTTTGGATCCCATGGAGAGTTTGAGCAAAATTAGGACTGCTGCCAATTTTTAGGGACCCCGGTCCCCTTTTTTGTACCAATGAAAACTTGACACATGTCCCAGGGAGAGAGGAGTGTGAGATCAAAGTTGCCTCCTTCCTGAAAAATTGAATGTAATACAGTGACTAACACCCTCACCTAGTAACCTAGAGGTTTCGGATTCGATTCTCATCAGTGGGACTACCCGTGTTCTTTTATTTAAATTTCATTTCCATTTCCTTGTATTAGGCCATGAGCTTCCTATTGTAATCGAAAAAAAAAAAGTCGGTCCCTTCCTTCGAAGAGAAGAGTCCGAATTTGGGAAGAGTCTCAAATTTAATGACACATTGATTAGCCTCACATGAACTATACATGTAATTATGGATAGATTGGGCTGTGCTTCTTTCACTCCTACAGCAACCCAAGTCGGCCCATTAAATCTAAGCTTAGCCCAGCCTAATGGCCTAAGCCTAACCATCAATATTCCTTGTACAATCTCTCACAGTTACAGAACAAATTCCAAAGTGATAAAAATACCCTTACAGATATTTTTGGGGTCGAAATAATCTCAATCACGACTAAAATCTTGGCCCGATTAAGTCACGTTATCGTACATACATTATATATATATATATATTCTATATTACTATTACGGGGTCATCATAGAACGAAGCCATATTATATAAGTCAAATAAACATGTTCTTCGGCCCGATCGTTCCGAATTAAAATATTTGCTTTTTTCTGAAGTGGGACGAGAGTAATCTTTCCATAGTCTAATTCACAACTTCACCTTTTATATTTTTTTTCCCCTGAAACGATAGTACAGTTTATAATCTCACTTAATTATTGTACTCAAAATTAAGAAAAAAAGAAAAACTCAAAATCGGGACTGATTTCGAAGAGATGGATCTTTGATTCATTTCGAAATTATCTCAACTTCGATTTCAACATTGATTCCCACCCCCCTCCCAGTTCGTTCTAAACTTGAAGAAGATCTTCCTTCAAATCTGGCTGGTCATCTGAAGTCAATAAATATATAACTACGTGCGAGAGCGAGGCAGGTCCCAAGTAAAAATTGAAACGCCATATGTCCATGTCCATGTCCATGATGAGGCCCTCATCGGTGTCGATCTTCTTCCCCCTATTTATCCTCCTATCAATATCACGCCTCCATGTCACTGCTCTTCAGGAGCAACAACCCTCTAATGATGCCTGCGCCTCCACTGAGTTCCCGAAGCTATGCCGCTCTATGGTCAGGTCGTACCGCACTCTGCCCTCATCCTCCGACTCCGACTTGTCCGGACTTGGGAAGCACTCGGTGAAGCAGAGCCTTACACAGGCGATGAAGATGTCAAAGGTGATAAAGCATTACCTGTCCCCCAAGAGGAGCCGCTCGCTGAGCCGGCAGTTGCTCAGTGCCCTCCGCGACTGTTCCGACCTCTCTGACTCCACTGTCCGATTCTTACAGTCTACCCTAAGTGAGTGCGGAGAAGGGGACCTCGCAAGGTGGTTAATTCATTGATGTTTCTTAATTTCCATGCATGCCATGCTATATATATGTCTGTCTACAGTCTACTGTTAACACTCATAATAATTACGTATGCTTGATATTTTTTTTCCCCCCTTCATCTTTGATTTTTATAACAATCTGACGGACAAGACATATCAGCCTCGCGAGGCAGAGCATGTTATTTTGGCTGCAAATAATTTTCGCTAAGAGATCAGTCTTCGTATGTAAAACCAAGCGTGTTCATCGTCATGGTTACGTTAGCTACTACTAATGAACTATATATATATATATATATTGTAAGATATGCAAATTCATAGCTTGGTATAATTTTCTTAACTGTTGCCTCCGCCAGACTGACCGTGGAGGAGATCGGGCGGGTGCAGACGCAGCTGAGCGGCGTCGTAGCCAATGAGCGACTCTGCCTCAATGGGCTTAAAGAGTCAAATAGCAGCATCGCGCGGCCCCTCTCTGAGTCATTGTCAGACGCGAATCAGATGTACGGACTGTCCCTTCAGTTAATGACTCGAGCATTGACCCAAAACGAGACGCACCATCAGATCAGACCCAGAGTTGAGTTTGAGGGGTTCGTGGTCTCGTCGCGCCATCATGTGCCACTCAACTATCTCATAGAGGTGAGATTATTCCATATATACATATGTGTATGTATGATTGCTATATATATGTTGATACATATGTTTCAGCTTAATTTCCGAGGTATAGCCAAAAACTTCAATTCAACATTCGTGCAGAACATAAGGCAAGGACACTGCAACCCGTTGAAAAATTGCCCCAGGAGTGGCTATACTTCCTTTTACTTTGGTGACAGTGGAATCCTCATCAATAACATTGTGACGGTCGGCCACACCGGCCGAGACCATTTTCGTTCGATAACGGATGCGGTATCATCGGCACCGCATCATTTGAGGGCTGAGGATGGGTACTACGTGATCTATGTCCGCAGAGGAGTTTACGGGGAGTACGTTAACATCCCACATAATCGGAAGCACATATTACTACTCGGGGACGGCATCGGACAGACCATAATCACCGGGAATCGCAACAATGATGATGGCTGGGGTACTTATAAAACTGCCAGTTTCGGTGAGATGATCATATATTTAGTATATCCTTGTGTTATCGAGATATATATATATATATATCGTGAAGCCAGCTTCTAGTATATTTGCGAAACATATGAATTCGATCAATGTCGGCCCTTTGTTATTTTCGGCCAATGCTTACAGGCGTTGACGGAGACGGATTTATAGCCGTAGATCTGACATTCAGAAACACTGCCGGTCTCTATAAGGGCCAGGCGGTTGCTGCCCGGGTCGTCAGCGATCTCTCAACCTTCTATAGATGCAGCTTCGAGGGCTACCAGGACACACTCCTTAGTCATGCTGGTAGGCAGTTCTTCCGGGAATGTGACATATACGGGACCATAGATTTCATATTCGGGTTCGCTACAGCGGCTT
Source organism: Punica granatum (assembly GCF_007655135.1). NCBI lineage: Eukaryota > Viridiplantae > Streptophyta > Magnoliopsida > Myrtales > Lythraceae > Punica > Punica granatum. The sequence continues at coordinate 585,155 of NC_045134.1, forward strand.
TCCAGAACTGCAACATCTATGCCCGAAAGCCGAAGCCTGGCCAGGCAACTGTGGTCACAGCTCAGGGACGTAAATACCCCTACGAGACCAGCGGGTTCTCCTTCCACAACTGTACGATCAAACCCGCTCCTGACATGGAAAAGAAGCCGAGGGTCGCCTTGAACTACCTAGGAAGGCCCTGGTATAGCTACTCGAGGACCATCATCATGCAGTCGTACATCGACAAGTATATCCATCCAAAGGGGTGGACACCGTTTCGCGGCAATGACGGGCTGAACACGCTCTATTATGGCGAGTACGATAATCGCGGGCCTGGGTCGGGTACAAGGAGAAGAGTGAACTGGAAGGGATATCATGTGCTGGATTATCAACAAGCACAGCAATTCACGGTCTATAACCTAACGACAGGAAATACTTGGCTGCCCCAAACAGACATTCCACACGTTGGAGGACTTCTTGGTTGATATTCCGAATTAATGAAATTGTCTAATGTCTTATTTTTTTTTTATTTTCTTTTAGGTAAAATTCGGATATATTGCTCAGTAGGATTAGATTAGATTAGGGCAGCTATGTGGAGCTCTTAGGGCATATGATTTTTCTTTCTTTTTTTTTATTTTCTAATTTTATTTTTTTGACCATCTCCTTTAACTAGTGGCTAGCTTCCCTATAATTTCGTAGTACTTTGACCAATGAATTTTGTTTTGCTTTTGGTTTAACAACTCTGGAAAGTCTTAGTTAAGTTATAATTAGACCCCTCTTTGACTAAATCACCAGTTTTTTTATGACATCACGAATTATCTTGAGCTTACTGACTAAAATTAATCTCCATTTCAATCTCAATTTCTTTTTTATGTACCTATCATAATGACAAATTGCTCGTTCACCTTCTTTCTTGAATTGTCAAAAAGGTTCAGGTTGCTCTCCAAGCCCAGAGGGGAGTGACGTGCATGATATGCCAATTTCTTTTTTGATAAAACAATAAAAGCCTAGCTATTGCATGTTATTGCTATATTCAGGCGACGGTTTAAACTTGACTGCATGATGTACCTGGCTTTGGGCATGAGTTACTTCCTCTGAGCAATATGCCAACATTTTTAGGAAGCTCAAGAAACAAATTAAAGTAAAGAATAAATCTGGGATAAGATCAAAGAGAGTGTGTATGGTACAGTGATAAGCGCCATTGTCTAGTGATAAAGAGATTATGGGTTCGATATTCAGATGAGCCTGCCGACATCTTTTTATTAAAAATTTATAATTTATATTTCATTACACTAAATTTATGTATCTCTGAAAAAAAAAATGGTGAGAATGCATTGGCGACACTTTTTGTCTTCTTTTCTCTTTAAGAAAGAAAAAAGGGTTTTTTCTTTTTTTGTGAATCTTTTCCACTAACCCAAATCTTACTTAACGGATCCCAACAACAACAACAATATGTGCTGCAAAGTTGACCGACCTCAACCATTCCCAACCTTCCCAAACCAGCCTCGCTAGTCTAGATTGAACCTTTCAAACACTACAATAAACCGAGGTCGTCGTCGATGATGAAACTGGCGAAGATACTGTAGAAGATATTGGGGACATTGATAACTCACCTTTTCCCGAACCTCTTCTCTCCAAGATGGTCTCCAAGACATTTGGGCCGGTGTCACAGCTCGAGTTGTCCAGCACGCATTCTGGGCTGATCACCAACTCATCGTTATGATCTGACCCCACTTCAAATATTAGGTGGATATCATCATCGAAGCCTTTGCAGTCCCCCAACACGTCCGGCAGTTCAATATGATTGCTGTATTTCTCGAAGGGGAGATCAGAAACGTGCAGAGAGGGGTACGCCCCGGCCTCAACGTCCATACAGAAGTTCCAAGGATGGTCTTGGTCACTGACGTGGTCATCAATTATCGTCGAAGAGTCCATGCACGGAGAGAACTTGGGGTAATGGAGACCGGTGGCCGAGGCCATCTCTCCGGCTTTCATCACTTCTGCTTTTGTTTCCACGGCTAATTCCTCTACCACTTCTGCTTTGGTTTGCACGGCTTGATCTTCTTGTTGTTCCTTTTCTGGTGCTGGCGCTTCGGGTTCGAGCTGTGGCTCGATGGAGGAGGGATTAGAAATTCTTTGGTATAATTGATGGGGAAGGTCAATATGGATGCCTTTCTTCTTTAAGCGATCAATGTAATTGCTGATGTCAAAATTGGTCACTGCATTTGCTCCTCTGTATTGAATTGCTGCCATGTCGTATGCTGCTGCTGCCTCCTCTTGTGTATCTAATTTCATTTTTTTTTTCATAAACCAAAAAATCAAATTAATGCAAAATGTTGAGGGGGGAAAAAGGTCAAAATTAACAATGTAATAAAGTAATTTAATAAGCCAAACTTATAAATATAATTAAGTATTTAATTTAATAATGTCGACTACTTTAAGTACTATTACTGTACAACGGGATTAGAAATCACGTGACCGCATCCCCAGCTAGCTAGTTCAATGAGGAATATTCAATATTGTATAGAAATCTTTCTGTTTTAGTCTGTTACTTTTTTAAAATTAAAATGTTGATAATCTTTTAAACTAAAACTTCTGTTGAGATCCAAATCAAAAGAGAAATAACAAAAATCTCTTGTTTAAATATTCAAATCAACAAAAATATTAGGCAGCTCCCCGAAAAATATCGATCTTGTTAGTTAGAGTAGAAAAATTAAACCGATTGAGCAAATATTCTCGGAAAAAATTTTGTACGGTGAAAGTTTAGATTCATTTCTACAGTCTCGTGTCTCTAGTGGGATAGCACGATTAGAGTTCTAAGCGTATCACTAATTTATAGTTGGAATTTATGAATTTTTATATAGTATTATTACTAAGTTTGTGAGCTAGGTTGCTAAGGTAATATTATTAAGAAAAGAAATGGTATCGTCTATAATTTTGATTTACTCCTATAGTAAATCAGATCGGAGCCCACGCCCTCACGTGATGTCATGCGTGTCATTATATACAGAAAGTTGAAGCCCCGACATATTTTATTAATTAATGAAGGTCATATATAAAGAAAACTGAACTATTTAATTATTAATAGAATAAGAGAGTATATATATATATATATATATATATAATGCATAATTGCATGCAAAACTCTCATTTGTGCTCCTCTGATATTTATTAGGGAATATATATATATATATATAAAGTGTATATACTCATATTATATCAGCCTGTGGGATCTCACCTCACGTGCTCCCCCTTTCGGCGTAAAATCAGATCGTATCGCATGGAGAAATTATTAGGTGAATTAAGTTCACCACGTCACCTGTGAACTAAGCCAGTGGGAAATGAACACGTGTGCATTCCTTCAAAAAATTGCCGCAATTGCTTCTCTGTCCCCTATCCTATGCGATTTTCTATCTTCTCTGGCCCTCTCTTCAATTGCGCCGCCATCTCTTCCACCTCCCTCCTTAATAATCGACAATCACCTTCGTTCTCCTGCTGTCTCTCTCTTCTTCTCGCCAAGATCTCACTCTCCCTCTCGTTTCCCTCTTCTCCGTCTGACTTACCCTCTCGAGTGAAAGTCAAGGGCTCGCAGTCCAAGAAGATTGAAGTTGAGATTTGAAGCGAGATTGGAGCGAGGTCAAGTGAGAGACGATGTCGAAGCGAGGGAGTGGTGGCAACGAAGAGCAGACGTCCTGACGTAGGAGTAAGGGCCGATCGGCGGTGGTGGGAGGGTGAGGCAATGGCTGTTTGTAGAAGGAGGAGTGAGAAAAGGAAATCGTCCGGGAGAAGGATTGGGAAGAGGAGAGGAGACAGAAAGAAATTGGGTCAATTTTTTAGAAGGAAAAAATTTAGGGTCTTTTTTTTTTAAATTTTGGAACAGAGGAATGCACATGTGTCCGCTTGCCACTGGCTGACGTGGTGAAGGTAGTTAGCTGAAGACTTTCTCCTATGTCATGCCTGAGCTTAATTATAATTACAAACTTTGGCATTTGTTATCTGATATATATATATATATATATGTGTGTATAATTAATATTATGAAGATATTAATTGATTAGATGTCAATAGGGTTTTCCTTAGGCCATATATCTCTTAGGAGCCCGGGGAGCGTGTGAAATTGTTAGGACTTAGGAGTGCATGTGAATTGAATATAAACCATGCATTAGATTTATATAGGAGATCAGAGCCATGCATAATGAGAGATAACGCTGATGATCACCTTATTCTAAAAGACAAAATCTATGACATATATATCGTTCTCTTATATATAATAGTATAGATACGTTTTCATTATTTTAGTAATATATATACTGATATTTATATATGATATATTATTGTTTGTCTATTTTTAATTAGGTTCTAGTGATATTAGCCCCCCCCCCCCCAAAAAAAAGTTTTAGTGATATAATTGCCAATTGAGGAAAACAACCCTAACCGGGAAATAATTTAATTTAATTAATTTGTCAGGTCCCTAGCGGTTTTGACGTTTGACCGATGAATATAACAAGTTCGGCGGACCAAAAATAAGTAAAATCTCTGGTGCCAGATAGGTCCATAGCTTATTGGATGACACCCATAATGTTTGAAATTAACATCTGCCAGAAATGAGGATTGCTTGTCTCAGTTGCCTAATTAAATATTATATATATATGTGTGTTTATTATTTGTGAAAAAAATTCATTTTCTAACAGTGTATAAAATCAGAAACCAACAATTTTCTTCGATTTGAGGGAAATAGATTAAATCCACACGGAAAGCTTATGAATATCTTAACCCATTGGGACCCTCTAACGCTTAAAAGAAGATAATTATGTTACCAAGATGTATGTCTTATGTCCTATTGTGGTTCCTTAATTTCGACATACTCCAAAACCATCCTTGTTACACTTACATGGACCACTACCTAGCTAAGCCGAGTTAATGACCTATAGTTTATTCATTTCCTGATGTCATCGAACACCGAGGTATATATGTTTTATAGACCACATACATTGCATTAAATTTTGCGCACGGTACCTGCATTATATATATATACACACACACATGTCTAATTGTTTTTATGTAAGAATTTCACGACACAAGGGACGGAGAAACTTACTGTATGTACCCAAGTAGAGGTACTTGTTACCAAGAACTCGGCCGATACGCGCCTCCCATCGCCCATTGTGGTGGTGCCTGAGAAGTTTGCAACATAATCTCAATGTCATAGACGCACTATTGCCATTCTCACCTATATTATGCAGATGACAAACAAGTTCTTTATTGCTCGCTAATTGGTATTTTTATTCTCTCTCAAATATGTATTATCTCATTCGTGTTATGCCACTACTTAAAAGTAAATTTATATATATATATATATATATATATATATATATTGTTCTGTATGTTCCTGACTAAATTATAACTATTTACCTTCTTATACACTTAAAAAAAAAAAGTTACAATGTACCTAGCCACACCACGATACTTTGAAACCCCTCTTGAGAAGCCACTGCTGCGCCGTCTCAACGACGCCAAGTACTCTTCCTTGGAGAGGTTCTGCATTTCTTTGAGCTCTTTCTTGTAATCATCTATCTGCAGGCCCCATATATTTGACTAGATTGATGACGATCAAATTCTGCTTTGAAAATAATAACAACAACAACAACAACAACAAGGGGCACCAACTGAGTCAAGAAAACATGCCCATTTTTTCGTACCGAAAAATTTAATGTAGTGTCGGGGCCCCAGTATTTCAAAGCAGCGAGATCATAGGTGCGAGCAGCTGCCTCCTCACTATCATATGCTCCTGCATCGACATTATTTCAATACCTTGATATTAATACTTAATTCTTTATATATATATATATATGTATATGTATCAGAATTAGAACATATGTCTTTATTTAATGGTTCGCTTGTCAAAAAAAAAAAAGAATAAAAGAAAAAATGATTCGTCTAAAATAAATAGCAATAAAAAATATATATACAAAGAAGGGGTTGAGATCTTAGACTTACCTAAGTAAACTGTGCAGGGACAAAAGTGTACATGAACGTTGGCAATGACAGGGATCACCAGACCACACCACCAAGGAATAAAAATACCCACAAATCAGTATCCAAAATAAATAAACAAATAAATAAGAACAATAATGATTAATTAAGCAAATAAACAAAAGATTTTGTAGATCTCCTTAATTTTCCCTTAATCTTAATTCTACAATATTAATGTAAACCCAAGATTTGTATTAACTATAATGAAGGATGTAAAAGGAAAAAAAAGAACAAAAGAAATTATAGTGTCACCTTGTCGCCCTTTCTTGTTCTGAACATTGTTCCATGAACTCTTATCCCACAGGTGAGCCTCAAACCTCCCTGTCCACCTATGCCTGCCCCAATGGGTTTGTGTTCTCACATTCAATTCAATTCAATTCGATACAAACATTAATTATGTCGCACATGCAATGCAACTGCTGGACCTTCCATGACACATCGACCGAAACACGAGTACGATGTTGAATCGAGGGAAAGAAACATTTTCATGACAATATAATTAATTGTTTGCTAATTCCATTCCATTTGTATTGCATGAAAGAATATCTGTGGGGAATTCATGGAAGCTAGGATTAAGAACGAAGAAGGGACACAGGCATGGCACGGGTAAAGTATATGCTATTGGATTTACCTGGTGACACCTCTGTAAATGGAGCTTCTTCTTCCAGTGGCAGAGTTTGGGCTGTTTGCATTGTTGTGAGATTCATCACAGCTCTGTTTCTGGGACTTTCTTGCCCTCTTGGACTTGGGTTTCTTGCCTTGCTGATGATCGCGAGGTTCACAGGGCCCAGCGACGGCGCATGAGGAAGAAGAAGATGAGGAGCAGGGAGAGGAAGAAGGAGGAGACCTTAACCTTTTCATCTGATTCTTGAAGATAAAGATGAAGGTGAAGGGGCAGAGCAATGCAAGAAGAACAACACAATGGGGAGATGGGAAGAGAAGGTTAATGGAAGGAAGGGAACAGGAGGAGTTGGAAGGAAGTTCCTCTTCTTCTTCTTCTTCTTCTTCTTCTTCTTCTTCTTCTTCTTCTGTATATGGTGTATGAGTCTAAAAGATGGATGGTTTGTTGGGGGAGGGATGAATCTAATTCAAGAGAAACAGAGGAAGTGGTTTACCAAAACAAGGAGAGAGACAGCAGCAGAAGGAAAGTGGGGGAAGGGAAGTGAAAGTGAGAACCTAAGCCCCCCCTCCCAAAAAAAAAAAATTTTTAAACCAAGAGAGAAACTAAAAAAATAAAAAAAATATAATAGTAAATAGAAAAAAAAATGAAGAAAAAGGACAAACCCACGTATTTAAAGGGGAGGTTTAGAGGAAGACATCTTGACACAGTGGCATGAGGCATCACCCGGAACCAAGAGATTTTAAATTTAATCTTCACAAGTGGAATTTATGTATCTTTTTATTTACTTTTATTTATTTTTCTTGAACTAAGCCCATGTGTCCCTTTATTACCCAAAAAAGGGAGGTTGAATCAACTTCTTTAAAATCTCAAACCTTGTCAATTCACCACTTGCTTTGGTTAAATGTTACATTTATTCATTAAGAAAAATAGTTACAGAGCAGTAGCGCAATCTCTTACTAGAAATCAAGACATTCTAAATCTAATTCTCGTCGATATGAAATCTCTTGTGCCTCCTTGATTTCCTTCCCCAGTCACCCCCTTTGGTAAATAGTCCTCCTCCATTGTAATCAAATTCGGAAAAATTCTAACATCACAAAGAGTTAGGGTGATATAAATCACATTTCAATTTAAATATTTAGTACTTATACTATTTGTGATGAACTATACAAATTAATAAGTACTTGAATTAAGAGTAAAAGAAACAACTACTTGTATTAATCATGAATAGTAAAAATACTAAATACTTAAAATTGAAATATTAAACACTTGAATTAAAAGAATCAAATACATCATAATAACTTCTTATCATGTTAGATGGACTGTTAAATTTTTATATTATTATTTTTCAGTGTACATCCCGTTATCCAAAAGTCTAATAGACCTCGAGTATTTTAGTTCGAACTGAATTGATTCATTAAGGGTGAAATCCTCACAATATGAATTTTTTTTTTCATTTACAACGTTCGAATGTAAAATTTATTTGAAGTCGAATTACTTTAACCAAGATGGTTCAAATTTATATTATTTAATGTTTTGTTTGTTTGGTGTAATTTGGTTTTTATTGAGTTGCCAAACACTTGGCATGAGCTGCAGCCATGCTGCCAATAGGATTTGTCTCTCTTTACTCACTTTCCAAGTCCTCTCTCTCCCCCTTCCCTCTCTGGCTCTCTCCCTTCTCTCATGTATTTCTCTCATTAATTAATTAATTAATTAATTGGTTAATTGTATTTAATACTATAATATCTCTAAAAATTAGTTAAAGAAGAAAAAAGAATAAGAATTTCAAAAAAGAAGAAGGAACCAAAAAAAGAAGAAGAAAAGAATGCAATCTCTTTTTTCTGGGGGTCTTGAAACTGCATGTCGGTTACTCTGAGGGTCTGTGGCTGTATGTGTACTTCAAAACCATGAGACGTGTAACGAAATATCTGCTGAACTGAGTGAGTGAACGAACTTGAAACTTACCCTTCTGAATCTGATTGAATTGAAGAGAAGAACACAACGAAGACTCCAATTAATAGAACCCATCATTGTCATTCTTTGTAATGTAATTCTATGGAACTATCTACTCCTACTACCTCTCCGAGATCAATACTTCAAAATGGCATACAAATTTGGGACAAATATCCGTGTTTCTGTAGCAGAACTGGAGGCGGATAGGTAGTCTAATGAGAAAATCCGGAAACACAAAATTTGATATGCGTCGTGCCATGGAGGAAATCTTAAAAGAGTCGTGCATGAACGCGTCGTGCCATGTCCAAGGAGTTAGGAAGGCTCAAATCTTGTGTTGTGTCCATCCATGACGAAACATGAAAGCCCATGCTCGCCGCTCAGGTTAATGGGCTATGACTTTGGTCGGTTGGGAATGGGATGAACTATGAATGAAGCAAGCAAAAAGCCCGCGTTGAGTACTTACTTTGGTCCTGTAGCCCGAATCTTCAATAATTTATTTCTCTATGGGCTGTCAATAGGTCTAAGCCCAACGATCGGGTTTGATTGATATTCGATTTGCGTCGCCGGATCGTTGACATAATCCTGACCATAAAGTGCCTCCGGTGGGTTTTGAAGCCGTTTAAAATTACTTTTTCTTAAAAAAAAAAGTTGCCCAGTTTGATTTTTGAATTCGATTTTAAAATTTTAACTATAACTTTAACTCTACTCGCTACATAATAAAAGTCAACAACACAATTATTACTTTTTTTTTTTCATTTTTCTTCAATTTTTAACTATTCAATTCAATTTTTAATAATAAATTATCTAAACTATTCATTATTTTTTCTACAATTCAACAATACAATTATTATTATTTTTCAACTATTCATTACTTTTTCACAATTTTTTTATCACAATTTAACGTCACAATCATTACAAATCAATTAAAATCAAAATTTAACGCAACTCAAATCTATAACCAAACACACTATAAATCTCCAGATTCAGGATCTCAAATTCTAAACCATCTGATTGCGTTCATTTTCTTTTTAAAATTTCTATATTAACATCGGAAAATCAATATTGAGCTTATGGTCCATGATTCCTTATTGTATTTCACAATGTATTATTTTTGAAACAGAAATATTACATTGATGATCAAAACATTCCTCAGTGATATATGATATAGAGTTACGCACACCTAAGACTAGATAGGTTGTGATCCATCTCAAATCACTAGACGTTGGAGCTTAATCGAATGTTTATATCCTCCACCATATATAGCATGTTTGTTCATCAAATGTCCAAATCGTAGAAATCAAATTATCGAGTCTCGACAGACTGTTTGGTGCTAAGGAGACACTAAGCCATAAGAAATGAAGCGAAGAAATTTGGAAAACAAGCATGGAATTATACGCACACTTGATGAGAGAAAGAAGAGAATGGAAAATGTTTTCCTTGAGAATTGTTTTTCTTGGTCGGAACTTTGTTATGTTATTTTTGTTGTCCAACCTCACGAGTAATAGTAATAGTAATAGTTATAGTGATAGTAATAGTAGGTCCCGCCTGCTCGTGAAATTATGACCGTTAACCTCATTCCTCTCCGATTCCCTGAGGACTGGGCTTTCCAAATTCCACCCAATCAGCTGCCGCCGCGTCAGCAATGGATGGCATTTCGTGTGCTATTGATCCCTAAAAATGTTCTGATGAGGTTTCTTCCCCGTACACGTGGCGATGACCCGCAAGCATATTTCCGATTCCCCCCCCCCCGAAGATCTGAACGCATAGGATCCCTTCGTTCCCCTGACTCTATTTTCGAATTTAAAAACAGCTTTTTCTAGCCGTTGAGATTGACAAAACATCCCCACTTTCCTCCTCCTTCTGGAGCCCAAAAAGACAAAACGTTTTGGTCTCAGCCTCGCGCTTTCACCTTCTTGCCGATCGATCGACTCTTGCAAGAAGATTCAATTTGAGCTTCAGAAACCCAACCAAAAGCTCTGATCTTTAGCCCCAACCCCAAGTCCTCGGTTTTTTTTTTTCTTTTTTTCTCTTATCGGATTTCGTTGGTGGCCGAGTTCCGAGAAGATGAAGGGAGTGAAGGGGAAGGTCTTGAAGAAGCTCCAGTCGATCAAGCCCATCGGGTATCTCAAGCAGGATCGCATCCTTCATGTGAACGCAGCAGACGGGTACGTTGAGAATTTTATCAGAAACGCAATCTTTAAATCTCGGGAAGAGCCGAAGCGGAACATGGCTGATGAGCGGAAAGATGTCCCGATTCAAGAACAGGACATAATTGATGTTGCGGAGCTCATGAAAGACCTGGAAGATGAAGAGATGGATGCCATAGAATATGATACAGTCGAGAAAGAAAATGTTAGTCCTCTGATTAATGCCCGGTGCCTGAAAGAGAGATCAGAAGCTACTGCAGAAGCTGAGCTCGAAATGTCCCCGAAGAGATCCTTGGAAGCTCCAAGATATCCCGACAAAACCCCCTTGTCAGAGATCGACATCTCGAGCTTCCGGAGGCCCGACCTGAACTCCTCCACCCTGTTTGATCCCAACTTATTGGCAGCATTTGAGTTAGCGGTTAAGGAACACGTCCGAATCATCGAGGCAGAGAGAAGACCGAGAAGAGTCGAGGCAGAGAATCTCGAATTCAACCCTGATGAGCCGCCCTCCAAATCCCGGAGAATCGAAGAGATTCAAGAGAATGAGAATGCCGTCGATCCCTTGCTGGCGTTTGAAGAGAAGAGCCCACCAGGTGGAAGCAGTTCGGTCATCTTCTACACAACAAGCCTGAGAGGGATCAGGAAGACGTTCGAAAACTGCAGTCAGGTTCGATTCCTGCTGGAGAGCTTCAAGATCTTGTACGTTGAGAGGGACGTGTCGATGCATTCGGAGTTTAAGGAAGAGCTGTGGGCGATCCTAGGGAACAAGGCGATCCCGCCAAGGCTATTTGTAAAGGGGAGGTACATTGGAGGGGCGGAGGAAGTGGTGAGATTGCACGAGCAGGGAAGGCTGAAGCCGCTGCTCGAAGGGGTTCAACCGAACCTATCTCAGGGGCCGTGTGAGGGCTGCGGTGGGATCAGGTTTGTGCTGTGTTTCAAGTGCAATGGAAGCCACAGGATTGTCGCCCATGATGCTGAGAGTGGGTTGAGATCTGTGAATTGCTCTCAGTGCAATGAGAATGGTCTGATAGTTTGTCCCCTCTGTTGTTGACTGTTGATGAAGGGAAAAGAAAAAGAACCAGTTTTGTTGCCAACTTCAACTTGCCCTATCTCTATCTCAGTTGCATTTGCTGATTTGAGTGTGTTGATATCAAACCGAATCCAGTTGTATATTCGCTCTGGTCCTTGTCATTCGAGGATGTGCCTCTCGGCTCAGGAGTCGGGCGATCTTTGGCAAAGAATATCTGGAATATTGATGGTCATTGGCCATGACTTTGGCATTGTTGTGCTTCCTGTGAGCAGCATAATTCATTTATTTGTACATTTTGAACTTCATAATAGAAACGAAATAAATCCGAAAACTGGTCTTCAGCTATTTCTTGGCCTTGTGTTTTAGGCATATATGCATAGCATTGTGCTGCGATCAACTCTTTCTGCGTGATCTTAATCTTTGTTGGGCTGGACGTGCTTTGGTTTCCAAAGGCGGTGGTGATTGAGATTGTACTTGCCCTAATCATACCCTAAGGGGGAGAAAAAAAAAATTCTAATGCAGAATGCCTTTGAATGTGAATGATTGTAATCCTCCATTACACATATAATAAGATGCAGGAAAAATGGCTGGTTAATCCTCTAAATAAGATACCAAAATAAAAAAAAATCACAAGGAGTGATTGCCTTTGAATGTGCAAAAAGAAAAGGAAGAAGTTGTAGAAAGAAGAAAGAGGATGATATTCTGCATATGGAGAGAAAAAGGAAAAAAGAAAATTACGTTTGATAATGTTGTCAGATAAGAAAATAATAATAAAAAATTTGCTCACGGTATTTTGGAAAAGAAAAAATGAAATTAGTGATCTTAAAAATTTATTATTTTTTTAACATTTAGTGCTAAAAGTTTTATTTCGAAAAATCAAGTCCTAAAACATTTGAAGAAAGCGTCAGCGGTGGTCCTTTCGCTCACACTTCTTTACGGAGCTGCCAGCACGGACTTAACGGCGTCAAGTGCATAGACGTGGCCGTGAAATTGCTGATGTGTCACGTCAGTTGGTTTTTGCACAGGGCCAAGAAGAAGAGAGGCAGAAGATCTCTGTCTGAGCAAGGAGAAGAGAGGCAGTGAGTGAGTCCGAGACTCAATGGAGGACCTTTCCGAGGTGGCCCCTGAGTAGGTTCCCGGAACCTTGTCCTCTCCCAGGCTCTCCATCCTCGAGGTTAATGAACTGATTGCAACCAGTTATGGCGACAATTCTGGTGTTTGGCCTTTTGAAGGCAAAAGATTCCGGGCAGTCACGGGAAGAAAGGAAGGGGCAGGAAGAATGAATGCATTGCCGACTAACTCCTGAGAAGCCAACCCACCGCCGTCTCGCCCGCCGTGGAGGCATCAAGCGAATCAGCGGCCTCATCTACGAGGAGACCCGCGGGGTCCTGAAGATCTTCTTGGAGAACGTCATCCGCGACGCCATCACCTACACTAAGCACGCCCACCCGGAAGACTGTGACTGACTGTACGGCTTCGGCGACTGAACTATTTGTTCTCCGATTTTGGCTTCGGGTTAGATTGGGCGCCACAGTAAATTTTAGGGCTTTGTGCAATGAGCTTGTGATCTCTTCAGAAGTTCAATTTCGTGTTATTTTGCTTTCCGCTCTTTAAAATTGAATTTGAAATCCAATGAAAGGAAGCTCTTTTGTACTGAATGTAGTTTAATCAGTGGTTATTTTGATTGGTGGCAGTAATGGAGCTCCGATCATGGTGAAAAGATAAGTTATCATGGACAATCCCAAATAAATTTTCTTACTTAATGTCTACCAAAAAAATAAAGGACAACCTAAATTCATTCTCAGCTCATAGGAGCTGTAAACATGTCAACAGATTAGCTAACTCAACGGATTCGGCCTAATGATTAACGTGCATCCAAGTTTATACCGAGATTCGGATTTGAATCACCTAGGAGTTACCGGAGCGCCTTTAGCATAATTACCATCTCCGTGTACCATCGGAGTTCACGGAATCCCGAGGATTAATCGGACGAAGCTCGGACACCCCGGATTAGCAAAAAAAAACAAAAAAAAAAAATGTCAACAGATTAGGTTCCTATCCTCCCAGCTTCTTCGGCAAATGGCAGATCCCACTAATTATGATGCTTTTAATTTGCTTTATTATTAGTTTATTACGGAATCTTCTTCAGAAGACTCTACTCCACCCCACATCTGAAGAAGCTTCTCTTCTCTCCCGGTTCTCCATGCTGCAAAATTGCAGAGCACTCCATTTCTGTCAATCCTCAGGTCTTGATGGTTTCCTAACAGGAAGGTAGAACAAAGAAGCCAGGGAATGGCCGTTCATAGGAGTAAGGCAAAACTGCAGGAAAAAAAAATCGAAAAATGATGAAAGAACCATGGAAGGAGAAGAAGCAAGGGAAGTAGCAGGTTGCTGGGATTAGATTGCGGGATCTTGGTTGCAGGCTCGGCTTAGAGAAGAAGTAGAGCAGGTGGTGATATTGAATGCTCGGGTTTTCAGGGGATAGGCAGAAGCTAGCCTGCAAAAGAAGAAAACCGAAGAAGGAGGCAAAAGGAAAGAAAGAAAAGGAGAAAGGCAAGTCAACAGAGGGTCGCGTCGGCAATTTCACAGCCACGTGTATGCACTTAACGCCGTTAAATCCGTGCTAGCAGCTCCGCGTAGAGTTGTGACGGAAAGGAGCTGACGCTTTTTTGATTGTTTTAGAATTTAATTTTCTGAAGTAAAAATTTTAGGACTTAGTTATTAGAACCATTAGTGTCATTTTCTCTTTTGAAAAATATATAGATTAGATAATCAATTGGTGTTATTTATCTTCCAATCAATCAAATGGAATGTAAATTGGAGTCGGTGGGACCACTGCAACTTACATGCATTTTTATTGAATGTTATGCAGTCATTTGATTGAGTAATAGTCGCCGAATATTTACTCATTTTGAAATTTCCTGGGAAGAAAATTTGTTGCAATGTCGGATGGAAATAGGAAACAAAAAAGAAAAACCAAAAATGGAAAAGAAAAGGCAGAAAAAGAAGGAAAGAAGAATAATGGTGGAAATACTTTTGAGCAGATCGATATAGCAAAGACAATAGAACTGGCCGTGAAGTGAACAGCTGAAGGTGAAGATTTTCAATCGAAGCTGTTGAAAAAGGGATTAGAGCAATCGGGTGAGCTGACCAAACCAACTCTCTCTCTCTCTCGCTGTTTCGGTGATTTCACCCTCGATCGCCACTTTGGAACTCGTTTTTGAATTTCACGTCTTCTGAGTTCTGGGGTTCTTTTCTTTTTTTTTTTTTTACCCTGTCATCTCCATTCGTTCTCCGACTTGAAATCAAAACGTTTTGGTGATGAAGAACCCGAAAAGTGGCTTGAATTGGAAGGAAGCTAATTGCGAGTTCTGATGGTAAAAAGACCCGAAACGATTTGGACGAAGTTTCATAGTTCTGTCGGTTTTTGGGTTGCTGAGATAGCTGAGGTACACAAATTTTCCTGCTCATATCTCGATCAAGCTAGCTCTATTTTCGTGGCCAAACAGCACCAGGCCCATCACATCCTGAGGAGCAAGCGCACAGAGGAACCAGCGCCCAGCCCCACGAGCAAGAAATGGAATTCGGGTATGATGATGATCGTCCATCATTGACTGTCGGGGGTCATGAACACAAGTTCTTCAAGGAAGTGATGGAGTTAGTCAAAGAACAGAATGATGCAACAGATGCCGAAAACACCCGCCACAGAGAGGTTTGTTCATTCAGGCAGCTGTCTTTGAGTTTCTTCTCTATAACCTCAAGTAAGTGGGTTCTTCTAGTGAGTAGCAATTTTCTTGGTTCAGAGAATTATTGAGATCAATAACCACTATCGGGATAAGCTATCGTCTCTTCAAGCTCAGCAAGCGAACCGTAGATCAGCCTCTAGCAGTGCTCCGGCTTTTGGATTGTCAAGGACCTCATCTTTTCTAGGGTCTAGTGGCACCTCTTCTGCCTCTACCGCCTCATCGGGTCCCACCTTATCATTCACAGGAGCACCTGCAAACACCTCATCTGGTACAACCTTCTCGTTCACATCATCTGCTGCTAGCCCTGCACCTCCACCTGCGTTTGGGAACTCCAACTCCCCCTTTATATTCGGGTCACCCTCACCGGCCAATAACTATAATGCCGACCAAATGAGTATGGAGGACTCTATGGCCGAGGACACGGTCCAGGCTAATCATGGCAGTACCCCTCCAACCCCATCGTTTGGTCAGCAACAGCCCATCTCAGTGCCAGCAGGCTTCGTATTTGGTTCAAATGCTGGGGCTGGTGCTGGTGCTGGTGCTGGTGCGAATCCGTTCCAGTTTGGAGCTCAACAGAATCTCTCCATGCCGCAGAGTCCATCTCCATTCCAGGCTACAGGAAGCCAGGACTTCAATGCCGGTGGGGGGAGCTTCTCACTGGACACGGGGGGCGACAAATCTGGGCGTAGGATCATCAAAGTCAAGCATAAGCAACGGAGAAAATGAGATGAAATTTGCCGGTGTTGTGTGATACTGAGAGATTCCTTTGGCACATGCGGAGAGGGGTATAGAGCCACCTGGTTCAGGGCTCTTGTGGGAATGGATCTAGTAATTTGATCTCCCGCCTCCGCTGCCCCTCTTGATTCTTTTTCTCTTTGTTCTTTCTTGTTCCGTTTTACATATCATATGCACTTGTCTTGCAAGGCTGTAAGGGTGTCACAATTTTGTACCTGACTTTATAAAAGTGTAGGTTGCGTTTAGTTTCATAGTATGATTTTAAAATTAGATTTTGATTTTGATTTTGAGTGGAATAAATGGGACCCACCCTTTGACTTTGTATGAGTTATGTTGTTTTGTTGTGGAAAAAAGTGGTATAAATGGGGCCTACTCTTTGACTTTATATAAGTTATTTTGTTTTGTAATGGGTAGAGTTAAGTTAGAATTGTGATTTTAAAATTTCATCCACAATCCAAACAGGCCCGTAATGAGTTTGGCTGTGGACTCTCTGTACCTACCCTACTAGTAGTTGTAGTAGTAGTGGTGGTGGTGGTCGTAGTTATTAGCTAGTTGGTGGCTAGTGCTACTCCATACTAGTAGTTGTGAGGTTTGCAAAATGTGTCACATTTCTTCCAGTTATCCTCCTTCCTTCCCCTTCTATATTTGTAACATAAGAAAATAAAAGGAAAAAAAAGTGTTATTGATCTTCGACTGAGGAATCGAATTTACCTTCTTGTTGGTCCCTCCTCGTGGTGTCCCCTTTGCTCTCTTTTTCTGTTGGCCGCGATACTGTTTTCGGGAGATACTTTACATTAGCATCTAATAACTCGGAGCTGTCAGAGATCATTACTTTGTTATTATTGCCTCGCGTTTTACTTGGGGAAAGTGAGTATCTTTTGCGTCGACTTTAGTACTCTCAGACAGCTCTTTCGTGCATGTGTACTGTATGTATGCAAAGGGTGGATGTTGTGCCCTTATAATATCCCATCTTCCATAGGTGAGATTTCTACGAAAGTGGATGTCAAAATTGTGGTGTCTATTGTTTAGGGATGGGTTTCTGGTTCACTACTACAGAACGAACAGAAACGGGGAAATTGTGCATACTAATGCCACATGAAAGACTTGTTATGTGATTTCAAAGCTCAAATTGGAGCCACCCAATTTTTCCTGCACAATCTTCATCAAGCGTTCGGCCATATCGGGTTTCAGATGATTAACCCGGTCTCCAACCTCACACCTCCTGAAGAAGGCATCATCTGGTGCCCCATTGGGATGGATCCCGCGGTCGTGGGCATCCAGGCTTTTCATACTGTCGAATCTGCATGATTGTACCACTTCTACCAGTCATTGATCCTCTTTATGGAGGATGGTCCGACGGCGTCAATGGAAACCCTGTGAACTCCGCCAATCTCTTTACTTGGGATGCCGTCTTTCTTGACATCCTCGTACTTCAAGAGCAAGACCTTCTCTGGCCTCTCCACTCCAAGCTCGCTTTCCAGTAGCCCAAGGCATGATCCCAGAATGGGCCAAAGCCGTGGATTCCTTGGCAGAACATCTCAAAAGTTTCCTCCAATGACAGTGGCGCGGGTCTGCGTCCTCATGGTGGAGCCGGTGAGATAAGCGCCGGTATGAGACAAACATGTCAAGGGGTTTCTGCATATATACACACACTATTACGGGATATGCCATGATTTCCGAGATATTTCCACATATATGATTTCCGAGATATTTCCACATATTCTCCGAGATTTGTTACATTAGAATCTTCTTGTATTCTTAGGATATTCTAGGATATTCTTAGGATATTCTTTGTATAGTTTATACAGTATCCTTTTTTATTTACTTACCGTAGGTATCAATGAGTTATTTTGTATATATACGGTTGTCACATCAATAAAGATCATCACCTTCAATTCAATCGATTCTCCTCTTTTCACATGGTATCAGAGCATCAAAGCCTTGAAACCGATCAAATCCTTGTTGATATTCGTTTCTTATTCTCCAATTATCCCATGGAAGCAAACACTGGAGTAGGAATGGGATCCATCATCGCTGTTTCACCTTATACTGTCACCTCATCCGATGCGCTAGGAATCAAGATCATCGCCTGCACTTTGAATGGTGAGAATTATCTCACTTGGTCCAGGCTAATGACTAATGCACTTCGAGCAAAGAATAAGCTTGGGTTCATCGATGGCTCAGTACAAAAACCAGCTGAGGGAGATGCCAATGAATTGCAATGGATCATGTGCAATTCGATGGTCGTGGCGTGGATAACCAATACTCTCGATCAAGATTTGCAATCGAGTGTCGCATGTATCGAAAATGCGAAGACTCTCTGGGATGACCTCAAAGAGAGGTTTTCGGAAGGTAACGAAGCAAGGATATATGAATTGAAATCTCGTTTATGTCTGATGAGACAGGAAGGTGAAACCGTCGCAAAGTATTATTCCAATCTCAAAGTCTTGTGGGATGAGCTAGAGAATTTTCTCACGGCTCCTACTTGTACTTGTGCGGCGGCAGCATTCGTGACTTCACATCGCGAGAAAGAAAAAGCATATCAATTTCTCATGGGGCTCAACCCGGAGTTCGGTATGGTGCGCTCCAATATCCTGAGTCTTGATATACTTCCTTCTCTTAACAAAATTTATTACATGGTGATTCATGAGGAGCGACAAAAGATTGTGGCTCGTGGACATGAGTCGGGACCAGAGGCAGCAGTTTATTATGTCAAGGAGGGAGCTGGAACAAATCAACCCGACGCACGATCGGGAGGACGACCTTACTGTGATCACTGTGACCGAATGGGCCACACTCGCAGCACATGCTGGAAACTTCACGGAAAGCCCACGGATTGGGAGCCCAGGAGCAAAGGCAAAGGCGGGTCCAAGCAGCAAAAGAAACATGGGCCGAGTTATGCAGCGACTGGGCAGAGTAATCTGCAGGCCCGTTCAAATGCAGTCCAGGCCGCCAGCTCTGGTCCGAAGCCCAGCAAAATTTCAGAGCTGTCCACAGCCCAGTTCGAGAAGCTTCTGGACATAGTCGGAAGAGATAATCACTCAGCTGAGCCTCTTGTCGGTAATAAATTAATTTCCATTAATCCAGATGATCAATGGATTATTGACACGGGTGCTTCGCGCCACATGACAGGAAGGGTTGACTTATTTAATTCTAGTCGACTTATTGAGAATTTCAGGGTTCGATTTCCTAATGGCAATTCTATTCTTGTCACTAAGGAAGGAAACATTCATATCGCTGGGGATCTCAATTTATCGAATGTCATACTAGTTCCATCTTTTGAGTGCAATTTAATATCAGTTGCTCAATTATCCACTGATTCTAATTGTCGGGTGATTTTTCATGGTGACATGTGCTTATTACAGGACCTCACCACGAGGAAGACGTTTGGAGTGGGTGAAATGGTCGGGGGGGTCTACTATTTACGGCGTGTGTCATCATCGTCAGTCATAGCTTCCGCAGTCACATTTGAAAATAATGAGCTTTGGCACAACCGTTTGGGGCACCCGTCACGTCGTCTTATTTTTAAGGGTATTACATCTAATTCCAGTTGTCATAAGGACTGTGATGTTTGCTATAGGTCAAAGCAAACTCGTTCTCCATTTCCAATAAGTCTCAATAAAGCGAGCTATTTATTCCAATTAGTTCATTGTGATTTATGGGGGCCATACAAAATTAAATCACTTTCTGGGGCTTATTACTTCATGACGATTGTTGATGACTATAGTCGAGCTATTTGGATATACCCTTTACGTGATAAAGCCGAGGCCAAATATAACCTAATTGGATTCATCAATCTGGTACAAAATCAGTTTGAAAGATCAGTGAAAATTCTTCGGACTGATAATGGGTCGGAATTTCTCTCCAAAGAAATACAAAATTTCTTCTCACAACGTGGCATCATACATCAGACTTCCTGTTCCTATACTCCACAACAGAATGGGCGAGTAGAAAGGAAACATCGCCACATATTAAACGTGGCACGGGCACTCTTATTTCAGGCAAGTCTTC
Organism: Punica granatum; assembly: GCF_007655135.1. Taxonomy (NCBI): domain Eukaryota; kingdom Viridiplantae; phylum Streptophyta; class Magnoliopsida; order Myrtales; family Lythraceae; genus Punica; species Punica granatum. Next base: position 605,408 of record NC_045134.1, read on the forward strand.
CAACACGATTTTGGGGAGAATGTGTAACCACTGCTGCATACCTCATCAATATAACGCCATCATCGATTTTATCGGGTAAAACTCCGTTTGAGATGTTATTCAATAAACCACCTGATTATTCTCACCTACGAGTATTTGGTTGTCTTTGCTACGCACATAATAGGTCAAGCGTAACAGACAAATTTGGAGAAAGATCACGTAAGTGTATTTTCGTGGGATACCCATACGGTAAGAAGGGTTGGCGCTTATATGATTTGAAAACACGAGAAATATTTGTCTCTAGGGATGTGAAATTTTTTGAGGACACATTTCCTTTTTCTCAAGAGAGGTTGGACAATAGAATTATTGACAAGAATGACACACCCTTGTTCTTGGATTTTGTGCCCGGTTCAGATTATGGAAGCAAGGGGGAGAATTATGAGCTAGAAAATAAATTCATATCAGTTCAGCCCAATGATGAATCAGGACATGCCCAGCCCGAAGTTAATTCAGCAGTCCAGCCCGTTTCTTCTGATCATCGGCCCGCAGAACTGGAGAATATTCCAGCTCGGCCTGCAGTCCAGCTCCCTTCCTCTGAGGCCCAATTCTCTTCCTCCGAGGCCCGGATCACTTCCTCCGAGGCCCAGCTTCTTCCTTCTGCGGCCCAGCTTCCTTTCTCTGTACACAGTCCACTGATTCAGCCCATGGATTTTGGGCCTCTTTCTCCTACCCATGCTGATAGTACTCCAGCTAATCAGAATATTCAGTTACGAAGATCAGACAGAAATCGACATCCTCCCAGTTGGCACAAGGATTTTCTTTGCCATACAGTTGAAATTCAGCCCCCCTCTCCAATTCAAGCACACCCACTTCATCGACTTTCTCGGGTAAGTCTTATTCAATTGAGCCATGTCTATCATATTCGAAATTTACTGATTATCATTTTGCATATACTGCGGCATTGGACCATGAGGTTGAACCTCGATCCTACCAAGAAGCAGTACAAGATTCTCGATGGCGTAATGCTATGCAGGCTGAAATACGAGCTTTGGAATCTAACAATACTTGGCGAATAGAACCAGTTCCCGAAGGCAAGAAACCCATTGGTTGCAAATGGGTTTTCAAAATTAAACGTCATGCGGATGGCAGCATTGAACGTTTCAAGGCTCGTCTTGTAGCAAAAGGATTCACACAAATAGAGGGTGTGGATTTTCATGAAACTTTTGCACCCGTCGCCAAGCTCGTTACGGTACGTGTTCTGCTTTCTCTCGCAGTAACTAATAATTGGGAAATGCATCAACTAGATGTCCATAATGCATTTCTTCATGGGGAACTTGAAGAGGAAGTATATATGAAGTTACCCCCGGGATTTTCTCATCGACGCCCAGGTTATGCGTGTCGTCTTCAGAAATCCCTTTATGGTCTTCGCCAAGCGTCTCGCAATTGGTTCTCTAAGTTTACGAGTGCCCTACGCAATTATGGTTTCTCTCAGTCTGAAGCCGATCATTCTCTCTTTACACTACAGCGGGATAAGAAATTTCTTGCGGTACTAGTCTATGTGGATGATATGATTGTCGTTGGGAATAGTTCTGAAGACATCTCTTAAGAGATATCTTGATACTCATTTTCGCATTAAAGACCTGGGGTCTTTAAGATACTTTCTCGAGATAGAAGTAACCCGCATGGAGAAGGGCTTATTTCTTAATCAAAGGAAATATGCACTCGACATCATCAATGAGTGCGGCTTACTTGGATCGAAGCCCTCCTACTTTCCTATGGAACAACGTCATGGTCTATCATCGGACTCGGGCTCTCCAATATCAGAACCGACTAGATACCGTCGTCTGATCGGTCGTCTAATTTATTTGACCATAACTCGTCCTGAGTTGTCTTACTCGGTTCACATCCTCTCCCAGTTCATGCAGGACCCACGAAAGGATCACTGGGATGCAGCATTAAGGATCATTCGTTACCTCAAATGCTCACCGGGACAGGGAATATTCTTACGACCTGCTTCCATGGATTTAGTAGCATATTGTGATTCCGATTGGGCTAGCTGTCCAATGACTAGACGATCAGTCACCGGATATTTTATCACACTTGGTGGTAGTCCAGTATCATGGAAAACAAAGAAGCAAACCACAGTCTCCAGATCATCTGCAGAAGCTGAGTACCGAGCTATGGCAGCAACTGTTAGTGAGGTCATATGGTTACGTAGTCTTCTATCTTCTTTGGGCGCCACAGTACCTGGACCTACACTCTTGTACTGCGATAATCAAGCCGCTCTACATATTGCGGCAAATCCTGTATTCCATGAACGAACCAAGCATATTGAGATCGATTGCCATTTTATCCGGGATCATATACTGTCAGGCATTATTTCTACAGCTTATTTATCGACACATTCACAGTTGGCAGATTTGTTCACTAAAGCTCTCGGTCGAGATCGCTTTCATTTACTCCTTCGCAAGTTGGGAATTCGGGATCCTCATTCTCCAACTTGAGGGGGAGTATTACGGGATATGCCATGATTTCCGAGATATTTCCACATATATGATTTCCGAGATATTTCCACATATTCTCCGAGATTTGTTACATTAGAATCTTCTTGTATTCTTAGGATATTCTAGAATATTCTTAGGATATTCTTTGTATAGTTTATACAGTATCCTTTTTGATTTACTTACCGTAGGTATCAATGAGTTATTTTGTATATATACGGTTGTCACATCAATAAAGATCATCACCTTCAATTCAATCGATTCTCCTCTTTTCACACACACGGATTCCCTTACAGATCCTCAGCTAAAACATCATAGCCACTCTTTCAGAACTTCTGTTTCTTTCCATAATGATGAGAACCAAACTGGAAGAAGAGAGAGCACCCTCTATATACACACACGTTGGCACACTCGTGATGATTACTTCCCACTCGCATCACACAAACTCGAACTCGAGAAGGAGACTAATTGTGGCTAATCATTGCGGTCAATTCATTCATTGATACCGGAAAGAAGTACTGTAAACACGACCAGCCCCTCGCCTTGGTGTCTTGAGTTGGAGCACCTCTGCTACTTGGATAATGAGGTCGGTCTCTGTGCAGGTCGTGTAGGCCAGTGGAATAAGTAATTTGCGCTAATAATTCCCTACTAGCTGGAGCGAATGGGATCGGATCGAGGTCTCAAACATCTCAAGCTCGAGACATCATGTTTGGAAGTGGTGCTGTCGGAGGAACTTCCTGGTGCTGCCTGAGAAGTTGCCTTTGTTCCTTGAGAAGGAACTCTGATCTACGGTTCGAGATGCCATTGCACCCTCAGCTGCAAATGCTTTGACTCCGGTTCCATCTCACGATGAAGGTCTGCTGATCTGTTTCGAACCCTCTTGTTGGAACCTTTGTTTGAACTTCTAGACGTGTTGGATTTATGATCTACTCTTGAAAAAAGCACGTGAACTCGGAAGCCATCTCATGATCAGCAGTTATTATTATTATTTGGGAAAAGTTCAAAATCTCTTAAGACAAATTGGACCATGTAATTTTTCGAGGGACAAATAACACGTTGTGATTCATTTCGTGAGACATAATGGACCTCACCATTAATTTTTTTATCACTATTGGTCCTCAAACTTTTCTTTTTGCCATTATTACTCTCAAATTTTCAACTTTTTTTTTCAATTTGGTCCTAAAATTTGAAAAAAAAAAGAGAGGAAGGGGCTGGGCCATCGGTCGGCGAACCCGACCCCACCACTGAGCTTGCATACCCACACAGGATGCCGACGACCATGGAGGTGGGGACGAGGCCGCCAATCTGCGGCCCCGCCCCTGAATTGATCGGGATCTCGATCTGTGGGTGTTAGCAACCTCGGTGGAGGGGTCAAGGTCGCCGACCGGAGGCCCAAGCCCCTTCCCCTTTTATTTTATTTTATTTTTTATTTTAGGATCAAATTGCAAACAAAATGAAAGTTTGAGAGTAATAATTACAAAAAGAAAAGTTTGAGGATCAAAAGTGACGAAAAATTAATGGTGAGGTTCATTATGTTTCACGAAGTGAACTACATGAGATTATTTGTCTCTCAAAATATCACAGATTCCAATTTGTTTCAAGCTCAAATCACATTGGATTTTTATACTTTTTCCCCATATGTTTTGATAGATATTGGCGATTGATATATATGAGGTTGGCCCTTTATTTGTTGGAAAGCCCATCTGACAAATTAATTAATAGAAGGCCATCAGGCCAAGGCCCAAGCTCCCTCTCCGATCGGGTTGGCTGACTATACATGCATGCATCGAACTTGATAAGTCAGACGTTATCAGGAATATCACCACAACATGTTCGTTTTTGTTGATACTTGGCGAATTCTCGTGTGCACTGCATAATTTAAGCGTGACAATATGGTAAAATCAATTCATCGGTTTGAAATTGAACATAAGATTAAATCGAACAACTTACTATTAAACCAGGTCGAAATAACTTAATATTGAAACTAGTGTATCCAATCGAGAGAGAATCAATCAATTCATATAGTTGTTAATTTCATGTTCACCATTGTGGTTTGTGTTGCAAAGAAAGAGAGAGAGAGAGAAGAGCACTCATCTCACTCATGCTTTGAGTTAAGAAGCAAGCATTTAAGTCCCACGTGCCATCTACGAGAGTAAGACTTCATGATGGCCAAGAAGTCCCAAGCAGGCATGAACAAAATGGAAAGGGAAAAAGACAAAAAATTTCATTATGGTTTGGAATCGAGATAAATTGCATAATGTTATTTTGCTCGAGACAATTAGTCTCCTGTGATTTGCTCCATTAAACATAAGAAATTACGGCGTTAATTTTTTTTGCATTTTCAATCCTCAATTTTTAGATTTTTAATTATTTTGGTCATAAATCTTTTTCTTTTATCATTCATATCATCAACTTTTCATTTTGTTTCATTTTACTATAAAGAAAATCGAAGGAGGAGGGGGTCAAGGTCGCCAATCAGTGATCCGACCCCTCCACCAAGGGCGCTGGCACACACAGAGGGCGCTCACTACACTCAACACTGCTTGCTTCAATTTTCACACTCAATCTTCAGATCATCTCCTCCTCTCTGCTTCCTTCTTCATTCGTTCATGGCTGCTCTGCTCCTTCTTTCCTCTTCTTCGTCTTCTTCTTCTTATTCGTTTCTGTTGGGGATAGGGATGTACTCAACCAAACAATAACGCAGCGATTAATCTTCCTCCCCTTCTAGTGTAATCGAGATAGGAACTAATCAAATCAACCAACAAGCAGTAAAGTAAAACAACACCAAGAATTTTACGTGGAAAACCCCAATGTGGGGAAAAACCACGGGACCAACTCCGAATCAACGATCCACTATGAAGGTTATACAATGTCTTTCATCAAGGGTATCCAAGGGTAAACCCTTGGATCACCAAACTCAAGAGAAACACTCTCTTGGATCACCCAAATACTAAATTCGTCACCCACACCGGGTGGTTCACAAAATCAGCTGAAACAGCACCTACAGAGCTCAAATAGAAATTCTGACCGTTCAGAAGTTAGCCCCACGTGTTGTGAAGCTGCTGTCAAAATTTCGTCCCAATCGGAGTTCGTTTGATGTCCCGATCGAGGTTTGATCTCCAGCTGCGCGCTGCCCCTGCTCTTCGAATTCTGCTGTCTGCTCTTCCCTGGTTTTGTGCTGCTATGCTGCTGCACTTCTGCCGCTCTACACTAATCTGCAGCTGTTCTGCTGCTATTTATACCTCAGCTGATTTGCTGAAACAAAAACCCTAATAAAATGGATTCTTGGGCTTATTAAGGCCCGATAAAAGCCCAATACAATTTGAGCCCAACTTCCTCCAAATTGGAGGGATACCCAACAAACTCCCCCTCCCGACTATTTGGAGGCTTCAAGCATACCGGCTATACTTCGGCAAACATGAAGTTTCTCCCTAGCGAGAGGTTTTGTCATCATATCAGCTCCATTCTCATCAGTGTGTACTTTGTCTAGCTTCACCAGCTTAGCTCTGATACCAGAATTGTTGGGCCGGTTTCTCTCCTATATGGAGAATGATGAGGGCGGGTGATGGAAGTAATCCCACATGGAAAAATTGAGAGGAAATCCATAGGTTTATAAGAGATAATGGTCTAGCAACCCATTGGCTTAAGCTTTTGGGTTGCAGATGGGCCAGAGTCTGAAGTAAGCCCATGGATTTTTCCTAACAAGTGGTATCAGAGCCCAAGGTAACGATTCTGGAGAAGTGCACACGCTATGCGTGGTAGGAATTGTTGGGCCGGTTTTCTCTCCTATATGGAGAATGGTAAGGGCCTAACAATTGGTATCCGAGTTCGGAAGTAAAAAAATCCGGCTCGAAGTCCTCCATATAGTCGAGAATGGGGGGGAATTGTTGGGCCGGTTTCTCTCCTATATGGAGAATGATGAGGGCGGGTGATGGAAGTAATCCCACATGGAAAAATTGAGAGGAAATCCATAGGTTTATAAGAGATAATGGTCTAGCAACCCATTGGCTTAAGCTTTTGGGTTGCGGATGGGCCCGAGTCCAAAGTAGACCTGTGGATTTTACCTAACAAGTGGTATCAGAGCCCAAGGTAACGATCCTGGAGAAGTGCACACGCTATGCGTGGAAACCCACACCGCGCCAAGGCCCGAGTGTGGAACTCGTGGCTAGTGAATGGCCTAACAATTGGTATCCGAGTTCGGAAGTAAAAAGCCCGGCTCGAAGTCCTCCATAAAGTCCAGAATGGGGGGGAATTGTTGGGCCGTGACCTAACAATTGGTATCCGAGTCCGGAAGTAAAAAGGCCGGCTCGAAGTCCTCCATATAGTCGAGAATGGGGGGGAATTGTTGGGCCGGTTTTCTCTCCTATATGGAGAATGGTAAGGGCCTAACAATTGGTATCCGAGTTCGGAAGTAAAAAAACCCGGCTCGAAGTCCTCCATATAGTCGAGAATGGGGGGGAATTGTTGGGCCGGTTTCTCTCCTATATGGAGAATGATGAGGGCGGGTGATGGAAGTAATCCCACATGGAAAAATTGAGAGGAAATCCATAGGTTTATAAGAGATAATGGTCTAGCAACCCATTGGCTTAAGCTTTTGGGTTGCGGATGGGCCCGAGTCCAAAGTAGACCTGTGGATTTTACCTAACAAGTTGTTAGGAAAAATCCATGGGCTTACTTCAGACTCTGGCCCATCTGCAACCCAAAAGCTTAAGCCAATGGGTTGCTAGACCATTATCTCTTATAAATCTATGGATTTCCTCTCAATTTTTCCATGTGGGATTACTTCCATCACCCGCCCTCATCATTCTCCATATAGGAGAGAAACCGGCCCAACAATTCCCCCCCATTCTCGACTATATGGAGGACTTCGAGCCGGGTTTTTTTTACTTCCGAACTCGGATACCAATTGTTAGGCCATTCACTAGCCACGAGTTCCACACTCGGGCCTTGGCGCGGTGTGGGTTTCCACGCATAGCGTGTGCACTTCTCCAGGATCGTTACCTTGGGCTCTGATACCACTTGTTAGGAAAAATCCACATGGGCTTACTTCAGACTCTGGCCCATCTGCAACCCAAAAGCTTAAGCCAATGGGTTGCTAGACCATTATCTCTTATAAACCTATGGATTTCCTCTCAATTTTTCCATGTGGGATTACTTCCATCACCCGCCCTCATCATTTTCCATATAGGAGAGAAACCGGCCCAACAATTCTGATACCAATTGTTAGGCCCATCATTCTCCATATAGGAGAGAAAACCGGCCCAACAATTCCCCCCCTTCTCGACTATATGGAGGACTTCGAGCCGGGCTTCCACTTCCGGACTCGGATACCAATTGTTAGGCCATTCACTAGCCACGAGTTCCACACTCGGGCCTTGGCGCGGTGTGGGTTTCCACGCATAGCGTGTGCACTTCTCCAGGATCGTTACCTTGGGCTCTGATACCACTTGTTAGGAAAAATCCACATGGGCTTACTTCAGACTCTGGCCCATCTGCAACCCAAAAGCTTAAGCCAATGGGTTGCTAGACCATTATCTCTTATAAACCTATGGATTTCCTCTCAATTTTTCCATGTGGGATTACTTCCATCACCCGCCCTCATCATTCTCCATATAGGAGAGAAACCGGCCCAACAATTCTGATACCAATTGTTAGGCCCATCATTCTCCATATAGGAGAGAAAACCGGCTCAACAGTTTCATCATCCGTACGAAACGAATCGAATCGTCGTCACATGGCACCATCATTCATTCATCAGTCTCTCACTCACTCTCTCACCCTCAGCAGCTCACAGACACGTGCTTGCGTCGGGTTCATCAAATCGTAAAACCGTTCATCCATGCCCTTTGGCCGACAATTACCGACTACTCCCTCATCTCTCACTCTCCTCAACTTTCCAGGCGCGTAGGGATGGAGAAAGTGTGGAATATCGAGCCCGCACCGTTTGCATTAAGTCCCACGCGCCTTCTACGGTCCCCCACCCAAACAGTTAATAAGCATTAACAGGAAAAACAAAAGAATAATATGTGTGTATACACATATATCTATATATATATATATATATGATAAAGATGATGATGAAGAAGCAGCGATTCATAGCTCACAATGATGAACAATGATGAAGAAGTTGATGAACCGGTAGTCTCCAGCTGCTATGCTTCCCTCTCTTTTAAGTTACATCCAATAAGCCCCTTTTTTGGGGTGTAAAAGGCATTAACCTTTTGACGGCAAGAAGTTTACAAAATAGGAGCATTAATTATACAAATCACGTGGAAGTATAATTACTCATTAGCAAGAAGAATATCAATTATAGAGTAGTCCCGTTCTCTTTTCGGGTGCTGAAAATAGCCCGATCTGGTCCCGTGTCTGCTGAGTCGCTGACCATCACACTATGCTTAGGACGATGCAATCTCCCATTGCTCTACCAGCAATTAAAGGAAAAATAAAAGATTCAGATAAGTTAATATTTTGAGTATATTACATATTAATTTAGAAAGCACGTAAAGCAGTTAGTTTATTTCGCAATAGATATCGTCATCACTTCAAATATTAAGAACCACAATGCTAATTAAAATGAATGTATATATTTACGTGGAAGATGATGTAGGAGGACGGTAAAGGAATGGCGAGTGATAGTAACACTCAACCAGCGCGTGGGGTTTATTTATTTATTTTTCCTAGTAACAGAAAGCGAAGTTGATGTGGGAGCATAGTTATCAGAATCGGACCGGACCGGGAACCGGCACCATGTTCGGTCTGATTCGCTCGAAAACTCAAATTGCATATTTGAACCGTGGGACTCATTAAACCGGTCGATTTTGAGCAAAATTTCATTGAATTGGCCGATTTTATGGGTTTTTTATTTAGTGTAAAAATTATCCGGTTGTGTAAGGATTTGAACACTCTCAAGGCTGAAAGGCTCAAGTGAGGTGGGACGTAGTTGTCCATCGGAGGAATCGAAGGAATTGAAGTAAGCTCGCTCTCCCTTCTCACTCTGTTTTCGTAAAGAGCTAGCGGAGTGCTGTGATCGGTGATACAACTTAGGGAGTAGCGGACATGCTTTTTATAAGAGGAAGAAGAACAAGAAGATAGTGGGCTGGGCCAAGGGCCTTTTAATTTTTATTCAATAAGCCTTTTTTTTTTTGCTGTAAAAAACATTAACTTTTTGACGGCAAGAAGTTTACAGAATATGAGCATTAATTATCCAAATCAAGTGGAAGTCTAACTACTCATTAGTAAGAAGAATATTAATTATAGAGTCATCATGTTCTCTTTTCGAGTACTAAAAATAGCCCTATCTCGTCTCGTGTCTGCGGAGACGCTGACCATCACTCTATGTCTAGGACGATGCAATCTCCCATTGCTCCACCGCTAACCAACAATTAAAGGAAAAATAAAAGATTCAGATAAGCTAATATTTTGAGTAAATTAAATATTAATTTAGAAAGGCACGTAAAATAGTTAGTTTATTTCGCAATAGATATCGTCATCACTTCTAATATTAAGAACCACAACACAAATTAAAATGAATGTATATACTTACGTGAAAGACAATGTAGGAAAAATGTGAACGAATGACGAGTGATAGTCAAACCAACCCAGCGCGTGGGGTTTAATTATTTATTTTTCCTAGTAATAGAAAGCAAAGTGTATGTCAGGGCATAGTTATCTGAACCGAACCGGACTGAGAATCGGCACCATGTCTGTTCCGATTTACCTGAAAACTCATATTGCATATTTGAATCGCAAGACCCATTAAACAAGCCGATTTTGAGCAAAATACAATTGAACCGACATGTTTTTTATGGGTTTTTGAAGTAAGCTTGCTCTCCCTTCTCACTCTGTTTTCGTAAAGAGCTAGCGGAGTACTGTGATCGATGATATGACTTAGGGAGAGGCGGCATGCTTTTTATAGGAGCATTAATTATCCAAATCAAGTGGAAGTCTAATTTCACATTAGCAAGAAGAATATCAATTATAGAGTCGTCCCATTCTCTTTTCGAGTGCTGAAAATAGCCTGATCTCGTCCCGTGTCTGTTGAGTCACTGACCATCACACTGTGTCTAGGACGATGCAATCTCTCATTGCTCCACCGCTAACCAACAATTAAAGGAAAAATGAAAGATTCAGATAAGCTAATAGTTTGAGTAAATTAAATATTAACTTAGAAAGGCACTTAAAACAATTAGTTTATTTCGCAATAGATATCGTCATCATTTCTAAAATTAAGAACCACAGTGCAAATTAAAATGAAGATATATAGGGTTTTAGGGTTTTTAGGGTTACGTGGATGACGATGTAGGAGGAAGGTGAAGGAATGGCGAGTGATGGTCACACCCACCTAGCGCATGGGGTTTATTTATTTATTTTTCCTAGTAGAACACCGGAGCATTGTTATTAGAACAAGATCAGATTGGAACGAGAACCGGCACCATGTCTGGCCCGATTCGCCTGAAAATTCAAATTGCAAATTTGAATCAACGGACCAATTAAACCGGCTGCTTTTGAGCAAAATTCCATTGAATCGGCCAATTTTGCGCTTTTTTATTTAGTGTAAAAATTGTTTGGTTGTGTCAGGATATGAACACTCTCAAGACTGAAAGGCTCGGGTAAGGAGGGATGTAGTTGTCCATCGGAGGAATTGAAGCAAGCTGGCTCCCCCTTCTCACTCTGTTTTCGTAAAGAGCTAGCGGAGTACTGTGATCAGTGATATGACCTAGGGAGAGGTGGGCATGCTTTTTATAGGAGGAGGAAGAAGAAGAAGATAGTGGGCTGGGCCAAGGGCCTTTTAAGTTATATCCAATAAGCTCGTTTTTTGCGGGGTGTAAAAGGCATTAACCTTTTGACAGCAAAAAGTTTACATAATATGAGCATTAATTATCCAAATCAAGTGAAAGTCTAATTTGTCATTAGCAAGAAGAATATCAATTATAGACTCGTCCCGTTCTCTTTTCGAGTACTGAAAATAGCCTGATCTCGTCCCGTGTCTGCTGAGTCGCTGACCATCACACTGTGTCTAGGATGATGCAATCTCCTATTGCTCCACCGCTAACCAGCAATTAAAGGAAAAATGAAAGATTCAGATAAGCTAATATTTTGAGTAAATTAAATATTAATTTAGAAAGGCACATAAAACAATTAGTTTATTTCGCAATATATATCGTCATCATTTCTAATATTAAGAATCATAGTGCAAATTAAAATGAATGTATATATTTACGTGGAAGATGATGTAGGAGGAAGGTGAAGGAATGGCGAGTGATAGCCACACCTACCTAGCGCGCGGGGTTTATTTATTTATTTTTCCTAGTAACAGAAAGCAAAGTTGATGTAGGAGCATTGTTATCAGAACAAGACCGGGAACCGGCACCATGTCCTGTCCGGTTTGCCTGAAAACTCAAATTGCAAATTTGAAGAAGGAAAAGAAGGAGGAGGAGGAGGATGATTAAAACAGAACAGAACAGAACAGAACATCAAATTACTTTAGTCATTAGTGGCAAACATCAAATTACCTTAGTCATTAGTGGCGGCGGGCCTCCTCTTGCCTGGTGCAGTCCGCCCGATTAAGGAAACGCCGACCGCAGGTCCTACAAGGAAATCGGGCGTTTTTATGGATCGTTTGATGGGGTACTAGCTGACTCATTAATTGGAAGCTAACATCGCACAGGTTGCACTTGACCCGAACCTCACCATCTGTTTAAAGAAGAAGAAGAAGATGATCAAACAAGAATGTAAAAGAAAAGTTTTCTTTTCTTTTTTATTTGAACTTGTGACATCTCGCTTTCCATACTAACATACTACCAAACAAGCCACCACGACTTTTTTATTCTTTAAACTATACTTTTAAGTACTTATTAAAATTCAATATTTATTTTAATATAAGAAATATTAAATATAGATGTTTTCTTATACTATTATTCTATTTCTTTGAAATCATCATACTTCTATCTTAATTATCATAATTTTTTTAATAATATGAAATTTATTTTATTTTAATTAAACGTGCGGTTCAATCCATCGAACTCTCGGTTAAACCCATAAACCCATGAACCATACGCCTTATGATTCATTATCTGGTCCGATTATGATAACACTGTGTGGAGGGGATTCAGGGGATGTGGACTGGGAAGCTGGAATCTCTAACCCATTCTCTCTCTCTCTCTCTCTCCGTCCCCCTCCCCGTGCCCGCATCTCTTTTAATGAATTATTATAAGCAACTCATCATCACCGATCAAGGAGAGGAGAGTTACGTGATGTGTATAGCTTGGGGCTTGGGTCATAAGCTGGCCGGTTTCAACGTGCGAAAGGTTGAAGCATCGCTCATTGGGTGTATCTCGTTGTGGTTCATTTCGATTGGTGTTTTTTTTCCTTCTATGAATGGCCCCAAACTAATCCTGTTTTTTTTTTGGAACATAAAACAACGAAAGGGAGGAGGAAGAAGAAGAAAAACTCACTGAGGATCACTTGTTCACTGTCAGCCATTGTTGAGCAAGATAGTTTGCTTCGTACCTAAGTGTTCGGGGGGAGGAGGAGGATGCGGAGTAGCTATATATATGGGGAGAATCATGGTTGCTCGTATTTTGGGGGGGGGGGGGGATGACTGTAAAAGGCAATTAACCTTCAAGTGGGAGTCTAATTACTCATTAGCAAGAAGAATATCAATTACAGAGTTGTCTCGTTCTCTTTTCGAGTGCTAAAAATAGCTCGATCTCGTCTCGTGTCTGCTGAATCGCTGACCATCACACTGTGTCTAGGATGATGCAATCTCCCATTGCTCCACCGCTAACCAGCAAGTAAACGAAAAATGAAAGATTCGGATAAGCTAATATTTTGAGTAAATTAAATATTAATTTAGAAAGGCCCATAAAACAGTTAGTTTATTTCGCAATAGATATCATCATCATTTCTAATATTAAGAACCACAGTGCAAATTAAAATGAATGTATGTACTTATGTGGAAGACGATGTAAGAGGAAGGTGAAGGAATGACGAGTGATAGTCACACCCACCTAGCGCGTGGGGTTTATTTATTTATTTTTCCTAATAACAGAAAGCAAAGTTGATGTGGGAGCATTGTTATTAGAACCGGACTGGGAACCGACACCATGTTCGGTTCGGTTCGCCTGAAAACTCAAATTGCAAATTTGAATCGTCGGATCCATTAAACCGGCCGATTTTTATGGGTTTTTTATTTAGAGTAAAAATTGCTTGGTTGTGTAATGATTTGAACACTCTCAAGGCTGAAAGGCTCAAGTGAGGTGGGATGTCCATCGGAGGAATCGAAGGAATTGAAGTAAGCTCGCTCTCCCTTCTCATTCTGTTTTCGTAAATGGCTAGCGGAGTACTGTGATCGGTGATATGACTTAGGGAGAGGCGGGCATGCTTTTTATAGGAAGAAGACGAAGAAGAAGAAGATAGTGGGCTGGACCAATGGCCTTTTAAGTGTTATCCAATAAGCCCTTTTTGTGTAAAATTCATCAACTTTTTACGGCAATAAGTTTACATAATATGATCATTAATTATCCAAATTAAGTGGAAGTCTAATTACTCATTAGCAAGAAGAATATCAATTATAAAGTCGTCCCGTTCTCTTTTCGAGTGTTGAGAATAGCCCGATCTCGTCTCGTGTCTGCTGAGTTGCTGACCATCACACTGTGTCTAGGACGATGCAATCTCCCATTGCTCCACCGCTAACCAGCAATTAAAGGAAAAATGAAAGATTCAAATAAGCTAATATTTTGAGTAAATTAAATATTAATTTAGAAAGGCACGTAAAACAGTTAGTTTTATTTCGCAATAGATATCGTCATCATTTCTAATATTAAGAACCTTAATGCAAATTAAATGAATGTATATACTTACGTGGAAGACGATGTAGGAGGAAGGTGAAGGAATGGCGAGTGATAGCCACACCTACCTAGCGCGCGGGGTTTATTTATTTATTTTTCCTAGTAACAGATAGCAAAGTTGATGTGGGAGCATTGTTATCAGAACTAGACCGGGAACCGAAACCATGTCCGGTCCGGTTTGCCTGAAAACTCAAATTGCAAATTTGAAGAAGGAAAAGAAGGAGGAGGAGGAGGAGGAGGAGAATGATTAAAACAGAACAGAACATCAAATTACTTTAGTCATTAGTGGTGAACATCAAATTACCTTAGTCATTAGTGGCGGCGGGCCTCCTCTTGCCTGGTGCAGTCCGCCCGATTAAGGAAACGCCGATCGCAGGTCCTACAAGGAAATCGGGCGTTTTTATGGATCGTTTGATGGGGTACTAGCTGTCTCATTGATTGGAAGCTAACATCGCACAGGTTGGACTTGACCCGAACCTCACCATCTGTGTAAAGAAGAAGAAGATGATGATCAAACAAGAATGTAAAAGAAAAGTTTTCTTTTCTTTTTGATTTGAACTTGTGACATCTCGCTTTCCATACTAACATACTACCAACCAAGCCACCACGACTTTCTTATTCTTTAAACTATACTTTCAAGTACTTATTAAAATTCAATATTTATTTTAATAAAAGAATATTAAATATAGATGTTTTCTTATACTATTATTATATTTCTTTGAAATCATCATACTTCTATCTTAATTATCATAATTTTTTTAATAATATGAAATTTATTTTATTTTAATTAAACGCGCGGTCCGATCCATCGAACCCTCGGTTAAACCCATAAACCCATGAATCCATACGCCTTACGATTCATTATCCGGTCTGATTCTGATAACACTGTGTGGAGGGGATTCAGGGGATGTGGGCTGGGAAGCTGGAATCTCTAACCCACTCTCTCTCTCTCTCTCCGTCCCCCACTCCGTGCCCGCATCTCTTTTAATGAATTATTATAAGCGACTCATCATCATCGATCAAGAAGAGGAGAGTTACGTGATGTGTATAGCTTGTGGCTTGGGTCGTAAGCTAGTCGGTTTCAACATGCGAAAGGTTGAAGCATCGCTCATTGGGTGTATCTCGTTGTGGTTCATTTCGATTGGTGTTTTTTTTCCTTCTATGAATGGCCCCAAACTAATCCTGTTTTTTTTTTAACATAAAACAACGAAAGGGAGGAGGAAGAAGAAGAAAAACTCACTGAGGATCACTTGTTCACTGTCTGCCATTGTTGAGCAAGATAGTTTGCTTCTTAGCTAAGTGTTCGGGGGGAGGAGGAGGATGCGGAGTAGCTATATATATGGGGAGAATCATGGTTGCTCATATTTTGGGGGGGGGGGGAGCGGTGACTGTAAACGGCATTAACCTTCGAGTGGAAGTCTAATTACTCATTAGCAAGAAGAATATCAATTACAGAGTCGTCTCGTTCTCTTTTCGAGTGCTGAAAATAGCCCGATCTTGTCTCGTGTCTGCTGAATCGCTGACCATCACACTGTGTCTAGAATGATGCAATCTCCCATTGCTCCACCGCTAACCAGCAAGTAAAGGAAAAACGAAAGATTCGGATAAGCTAATATTTTGAGTAAATTAAATATTAATTTAGAAAGGCCCATAAAACAGTTAGTTTATTTCGCAATAGATATCATCATCATTTCTAATATTAAAAACCACAGTGCAAATTAAAATGAATGTATGTACTTATGTGGAAGACGATGTAAGAGGAAGGTGAAGGAATGACGAGTGATAGTCACACCCACCTAGCGTGTGGGGTTTATTTATTTATTTTTCCTAATAACAGAAAGCAAAGTTGATGTGGGAGCATTGTTATTAGAACCGGACTGGGAACCGGCACCATGTTCGGTTCGGTTC
The DNA here is from genome assembly GCF_007655135.1 of Punica granatum. Classification (NCBI taxonomy): domain Eukaryota; kingdom Viridiplantae; phylum Streptophyta; class Magnoliopsida; order Myrtales; family Lythraceae; genus Punica; species Punica granatum. The sequence continues at coordinate 621,645 of NC_045134.1, forward strand.
GCCTGAAAACTCAAATTGCAAATTTAAATCGTCGAATCCATTAAACCAGCCGATTTTTATGGGTTTTTTATTTAGAGTAAAAATTGCTTGGTTGTGTAATGATTTGAACACTCTCAAGGCTGAAAGGCTCAAGTGAGGTGGGATGTAGTCGTCCATCGGAGGAATCGAAGGAATTGAAGTAAGCTCGCTCTCCCTTCTCATTCTATTTTCGTAAAGGGCTAGCGGAGTACTGTGATCGGTGATATGACTTAGGGAGAGGCGGGCATGCTTTTTATAGGAAGAAGACGAAGAAGAAGAAGATAGTGGGCTGGACCAAGGGCCTTTTAAGTTTTATCCAATAAGCCCTTTTTTTTGTGTAAAATTCATTAACTTTTTACGGCAAGAAGTTTACATAATATGATCATTAATTATCCAAATTAAGTGGAAGTCTAATTACTCATTAGCAAGAAGAATATCAATTATAGAGTCGTCCCGTTCTCTTTTCGAGTGTTGAGAATAGCCCGATCTCGTCTCGTGTCTGCTGAGTTGCTGACCATCACACTGTGTCTAGGACGATGCAATCTCCCATTGCTCCACCGCTAACCAGCAATTAAAGGAAAAATGAAAGATTCAAATAAGCTAATATTTTGAGTAAATTAAATATTAATTTAGAAAGACACGTAAAACAGTTAGTTTTATTTCGCAATAGATATCGTCATCATTTCTAATATTAAGAACCTTAATGCAAATTAAATGAATGTATATACTTACGTGGATGACGATGTAGGAGGAAGGTGAAGGAATGACGAGTGATAGCCACACCTACCTAGCGCGCGGGGTTTATTTATTTATTTTTCCTAGTAACAGAAAGCAAAGTTGATGTGGGAGCATTGTTATCAGAACTAGACCAGGAACCGGCACTATGTCCGGTCCGATTTGCCTGAAAACTCAAATTGCAAATTTGAAGAAGGAAAAGAAGGAGAAGGAGGAGGAGGAGGATGATTAAAACAGAACAGAACATCAAATTACTTTAGTCATTTGTGGTGAACATCAAATTACCTTGGTCATTAGTGGCGGCGGGCCTCCTCTTGCCTGGTGCAGTCCGCCCGATTAAGGAAACGCCGACCGCAGGTCCTACAAGGAAATCGGGCGTTTTTATGGATCGTTTGATGGGTTAGTAGCTGACTCATTGATTGGAAGCTAACATTGCACAGGTTGCACTTGACCCGAACCTCACCATCTGTGTAAAGAAGAAGAAGAAGATGATCAAACAAGAATGTAAAAGAAAAGTTTTTTTTCTTTTTGATTTGAACTTGTGACATCTCGCTCTCCATACTAACATACTACCAACCAAGCCACCACTACTTTCTTATTCTTTAAACTATACTTTCAAGTACTTATTAAAATTCAATATTTATTTTAATATAAGAAATATTAAATATAGATGTTTTCTTATACTATTATTATATTTCTTTGAAATTATCATACTTCTATCTTAATTATCATAATTTTTTTTAATAATATGAAATTTATTTTATTTTAATTAAACGCGCGGTCCAATCCATTGAACCCTCGGTTAAACCCATAAACCCATGAACCCATACGCCTTACGATTCATTATCCGGTCTGATTCTGATAATATTGTATGAAGGGGATTCAGGGGATGTGGGCTAGGAAGCTGGAATCTCTAACCCACTCTCTCTCTCTCTCTCTCTCTCCGTCCCCATCTTCGTGCCCGCATCTCTTTTAATGAATTATTATAAGCAACTCATCATCACCGATCAAGGAGAGGAGAGTCACGTGATGTGTATAGCTTGTGGCTTGGGTCGTAAGCTGGCCGGTTTCAACGTACGAAAGGTTGAAGCATTGCTCATTGGGTGTATCTCGTTGTGGTTCATTTCGATTGGTATTTTTTTCCCTTCTATGAATGGCCCCAAACTAATCCTGTTTTTTTTTTGGAACATAAAACAACGAAAGGGAGGAGGAAGAAGAAGAAAAACTCATTGAGGATCACTTGTTCACTGTCTGCCATTGTTGAGCAAGATAGTTTGCTTCGTAGCTAAGTGTTCGGGGGGAGGAGGAGGATGAGGAGTGGCTATATATATGGGGAGAATCATGGTTGCTCGTATTTTGGGGGTGACTGTAAAAGGCATTAACCTTCAAGTGGAAGTCTAATTACTTATTAGGAAGAAGAATATCAATTACAGAGTCGTCTCGTTCTCTTTTCGAGTGCTGAAAATAGCCCGATCTCGTTGGTGGTAATTGGTATGTACGTACATTTTGTGAGCAAACTCTTAAGGGTGTGTGTGGTGGTAATTGGTATGTACTGCTAGCTTCAATTTTCAGACTCGATCTTCAGTTCATCTCCTCCTCTCTGCTTCATTCTTTGTTCGTTCATGGCTGCTCTGCTTCTTCTTTCCTCTTTTTCTTCTTCTTCGTTTCATCATCCGTACGAAACGAAACGAATCGAATCGAATCGTAATCACGTGGCAACTTCATTTCATTCATCACTCTATCACCCTCAGCAGCTCACAGACGCGCGCTTGCATCGGATTCTTCATGAGAACAAATCGTAAAACTGTGTTCATCCATGCCCTCCCGCTGACAAGTTACCGACCTCTCCCTCATCTCTCTCTCTCCTCAGCTCACCAGGCGCGTGGGATGGAGGGAGTGTGGAATATCGAGCCCGCACCGCCAGCATTGCATTAATTGCTGTATGATGAGATGAAGCGTAGCTGAGTAAATTGGCCAATAGGTCCTCGAGATATGGGTTTTATCTCAGATGGACCTCGATCAATTTTTTATATCAACCTAACCCTTGAACATTAAAATTTACATCGGCACAGTCCTTCTGTCTAGTTCTGTAAAATGGCCTTTCTCACGACTATATCTTTCTCTCATTATTTTTTTTTTAAAAAGAAGTCTGTTTCTTTCTTTCCCCCTCTCCCCTGATATTAAGAGAAGCCGTGGGATTGAAATCCATGACCCCCAACATTGAAGCTCTGAACAGCCAAAATCCCCAACCTTCCGCACTGCAGTCAGTGTCTTGTGCATGGCGGTCCGGTAACATAACATGCCGACTGAAGAACATGTCGTTTTATGCAATTTACGCAAATGTGTGATCTGGTTTGCCGTCTCTCTGAGTCTGATCGATAGATTCATACTTATACAATATATCTGTTATTGTTGTATTGTAGCTCGGAGGGAGTGTACTTGCCGTCTTCTGGAGGAACTGGGCGATTCCCATATGGATGATAAATGAAGAGAATTTTCCTTATTTTCTCCTCTCTGTTTTTTTTTTAAATATATATATTTGCAAGAAAATTTCTTGACTATATATATTATATTATATTATATTTTGCAGATCAGTGAATTTGACCTTCAAAACTCTACTTATTTAAAATTATTTTATTATGAATATTTGGTTACACGTGAACAGTACATATATCTTATAATAAGTAATGAGACTCATTTAATTTTTAATCGTTTTGTTATAACTTATAAGATTTGAATAAATAAATTTGTACAATTAAATTATCATACCCGGACAATTGTTCATCAATAATAGGATACGATTGTTCAAGTCAATTAATTAATTAAACTATGCCTATAGCGAGGGTGCACAAGCTGGTATGCATAGATAATAAAATCCTATAAAAGAGCGGTAGACGACTATCGTTTAAAAAAAAAAAAGAAGGCATAAATCCTTGTACTTATATCATGTAATTGTCTTCTGTGAAAATTGATAGATGAATATATCTAGCACCTGGTTTTTTTTTTTTTGGCTTCGAACCTTCAGTCGTGCGCACTACACTCAACACTGCTTGCTTCAACCTTCAGACTCGATCTTCAGTTCATCTCCTCCTCTCTATATCCATATATAGATATGGAGAGAGAATCTCTTTAGTTTTTACGGGTCTTTTCTCGGATGGATGAATTTAATATTTTAGGGTTTTAGGATTATATATATATATAAGAAGGTATATCATCTAAAGAGTTTGACGGGCTCCCAAGCAGCGCAATTCATCTAACCCTTCGACTGGAGAGGTACGTAGTTCTCTTCTCCCTCAGGTTTTCAATCTCTCTCTTATAAAAGCTTTCTGTTTTGAATTTTTATTTTTGGTTATGATCATAGACGTCAGGCTCCTTCAAGTTTTGCATTTTTCGGTTTTCCTTTTCGTCAGTCCCTTCGACTGGACACATTATATTGGCGCATGGTTAGTTCCACATTGCAAGTCCAATTAGTGTCTAAATCTCTCTCCCCCCTGTCCGTCAGAGTCCCTTTTTGCTCTTAATTAAAGGATGTTTGCACATACTTAATTTTTTTTTTCCTTTTACAGGTACCACATTGATTGCCTCATCATCCTGACCTAAGCGGTCTGAAGCACCTGTCCTTGACATTAGGAGGATTTAATGATATGCACACTCTCCACGGAGTGACTTCTCTGATAAAGGTCGTCCCGTACTTGCAATATCTTACGCTGGATGTGAGTTAAATTTTCTTAATTACCTAACACTCGGTTTGATCTCTACTTATGTCCTGATCGACTTCTTCCTCGAGTGATTATTAGTGAAATCATATATAATTCTACTCCTTCAGATGAATGTTTGTCTCTTATTTATTTATTTATTGATATATATTTGTCTTGTGCCAATGAACTACATGACAGCTTCATAAACAATCATATGTCTTGTGCCAATGAACTATATATATATGTATGTATATTTTTTTTCCTCTTATTAATTCTATCTTGACTCCACTTCTGATGATCAATTAAAGATAATAAAATGCGTTCTTCCTTTTTCTTGAAAGGTGGATCACCTCGATGAATGGCTAATCACAAGTAAGGAGTCAGCTAACTTGCATCATCAATTTCTACGGGTGATAGAATTTGTACGATTTACTGGGCGCAAAGTGGAGTATGGCCTTGCAGCGTACTTGACCAAGGGTGTTGTATCACTTCAAAAGCTTATCGTCGATTGTGGGAACCCATCATTCGTTGAAGGATGCACTTTTAGTCGTGGTATAAATAGAGAAATAAGACGGAGGAGAAAACGTGCCTTTGAGCTCAAACGCACGCTACCATCCGAGCTCAAGCAAATGCTACCATCCGAGGTGGAGCTGGAGGTAATCCAATTTCAAGATAGATATTGATATTGATATTGATATTGATATATAGCCGTGTACTGAACAGCCCTGTTAAATATAGCTAAAATATTCCATTACTTGGATTGTTAATCCTTTAAAGTTAACACAAAATTTACTGCTCAGCTGGGATATGAGGTAGGAGGTAAATGCACAATCAATGACTTTATTGATGAAATTTACGATCTTTCATACTTCATTTTTCTCATATATTAAATTTTGTTCTGGGGGGAAATATTTATGATTAACACAATATTTATAACCTTTCGTATACTTTATCTCAATTTTGAGATTCACGGGCCCGAGTTTCATGCCAAACACAGAAAACTCCGGCAATTCCCTCTAAATTACACCGATCCGAACAGCACTTTAAGGGATCTCTATTGTCTCTTACACCTCTCATGATAAAAGCATATGGTTCTTAAATATAATCAAATTAGAAAATTAAACCTTTTAACTAAGAGAATTATTAAAATTTCTAAGATTATATACTAACTTAAAATAAATCCGTGAAAGTACGAAGACCAGTAATGGGGTCTCATATAATTTGACAAAAATAATAATTTAACTCATCATATCGTAAATTTTTTCCTTTACGTCTATATGTTCATCAAGTTAAGACAGGTTCGGAATTATATGGTCTTATCCACTTTAAAATAGTCACGCTATATTAATTTGTTCCTATTTTATTTTCCAATATTCCTAGAGCTTCTCTTATATGCGATCATATGTAAATACTACCAAATGAAAGCAATGTTAGAGACGCGCAGGATCCTTCCTAGTTATGATCGTCGTTACTATTATTATCGCTGTAGTAATTTTTTCTTATAGAATTTCGGAACAAGAAAGAACAAAGAGAGAGAATCGAGAGAGGCAGCGGAGGCGGGAGATCAAATTACCAGATCCATTCCCACAAGAGCCCTGAACCAGGTGGCTCCATACCCCTCTCCGCATGTGCCAAAGGAATCTCTCAGTATCACACAACACGGGCAAATTTCATCTCATTTTCTCCGTCGCTTATGCTTGACTTTGATGATCCTACGCCCAGATTTGTCGCCCCCCGTACCCAGTGAGAAGCTCCCCCCACCGGCATTGAGGTCCTGGCTTCCTGTAGCCTGGAATGGAGATGGACTCTGCGGCATGGAGAGATTCTGTTGAGCTCCAAATTGGAACGGATTCGTACCAGCACCAGCATTTGAACCAAATACAAAGCCTGCTGGTGCTGAGACGGGCTGTTGCTGACCAAACGATGGGGTTGGAGGGGTACCACCATGATTAGCCTGGACCGTGTCCTCAGCCATAGAGTCCTCCATACTCATTTGGTCGGCATTATTGTTATTGGCGGGTGAGGGTGACCCGAATATAAAGGGGGAGTTGGAGTTCCCAAACGCAGGTGGAGGTGCAGGGCTAGCATCGGATGATGTGAACGAGAAGGTTGTACCGGATGAGGTGTTTGCAGGGGCTCCTGTGAATGATAAGGTGGGACCCGACGAGGCACCCATCCATCCGAAGGGACTGGAGGTTGAAAAGGTTGTGGTTGATCCAAAAACAGAAGCACCAGATGAGGCAGATGAACTTCCCATGGATCCAAAAACAGAAGCGGCTCTAGAAGCAGATGAAGTGCCAACGGATCCAAAAACAGGAGCGGCAGTAGAAGCAGATGAAGTGCCAATGGACCCAAAACCGGGAGGGGCAGTAGAGACAGAAGAAGTGCCACTAGACCCAAGAAAAATGAGGTCCCTGACAATCCAAAAGCTGCAGCACTGCTAGAGGCTGATGAACCAGGTGCAGATCCAAAAATGAAACCATTGCTAGAGGAAGGTGATGAGCCGAAAGACAAGCCAGTAGATTCGGATTTTGAGGTCAATGATGAAGCAAATGTGGTGGTATTCGCTTGCCCAAATGCACTAGAAGACCTCGGGGTCACAGAACGGGGCTCTGAAGAAGGTATTGTACCTGACGAAAATAGTTTGGTAGCAGAGGATGAGCCAAACAATGAGCTGGTGGAAAGAGCTGCCATAGTCGTGGACTACCCAGATGATGAAGACGACCCAAACTGAACGGGAACACTATGAGTGAAGGAAACAAGTCCAGTCCCAGTAGCAGTAGATTCTGGAACCTGGGCCGATCCATTGGCAGCACCAGTAGTTGCAGAAACCTCTTTCTGATAATTGGCATTTGAAATGGCAGACGCAGCACCAAACCCAAAAATGCTGCTTCCAGAGGTAGAATTTACAGCAAGAGAAGTACTGCCAAATATATTCCCGGAGCCCATATCAGTCTTGGTCTTGCCTTCTTCTGAAGGTACCACAACAGGAGATGATGCTTGAGAAACTGAATTTGATGGAGCAGATTCAAACTTGAAGGTCGGTAGAGCTGGATTTGAGGCGGTGGCAGTAATGATGGAGGATAGCGTAACTGCTGCTGTTGTTGCCACTAAAGGTGACAGGCAATGAAGGGATGCTAAATGGCTTCTGACTCGTGAAAGCATTTGAGTCCACTGCAATTAGGGAAGAAAAAGTGGATCCATTACTTGAAGCCGATTTAATTCCGGATGTAAAGGTTGGCGATGAAGTTGACACAATAGCCAAAGTTTCTCCCTCAGGCAAACCAGAGGGCGCCCCATCCTTCAAGGTTTTCTTCTCTTCAGCTTTATCAGATTCAGGCGTCTTCGTCGAAGAGGAAAATAAACCACCAACATCAGACGCAACACTGCCAATAAGAAAGATAGGATCAATATAACATCTACCCACTACAAAACAAAATAACTCATACAAAGTCAAAGAAAAGTGTTCTTTTGTTATTTTTTTTTTCAGTCTAAGTTGTTCCATTTCAAATAACAATCTAAATGTTAGTTCCCAGGAGGATATAGCACTGTTGGCGGTAAAATTGTTATTAGAAGCAAATCCAAAAATAGCGCTGGGGACATTCTGCTCCTTCAGAGGACCAACTTTATCACCAGAGCTGAACAGAGGAGGAGCAGGATCCTTCAATAAAGCTGCTTTATTAGATTCTGAAGTTGAATGCGTAGCCAGCAGATCTGATTGAGAACTAGTGCTAGCAACCCGTATACTTGGAAAGTTATCTGCACGTGTTTGAGCAACTACTTGTTTTCCATCAGCACCTTGTTTAGATGTCTCCTTTGTGAAAAAATTCGTTGAGGGTTTATCATCAGTAACAGTCTGATGCTTCCCTGAAATAATAGTAGCTTGAGCATCACTTGTCTTGCATTCAACTGTGCAGGTATCCCGATTCTCCCTTACTTCAACCAATGAAGAAGATACCCCATTGGGATAACTATCATCCTCCAAATCCAAGTAGTCCTAAAACCAAATAACATAACAACTTTGAAAATTATGTGACAATTACTAAGACAATATAGTATGATTAAAAAGTACGTATATATTAAAGACGGATCAGAGAACAAACTATGACTATCAACTACTTATCATAAATCCAAAAGTTGTTCACCAGCACTCCAAAAGTATAACCAGTCTGTGAGAGAGTAGGAAAGTGACATCTGAAAATTTATAAGAACCTATATCTAAATGTAGTAACAGAACCACTAATTAAATCAACCTCACAACAGGAAAACCAGAGAAAGTCCATGGACAAGACACTTGCATAGTCCAATCTTTTTTTTTTTTTTTGATGAATGGTGAAACTTTCATTGATAAGAAAATGAATTTACATCAGAGACCAACTCATAGTCCAATCTTGATAAAAGAAATACCGTTGATCAGACTTACCTCAGGTGCACTCATCTTGAAGGGACGTTTCTTCTGAGCAGGAATATGGGGGAGAGAGTTGGTCAAATTAGCATCTCCTGTTGTGCTGATCAGGACTGCATCTTTTTTGCAAAGGACTGCATTCTCGAAGTCATTAACTGAAGGAGAAGGTTTGTCTGAAGCAGCAAAAATTCTCAACGGACCAGTTTGTTCAAACTTACCCTGCTTTTCCTTACTAGTTTCTCCAGAATCATGTGAAAATCTGGGAACTGAATTATCAGGCTTATTGTTATCTCGGGCGAACTCCAAGAACTTTGATGAATCAATATGTTTGAGGCTTTTTAGTGCTTATCCTTGTAACTTGGACGGAGACAGCTTGGCTGGTGCTTTCTCCCTGGCAATTGCTAGCTTGAGCTGTGAAGACCTCTCTTTGGGTGGTGATACTATCTTATCTAGTTGCTCAAGTATTTTGGAAGCCATCTCAGTGGATTTTGATGAAACAGGTGCTATATTTGACTGTTCTCCTATGCTTAACTTTCTTTCATTCACTGGATGCATCTTCTGTGTGGAAGATGAAGGCTCACCAGCTACAGAAGTTGGCATGCTCCAGTTCTTCTGATATGAAAGATTCGGTTTTTGACGAATTCTACGTAAGGGACCACCAGAGCCGATACCATTCTCAAAGATCGAACTCCTCCGTTTCAAAGCCTGCATTTTTATAAAAATGGAAAACTAAATTAAATGATTCCACTCCTGAACTCCTGAAAACATGAACCAACATTTAATCTAGCAAAAAATTAGCACCTTAGCAGATCCAGGAATTCTGTTACGCTCCAATGCTTGAGTAGCTGTCAACGTCCACCATAACCATCGGTCATAGGCCCAGAACCCTGGAAGCCAGAGAAATGGGGGGGGGGGGGGGAAGGATTTTAGAACAGGATCAGTACTAAAATAATACATAGTAGACAATATTTCCCACAGCACAGACCTTCGGTGTACTGGCCACATGAACTCTTGAATATGGTGTTCTACTTCTGGCCATACTGTAAATAGCCGATCTGCCCCGAGACCTTGGTGTCGCATAACCATTCTCACGAACCCCAACATGTCCAGATGAGCTAGGCACAATAGATAAAATGGGTGATTTTGAAGAATGTACCAAGCCATTCAAAACTGTTGAATCTTCAGCAAGTTCTTGACCGCGTAACCCTAGCATTGAAGTTGGAATAAGCTAGCTAGTTAATTCGTGCTGTCGTCAAAGGCAGCTAGCAGTACGTAATTTGATACGGTATGGTGCATATCTATCATGAAGATCTCAAACAATTCCTAGAAAATTATTTATTAATAAAGATGATGATTAAATTACTAATAGAGGAAGTAAGTTACATAAATTTTAAAGTAAACTACACATATTTCGAGATAAAACATCAAAATCATGAAATAAAGCACAAATTTCGATGAACTTTAATTATTTTTTTAGTAAATTACTTAACGTTTACTCACATTTGAAGCAATTTTCTTTATTGTATAGTACAATCGATCTTATTGATTATACCATAGAATTTCATATATATATATATATATATATAATAGGAGAAATGCACGTGCCTTGCACGTGACCCATTATTTTAGATTCTTTCGTATGCAATTTAGTAGTTTAATAAAAAAAAATTAAGTATATACTTTGAAAAGTACCTGTTATGCATCAAAACAATGTATCATTATGTAGAGATTGAGTACTTGCCAGGCCTCAGGAAAGTACTCATGAAAACCCTTATAACAGTGCTAATTTAAGACTCTTTTAAAGGACACGTATATGCTCTTATTTGGATGTGTACTTAATTAACCAACCAAACTAATGATTCACGAACAAACAAATCTGTTAACACAATCGCATATAAAGTTTAAATATATATTAGAATCTGAAAAAATTTCACGATCAATCACCAATAATGGTTCTGTGTAATTAGCATGATCAACAAATTCATATATATAAGTTTACATTAAAAGTTTTGAAATACAACCTAGAGAAAGATTATGAGCTTTACTCTATTTTCTAGTATAACACGATTTTTTATTACAAATTATAACACGCACTTTCAAAATAATTTCGTTTATATTCAATTTTAAATTTTCAACATTAGCTTTTCATTTAGAAAAATCACCATGTGAATAAACAGGCATGTCCTAAGGTGGTTGGTATTTTGATTAGACACTACTTAAGGGGGTTTACAATTCCCTCCAAGACAGGATGCCGGTAGTCCGAATGTTGTCAATCAAGTGATTCATCATGATGGAATAATGCATAAATAATAATATTTATTTAGGAAAGCTCTAGGTTGAAGCATAACAAATTATACATTTTATCATCTTTCTTGAAAAATAATAATGTTTCGTTTTCTTCTTCATTGCTTTCCTTGCCGTAAATAAAAGTTTTAAGAAATTGAAACTCATCAGTTTAATCGTGGAAGTTCTTATCTATAAGGAAAAAAAAATTATAAACATCCACGAAGCCACCAAGGGCGCAATAAACGTCATCATATATAATGCTATATTTTTACCAATTTTTCGGACAAAATAATACTTCTATCTATATTATCTAGCTATGTAACATATAATTCATCAAAAAGAAAAGAAAATGCAATATATAATTATATTTTCGGCCCTTCGGCCCACATGATAAACCGGTTAGTAGGCCCGAACACTACAAGAGTCCCCCGGTCATCCGTCCTTCATCATCTCCTCTTCCATTGAATTGAAATTGAAACCCCCTATATAAAGGGGAACCCCCAGTCGTGCTCACTTCACTCAACACTGCTTGCTTCAATTTTCAGACTCGATCTTCAGTTCATATCCTCCGTCTCTACTTCCTTCTTCGTTCGTTCATGGCTGCTCTGCTTTTTCTTTCCTCTTCTTCTTCGTTTCATCATCCGGACGACACGAAACGAATCGAATCGTCGTCACATGGCACCTTCATTTCATTCAACAGTTTCTCACTCACTGATTGGTTTTTTGGCTAGCTGGCCGAAAGATTTAACTCTCTTTTCCTCCATACAGTTGTTGATAATCCGACATATACTCTTGTAATTATGTAATATAATCAAGCTTACAATTTTTATAAAAGGATTGGTTGAGCGCCTATCAAAAAAAAAAAAAAGGATCGGCTGAGCCTTTTGAGGATGGGTCAAATTTTTAATGCAGGATATCACGGTGAAAGAGGAAAAAAAAAACGAAGAAGAAAATAATTGATATCACACAATATGAGGAAAAAACTAATAGAAATAGAAAAGAAACAACAGCTATCCAATGATAGAGACTCAATGAAGGATGAAATACTTAGATATCGTATTTAATATCCGCATTTTGAGGATGGTTTTATTGATTTAGATAATAAGATCATTAATATTGAATATCATGGTGAAAAAGAAAAGGAATAAGGAAAAAGAAAAGAATTGGTATCATGCAGTATAGAAAGAAATGAAGTATAACAAAAGAAACAATTGTCGTCGGAGCATAAATAGCGCTTTCAAAGTAATTTATATTAGACTCTCAAACTAATTTTGCTAATGGATTAGTTTTTTTGGCTGTGCGTTGTACGGGGTTTGTGTCATATATCTAAATATCATTTTTATTATAATTATTTACATTTTTAAACTTCAATTTTCTTATAAAAATTAATAATAATTTTTAATTATTAACTTTAATATTCAAATAAAATTTTTTAAAATAAAACTTAGAGTAAGCTAGTTATTACAATGGTAATTTGAAATTAATTTTTTCAATTAATATGAATAAGATTCTTAAATTATTGTTAATATAAATTTATCACATAAAATATTATTTATAACATCCTTATTTTTTTATCAGTTAATAACATTATGTTATAAATTTCTTCTTTTATAAGATCATATTTCTTAGGAATTCTATATATGATTTTTTTGTAGTTTATTCATATCATTTTTATTATACTTATATGTTTGTTTTAACCCACCTATATACTTATATTAATGATTCTGATTTTTAAAAAATATATTTACTTTGTAACACAAAAAAAAAACAACAGCTTGCGGATCTGTACTACGAGGACAGTGCCATTCTCCATTTCTTAGAATTGCTCCCACCTTAGCATCCGTAGAGGTAGAAGGGAAGCACATGAACCCTCCGTTACAATAGTTAATCAAAGGGCCCATTGGTAACCATGAGCCGTACCAAAACGAGGTCCTAGTTCCGTCCCCAATCCTGTATGCAAACCAGGATTGAATTGATGCCTGAGTTTGAGGATTTTCCTCCAACTCCATGATTCTCCTCCAATCCCAGGACTTTCCTCGTACTCATGGCTTTAAATCGTATATTACTCCAGATTCTGTGTTCTCTCATTATCCACATTGCCTTTATTATATATATATATATATATATATACGCCGCTAGTTGGTGGTAATTGGTATGTACGTACATTTTGTGAGTAACTACTCTTAAGGGTGTGTGTGGTGGTAATTGGTATGTACTGCTTGCTTCAATTTTCAGACTCGATCTTCAGTTCGTCTCCTCCTCTTTGCTTCCTTCCTTCTTTGTTCGTTCATGGCTGCTCTGCTTCTTCTTTCCTCTTTTTCTTCTTCTTCGTTTCATCATCCGTACGAAACAAATCGAATCGTCATCACGTGGCAACTTCATTTCATTCATCAGTCTCTCACTCACTCTCTCACCCTCAGCAGCTCACAGACGCGTGCTTGCGTCGGATTCTTCATGAGAACAAATCGTAAAAACTGTGTTCATCCATGCCCTCCCCGCTGACAGTTACCGACCTCTCCCTCATCTCTCACTCTCCTCAGCTTACCAGGCGCGTGGGGTGGAGGGAGCGTGTAATATCGAGCCCGCATGAGATGAGCGTAGCTGAGTAAATTGGCCAATAGGTCCTCGAGATATGGGTTTTATCTCACATGGACCTCGATCAATTTTTTATATCAACCTAACCCTTGAACATTAAGATTTACATCGGCACAGTCCTTCTGTCTAGTTCTGTGAAATGACCTTTCTCACGACTATATCTTTCCTCTCATTAATTTTAAAAAATAAAAATAAAAATAATGTCTGTTTCTTTCTTTCTTTCCCTCTCTCCCCTTATATTATATTAAGAGAAGCCGTGGGATTGAAATCCATGACCCCCAACATTGAAAGCTCTGAACAGCCAAAATCCCCAACCTTCCGCACTGCACTGCAGTCAGTGTCTTGTGCATGGGCGGTCCGGTAACGTAACATGCCGACTGAAGAACATGTCGTTTTATGCAATTTACGCAAATGTGTGATCTGGTTTGCCGTCTCTCTGAGTCTGATCGATAGATTCATACTTATACAATATATCTGTTATTGTTGTATTGTAGCTCGGAGGGAGTGTACTTGCCGTCTTCTGGAGGAACTGCCCGATTCCCATATGGATGATAAATGAAGAGAATTTTCCTTATTTTCTCCTCTCTGTTTTTTTTTTAAATATATATATATATATTTGCAAGAAAATTTATTGACTATATATATTATATTATATTATATTATATTTTGCAGATCAGTGAATTTGACCTTCAAAACTCTACTTATTTAAAATTATTTTATTATGAATATTTGGTTACACGTGAACAGTACATATATCTTATAATAAGTAATGAGACTCATTTAATTTTTAATCGTTTTGTTATAACTTATAAGATTTGAATAAATAAATTTGTACAATCAAATCATCATACCCGGACAATTGTTCATCAATAATAGGATACGATTGTTCAAGTCAATTAATTAATTAAACTATGCCTGTAGCGAGGGTGCACGAGCTGATATGCATAGATAATAAAATCCTATAAAAGAGCGGTAGACGACTATTGTTCATTAAAAAAAAAGAAAAAAGAAAAAGAGAGAGTATATCGTATAATTGTCTTCTGTGAAAATTGATAGATGGATATATCTAGCACCTGTTTTTTTTTTTTTTTTTTTTTTTTTGGCTTCGAACCTCCAGTCGTGCGCACTACACTCAACACTGCTTGCTTCAACCTTCAGAGTTCATCTCCTCCTCTCTGCTTCCTTCTTCTTTCGTTCATGGCTGCTCTGCTTCTTCATTCCTATCCTTCTTCTTCTTCGTTTCATCATCCGTACGGAACGAAACAAATCGAATCATTGTCACGTGGCACCTTCATTTCATTCATCAGTCTCTCTCTCTCTCTCTCTCACACACACACACACACACTCGGCAGCTCACAGACGCGTGCTTGCGTCGGGTTCTTCATGAGAACAAACCGTAAAACCGTTCATCCATGCCCCTGGCTGACAGTTATCGACCTCTCCCTCATCGCTCACTCTCCTCAGCTCATCAGGCGCGTGGGATGGAGGAAGCAGAAGCAGCCATGAATGCCATGAAGAGGAAAGGAGCGATTCGTAGCTCACAATGATGAAGAATGATGAAGAAGATGATAAAAGAAAGAAGCAACACTTCTTTGCCACCGGGAACACAACCCGAAAAAAAAAAAACATGAAGAAGATGAAATGAAGATTCAGTCACGAACAAGTAAACGAAAACGAAAAGGAAAATCAAAACAGTAAATGAAAACGAAGAGCAAAATTCTGAAAATCGTTCCCCTTCGTCCCAAAAGAAAAAAAAAAAAAAAAAACCACCCACGATGCCCCTGTTTCCTCTCCTCAACTATCCCCTGACGAGCATAAGAGACGTGCGTTCCTGATTTGCTGCAGAAGCCTCAAATATCACTTGACGAGCACAAGAGACGTGCGTTCCTGATTTGCCGCAGAAGCCGCATCCTCGTTCGATCCCGCATCCCAGCGTCGTCGATATGCACCGTTCCTCGGAATCCATGGTACCACTTCAAATATGCCACATTGCGCACATCCGGCACGGACCTCACCCAAATAATGTGGTAGCCGAGGACTTGGTCACGCCTCGAGTTCCGGCTGTCGACCAGCCCGGGGAGCTGCCTCTCCCTCTCCGTGGCCCTCCGGCGGTTGTCCCGAGCTTCTCTTTCATGTCTCCGAGCTTCATTCTCCAGCCGCTCTGCTTCCCTCTCTACATCTCTCATCCTCTGGTCACCGACCCAGTCAAGAGCCGACCGAGCGAGCTTCCTGGCCCTCCGACGGCTCCTCCGACCATTGGCGCCCAGCTCTGCTACTCTCTCTTCTAGCCTCCCCGCCTCATCTTTGAGCTCTCTGATTTCCCTCTTGATGGATCTGAGCCTCCAGTCGGCCTCACGTAACGCTCTTAAGGCCAAAAGGCTAGGGTGAAGGGGGACGTCGTTGTCCATCAGAGGAATCGAATGAAGTGAGGCAAGCTCGCTCACTCCCTTCTCACTCTGTTCGAGCGGAGTACTGTGATGTGCAGAGGGGCGGGAATGCATTTTATAGGCGGAGGAGGAAGAATAAGAAGATAGTGGGCTGGGCCAAGGGGCTTTAATCCAATAAGCTAAGCTAACGGACAATATATATAGAATCTGTTAAGCTAAAGTTAATCCAACCCAAGAAGATAGTGGACTGGGCCAAGGGCTTTAAGTTTAAACCAACCTTCCGTAAGTTTAATCCAACCCAAGCTAAGCTAAAGTTTAAATATATAGAATCTGAAAAAATTCACGATCAATCACCAAAGAATGGTTCTGCGTAATTAGCATGATCAACAAATTCATATATATAAATTTACATTAAAAGTTTTGAAATACAACCTAGAGAAAGAATATGAACTTTACTCTATTTCCTAGTAAAACACGAATTTTTATTAAAAATTATATCACGCACTTTCAAAATA
Source organism: Punica granatum (assembly GCF_007655135.1). NCBI lineage: Eukaryota > Viridiplantae > Streptophyta > Magnoliopsida > Myrtales > Lythraceae > Punica > Punica granatum. The sequence continues at coordinate 638,284 of NC_045134.1, forward strand.
ATTTCGTTTATACTCAATTTTAGCATTAACTTTTCATTTAGAAAAATCACCATGTGAATAAACAGGCATGTCGTAAGGTGGTTGGTATTTTGATTAGACACTACCTATGGGGTTTACAATTCTCTCCAAGACAGGATGCCGGTAGTCCGAATGTTGTCAATCAAGTGATTCATCATGTTGAAATAATGCATAAAAATAATAAATGTTGCTTATCAGACGAACATACTAATATTTATTTAGGAAAGCTCTAGGTTGAAGCATAACAAATTATACGTTTATCATGTTTCTTGAAAATAAACAATGTTTTGTTTTCTCTTCGTTACTTTCCTTGTCGTAAATAAAAGTTTTAAGATATTGAAACTCATCAATATAATCGTAGAAGTTTTTATTTACAAGGAAAAAAATTTATAAACATCTATGAGGACACCAAGGGCGTAATAAACATCATCATATATAATACTATATTTTTACGAATTTTTCGGACAAAATAATACTTCTATCTATATTATATAGCCATGTAATGTATAATTCATCAAAAAGAAAAAAAAAGTAATATATAATTATATTTTCGGCCCACATGATGGAGGCCCGAACACTACAAGAGCCCCCCGGTCATCCATCCTTCATCATCTCCTCTTCCATTGAATTGAAATTGAAACTCCCTATATAAAGGGGAACCCCCAGTCGTGCTCACTTCACTCAACACTGCTTGCTTCAATTTTTCGGACTCGATCTTCAGTTCATTTCCTCCTCTCTGCTTCCTTCTTCGTTCGTTCGTGGCTGCTCTGCTTCCTCTTTCTTCTTCTTCTTCTTCTTCTTCTTCTTCTTCTTCGTTTCATCATCCGATATATACTCTTGTAATTATGGGATATAATCAAGCTTATAATTTTTGTAAAAGGATTGGTTGAGCGCCTATTAAAAAAAAAGGGATCGGTTGAGCCTTTTGAGGACGGGTCAAATTATTAATACAGGATATCACGGTGAAAGAGGGAAAAAAAAACAAAAAAGAAGAAAATAATTGATATCATGCAATATGAGGAAGAAACTAATAGAAATAGAAAAGAAACAACAACCATCCAAGGGTTAATTAGTGCTTCCACAGACTCAATTAAGGATGAAATAATTTAATATCCGCATTTTGAGGATGGTTTTATTGATTTAGAAAATAAAAACATTAATATTGAATATTATGTTGAAAAAGAAAAGGAATAAGGAAGAAGAAAAGAATTGGTATCATGCAATATAGGAAGAAATGAACTATAACAAAAGAAACAATTGTTGTCGGATCATAAATGGCGCTTTCATTAGACTCTCAAACCAATTTTGCTAATGCACTTGTTTTGCCCGTGCGTTGCACGGGTTCGTGTCATATATCTATATATAATTTTTATTGTAATTATTTACATTTTTAAACTTCAATCTTCTTATACAAATTAATAATAATTTCAATTATTAACTTTAATAGTCAAATAATAATTTTTTAATAAAACTTAGAGTAAGCTAGCTATTGCAATGGTAATTTGAAACTAATTATTTCAATTAGTACGCATCATATTTTTAAATTATTTGTTAATATAAATTTATCACATAAAACATTGTTTATAACATCCTTATTTTTATTTTTTATCAGTTAATAGCATAATGTTATAAATTTATTCTTTTATAGGATCATATTTTTTAGGAATTATATATATGATGGATTTTTTTTTTTGTAGTATTGATATCATTTTTATTATACTTATATGTTCGTTTTAACACACCTATATACTCATATTAATTATTCTGATTTTTAAAAAATATATTTACTTTGTAACACAATAAAACAGCAGCTTGCAGACCTCTACTACGATGCCAGTGCCATTCTCCATTTCTAAAGGCCCGTTTGAAATGTAAGTGTGATTTTAAAATCGTGATTTTGATTTTAACTCAACACACTACACAACAAAAATACACATTTTTCAAGTCAAATTTATAATAACATCTCATTTGTCTTTTTCCACAATCAAAATCAAATTCAAAATCAAAATCATGATTTTAAAATCACACTAACTTTTCAAACGCTCCCACCTTAGCATTCCTTGGAGGTAGAAGGGAAGCACATGAACCCTCTGTTACAATAGTTAATCAAAGGGCCCATTGGTAACCATGAGTCGTACCAAAACGAGGTCCTAGTTCCCATCACCAATCCTGCATGCAAACCAGGGTTGAATTGATGGCTTGAGTTTTGGGGATTTTCCTCCAACTCCATGATTCTCCTCCAATCTCGGGACTTTCCTCGTACTCATGGCTTTAAATCGTATATTAATGTCTTTTTTCTTTTTCCCGTTGTGCACTGTGGTATGAAAAAGTTCAATGGACCTTGACTAATTGAGTTCGAGTCAAGTCGGCCCATTTAGAGATCAAACTCTTTTAATTGTGAATATTGTTTCCATTTTTAATAATTGATTTATGACTAATTATCACTATTAAAGAAAAATTAAATTTGATCTTGAGTGTTAAAGAAGCATCGCGCATACCGTTTTGAGATCGGGTGATTTCCTAAACCGATTCGCGGGAGGAGGAAAACAAATTAAGATTACTCACAAGTAAAAAGAAAAATTTCCAATTTAAATTTCAATCCAATTATATATATATCGATTTCAAAGATACTGTATCCTTGTTTACTATATATATATATATATATATAGATATGGAGAGAGAGTCTCTTTAGTTTTTACGGGTCTTTTTTCAGATAGATGAATTTAATATTTTAGGGTTTTAGGATTATATATATAAGAAGGTATATCATTTAGGTATATATATTAATGTCTTTTTTCTTTTTCCCGTTGTGCACTGTGGTATGAAAAAGTTCAATAGACCTTGACTAATTGAGTTCGAGTCAAGTCGGCCCATTTAGAGATCAAACTCTTTTAATTGTGAATATTTTTTCCATTTTTAATAATTGATTTATGACTAATTATCACTATTAAAGAAAAATTAAATTTGATCTTGAGTGTTAAAGAAGTATCGCGCATACCGTTTTGAGATCGGGTGATTTCCTAAACCGATTCGCGGGAGGAGGAAAACAAATTAAGATTACTCACAAGTAAAAAGAAAAATTTCCAATTTAAATTTCAATCCAAATATATATATATATCGATTTCAAAGATACCGTATCCTTGTTTAATATATATATATATATAGATAGATATGGAGAGAGAGTCTCTTTAGTTTTTACTCACAAGTAAAAAGAAAAATTTCCAATTTAAATTTCAATCCAATTATATATGTATCGATTTCAAAGATACCGTATCCTTGTTTAATATATATATATATATATATATATATAGATATGGAGAGAGAGTCTCTTTAGTTTTTACGGGTCTTTTTTCAGTTAGATGAATTTAATATTTTAGGGTTTTAGGATTATATATATAAGAAGGTATATCATCTAAAGAGTTTGACGGGCTCCCAAGCAGCGCAATTCATCTAACCCTTCGACTGGAGAGGTACGTAGTTCTCTTCTCCCTCAGGTTTTCAATCTCTCTCTTATAAAAGCTTTCTGTTTTGAATTTTTATTTTTGGTTATGATCATAGACGTCAGGCTCCTTCAAGTTTTGCATTTTTCGTTTTTCCTTTTGTCTATATATATATGTATACACTTCTGTATTTTCCTTGCGGGTGAAATAAAATTGATATGTGTTCTGTTTTTCCTCCACAATGACTTCTGTCATAGAATTGGCTGCTTCGTTCCAACAGATATAGGGGGACGAAAAATATCTTGATCCTATAATGGCAGAAAAGAAAAGGGTAAGGTGGGCTCAGTGTTCGGACATCTTACCGGTACGTTGATCGGTTTTTTGGCCGACATATTTAACTCTCTTTTCCTCCATACAGTTGTTGATAATCCGATACATACTCTTGTAATTATGTAATATAATCAAGCTTACAATTTTGCGCCTATAAAAAAAAAAAGGAGGATCGGTTGAGCCTCTTGCCAGATGACATCCTTATTGACAATATCCTGTCGCTCTTACCAACGGAAGAAGCAGCGAGAACTAGCATCCTGGCACGTAGATGGAGGTTTCTCTGGTTGGGCTCACCGAGCTTGGATTTGGACGCCTCGAGAAAGGTTGCATTGAATCGTCCTATCGGGAAAGGAAAACTAGTGGGCGGCAGAGTGGCATTCGAGTATGTCAAGTGGGTAGACCGAGTCATCGGCGGTTACTGGGGTTCGGCCGCTCTAAGTCGCTTCCGTGTTCGCTTCCAGTTGGATGATACCTTCTCGCACAAAATCGACTCCTGGCTTAACTTCGCCCTAGGGAAGGGAGTGCAGGTGCTTGAGCTTGACTGCCATCAGAATTACGGATGCAACGTTACTCCCTACACATTCCCCTCGATTCAGCCCCATCTTCTTCTTAATCTTAGACTACTAAAATCCCTCTCCCTTAAAGATGTATTCATAAGTACCGATTGTCTGGAGCATCTCTTGTTGGAGAGTGAGTTCCTGGAGAGACTACAGTTGAGCTGTAGTTTCCCAGACTCGAAGGTCAATGTCACAGGTCCCATGTCGAGATTGAAATACATTGATATATCGGAGTGCACTTTTGTGAGCTCGATCATGATATCAGCCCCTACTCCTGACCTTGTTTCATTCAAATGCCCGGGTGGCCTAAAGATGTTGCACGTCGAGCATGCACCACGGCTTGTTGATCTGCTCATCGATGGATTTCATGACGATTTCGATCTTCTTTCCCACCCACTGTTTCGCTACATTTCCCAGCTCCAGTCCCTTCGACTGGACACATTCTATTGGCACATGGTTAGTTCCACATTGCAAGTCCAATTAGTGTCTCTCTCTGTCTCCCCCCTGTCCGTCAGAGCCCCTTTTTGCCCTTAATTAAGGATGTTTGCACATACTTTCTTCTTCTTCTTCTTCTTCTTCTTCTTCTTCTTCTTCTTTTTTAATTTTTTTTTTTTACCTTTTACAGGTACCACATTGGTTGCCTCATCTTCCTGACCTAAGCGGTCTGAAGCACCTGTCCTTGACATTAGGAGGATTTAATGATATGCACACTCTCCACGGAGTGACTTCTCTGATAAAGGCCGCCCCGTGCTTGCAACATCTTACGCTGGATGTGAGTTAAATTTTCCTAATTACCTAACGCTCGGTTTGATCTCTACTTATGTCCTGATCGACTTCTTCCTCGAGTGATTATTAGTCAAATCATATGTAATTCTACTCCTTCAGATGAATGTTTGTCTCGTATTTATTTATTGATATATATTTGTCTTGTGCCAATGAACTACATGACAGCCTCATAAACAATCATATGTTAAGTTAGATCTTGATTGACCAGTCTATGAGCTAATTAAGCTCGCGTCGGTGTGTATGTATGATATAGATTCGGGTTTAATTCTATCTTGACTCCACTTCTGATGATCAATTAAAGATAATAAAATGCGTTCTTCCTTTTTCTTCAAAGGTGGATCACCTCGATGAATGGCTAATCACAAGCAAGGAGTCAGCTAACTTGCATCATCAATTTCTACGGGTGATAGAATTTGTACGATTTACTGGGCGCAAAGTGGAGTATAGCCTTGCAGCATACTTGATCAAGGGTGTTGTATCACTTCAAAAGCTTATCGTCGATTGTCGGAACCCATCATTCATTGAAGGATGCAATTTTAGTCGTGGTATAAATAGAGCAATAAGAGGGAGGAGAAAACGTGCCTTTGAGCTCAACCGAACGCTACCATCCGAGCTCAAGCAAATGCTACCATCCGAGGTGGAGCTGGCGGTAATCCAATTTCAAGATAGATATTGATATTAATATTGATATATAGCCGTGTACTGAACAGCCCTGTTAAATACAGGTTACATATTCCATTACTTGGATTGTTAATCCTTTACAGTTAACACAAAATTTACTGCTCAGCTAGGATATGAGGTAGGAGGTAAAATGCACAATCAATGACTTTATTGATGAAATTTATGATCTTTCATACTTTAATTTTTTTTTCATATATTAAATTTTGTTCGGGGGGGGGGGAGGGGGGGGGGGGGGGGGGGGGGGGGGGGGGGGGGGGGGGGGAATATTTATTATTAACACAATATTTATAACCTTTCATATATTTTATCTCAATTTTGAGATTCACGGGCCCGAGTTTCATGCCAAATACAGAAAACTCCGGTAATTCCCTCTAGATTACACCCATCCAAACAGCACTTTAAGGGATCTCTACTGTCTCTAACACCTCTCATGATAAAAGCATATGGTTCTTAAATATAATCAAATTAGAAAATTAAACCTTTTAACTAAGAGAATTATTAAAATTTCTAAGATTATATACTAACTTAACATAAATGCGTGAAAGTACGAAGACCAGTAATGGGGTCTCATATAATTTGACAAAAATAATAATTTAACTCGTCATATCGTAAATTTTTCCTCCGCGTCTATATGTTCACCAAGTTAAGACAGTTTCAAAATTATATGATCTTATCTACTTTAAAATAGTCACGCTACATTAATTTGTTCCTAATTTTATTCTTCCAATATTACTACATCTTCTCTTATATTTGATCATATGTAAACACTACCAAATGAAAGCAATGTTAGAGACGTGCAGGATCCTTCCTAGTTATGATCGTTGTTACTATTATTATCGCTGTAGTAATTTTTTATTATAGAATTTCGGAAGTAAAATTTTCTCATAATTTCATGGAAAATATAATATTGTCAGGGAGAAAATAAAATCTTAAGGAAATAATAATGGGCTTCATAGGCAGTTGTGTGAAGGGGGCCATATGAAAAATTCCATTAGTTTCAAAGTAATAATAAATAACAAAAGTAATGATCTCCGACAGCTCCGAGTTTTACGATGCTAATGTAAAGCGTCTCCCGACAACAGTACTGCAGCCAACAGGAAAAGAGAGCAAAGGGCACACCACGAGGAGTGCACAACAAGAAGGCTAATTCGATTCCTCAGTTGAAGATCAATAACACTTTTTTTTTCTTTTCTTTTCTTATGTTACAAATATAGAAGGGGAAGGAAGGAGGATAACAGGAAGAAATGTGACGCATTTTGCAAACCTCACAACTACTAGTACGGAGTAGCACTAGCCACCAACTAGCTAATAACTACGACGACCACCACCACCACTACTACTACAACTACTAGTAGGGTTGGTACAGAGAGTCCACAGCCAAACTCATTACACTTTTATAAAGTCAGGTACAAAATTGTGACACCCTTACAGCCTTGCAAGACAAGTGCATATGATATGTAAAACGGAACAAGAAAGAACAAAGAGAAAAAGAATCGAGAGGGGCAGCGGAGGCGGGAGATCAAATTACCAGATCCATTCCCACAAGAGCCCTGAACCAGGTGGCTCTATACCCCTCTCCGCATGTGCCAAAGGAATCTCTCAGTATCACACAACACCGGCAAATTTCATCTCATTTTCTCCGTTGCTTATGCTTGACTTTGATGATCCTACGCCCAGATTTGTCGCCCCCCGTGCCCAGTGAGAAGCTCCCCCCACCGGCATTGAAGTCCTGGCTTCCTGTAGCCTGGAATGGAGATGGACTCTGCGGCATGGAGAGATTCTGTTGAGCTCCAAACTGGAACGGATTCGCACCAGCACCAGCCCCAGCATTTGAACCAAATACGAAGCCTGCTGGCGCTGAGATGGGCTGTTGCTGACCAAACGATGGGGTTGGAGGGGTACTGCCATGATTAGCCTGGACCATGTCCTCGGCCATAGAGTCCTCCATACTCATTTGGTCGGCATTATTGTTATTGGCCGGTGAGGGTGACCCGAATATAAAGGGGGAGTTGGAGTTCCCAAACGCAGGTGGAGGTGCAGGGCTAGCAGCAGATGATGTGAACGAGAAGGTTGTACCAGATGAGGTGTTTGCAGGTGCTCCTGTGAATGATAAGGTGGGACCCGATGAGGCACCCATCGATCCAAAGGGACTGGAGGTTGAAAAGGTTGTGGTTGATCCAAAGACAGAAGCACCAGTTGAGGCAGATGAACTTCCCATGGATCCAAAAACAGAAGCGGCTGTAGAAGCAGATGAGGTGCCAACGGTTCCAAAAACAGGAGCGGCAGTAGAAGCAGATGAAGTGCCAATGGAGCCAAAACCGGGAGGGGCAGTAGAGACGGAAGAAGTGCCACTAGACCCAAGAAAAGATGAGGTCCCTGACAATCCAAAAGCTGGAGCACTGCTAGAGGCTGATGAACCAGGCGCAGATCCAAAAATGAAACCATTGCTAGAGGAAGGTGATGAGCCGAAAGACAAGCCAGTAGATTCGGATTTTGAGGTCAATGATGAAGCAAATGTGGTGGTATTCGCTTGCCCAAATGCACTAGAAGACCTCGGGGTCACAGAACTGGGCTCTGAAGAAGGCATTGTACCTGACGAAAATAGTTTGGTAGCAGAGGATGAGCCAAACAATGAGCTGGTGGAAAGAGCTGCTATAGTAGTGGACTGCCCAGATGATGAAGACGACCCAAACTGAACGGGAACACTATGAGTGAAGGAAGCAAGTCCAGTCCCAGTAGCAGTAGATTCTGGAACCTGGGCTGATCCATTGGCAGCACCAGTAGTTGCAGAACCCTCTTTCTGATAATTGGCATTTGAAATGGCAGATGCAGCACCAAACCCAAAAATGCTGCTTCCTGAGGTAGAATTTGCAGCAAGAGAAGTACTGCCAAGTATATTCCCGGAGCCCATATCTGCCTTGGTCTTGCCTTCTTCTGAAGGTACCACAACAGGAGATGATGCTTGAGAAACTGAATTTGATGGAGCAGATTCAAACTTGAAGGTCGGTAGAGCTGGATTTGAGGCGGTGGCAGTAATGATGGAGGATAGCGTACTGCTGCTGTTGTTGCCACTAAAGGTGACAGGCAATGAAGGGATGCTAAATGGCTTCTGACTCGTGAAGGCATTTGAGTCCACTGCAATTAGGGAAGAAAAAGTGGATCCATTACTTGAAGCCGATTTAATTCCGGATGTAAAGGTTGGCGATGAAGTTGACACAATAGCCAAAGTTTCTCCCTCAGGCAAACCAGAGGGCGCCCCATCCTTCAAGGTTTTCTTCTCTTCAGCTTTATCAGATTCAGGCATCTTCGTCGAAGAGGAAAATAAACCACCAACATCAGACGCAACACTGCCAATAAGAAAGATAGGATCAATATAACCTCTAGAATATTTATCAGTGTAAGTAGTTCCATTTCAAATAACAATCTAAATGTTAGTACGCAGGTCCATTTGAATACATGAAATACTCATCAAAATGATTAAGCGAATTTATTTCCCATGACGTGATCGTTTTGATTAACTAATTATCACCACTTCCCCTTTACTAGATCCGCTAGACATAGCTATTAAGGAACCACAAAAACTGTGAACATTACTGATAATATCAATCAAGTCAGACAGGAGCATAGAAACTGACCTGATTGAACTTTGTGCACTGGAATCTGGAGGAATTTTTTGACTAGACAGTTCACTTAAGGAGGATATAGCACTGTTGGCGGTAAAATTATTATTAGAAGCAAATCCAAAAATAGCGCTAGGGACATTCTGCTCCTTCAGAAGACCAACTTTATCACCAGCGCTGAACAGAGGAGGAGCAGGATCCTTCAATAAAGCTGCTTTATTAGATTCTGAAGTAGACTGTGTAGCCAGCAGATCTGATTGAGAACTAGTGCTAGCAACCCGTATACTTGGAAAGTTATCTGCATGTGTTTGAGCAACTACTTGTTTTCCATCAGCACCTTGTTTAGATGTCTCCTTTGTGAAAAAATTCATTGAGGGTTTATCATCAGTAACAGTCTGATGCTTCCCTGAAATAATAGTAGCTTGAGCATCACTTGTCTTGCATTCAACTGTGCAGGTATCCCGATTCTCCCTTACTTCAACCAATGAAGAAGATACTCCATTGGGATAACCATCATCCTCCAAATCCAAGTAGTCCTAAAACCAAATAACATAACAACTTTGAAAATTATGTGACAATTACTAAGACAATATAGTATGATTAAAAAGTACCTATATATTAAAGACGGATCAGAGAACAAACTATCACTATCAACCTACTTATCATAAATCCAAAAGTTGTTCACCAGCACTCCAAAAGTATACCCAGTCTGTGAGAGAGTAGGAAAGTGACATCTGAAAATTTATAAGAACCTATATCTAAATGTCGTAACAGAACCACTAACTAAATCAACCTCACAACAGGAAAACCAGAGAAAGCCCATGGACAAGACACTTGCATAGTCCAATCTTGATAAAAGAAATACTGGTGATCAGACTTACCTCAGGTGCACTCATCTTGAAGGGACGTTTCTTCTGAGCAGGAATATGGGGGAGAGAGTTGGTCAAATTAGCATCTCCTGTTGTGCTGATCAGGACTGCATCTTTTTTGCAAAGGACTGCATTCTCGAAGTCATTAACTGAAGGAGAAGGTTTATCTGAAGCAGCAAAAATTCTCAATGGACCAGTTTGTTCAAACTTACCCTGCTTTTCCTTACTAGTTTCTCCAGAATCATGTGAAAATCTGGGAACTGAATTATCAGGCTTATTGTTATCTCGGGCAAACTCCAAGAACTTTGATGAATCAATATGTTTGAGGCTTTTTAGTGCTTGTCCTTGTAACTTGGACGGAGACAGCTTGGCTGGTGCTTTCTCCCTGGCAATAGCTAGCTTGAGCTCTGAAGACCTCTCTTTGGGTGGTGATACTATCTTATCTAGTTGCTCAAGTATTTTGGAAGCCATCTCAGTGGATTTTGATGAAACAGGTGCTATATTTGACTGTTCTCCTATGCTTAACTTTCTTTCATTCACTGGATGCATCTTCTGTGTGGAAGATGAAGGCTCACAAGCTACAGAAGTTGGCATGCTCCAGTTCTTCTGATATGAAAGATTCGGTTTTTGACGAATTCTACGTAAGGGACCACCAGAGCCGATACCATTCTCAAAGATCGAACTGCTCCGTTTCAAAGCCTGCATTTTTATAAAAATGGAAAACTAAATTAAATGATTCCACTTCTAAACTCCTGAAAACATGAACCAACATTTAATCTAGCAAAAAATTAGCACCTTAGCAGATCCAGGAATTCTGTTATGCTCCAATGCTTGGGTAGCTGTCAACGGTCCACCATAACCATCGGTCATAGGCCCAGAACTCTGGAAGCCAGAGAAATAGGGGGGGAAAAGATTTTAGAACACGATCAGTACAAAAATAATACATAGTAGACAATATTTCCCACAGCACAGACCTTCGGTGTACTGGCCACATGAACTCTTGAATATGGTGTTCTACTTCTGGCCATACTGTAAATAGCCGATCTGCCCCGAGACCTTGGTGTCGCATAACCATTCTCACGAACCCCAACATGTCCAGATGGGCTAGGCACAATAGATAAAATGGGTGATTGTGAAGAATGTACCAAGCCATTCAGAACTGTTGAATCTTCTGCAAGTGCTTGACCGCGTAACCCTAGCATTGATGGTGATACTTTTGATGGCCTACTGCCCATATAAGCTTTTGCGAGCTCTGCAGGTGAAGCTAGGTCCTCATCAAGTACCTGGAGACGTATTGCACAATAAGGTGAGAAAGGCATCATAGATTCTAAGTGCAAAGCAGACAAAGAAAAAATGAAAAATATTAGTTTTCCTACACTTGAGTTTAAGGCCTTGGTGGGGATAAGGCGACTCCGATCATCTTGCAGAGGAAGGTTTGCCACTTCGTCTTCCCGTTCCTGAAACAGACTTGACTTTGAAGGGAAAACATCGGGCATTTTCTCTTCCACCTCAACCGGATTTTCCACAACTCTAGCACGGAGGAGGGCAGTCAAACGATCTATCTCTGATCTGTGCAATGAAATCCAAGATTTTAGCATCCCAGACAGCTTCACGCATACAGGAATAATTCCTTGAAAATTCTATCTATGTTTAAGGTTTTCTTGCCAGATCTTTGAAACGAAATTTCCCTATGAAGAAATTAGATTAACCTAATTACACCAGCAAACAGGAGTAATAAGCAGTGTCCAAGCTACCAACTCATAACAGATCACGAACACCGAAAAATATTCGAGAAAAACTCGATTCTCCCATTATATACAGAGGAACACCAAAAGAAGAACCATTTATTGAAACTTACACTTAAATTACAAAAGGCAGCAAGCATCCATTGCCCAACCTAATTTATCAAAGTCTTAACTAAGGTTATATATGTACAAGAGAAATATCTAACATATGATAACTTATAGAAAGAGGAGGGAAAAAAAAGTATTTGTATGATACCAAGAGGGACAAGATGTTGATTTTTAAGAAAGATAACCTGGTGAAAGTCTTCTGCCTCAAAATCTCCTCGAAGTCCATAGAAGAGCCTTCTCCAGGAACAGAGCTAACAATAGGTTTCTGATGGCCATCTGATGCTGCTTCTTGTTCTTTAGAGACATTCTTCACAAAGAGGCAAACAAATTACGAATTGAGAGTCCACAAACAGAAAAATAAATGACCAAAAAGAAGAAGAGAGAGAACTAACTAAAGAGCAGCACAGCAGAAGAATGACATCATTTACTTGTCAACTAGTGTGTAGAAACAACTCACATACAATAGTTGAATGCAATGTTTCAATATGGTTATGGTACCAAAGTGGAGTTCTTATGATTAGAAAGCATCTCTTAGTTTGTAAAAGAAATTCAACCTTTGTTAAGAAAATAACAAAGTTGACAGAATTCATAACACACAGTCAATCCGGTAAGTAAAAATACACAGATGTCAAAGTTTTCACTTACCAAAGGGATTGCTGCCTCATTCTTGTCTCCAGCTTCTAGCTTATTCTCTGAAGAATCATGAGCTTAACAAACATTAGCAAGACCACCAAGAAAACTTCTAAGAACTCATTGATACAGGAAGCGAGATAGATAGAGGAATAAAAAGAGAAAAGAAGACTAAAATGTGATGACAGTTCCCACACAAAAACAGATTGCAATTACTTAAAGAGTTAGGAGACAAAACACCAACTTGGCTAGCATTTTCTTCAATAATACCAAAGAAGGCACGAGTTCAATTCTGGACTAGGACTCACTTAGTTTAAGTATAATGATAAACTTGTTCAAGCCACCTGTGACTTTTCACCAATTCTAGGACCAGGCCAAACTGTATAGAAGCAGACTACTTCAATAAAAGGCAGATAACAAATCAAGCAGCTAACAAAAGGGTGCCATTATCATGATTCCCTTTCCCGTTACATTTCCAATGGAAAGAAAAATCATTTTTTAGATATAAGTAGGTGGGAAAAAGTTGAGCACCTGAATTCCCATCCCACATCATTGATAGACTGTGGACTATGCCATACTTGAAATGAAGATCATAAATGCGGAATAATATTCACTGGCCAGTTGACAACCGAAATATTGTCCCTAAAAAATCCATAACATGCCTGTGTTCATTTTTAATAATCGAAATCCTTATAAATGCTCAATAAATAAATCTGGAAAAAAAGAGAGTAAAATACACAAAGCAACTGCATTTAACGCTCTGATAATATTCAATTGAGAAGACAGTCCAGACTCTACATTCTCACTTAAGAAATGAAACCAATTGCACGTAAACCCTAGTTCTCTTGAGATAGAAAACTAAAGCAAGCAAGAAAATTGGGGACGCTCATAAGCATCAATGGATGAGAGTTATAATTCCAAATTATCAAGGACTCAAATTGCAAACGTAGCAGAACAGCGCAACTTCTTCTTAAAAAAACTAAAGTTGAAAAGCCCTAACACAAGGAACTGTCAATTAATTAAAAGAGAAAAAAAATTTTGCGACTAAGAAAACCGGGGAACAGTGGTACCGGCGAAAACGAAGCCTCAAAGACAGACCTGGCGGATGCAGGAGCGGAAGGGGAGATGGAGGGGCCTGAGTGAGCCGCTTTCTGAATAAAGAAGCGTAGAATCTCTGGGCGGTCGAGGCGAGGAGCTTGTGAGCTGGATCCATTAACTTCCGAAGCCAACCATTACCATTAGCACCGGGAACAATGGTGGGGTTTCTGATTTGGGGGCGATCGTACGGCGTCGATTGCGGCCTCCGAAAGGGTTTCTTCCGAAACTTGCCACCAGCGCCGAGGCCCCCGTATGGGTTGCTCTCCTCTCGCGCCGTCGCCATGGGAGAAGCAGGAACAGTGAAAGCTCAAATTTTGGGGTTTTGAGAGGGAGAGAGATGGCGGAAGGGAGCGGAGGGAAACCAAAATTAGGGTTTTTATTATTTTGTACGCATCAGATAGTGAGAGAGAGAGAGAGGGAGGGAGGGAGTACGGTGTTAAAATATTGGGATGAAAATTGCAATACCACCGATATAACGTATTTCTACGGTCTGCGTATACCGTGGGCTTTTGGTAAAATGACCTGTGGTCCTTCTTTAGGAAATGACGGGCGACGCAGGGTCGTCAATTGTGCTTGTGAACGGATGGCTGGGTAGGGCAGTTTATTAATAATATTTTTATTGAATTATTTTATTTGTAGTGGTGATGGAGAATTTTCTAAAATCTTTGCATTAAAAAAATGAATTATAATGTCACAATCACTCCACAAGTCCTAATTCTTTCATAATCTATCAATTCCTTTTCCATATCTCTTTACAGTCGCATCATTTTGACTGATGAGATTATCGTGGCAAGGCTATGTTTTCGAAACAGGTATTACAAGTTATTCATCAAAAACCAGCATTGGAAGTTATGGTACGCATAATGTTCTCAACGATCCAATCCATCATATTGGCTGCGTCTCGAACTAACAATGGGGGCATTACGCACTGTCAATTCAATATATAACTACTTGCTCTTATTGTCATTTGTCACCGACATCGATCCTCTGTCGGCAAAATTACCCGAAAATGGCATTCTTTGTTCAATGCTTCTCTGGAGAAAGGAAAGCCGGTGACAAGCCGGTTTTGCTTACACGAATAAAAAAAAAAGAGCACCGATTCATCTCAATAAGGCCATAATGCAGAAACCATTAACCAATACAGAATCCAATCTTGGGCTCCAAATAGACAACACGATGCAATGGCCTGGAGCCAAATCGAAGAGGAGGACACAGTTTATCATAAAAATCGTACCTTACATATGCAGTTGCCGGGAAATGATGAATACAAATGGTTTTGGTAAGGAAACTGTAAAAGAAATTAAAAACTCAGACAGTTCTCGATGATTAACAACTCAGAAAGGCCGATATTTCAGCACCCAGATCTCCTACTATACAATCATATAAATCATCCCGACCAGTGAAGTAAACAATCGACAAAGGAAGACAAAAACTCTCACCGATGCCTAGCAATGTGATCCCGAAGCTTATCATCTAAATGCAATACTGAAACTGCTGTCAAGGCCGTTCATAATGCCACCAGGTTCACCACGTTGATTTCCCTTCTGCATCATCGTCACAAACTCATTGTAATCTATGCGTCCATCCTGCAAAAGTTGACACAACATTGCAATGAAGTACTCAAACCCGAAAGCTTAGCATCTCTCACAGGAAGCTTCAGAGACTTTTTTATCAGTTAGACGAAAGCTGCATCTTACATTGTCCTGATCAACCTCCCTAATCATTTCCTCAAGGTGAGAGTCTTCCATCCCGAACTCTACACAGGCTTGTTGAAGCTCATCCTTGGTGATGTACCCACTCCCATCTTTGTCGAAGAAGTTGAATGCAGCAAATAAATGATCTTCCCTCTCAACTTTATTCAAATGCAGCATTGCTGCCATAAATTCCCCATAATCGATCGTTCCACTGTTGTCTACATCAGCCTGTAATTTTAGGACAAAATATATCAATTACGTACTTGAAGAGGAAACTTCATTATATACAGAAAACGAGTTTTCTTTCTCCAGTTGATACTCACTGCCTGCATTAAATCATAAATTTCAGATTCCTTGAGATTAGCTCCAACTCGTTTTAGACCAGCCTTAAGCTCTTCGAAGGTGATTTGACCGCTATTATCAGCATCTATCATCTTGAACATTTCTTTAAGGCCGGCAATTTCTTCCTCCGACAAGCTCTCTGCAATCACCTGCATTTGCATTGTGTGCGGCCATATTAAGTACAAGAAAACACACAGCATGTGCGTAGCGTTATCTCGTTAATGCATTTCTGGGTGTCTGGGAACTCACTCTAAGAGCCATTTTCTTGAGCTTGTTCATGGCAGAAAATTGCTTCAACCGACTCAAAACTGCTGAATCGAGAGGCTTATCAGGAGCAACACCATCAACTTGAATCCAAGGGTGACCTGAATTACAAAGAAGTTGTATATGAACATATACTTTTTGGAAAATTTATAAAAGTTATACAAAAATGAATTAAACTACTGTGGAAGTGCAGTAATAGCATCACATTTTAACAAATTCTGGCTGATGCAATTGGAGAAAACTTGATAACGTACAGATGCAAATGGATGTCAAAACTTGATAACGTAACACATGCAAATGGATGTTAAAACTTGATAACATAACACATGCAAATGGATGTTACGGAAAGATAAGCCTCACATAAGACTTCATGAGCAGTTAATCGTCTTCTGGGATCTCGAACAAGCATTTTCCTCACCAAATCCTTCGCACTTTCTGAGATACTTGGCCAAGGGTCCGACGAGAAGTCAAGATCACCATGTAGCACCTGTTCAAATATTCCTTGCTCGGTTTCTACAAGGTAAAAAAAAAAAAAAGTAAATAAAGAGATCAATAAATTGAGATCTTAGAAAACATGCAGAAGATGAAATGAAAACAGTTCTGTTTTCACATAATGCAAGATTCGGGTATAAAAAGGAAAAATATAACAGTTAAATCTCACCAGCCCAAAACGGAGGAACTCCACTCAACAATATATAGAGGATAACACCAGCACTCCACACATCTGCTTCGGGCCCATAACGCTTCTTCAGAACTTCTGGTGCAACGTAGTATGGACTGCCCACCACATCATTAAATCTTTCACCTGTGATAAAGATCACCAATTGCTCCTCAGGCCGAATGACATTTACATGTTGTCTGAGGGACATGTAATACAGCGATATGGAGCTCCTGGTCCTAACTAAATTAGAATGTATTTATTCAAGGCATACGAATTGTCGAGATGCTGATAATGAAAATTGCACACCCTAATAAAGCACCTAAACAAATTATATAAACTAAGACATCGATATGACGAGATTAAGTTTAGTTACTAAAATGTCCATAAGAAATTGAGGGGAAAATTTCATGCCAGCGTGTTATCATTGGCATCAGTTTCGGTTGGACAAGCAATATATACCTGGCTTGAAGAATATAGACAGACCAAAATCGATGGTCTTCAGCAGCGAATCCTCCTGCTGATCCACGAACAGGAAATTCTCAGGCTTGAGGTCCCGATGCATCACTCCCATGGAATGGCAGGCCTCAACAACGCCAACTATGGTCCTCGTAAGCTCAGCGGCCTTTCGCTCGCTATAATGCCCCCTCTGGATTATCCGATCAAACAATTCTCCACCGGCACAAAGCTCCATTACCACATGAACTGCCACAGCATCCTCGTAAGCCCCCTTAATCGAAATCACATTCGGGTGGCCCGATAAATGATGCATTATCTGAATTTCCCTCCTAACATCCTCTACATCCTCTTCAGTGATCAGCTTCCTCTTGGCTATAGACTTGCAAGCGTATTCTTTCCCTGTGGCCTTCTCGATGCAGTAGAACGTCACTCCAAACTGCCCCTGTCCGAGTTTCCTCCCCGAGGTATAAAATTCCTTCAAGTTGCCTGTTTTCTTTTGAAGCACTGACTCGGCCTTCAGGCCAGCACTGGAAACCCGGGTCATTTGGGGCTTCCGCTTGGGCTTGATGGGCGGTTCTTGTTTTGGTTCGGGTTTCGGGACCGTGACTGGCTCTGGGGGCTTGTTCTGGATAGAGAGAGGTAAAGGCTCGAGTTCGTTGCCCGTTCCCTGACTGAAGGACTTCCCATTGGCGTGGACCGAGTCATTAGGGATTGACTCGTGGACCGACTGCCCATTGGTATGAACGGAATCCTCGGGCGATCGGGACCGCCATACTGAGGCAGAGATGGACTGAAAGAAGCCATTTCTGGAGATGCTTGGTCCAACACAAGTATTACCCATATCCAGAGATGCAACACCGGTAGTCTACCTACGAGGGATTGTTGTCCTGACCTCAATGTGAAGATGCAACCATGTCAAATGATATGAAGATAGCAAATACCTGATCTGATCTACCGTGAAACCTGGGCAGTTCACCAAGGTCAAACCCTGAGCAGGAGTCTTGCTCTAAGCCTCAAGATGACAACTTGACAAAGGACTGATGGAGTTGAACAGGGCATGTGTTGCGTTGAGCTGCTCTGCTCCGCTCCAAAGACTTTTAAGGATGGCTACAATGCAAAGGATTCACATTTGACCCCAGAAAGGAAACATCCACTGGCCAATGGAATGATCAATCTGGGATTGGCAGAGCAACAGTGTTAAAGAAGGGGAGAAGTCCGAGGAGCAATACAAGACAAGTCCGACAGAGAATGAGCAGGATGGAAGGAAGGATATCAAGAAAAGTCAAAACTCGAAGCAATAAAATATCTTTAGCTGATCAAAGACTGAATGATTCAACAGCGCAAATGGAGAAATGGGGTGTATTCAAGAATCCCAGTGGGCAGCATAGCAGAACATACAGCTTCTGATCTTTTTTCTAGGAAGGATCATCGTGGGTGCGCAGACAGACGGACAGAGAGAAGAAGAAGAAGAAGAAGATTGGGTTTTGTTTTTACCGGTGCCGGGTCGCCTGTTGGAAGCAGAGAGAAGAAAGACGGCTTCCTCAAACTCTACTGTTTGTCTGTCTATATGATTCCTTTTGTTCGACAAACGAAACAAACGCACAGACGGGAGAAGAATGAATATGAAGAAGAAGGAGAAGAGGGAGACGGTCCTTGTTGACCCTCATTTTGGATCAGTAATGTAATGCAATGTAAGTATACCGACAGTAGATGGATGGATGGGATATGGGTCGTTTAGTTTGATTGCACTGACCATAAATACCAACTAATAATCAAACGAAGCAAAAGACCAAACTACAGACATTTATTATATGGTTTTCTTTTGCACATTGGGACGTGTTTTTCCTTTTCGCCCAGAAACCGCGTTTTGGTTTGGTTGGTATTTTATTTTATCTGATTTGATTTGGCGTACGCTCTCTCTATTGTCCCATTCCCGGGCTTTTCGGTTGGAATTGCGGTTAATTGATTGCCTCTTTTCCTTCCGGGCCCCTTCTTTCACACTCCATGGTCGGTCCCCCCCAACCCCCTCCCTCATTCATCCTTCCTCTCGAGTAGTTAGTTGATTATCGATCGAGCATCATGGGATAGTATGTTGATGATATCATCAATCGCAACGTTGTAGATACTTCCAGGCATTCTTTAAGATTTTCCAGTATTTGGGTGTGGATCCTCTCCCACGTTTGGGCAACCGATTTCGAAGGGTGTACGGTGGAATAGTTAATCATATAAGATGAGACAAATATAATATAATGAGATGAGCAATTATTTGGGTTGATTCCGAAAGTCCGGCCGTTGACATGCAATGGTCGACATGCACGATAGTGGAGCACTTGCATATGCCTTTTAATTCTTTATTGGACAGTCTTTTTAACTATTTTTCTAACTTATTCGAACCTTCGACGTATGTATGTTGCATTGCATTAACTACGTTCTGGATCGGTGCATCAGGATTATTATGCTTATCTAGACAGATCTGAATTATACATAGAGAGTGAGATAGGAAAGGGTCCATTGGTTCTTGGTTACTTCTTTCTTTTTTTCTTTTTTTGTAGTGCTGGTGGATTAAGTCATTACCTAATATAACAAATCCAGGCAAGAAATTAAGATCCAGCCATACGGTAATTATAAGGATTCCCAAAGATTTTCACTTCTCATATCGAAAGCGACTCCATAATTTATTTCCAAATACAATTTCTTTTTTTCACTTCGACGCATGAATTCCTTCGTCCTACTTCCCGGAGATACTTATGGATTAAGAAATCAAGAATTGATTAATTACTAAATGCAGATAAATCCAAAGGCCGGCCCTCCAATTAATTCGTGTCCAATTAGACGACAATTAATCGTCACCTTCCAAGTTGAGACGTCCTTACCTTGTGTACTTAACGAGGTGTACGTGCATATCATTCCCCATATCACACCGATAAATCTACGGCTTCAGGTAGAGAGGCACGACAATTATTGAGAAAAAATGGCAAACCTCCCGGAAGAAATAACCATGGACATCTTACTTCGACTTCCAGTGAAATCTCTAGTTCGGTTCCGCTGCGTGTGCAAGCATTGGAATCGCCTATTCAACAGTCCCGCCCTTGTAAAAGCCCCCCGAACTTGGAAACTCGAAAGCCGCCTCCTCCTAAAGTACTGCAGCGAGGATGTCACTAGACTCGGGATACGCTCTCAGCGAAATACTGAAGAGTTCTCATTCGATATCAGCCCTCCGTCCGTAATCGGCAAAAAGTTTGAGCTTGTTGATTCATCGAATGGTATCATCTGCCTGTACACCTTCCATCGGGATGACTCCGGAGCCTCCAGGATTTTCCTGTGGAACCCCACCATCAATGATCTTTTCACCCTTCCACAGCCACCATCTCCGGTGCCAGAGTACTTGGTCGGTTTCGGATTCAATCCTCTGAGCGCCCACCTCGATGACTTCAAGGTTAATTATAAAGTTTTATTATGCATGTATTCGGTTCATCGTTCATGATTCAGTATTCGGAACATCGCAATCACTGCATATATACATATAGGACTAGGAGAGTACCACTCGACCTCGGTTGGATCATTGTTTATATACTTGGCAGGTGATATGCATCAACCTACGCTTGGAATACAAAGATCGGGAGCGGAAAAGGCACTCACAGGTCGAGGTTTATAGCCTGAGGACGAACTCTTGGAAGCAACTCGGGGATCGCTATCCTTCCTACCTTAACGGTCACCTGGGCAATCAAGTGATCTTCAATGAATTCATCTGCTGGTATCCTTATGTTCAGGTAAACAAGCAGTCAGTCTTGACCGTCTTTGATGTGGCCAAGGAGGAATTTCACGAGATGAGGCTGCCTAACTCGATGCCCTCGGATGGCAAACAAATCGGGTTACTAGATGGATGCGTGTCCCTGTGGGCACATAACCCAAGCGAAGGCTATGAAGTGTGGACGATGAAGGTGTTCGGGAACTTGGAGTCTTGGACTAAGCTATACACGATCAAGATTTTTGCCAGGAGCATCGCTCGGTACCAGCCCCTCGGGCTTGCTAGCGTCAAAGAAGCCTTACTGCTCAATACCATTCCCAGAGGTCTCCGCCACAGGTCACCCAGTTACATAAGTCTTTACGACATGGAAAGGGGAAGATTTAGCGAAAGTTTTAGGTTTACTGTCGATTCGATATATGGCAATCGCTTGGTGACCCATGCCGAGAGTCTGATTTCTCCATCTTACAGTGCCCAAGCAGAGCGGCGTTAGGTCTCAAAATGTGCGATGGGTGTCTCGGTGACTGCACACACCGAACTTTCGAACAATCCGTTCGTTGCACCTCCTCCTATCCTCAAAACTCCAAAAACCTCAATTTTCACACGATTACATGTGAGTTTGTAGGAATCTGTTACGTTTCCTGATGTGATCAATGAGAAAATGCAGCATAATATTATATATACACGCTATTAATTCTCATTTGGAGCTACCTTAGCTAGAACAACACGATACTGGTCAGTTCTATTTTCATCAATAAGATCGAACACGCCGTAATGACCTTTCATGGACATTGGCCTCTGAGCTCCGTGATTACTTAATGCGTAGTTTAAACAGAACGAATAAAGACCTAATTAAATTAGTGTTCTCCACCGTTCCAATGGACAAACGTAAGCGCGCACCCCTATAGAATGAATGCTCGTGGATTAGTTAATTAGAAATCCTATCAAGGACTTGACTAATGCAGAAAACCCAAATTAACCCAGCCCCCTCTTATTAATTATACTCCAATTCAAAAACGACTAATCGTCATTTCCCAGCCCAAGACATACACCAACTGTATACTACACGCACATACGATTACCATTTCCTACTTTGGGGCCTCTGGGCCTTGAGCAAGCCACTTTACTATTTGGGCCCATGAAGGCAAAGGAGTTGGGCCGACGCGGGGAAGGTATGCACTTCAGCTCCTGGTCCACCTCAGGCCCATCATAGGATTTGGCGGGAAACAGAGCGGTTGCCCCCCTTATTATCCCGCCAAAACGAAAGGGTTAGAGAGGGAGAGAGAGCCGCTTTTTTCCCTTTCGCCGCTGCTTTGCTCCATCCTCCCGTTCGTTTCTTCCCTCTTCCCTTTCTTTTTGATCCATTTGGGTGGCCGCCCCCTGATCGGAGAAGTCGAGATGGAGCCTTATTTTGTCGACCCGACCGCGGTTCAGGTCGAGAATGCCTTCCTCGAGTTCCTCAAGAGGTGAAATGCTCTGCCCCACCACCTCAATTAGGCATATTTGTTCTCTGATGATGAATTGGGTTAAGCTTCTGACACGATTCTTTCGCGTGAAACAGCTTCAGGTTGGATCCGATGGAGCCTCCGTACTACGAAGCTGAGATAGAAGCGATGAAAGCCAGCGAATCGAGCACCATCTTCATCGACTTCTCTCATGTCATGCACCACAGCAATGATCTACAGTCTGCGATTTCCGATGAGTACATGAGGTACCGCAGAGATCTCTTGCTTCTTCCTTGGTTAAGTTTCCATTAAGAATGAGCATTTGCTAATGCATTTAATGCTTTAGATTTGAGGGGTACCTTAGAAATGCTTGCAAGAGGTTCGTGATGGAGCAGAGGCCCACCCTCATCGCAGATGACAGCCCGAACAAGGACATCAACATCGCCTTCTTCAATCTCCCTTCCACCAAGAGGTCCCCTTTTCCCCGTCTTATATTACTGTTATGTGCATTCTGTTAGCTGGTTAGTGACAACAATCGAATCTAAATCTCTTTTACCAGTCAAAGTGAATGTTCAGTGCATATTTCTTCGCGCAGGCTGAGGGAACTGACCACATCAGAGATTGGAAAACTTGTCTCGGTTACAGGAGTAGTCACTCGCACGAGTGAGGTTCGTCCCGAGCTGCTTCTAGGGACGTTTAAATGCTTGGAATGCGGGGGTGTCATAAGGAATGTGGAGCAGCAATTCAAGTATACTGAGGTTCGGTGAACTCTATCTCTTTCCCACGTACATGTGAACAATGAGTCTTTTCTTCTCCTAATTCAATGGTGTATTGATTGCAGCCGACAATATGCGCGAACGCTACATGCCAAAACAGAGGTAGGTGGGCGTTGCTCAGACAGGAGAGCAGATTCGCGGATTGGCAAAGGGTGAGGATGCAAGAGACTTCCAAAGAGATTCCTGCTGGCTCCCTTCCTCGATCGCTGGATGTTATACTCCGTCACGACATAGTCGAGCAGGCTCGTGCAGGCGACACGTGAGTAATACTTCTTACAAGACATACGCACTGAAGATCATTTAGGACGTAAAAAAGGACAAGAAGAAACAACATTCATCTTGTAGTGAAGGACAAGAGGAAAAAAAAGATTTATCTTGTAGTTTCGTTTCACTCATCTTGCTTTGAGGTCAACTTCATTAGCTCTATGGGTGCAGGGTCATCTTTACTGGCACAGTAGTTGTGATACCGGACATAATGGCCTTGGCCTCACCCGGAGAGAGAGCGGAATGCCGTCGGGAAGCTGCACAGCGCAATTCCACTGCTGGACACGAAGGGGTGAGAGGTCTTCGGGCATTGGGCGTCCGGGATCTTTCCTATCGGCTTGCATTCATCTCTAATTCAGTTCAGGTTGTTAACTGAGAGAGGTTTCTCAACAGGGTGTGACAAAGCAAATCTCGTATTTTATTGATATTCCTGAAATCTCTTTTTGTGTGTTGCTTCAGATTTTGGATGGTAGAAGGGACGTGGACGTCAGGAGTAGAAAGAAGGATGCTGAAGAAGATGACAGCCAAGAATTCACCGTTAGTTTTCTCTCAGCAATGTCTGCTGTCACATTATGAGTGCATACCTACTTTCAAAGTTGCAAAAACAGAACAGATCGAGACGTGGGGTCCTTATCGTTGCCTGTCTTTATTGTCCATTTCCAGGAACAAGAAATAGAGGAATTCCGTAGAATGAGGAATACCCCCGATTTCTTCAACAAGATTGTTGATAGCATTGCTCCCACAATTTTTGGTCACCAGGATATCAAGAGAGCAATCCTCCTTATGCTCCTAGGTGGTGTCCATAAAATCACCCATGAGGGTATCAATCTGAGGGGAGATATCAATGTTTGCATTGTAGGAGATCCGAGCTGCGCGAAGTCTCAGTTTCTTAAGTACGCCGAAAAGAAACTTTCTTATGTTCCCCCCTTTTCTTTCTTTTTTCAAATCCTACTGATCACTCGTATTGCATTTTCCTACTCAGGTATACTTCAGGTCTAATTCCTAGATCTGTTTATACATCGGGAAAATCCTCCTCTGCTGCTGGATTGACTGCAACTGTTGCCAAAGAACCTGAGACAGGGGAATTTTGTATCGAGGTAGCATCTCTTGGTTCCAATCAAATGTTATATTTATTTTACTTTTTCTGCTGGAGATGCGTGTATGCTTTGGTTATTTCATAGTGTTTCCTTTGATATGGTTCCTAAATCATATTCGAATCTATTAGGCTGGTGCACTTATGCTTGCGGACAATGGGATTTGCTGCATAGATGAATTTGATAAAATGGACATCAGAGATCAGGTAATCCTATCTCTGCCTCTATTCAGTTGCATCACCTCAGATTTTGGGATTGTGGGAAGCTGATTATGATGTCAACGTAACTGAAATTGTAAGTGGCTGTTTGAAGGTTGCGATTCACGAAGCTATGGAGCAACAGACGATAAGCATTACTAAAGCGGGTATACAAGCAACTCTAAATGCGAGGACATCAATTTTAGCAGCTGCCAACCCTACTGGCGGGCGGTATGACAAGGCAAAGCCGCTCAAGGTGAGACTATTTCCTCCGCTGATTAGTAATAAATTCATTGAATTGAATTGATCTTGAGACTTCATTTTTGGCGATTTACTTTTATGATGCTTGACTGGTTCACTTTCTTTTCGTCTAAGCAGTACAACGTGAACCTTCCTCCTGCAATTCTCTCGAGGTTCGATCTAGTGTATGTCATGATTGATGACCCAGATGATGAAATTGACTACCACATTGCCCATCACATTGTGAGAGTTCACCAGAAGCGCGAAGATGCAGTTACTCCTGCATTCTCTACTGCGCAGCTAAAGCGTTACATTGCATATGCAAAAACACTGAAGCCGAAGGTCTATTCTCTCACGTCCTCTTGAGATGCCGCTTACTTAAAAAAGGTGAAACATATCTGCTTTAGGTTCCTAATGATGAGACTGATTGTTACAGCTAAACTCTGAAGCCAGAAAACTGTTGGTAGATTCATATGTTGCTCTCCGTAGAGGAGATACAACTGCTGGAGGCAGAGTTGCTTATCGCATGACTGTCAGGCAGCTCGAGGCTTTAATTAGACTTTCAGAGGCCATTGCTTGCAGTCACCTTGAAACTCAGGTACTTTACTTTTCGACCATTTGTTGCTTTCTCTTTCCTTTTCCTTTTCTGACGCTGACTCTAATTCATGTAATATCATCCAGGTACAGCCACACCATGTTAAGGTGGCAGTCAAGCTCCTGAAGACATCAATAATAAGGCAAGGCATCACTGATATGCTGTTTTTGGCAAGACATCCATTCCTCCGTTTCTCGTGCCAATGAATCCTACATTTCCCAGACCAAAGAAAATAAAAAATAAAAATCCTATATCTTATTAACACCTCATGAAAATAATTTGGTCTTTCCCTCCTATACAGTGTGGATTCCTCTGAGATTGATTTGTCTGAGTTTCAAGATGGAGATCATACTCATGAGAATGATGCAACGAATCCTCCCGCTGGAGGTGATGATTCTCGGCCTCAATCAAGAGATGATGCACCTGAGCAGACCCCAGCTGATGCAGGTGGGTAAAAATCTCTACAGAGGTTTTCAACATTCATCCCCTATCCGACAGTTTGAACTGAACATGTAATGTGATTGTGATATTGCAGAAAATGATGCAAGTACAGTAGGTCCCCAGAAGAAGAAACTTGTGATAACTGATGAATATTTTCAGAGGGTTACACAAGCCCTCATTATGCGGCTCAGGCAGCATGAAGAAGCTGTTATACGAGATGGTAAAACCTATAACAGTCCCCCTTCTGCTCTTGAACTCTATCTTGACAATCCAATTTGTTTGGCAAACTACATCATATCGTGTTTCTGTTTTTGGCCTTAAATGGACCGTGGGTTCTTCTCTTTGGCAGGGACTGGACTTGCCGGGATGAGGCAAAGGGACTTGATCCAGTGGTATGTCGATCAGCAAAATGAGAAAAATAGCTATAGTTCCATGGAGGAAGCAGCAACCGAAGTGTCACGCGTAAAAGCTATCATCGAGGTAAATCTCACATCTTCCATTCTAATACCACTAATTGAACTGCGTACCTAAACCTTTTTCTGAATGATACGTGCTGAATGTATGGCTGTTGCTGCTACATGAAAATCTTGGGCTGCTTTTTGTTTGCAGAGTTTGATACGAAGGGAAGGACATCTTATCGTTTTAGATGATGGTAGTACCCAGGTGGGCGACGATGGGAGGCAGCCCGTGTCTAGAAACGACAGAATCTTGGCTGTGGCTCCCAACTATGTCGTGGACTAAGTGAATACATGACGGATGCATATGCTTCAAAACCAAGAACGTACATCAGAGAGTTTGGTGAAAATTACTGCAATAGCTCAATGCAGGTCGAATAATCTCTACTGATTTGATCCGGCTCTGTGTTGAGATTGGGATGGTCATCACTGACGAGATGCTGGACCAACATGAAGGTTACTGTTGTAATATCCGGTGATTATTTAATGTAACTACTGGACGCCGACTTTACCTTGATGATTTTTCGATGAGGAGTTGTTTCTGTCAGCGCACCTCTCTCCCTGTAATCTGCTCAGTCCCATTCTCTTTTGACTTGCAATTTTTATGGTATAATTATTAAGTTGCCGAGGGATTCGGCCGCATGAAACACGAGGGAAGGTGTCGAGGATTCTGTTTTTAAAGGGAAAAGTGATGGAATTTAAACCTTCATTTATTATATCAATAAAAATATGGAATTTAACCTTCATTTCTTTTTATTGAGCAGAGGGGCAGCGAGTGGCTGAGTAGTCGACCTCTTTCCTCACCTTACCCGCATCTACAATCTACACAAATACAAAAAATCAATTCCACAAACTCTCCATCTCTCTCTCTCTCTCTCTCTCTCTCTCTTTTAAACTTTACCTCAACTCAACTATAGACAGATCATTCAGGGTTCCTCTGTCACACCAGCAAAATACAACAGATAGGAGAACTTTGTAAAACAAATTTTAAAAAAGAAAAAAGAAAGTGAAAGAGAGATGGATCTAAAGAGCAAAGCAATTCATTGGCTTCACTTCATATTCTCTCTGCAGCTTTCCTTGCCATCTAGCCATGCAATGCAGCCTCTGTACAATATACATCTTCCTGCATCGAACTCATCGGCAATAATGATTATCGTATTAACAATAATCCCACAGCTGCGACTACTTCGATCTATCATTACCTTCTCTTATTCTCCATGATAGAAGGAAGATCTCGCAGAATACTAAAAAAAGATGGTAGGTGCTTTAATTATTGGCAAGTGGGGAAGCTGGAATCTTGTCCTATGGCGACTAGCATCCTGCAGGCAGCTTCAAGCAACTTCCCTGCACAACCAGGCCATCATCATTAATTTATTTTCTTTATCTAATTTAATGAAAACAAACAACAGCAGCAACAACGAATAAGATTAGCAAACTAACAACTAATAAACAACTGCTTTCAATCATTCATGCATCTCTCTTTCTCATTTAATTGTAATTAAAATACATTCGACAGACAGCAACTGCTCAACTTAGATTGGTTCCTGACAGCAACAGCCCAACAACACAACACAACACAACACAACACAACACTATACTATACATACAACGGTTGTTTGTGATACCACACCAGAAACTATGTAGACTAATAATATAACCATGCATACACCTCCTCTTACATGCCACTGACCGTATCTTCTAACACATGCCCATCAGACACAATAAAACATTTCATTAGTTAATTTACGAAGCTGTGTGGTGGACAGACTGACTTTAATTAGTTTTTAAGATCACCATCAACATGCCTATGATGATTTGCATTAGAAATTGATAGGGAATCAGCACGAACCAATTCAACTATTGGTTTGTTAAGACGTGGGCTTCAGGGTTTGGAATGATAAGAAGAAAGATCGAAAATTTAACCACCAGCAAATGGCTTAATCAATGGTTCCAATAATTACAGAGACTTTATGTGCGTTTCCTCAACCCCCATCAGTCCGATGCTTTTTTCTATTCCAGTCGAGATGCAAATGAGAGGAAATGAGAACAAGGCAAGAAGATAATCGTGCATATATGCATTTAATAAATCCATTCAAGCATTAACATTGTGCATATTCTAAAGAATAATTAATTGCAACCCAATACAGACAACCTGTCGTTGTTAGTTTAGGTGAGAGGAAAAAAAAAATGCTCAGTCAATATTCCAAAATATATATGAAGCTTTATTGCATGAAATAATAAACTTTTTAAAATTGGCCACAAAAATATCCCACAGGGCCCCCCACGCACATAAAAGTCAGCTGGACATATCAGCCCTCCACACCGACAGTGCACTTAGGTCGTTTGGTACGCAAAGATGAAAAGAAATGGATTATATATAAGGGAAATGTAATAGGATTCAGTAATGACCATCACAAAATGAAAGATATTATGTTATATACATTTCTAGATATATAAATTAAAAGAACATATATATAATGGTTCACAATATATAACATGAAATAAGAAAATGATCATTTCCTTTCTTAATTGAGGGAATGTTCATTCCATCAAAATGAAGGAAAAAAATAATAATGAGGGAATGTTATTTTTAACTTATATAAGAGATACTAATAAAAAAAAATAAGGTGCAATGAAGAAATCAACATTTAATTTTAATTCGTTTCATTTTCGCATATCAAACGGGACCTTTAACTATACCAATTGTGTTTTCAATATTCATTACTTTTATGTCACAACTTTTTAGCATTATAACCTACCGAACATAAATAAACACGATAACACTCGGAGAAAAATCTCTTTCGGCTGACAAATCCACATGCAAAAACTCGATTTTTTGTTCTTGCAAACAACAAACGTTAATATTACATTATAATCTTGACTGTTTTTGGGTTCCATTCGTCGTAAAAAGATTTTCCTTTTCTTCAATAATTGGAAAAGACAGGAAGAGAGCAGAAATATATATATATACACACATATATTGTTCCAATTGCAGATCAAATGGGCCCTCGAAAAATAAATTGAACGAATCATATCATATCATATAGATAGTGGGCCTACCCTTTCCTCCTGCCCCACACACGTACTGAAAATGGAACAGGAGAAGACAACTATGCCCTTTGACCTGCTCTGACCCACCGACAGAAGCAAGAGCCAACCCCCTTCTCCCAGGGGACCGGCCGGACCGGACCGGACCGGACCAATTCCATTTTCTAACCCAACCAAGAATCAACGGCGTTTAATGAAAAAGTTAAAACTGTACGTACCTCGCCTCTGCTTCCCGGCAGCCACCTTCACCTGCTTCACTACCTGCGCCGCCGGCGTCACCTTCTTCTCCTCTGGCGGGAACAGGACGCCGTCTATCCCCTGGACCGAGATTCTGCCATCGGTGTATATGTCCGGGTCAAAAAGGTACGCCGACCCGTCTCGGTGCCCGAATTTCACCGACCCATCGGCCTCCTGAGCCACCACCTTGTGCGGCAGCCTCAGCGTGTCGTAGCTCACCTTCCCGAACCGCCTTACTGCATTGTACATGCTCTCCTCGGTCTGGTACTCGGGGATGATGTGGTAGTACACGATTTGCTCCGGCGAACCCGGTTCGCTCAGCTGGTCGGTTGTCAGCTTCGCCATGGCCTCGTCGTTCGGAGCGAGGATCGTTAAGACGTAACCTTCAGAGACTAACCGGCCCATCTCGACCGCCAGCGAGGTGAGGTTGACCAGAATGTCGGCCATCTCGTTGTACCCGCCGTACTGGAGGAGTGTGTGGATGAAGTCCTTGACCTGGCGCTCGCCGTCGAAGTGGTGGTGTGGCCCACCCGGTCCAGGGGCTGGGGCTGGGGCGAGGTCGGGGCCCGGGGCCATGGCGTAGTAGATTGGGAGAGCAGGCGGAGAACCGGGCTTGGCGGGCGGGGCCGGTCTTTTCAGCCGGTTCGTCCTCGGGTCGACCTCTGGAGCACCCTCCGGCTTGACGGCGGAGATCGAGCTGAGGCTCCGGCGGTTGTTGAAGTCCTGCTGTACGGACCGGGGGATAATGAGGCGCTCGATGCCATGAATGACCCCGTCGGGCCGGTCCACCGCGTGTGGACCTGTCAGCTTGGCCAAGCTGACGAGACGCTCGCCGGAAGAGACGTCTGTTGAGAGTTCGACTGGCACGCGGGACAGAGCGCGGTGGCGAGTCGAGTCACCTGGCTTGGCGGGCCAATGGTGAAGGCCGACGCGGTAGGGCACAATGTGGGAGAGGATGAGGGTCTGGAGGGAGCGGAGGTTGCGGGGCTCAAGGAGGAAGCGCTTGAACTCGGGGTCGAGGTGGAGCTCGAGAGCTTCGTTCTTGGGGGCGAAGATGGTGATGTTGTGCTTGGTGACGGTATCTTCGAGGGTCTGGAGGAGGAGGGCCTTCTCCACGAGCTCGGCGAGCTCCGTGTAGTGGGAATCGATCAGGGCGACGAGGACGGAGTTGGAGTTAACTTGACCGGAGCGTGTCGTGTTTTCCGGCGATGCCGCGGCGCCAGAGAGAGGGAGGAGAAAAAGAAGATGGAAAAAGAGAACGAGAGAGCTCAAATCAAAACCGCTGGTGGCCATTCTGAAGAGTTGGGAAATTAGAATGGGTGGGTGGATTTTTCGGTGGGATAGAGAGAGAGAGAGAGAGAGAGAGAGAGAGAGCTTAAGGACTAAGAAGAAGGGGGAAGGAAGGAGGATATTAACAGTTGGTTGGGATTAAGCTTTAGCTAGCTAAGCTATGCGTGTTTCTATTTCATTCTGGTCTGATAATTGTCTTGTCGGGAGTGCACTGTGTGCAGATACACAATGGACTCATGGAGTATAGTTAACTTAAGGAAGTTTCGGACATGGCAGCTACAGGGAGGGAAGAGTGGTGGTGGAGTGAAAACGCAGTCGGTTCGATTGATGGGGGGGGGGGGGGGGGGGGGGGGGTGGGGGTTAAAACTTGTAGCTTTGATGAAGGGGAGAGGTGAACTGCAACCACGTGGGGGAAAAAAGAAGAAGAAAAGGAAGCTTCAGACGAGAGAGACGACGACCACCTCCATTTACATTTACATTTTCTTTTTCTTTTTCTTTTTCTTTTTCTTATATATATATATGTATGTGTGTGTGTGTGTGTGGGTGTGCTTGCAATTAAATAATATAATATAATAGGCAGGCAGCCGGCGCTTTGATTGAAGATGGAGGGATGGAGGGAGGGAAGAATGTTTGTATGGATGGAAGCTTTGGAAATGGAGAAGAAGTAAAGAACAGAGCCAGAAGATGGAGAAGATGAAGAAAGGAGGAGAGCTCACATATATAATCCTTCACGGTCATGGCTTCTGTTTTCTGTGGTGGCGGTGACATCTGAGCCGCCCCGCCGTAGCGTATGATTGCCTTCAGAGCCCATATGTATGGTCTCTGTGCGTGTGTGATTTTATTTCGTGCAGCTAGCTACAATAATGGATAAATAAGTTGTGCATGATGCAACCTAGGGGTGTGCATTAGGGGTGTGCATGGGTACCGGGTATACCCGGAACCGGTCGGAACCTACCCGTTAGGGTAGAGTCCGAGTAGCTCGTATTGAAAATAGGGTAGGGTCCGGGTATCAAAATAAAGAACCGGTCACATCCGGTTCCGGTTCCGGTTCTAATTTACTGGGTACCCAGAACCGGAATTGGAATCGGTATCCGGAACCGGATGGTAATTACAAAAAAAAAAAAAAGAAGGGAAAGTTAATCTCACTCATCAGTATTCAGTCTCATTGTTTGAAGCAGGCTGCAGGGGTCGGGAGAAGTGGAGAACGCAGGATTCATCGCCTCCGACTTTCGGTGACCGCACTGCAGCTCCTCTCCGTCGCTCCCGGTAAGATTCTCCTCTGGACTCTCCATCAAATATACTCTGTTAATCTGTTTGTCAAAACCCTAAATCGGCTTTGTATTCCGCGCAAGTCGTCATCTTTGCCAGTGTTTCAAGCTCTGCGTTTGGTTCTGGATTTATCATCCCCGCTGCAGCTCATTTGGTGAAGTGGAAATTACTGCCTGAAATCTGGTAGTTTCAAAATCAGGTCTGATCTTGTCTGTTTCTTTTGGCTGTAAATTCGTAATGACGGAGGACCCTGCCTTCCCCAACCCCCGGCAAATCACCATTTTCTTTTTCCTATTCGAATCAAAACTTTGTGCATCTCCGTGGAATTTTTTACTCTGCATTTCTCGTAGGCTCCACAGTACACACTTTATCATTGCCAATTTGTTTATTTATTTATTTGTTTGTTTTTATAAGATGATGATGCTCGATGATGATCGTTTTGCTTTAACCACATCGGACGGTGACCTGAGCAGCGGATGTATGATCCCGCGTCATTTGGCTTGAAGAAATAGCAGATTGCCATTGCTTGCAGTGCTCTGCTTGATTGTGCTTTGATGACTCTGTTATCTAGAAGCTGAGAGATATCCTATCCTCAAATATCTCTCGCTTTTTAGATATATAAGAAGAAAGGCAGGCATCGGCGAGCAATGCAAAGTCTCTGGCTTTTGCGGTTCCTTTTGGCTCTAATGGCGGAGGACCATGTCTTGCCCCCGGCTTAGTAGGTTCCACCTCTTGTGGAAAAACTTTGGCCATTCGACTGAGAGAAACAAACAAATCACCATTTTCTCTACTTCGTTTTCGTTTCTCAACTTTTTTCATGGCTTGAATCATCAAAAAAGTAGACAGATAAGTTCCAGAAAATTCAGTCGTTCATCATGGACTCAAATTGTTGTTGTTCATGATAGAGCAGCTGCTCATGTTTATCATGTGGAATCACCTTAGACTTCCTACTAATGCCATGGAGAACTATATTTGAAATTGGAGTATAAACACAACGGCAGGCTCCAGGACTACAAAAGATACAAGTAGATGTATTATATTATCAGCTAGCTCATCTGATTAATAATTTAAAATACTTGCTGGAATCTTTTGCTGAGAGGATATTGTCGCTGCGGTTCGACCCTGAGCAAGCAATAGCCATGTATTACTATTTTATGTTTGGGTTTTGGTCTGTTTGTCTACCGTAAAGAACTATGGACTTTTCGTGTTTTACAGCCGGCAAAACAAGTGAAAACAAGACTGAAAAAACTTGATGATACATTGAGAGCTTAAGTTTCCTTTTTTTTTTCCTTGCGATGAAATTGCTAATTAATTGATGATTAATGTGATTATTTGCTTTAATATTTATGTCGATATTATATTTGTTGTGATTACTGATTATGGGTGGAATATTTTCGGTTTTATTTAGCGAGGCAAAAAAATTTACAGGTTCCAACAGGATACCCGGAACTTGTGGTATAATACAGGTTCCGGGTAGGTTCCGGTTCCAAGATTCAACAGGGTAGGGTCCGGTTCTAAAATCTTGGAACCGATCCCTTACAGGATAAGGTCCGAGTATCATGAAAAAAACAGGGTACCCGGAACCGATCACCCCTAATGCAACCTACGACTATCGGCATGTAATATTTTCAGACCCCACAAGTTATTATGGAAATTAATATATCTGAAAAATGCTAATCCGTTCTTATACATAGCACGTGAAGACTGAAGATTGGAGAAGGAAAAAAAAAAAAAGAGAGAGAGAGAAAAAAGCTCATGACATTGAGGGGAATGTGATGAAAAGGTGAGGTCAATCGTAATTAAGCGCTATCACAAATTTGTCCAAATGGAACATAAATCACTTTAGGGGAGGGAAAAAATAAGGATGACACATATTCGATTAAGAGACGTGTGGTCGAGTATTTGGCCGTAGTATCGAGAATGACGGAGCATGCCGATCACGTGCGCACACTCCTAATTAATCTTGCTAGCTAGATTTGTGCAAACATTGTATATATGTTGTCTTAATAATTTGTTGTGCCTGTGGCCACGTGAGTCTCTAAAAATTGTAATTTTCACGCTTTTTTCCATAAGATTATGATCCATTGAATAATTCCCGCTTGTACGTGGGCTTTCAACTTCATGAAACAGGATTGAGAGAGATTACGTCCATGCTTAAAACATATCTGATCACTTTTCTTCAAATAGTTTGATATGTGATGTGGACTTATTCTATACAATTATATCTTATATTTTTTTACCTGGTTATTGGAAAGGTTTATGAATATAATATAATAAAGGGGTAAAAATAGCTCATGAAAATCAAATTTAAAATTTCTAAATTATTAGGTAAGGTCGTGTCTCAGTACATTACATCACTTCTCTTATTGTATCTATAATTTTCGGGTGAATATTATATCTACAATTTTCGTTTCTTCAATTTTGTGCTTGCTGTAAATATATATTTGAAATGGAAATAAGTTGAATCGTTAAAAGATGGTGCCTTGAAGAATATTTCAACGTACCTACGCTACATATATTTGTTTTAAAATTCTACAAAGTCATTCACCCAAAAAGAATACTACAAATCAAAATTGGAAAAATATATGTCGTGAGCCATGTGTTTTGATTTTTTTTCACGCTAGCCAGGGAGACAAGCCTTATCAAAAATAGGCCTAGTGAGATCAGCAAACATCTTCTCGATCTCTTAGCTTCGATATTACATTATAAATATGAGGGATGCATGCAATGCAATCTGAATGAGCAAATTACCAATTACGGAAGCACAGCCCCTCCCTCATTGTAGTACTGTAGAGATCAGAGTGTGTCAAACACACACACACACACACACATATATATATATATCACTGTTTGTTTCCCGAACCGATCAACGATGAAGGTGGAGTCTGTTCTTCGCATGAATGCTGTAGACGAAACCAACAGCTATGCCCGTAACTCTACTTTTCAGGTCCTCATATATTCGTTACGTCAACCGCACAAAAAAAAAAGTGTCTTTTTTTTCGGTGGAAAGAAAAAAAAAAGTGTCCTTTACGTGCTCATATTAATATATAATATACAATACTTGTGCTTCGTCCGATCGAGCCCACGCACGCTAAATAAAAAACTCAACATTTCATACATATATATATATGTGTGTGTGTGTGTATTATATATATGGAAATTCGAATAATCCCGCATCATATACTTACCAACCCAGGGCAGCTTATTATTGGAACTACACATGCATGATCTATTGTAATTCTTGCTCGTCCTTTACTAATTTCTTTTTTGATTTTCTGCAGAGGAATGCGATGCTAAAAGCTATGCCACTTGTGAAAGAACGAGTGAGAGCATTATTTCGGAAAGCCTTATTCCCCAACAACAAGTGCCTTGCGGTGGCAGACTTGGGCTGTTCTTCAGGACCCAACTCTCTACTTGCCATCTCCTGGATCATTGAAGCCATATCCGGATTGTGCAGCCAAACGGGGCGTTCGCTGCCCGAGGTTCTTGTGTTCCTGAACGACCTTCCAGGGAATGACTTCAACTCTGTCTTCTCATCTCTTCCCAGTTTCTATGAGAATCAGAAGGAGAAGAACGGAGTTGAAAGTAACTGCTACATATCTGCGATGCCGGGTTCTTTCCACGGCCGGCTATTTCCGAGCAGAAGCTTGCATTTCGTTCACTCTTCTTACAGTGTGCATTGGCTTTCGCAGGTCTAGGAAGAATTCATCTTCTTTCGAAGCAACAATTTGCTATATATTCAGTTAGTTATGCTGTTCTTCCCAATCTGATCAGGTCCCAGAGCTCCCAGTACAGAACAAAGGGAGCATTTACATGGCAAGCACGAGCTCTCCCAGCATCTTCGAGGCCTACCTGAAGCAGTTCCAAAAGGATTTCAAGAACCTCCTGAGCTCCCGGGCACAGGAAATCGTCCCTGGTGGCGAAATTTTTCTAACTTTCATGAGCAGAAGCATTCCTGATCCCACCAGCAAAGACTGCTGCCTCTTCTGGTGGTGGCTCTCCAGGTCCCTTGTTGAAATGGCCGAAGAGGTTTCACTCTCAACCCCGCGGTTCATACTATTATGTATATGAAGATTTTCATTTTGTCTAGGACGGGAATCTTCAATGGATCTTCATGCAAGTTCCACACAAGAAAAGGGGGGAAAAAAGGGCAAGCCCAACTTTAATGATAAGCTGGCCATCTTGATTGATGCGATTGAATATATCAAGTTAAGATTATATCATTACCTTCAATTTAAATCTCATCTAAAAGATTGGTATTGGTTTACTAGGGATTGGTTGAAGTTGCGGATATAGATTCATTCAACCTGCCGTTCTACACGCCCTACAAACATGAAGTAAGAGATGTGGTAGAGGAAGAAGGATCCTTCACCATCAATCGCCTTGAAACCTTTGAATTGAATTGGGATCCTTTCTACCATGAAGAGGACGAGAACTGTGTGTTTGACAAGTTGAAGAGTGGGCGGAACGTGACTGACTGTATAAGATCGGTCACAGAACCGATACTGAGAAGTCACTTTGGAGAAGGACTGCTGATGGACGATTTATTCAAGAGGTATGCGAGGCTTGTGGGTGATCACCTATCAGTGGAGAAGACAAAGTGCTTCAACATAGCCGTTTCCATGACAAGGAAATGAAATTGATCTCCGCCTCGTCTACTTTGGCACCGAGATAAGAATAAAAGAGCAAACATGAAATAAGTATTGAGTTTAGTACATGTTGATGCAATAATACTTTAGGGTTGTTTGAAGCAATAATATAATACGGCCAGTCGAGATTAGTACTCTGTCAAGGTATTTGCTGACCATTAAACAAATATATTCGATATCCATCTCCCTCTCCAAGGTGCAAATCCAATCGACAATCGGTATAAATAACGCAATACACAAGACATTGAGCCTCATGGATGGAAATACATATAAGAGGAAAGCAATAAACTCTTATTTCTTATCAGCTCACTCCTATATAACATTGATAGCAGTACAATACAGGATGAAAATTGGAAGCCAACACCATAACATGCTAAATTAGGGGATGTATTGTCAACTTTGCTTGTGATCCTTTGTAACTTCATATAACGCCAGAAATACTAAGGAAATAGATTCAAACAAAATTAACAAGGCTTTGCCGGTTATAACTAGCTACAATAACCATAATTTGACTTATATGACAGACCATATACCGAGAGAAAAGTCGGCAATGTAAGAGTAGTTGAAGCCTTGAATATGATCGATGTATCTACGAGTGATGCAGTAATTGCTTCTTAGTAGCATAATACCTGTCAAGAGCTGTAGTTGTGGAGATATATCACCCCTCTTCACAATTTTACCATTCTCGTGAATAAAACCTGCCCTAACAACTCAATCATCATTGAGACAATCCAAGCTAGGAAAACGTTACTCTTTAATAGGCTGACTCAATTCGACTAAGATTAATTTTAACTTATTAGATTTCCGAATATCAGGGAACATAGTCAAGAACAACTCACTCATCCACCTATGGGCCTCTTCATGGGCCGATAGGCACCCAGTCAAGCGGCCTCTTGGTGGTCCGACTTACTGGACCAGCCCCGTGTTTGCACCCGATGATGGATGGAAGCCCAGATTGGCCCATAAGGACCTATATATGGCCTAGCTTATATGATCGACTTCATAACCCCATAAGGTCTTGCGTGTGTGGGTGTGATATTCGTTGCATGCAAGGGAGCTACAATACTAAATGATAAATTCTGGATGCATGATGCCACCTATGAGCATGGAATATTATAAACCCCACAAGTTCATAGCCACTTGTTAGTTGTTACTCCAACCGTAATCTGGAAACTAATAATATCTGAAGATGCTTATCCATTCAAATTCATATATAGCATGTTAAAATATACATATATATATATATATATATATATATATAAAAAGAAAATATTAGAAAACTGATGAAATGCGACAGGGATGTGATCTCAACAATCTGTCTCACGTGATATTGGCTTTCTTGACAATAAATTGGACATTGACTTTAATATAATGTGAAATATTCACTAGGCTTATAAGCGATTAAGAAAACCCCTTTAACCCAAAAACATATGCTGATAAACTGTGGTACCAAATCTCTTATAAATATATGATTTTCTATTTCATTTTTTTTAAGCGTGGGATACCAGTTGTGATAAACTAAGTCCAATTATTGGATGATAAGTCACTTCAAAAAAGGATTGATATATGCCTGGTTGAGAGAGGGATGGTGTTGAGTATTTCCCTAGAGAAATTACAGAAGGGTATGCTGTAAGAGAGATTATCCATAATTTAGTTGGAGATATATTATTCAATAATTGAGGCAGTGGAATATTTCAAAATATTATAATATGGATTATTTATGTTAGTTGATATCTTTGGATTTCATAATATTTGATTTAGACATTTTTAGATTGCTTGTTTCTCAATTTATTTGTTTTCACTAAACCTATAAATAGGTGAGGTATTTTCCAAGTTGGTCACAATAATCTACTCATATGATTTTGGTCTCTTTGCTATCACTTTCCAATATCTTCCTTCTATTATATTTAATTTTTTGGAACTTCTAGCATGACTTCGTGTCCCCGTGACATGAGATCTTCCCACGGTTAGATATTCCCACAGTTAGATACTTGATGCATCGTGGGATCCACGCTCATTTAACGCGAGATGAAATGTAGGAAGAATTGGTAGGGGTTGAGTTGACGGAGTAGTTTTTCCATCCTCCAAGGACAGCTCTTGGCTTCAGTGCGTGTTCAAACCATCCAGCAACCTACTCCTCCAACTCAGAGCAAATTAACAGCTGAAGAAGATAGGGCTGTTGCTTTACAAGCAAAGATAGGCTTAAAGCAGGTTACCCTTTTTATTTTGTTTTTTCATGTACTTAGAAGGATGAAGGTCTTGGGTCGCTGAGAATTGCAGCAAATATATTGTTGATTGTCAGAATGAGTCCTATCTATCAACCAGTCCAAAGCTGGCTATTGATAGTCAACATTAAATTAGGACCATCAAGGACACTCTAATGCTGGGGAGAGTAATATAGGGTCTTGAGGTATTTGTGTATAGTTTGTTTAAAAAATATTATCAAAATAAAGGTAATTAAGAAGGCTTGTTTTCCCTTTATAGTCGATTGGCTTTGCTGCATGTATTTATTTATTTATTTATTGATGAATACGAGCCATGTCAAGAGCTGACTTAAAATTTGGTATATGTTGAGGTTGAGTAAATCAATTTGAATCCTCGCGTAAGAAGTTGTGTTGTTTTTTCAATCTAGAGTTTTTAAAATAGTTGCTTATACTCCTTTTTTTTATTTTGATCTTTTTCCCCCAATTATTGGATGTGCAAAACTTAATGTGTATCATACAAAGTGGTCATCCCTAGCTGTTCTTTTCTTCTTCTCCTTTCTTTGTTATTTTTCCACAAAGAAAAACATATCAATTTGCTTTGCCAAAATCATGGAGGAATTCTTCGGGCCATGCTTTGTAATTTGGAACGCAGTGGAACGGAAAACGCTTTCTTCATCGTGGTTGTATTAAGGAAAGATATTATTAGGCTTCTTTAATTATTTGTGATTATTTTAGGAAAAGGGAAGAGCATTAGGTTGAAAAACATATCATTGATCAGCTGAACCGCGATGCTTGTGTTCCAACAAATGTTCAACATATTTCATCTAGGAGCATATTGGTGCCTCCTGTGCATCTCTTTAAAAATATTGGATTCCAATATTCAAGTGAGCTCACTGGAGGGAGGTTCGTTGAACTATAGATTTCGTTGTAAATAAAATAAAGTTCAGGCACTCTGTCGTTATCACATTAAAATATTCTGAATTGAAAATAATAATAAAAAAAATGCACTTCAAACTAATTTAGATTTATTTAATATCATTACAACTCATAAACATGTCCACCACGTGCAACGCACGTGACCTTCCAACTAATATATATAAGAGTACGTACGCCAAAAGTCTCGGATGTGTTGTATGTACAAGTGACACAGTAATTATGCTTCGTAACAGCAAAAGTACCCCGTCTTGGGCAGTTTTGTCTGTCAGCTATTGCTTTTTATGCCTGCCTTTTTCAAGAGCTTTTTAGCTTTGGAGATATATCACCCGTAGAGCACAGTGGTCTTCCCGATTTTCCCATTCTCCTGAATATAACGTTGGTTAGGGACTCAGTCATCTATCTGTGGGCCTCTCCATGGGCTGATCGGCCCTTCAGTCACAGCAGCCTGTTAATGCTCCGATTTATCGAACCGGGCCCGAATTGGCACCTGATGATGGAAGACTAGACAGCCCATAAGAACCTATATATATGGGCTACCTTATGAAATTAAGGCCTCTGTCACTAATGAGCATGGAATATTTTAAACCCGCAAGTTCATAGTTGTTACCCCGTTATTAATCTGGAAATTAATAATTTGAATGTCGCGCTAATCCATTCAAATTCATACATAGCAGATATGGAAATACTACAAAAACTCATGAAATTGATAAGAGGAATTAATGCGACGTCATAGGTCACACTAGTAATTATAATTTAGAATTGTGACAAATTAGTCCAGGCGGACGTGTTTTGCGGTGCTTAGTATAGAGAAAGAGACGGGATGGGAGCACACGCCAATCCAATCGTTCGTGTGTGTGTTAATTTTTACACTAGTAATGAAAGACAATGAGGAGGAGGAGGAGGAGGGAGTGGGGTGGGGGTGTGAACACAGAGAGAGGTTTGATTGTTGAAGGAAGATGCCTAAAAGCTTCTAATATAGACTTGTGCAAACATTGTACATGTGTTGTCTTTATTGTGTATATTTGTGGTCACAAAGCCTCTATAATTGGAACTTTTCAACTAGGTATTGAATAATTCAAGTTTCGACGTGGACTTCGTCCTATGAGCACAGCAATCTTATGAGCACATCAATCTTACTGCGATAGCCCATATACAGGCAATGATGAGGCGCTGCCAAATAAAACTATTGCTTTGCGCCCACAGTCCACGCAACGGGCGGGCCGGCTGTCCTTCGTTGGAAAAGTTTTGTATTGTTACTATGGGCCAATACCACAAGTCAATAAGGATTTGTCATTTTGATTTTTAGTATGTAAATAAAAATAGAAAAAATCTATTTTTGATAAAAATAATTCATCATTGACAATAATAATATTTTTTTTATATATCTCGTGACATAATCTTACGCAATATCATCATTGCACGCAAGACATTTTCCGTTCACCGAGCCTTACTATAAGACTTAGGTAGATTCTATAGAATAAAATATAATGACATTAAGGAAAAAATTATGAATTTTGAATGAATATAAATATGATATTGAACTTAATTATCAAGATCTCTTCTTATATATATTTTTAGATATATAAAATTTAAATAAAATATATGATACTTACAGTTACATCAAAATTAAAGTAGTTAAAATGAAGTAATGACCATTTACTTATCTTTTTTTAGAGAAATGCTGAATTTATCAAATTGTAGAACAAATTATGTGCATGTGGAGTGGACAATGAGTTCATTAAAAACATGCTTGTGTTTGTATACACACGCCAATCGGAATCCCCTTTTCTTGAAAAATTCTATGACGCGTACACTTGAAATGCATGAATGGTATATACATGTATTTATTTGAAAAACATCGAGTTACTTATAACTCAAGTAATTTACTTGAAAAAAATACAAGTAATATTCTTACATGTACCGCACATGCATTTTCAACCCTATTTATTTCTCTTTTCGTAGGTGCATGTGTTTTTTTCGGTATGAATTTTGATATTCGGAAGCCCAATTGAGCCCGACTGATCCAATTGAACGGGTCGGCTTATTTAGGGTAAAACTCTCATAGTGTGGATTTTTTACATTAACAAGAACTCGAACCTGAGACGTTATTAAAGTAGAACAAGCGTCAAACCGCTTAAATTAACCTACATTCGTTCCATGCATGTGTTTGTTCCATCGTTACATATACAAACATTATACGTATCCAAGCCATAATGTGGGGAAATTTCTAATGATCGTTCAGGATTTTTTTTTGCTAATTTAGAAAATTCTTGCCATCCGTAAAGGAAAATGCACCAATTTGAAAGTGATTGTTTTGATTTTCACTTATAATAAAAAAGGAAATTAATCAATATTTTATGATTGATTTTTCGCTCAAAAATTATAGTCATAATTTTGCATGAAAATTTCAAAGGGGAACCAGGTGAAGTTGCAATAACTTAAATATAATTGAAATTGTTCTTATCATCTTCAGCTCCCAAGAAATGAACTTCAAACAAACAAACATACATATGTAAATGTGTATATATATATTGAAGAATATTTCAACGTACGTACATATAGTTAATTTTTATTCTACAAATCAAAATTTTGAAAAATTACATGCGTCGTAGTTAAGTCATGTACTGATATTTATCAAGTTCTCCCCACCACCACCACACAAAAAAAAAAAAAAGAGGGAGAGAGAAGCACGAGCAAGCAATTGTCGCATATGATATACGTCAATTTCTCCAATTGTCATATATAGAGATCAAAATTTGTCAATAAATATATATATCATTGTTTGTTTCCTCATCTGATCAAGGATGAACGTGGAGTCTGTTCTTCGCATGAACCCTGGGCACGAACCCAACAGCTATGCCCGTAACTCTACACATCAGGTATATATCTTTCCATTCCTCCTAGCGACTACATTGACACGGCGTTACGTGCTCATATATAGAAGGCATCATGCATGTGAGAGCTAGCATATGCTAACTCGAGAACTTGAGGTACGTACTCTTGTTTGTCTTCGTCCTTTGATTTCTTAAATTTCTTGCAGAGGAACGTGTTGTTCAAAACGATGCCAATCGTGAAGGAAAGAGTGAGCGCCTTATACAGAAAAGCCATATTCCCGAAGTACTTTGCACTGGCGGACTTGGGCTGCGCTTCGGGACCGAACTCTCTACTTGCCATCTCCTGGATCATTGAAGCCATATCGGGATTGTGCAGCCAAACGGGGCGTTCGCTGCCCGAGGTTCTTGTGTTCCTGAACGACCTTCCAGGGAACGACTTCAAAACTGTCCTCTCATCTCTTCCCAGTTTCTATGAGAATCTGAAGGAGAAGAACAGAGTTGAAATTAACTGCTACGTATCTGCGATGCCTGGTTCTTTCTATGGCCGGCTATTTCCGAGCAGAAGCTTGCATTTCGTTCACTCTTCTTACAGTGTGCATTGGCTTTCGCAGGTCTAGGAAGAATTCATCTTCTTTCAAAGCAACAATTTGCTATATATTCAGTTAGTTATGCTGTTCTTCCCAATCTGATCAGGTCCCAGAGCTCCCAGAGCAGAACAAAGGGAGCATTTACA
The DNA here is from genome assembly GCF_007655135.1 of Punica granatum. Taxonomy (NCBI): domain Eukaryota; kingdom Viridiplantae; phylum Streptophyta; class Magnoliopsida; order Myrtales; family Lythraceae; genus Punica; species Punica granatum. The sequence goes on from NC_045134.1 coordinate 682,035, forward strand.
TGGCAAGCACGAGCCCTTCGAGCGTCTTCCAAGCATACATAAAGCAGTTCCAAAAGGATTTTACGAACCTCCTGAGCTCCCGCGCAGAGGAAATTGTCCCCGGCGGCGAAATGGTCCTGATTCTCATCGGCAGAAGCATTCCTGATCCCACCAGCAAAGACTGCTGCCTCCTCTTCTGGTGGCTCTCCAGGTCCCTTGTTGAAATGGCTGACCAGGTTTCACTCTCGACTGCGGTGCATAAATATGTAATAATATGTACGTGAGAAGATTTAATTTCTTCTCACAGTTCCGGATAAATTTCTTAAATGGATCGGGACGTGCAAGTTCAAATAGATAAATTAATTCTGTGGAAACCGAACTTTATTGATAAGGCCATCACGATGTGATTTAACATCTCAGGTTGTTAAGCTCATACCATCACCTTCAGGATAATCTCATCTAGCTAATATATTATCATTATTTACCATTGCTTTTCCAGGGACTAGTCGAAGCTGCTGATATAGATTCATTCAACCTGCCATTCTACACGCCCTACAAACATGAAGTAAGAGATGTGGTAGAGGAAGAAGGATCCTTCACCATCAATCACCTCGAAACCTTTGTAGTGAATTGGGATCCTTTCTGCCATGAAGACGACGAGAGCTATGTGTTTGACAAGTTGAAGAGTGGGCGGAACGTGGCTGACTGTATAAGATCGGTCACAGAACCGATACTGAGAAGTCACTTTGGAGAAGGACTGATGATGGACGATTTATTTGAGAGGCATGCGAGGCTCGTGGGTGAGCATCTATCAGTGGAGAAGACCAAGCACTTCAACATAGCCGTTTCCATGACAAGGAAATGAAATCGATCTCTGCCTCTACTACTTTGGCACTGAGATAAGAATAAAAGAGCAAACATGAAATAAGTACTGAGTTTAGTCCATGTTGAAGCAATAATACCTTAGGGTTGTTTGAAGCAATAATATAATACGGCCAATCGAGATTAGTATTCTGTCAAGGTACGTGTTTGCTGACCATTAAACAAATATATTCGATATCCATCTCCCTCTCCAAGGTGCAAATCCACTCGGAAATTGGTATAAATAAAACAATACACAAGACATTGAGCCTCATGGGCGGAAATACGTATAAGAGGAAAGCAATAAACTCTTAATTCTTATCAGCTCACTCCTATATAACATTGATAGTAGTACAATATAGTATGAAAATCGGAAGCCAAAACCATAGCATGCTAAATTAGGGGATGTATTGTCAATTTTGCTTGTAATCCCTTGTAACTTCATATAATGCCAGAAAGACAGACAAGCACCGTAATAAGGAAATAGATTCAAACTAAATTAACAAGGCTTTGCCGGCTATAACTAGCTACAGTAACCATAATTTGACTCATATGAGTCATATGACAGACCATATACAGAGAGAAAAGTCGGCAATGTAAGAGTACTCAAAGCCATGAATATGATCGATGTATCTGCGAGTGATGCAGTAATTGCTTCTTAGTAGTATAATACCTGTCAAGAGCTGTAGTTGTGGAGATATATCACATCTCTTCACAATTTTACAATTCTCGTGCATAAAACCTCCCTTAACAACTCAATCGTCATGGAGAAAAATCGACGTTGAGAAAAATTTACTCTTTAATAGGCCGACTCGACTCGACTGAATTAGTCTTAGCTTATTGAACTTCCAAATATCAGAGGACACAGCGAAGCACAACTCACTCATCCACCTGTGGGCCTCTTCATGGGCTGATAGACCCCCAGTCAAGCGTCCTCTTAGTGGTCCGACTTATTGAACCGGCCCCGAGTCTGCACCTGAGATGCATGGAAGCCCAGAATGGCCCATAAGGACCTATATATGGCCCAGCTTATATTATCGACTTCACAATCCCGTAAGGTCGACTGTGTGGGTGTGATATTCGTTGCATGCAAGGGAGCTACAATACTAAACGATAAATTCTGGATGCATGATGCCACCTATGAGTATGGAATATTATAAACCCCACAAGTTCATAGGCACTTGTTAGTTGTTACTCCAACAGTAATCCGGAAACTAATAATATCTGAAGATGCTAATCCATTCAAATTCATATATAGCATGTGAAAATATATATAAGAAAATATTACAAAACTCATGAAATGTGAGAGGGCTGCAATTTCAACACTCGTTCTCACGTGACATTGGTTGTCTCGACAATGGATTGGACATTGGCTTTGATACAATGTCAAATCTCTACTGGGCCTATGAGCGATTAAGCAGATTTCAAACCAAAAAACTCGAGTTGATAAACTGTATTATGCAATCTCTTATAAACATATGATTTTCTATTTCATTTTTTTAAGTGTGGGATTCAGCTCTCACAAGTTGTGATAAACTAAGTCCAATTGGATCATAAGTCACTTCGAAAAAGGATTGATATATGCATGGTTGAGAGAGGGACGGTGTTGAGTATTTCCCACAGTACAGGGAAATTATAGAGGGGCATGCTATGAGAGATATTATCCAATAATTTAGTTAGAGATATATTATTCAATAATTGAGGCAGTGAAATACTTCAAAATATTATGCTATGGATTATTTATGTTAGGCGATATCTTTGGATTTCATAATATTTGATTTAGATATTTTTAGATTGCTTGTTTCTCAATTTATTTGTTTTCACTAAACCTATAAATAGGTGAGGTATTTTCCAAGTTGGTCACAATAATCTACTCATATGATATTGGTCTCTTGGCTACCACTTTCCGATATCTTCCTTCTATTATATTTTATTTTTTAAAAATTCTAGCATGATTCCGTGTCCTTATGACAAAAGATCTTCTTACCGTTGGATGCTTAATGCACCGTGAGATCCACACGCATCCAACGTGAGAGAAACCGTGTTTCCATAATACGGAATCATGCAGGCCAATCAGGTTCGCGTGCTCTCCTACCGAGCTAGCTGGCTAGATTTGTACAGATGTATATATATTGTCTTCTTATTGTGTCTGGGCACAAATATTTCCAAATTTGAAAATAAATTTTAAAAAAAAGATTATGTGGGCTTCTACTTTATGAAAAACGACGAGAGAGATTACATGGCCAGGGGAAGATTCTTTTGGCAAAAAATATCTTTAGGCTTGGCTACGACTACGAGGCGGTGCCAAATGGGCTGTCTTGTGTTGAGCCCCACTGGAAAACTTATTCTTACATGTCCAATGTTGTACTATCCATATCCAAGTGACGTAATGGAATTTCTAATGATTTTTCGAGATTTTATATACTAACTTAGAAGAGCATGCCATTTGTAAAGGAAAATGAAAGTATGCTTAACCCGTGAAAGACATATTGAATTGTATACGTGAATAATGTTATAATTTTTATATATATCTGTAATTCTTTCCTCTTTATTTTTTTTTCTTTCCTGAATATGACCATTACCTGGTAATTAATCTAGCTAGCCATATTTGTGCAAACATTGAACATATACAGATGCAGTTTTCTTGATCTATCTACAACAGGTTCCCTTAATTCGGAAGCCTTTGTCAGATATGCAAGAATCGCAGGTAACGAATGAAATTCCTGAAAACTTTATAGGAACTTTTCGAAGCATCCTATCCCGATTTCGTACTTTTGGTTCCGGTTATGTCTTTTGGATTCTGCAACTGGCGGAGATTGAATTGTTAAATTAACCTGCATGGCTTGTACATGGCTTGGATAAGTTCTTGTCAGCTGATCACTGGTAATAACTTTGCAGTACATTCTATGAATGTTAGAAGCCAAAGCCATAAGTAGACAACATGCAGGGGATGGCAACTTTGCATGTAATCCTTCTAAACCCCATTAAATGCCAAACAGACGAGCAGCATATATAAAAAGGGAACAAATTCAAACTAAATAACAAGGCTTTGCTGGCTAGGAAAATAGATACGATCGATACACATAATTTTTTGCAGGCTTTCCTGCCACTGCTGTCCTGGCCACTTGATCTCCTGCCACTGCTGTCCACTCCTTGCTCCATCCCTCATATGGGGTCCATGATACGGAATCAAGCGTGCCAATCAGGTCCGCGTGCTCTCCTACCGAGCTAGCTGGCTAGGTTTGTACAGATGTATATGTATTGTCTTATTGTGTCTGGGCACAAATATTTCCAAATTTGGAAATAATTTTTTTTAAAAAAAAAGATATGTGGGCTTCTACTTTATGGAAAACAACGAGAGAGATTACATGGCTAGGGGAAGATTCTTTTGGCAAAAAAAATCTTTAGGCATGGCTACGACAACACGGCGGTGCCAAATGAAATGAAGACTGCTACTCTGCTAATGACTTTTCGAGATTTTATATACTAACTTAAAAGAGCATGCCATTTGTAAAGGAAAATGAAAGTACGCTTATCTCACTCAAAAGAAAAGACATTAAGCTTTGTCACTATTTTTACATAATGACACGCTATGTAAATTTAGTGCGGCATAATACAAATCATTATTTTCCTGTCAAATTTAACATGTTGTTTAAATTCCATTAAAAAAAAGTGATAAAATATGAGTCTGCCTTTACAGTGACCCCATCTGCACACTGGATGCAACATGTGGACAAAATAAAGAAAAAAAACTTGTTTTTTATTTTAAAAAATCTTTATTTTTTAATTTTTATTTTTCATACTTTTTTGTGTGGAGGAAAATGGAAGTATGCTTATCTCACTCAAAAGAAAAGAAATTACACTTTGTCACCATTTTTACTTCCTAACACACTATTTAAATTTAGCATGTCATAATACAAATCATCATTTCTCTATCAAATTTAGCACGTTATTTATATTCCATTAAAAAAAGTGACGAAAAGCTGAGTTCGCCTTCATAGTGACCTATTTGCATACATGGATGCAACATGTGGACAAAATTTTTAAAAAAAACTTGTTTTAAAAAATCTTTATTTTTTAAATTTTATTTTTCATATCTTTGTTTGTGGACTAACTGGTATTCGGGGTTAATAAGTCTCGATTAATTCATATTCGAGTTGGGTCTATTCATTAAAGGTTAAAACTCTCCCTATCTAGATTTTTTCACTCACAAAACTCAAGCCCGAAACCTTATACTTGAGATTGAATAAGCGTCGAATCACTTGTATTAATCCACGTTGATTAATACTTTATTACTTTGTTCTATATTAATAATACTTTTTACGTTACCTTCCTCATACAATTATGATATTGATTTTCTATATTCACCAAAATTCGAACTCGACACGTTACTTAAGCGGAATAAGTATCGAACCGCTTAAACTAACCCACATTGGTTAGATGCATGTGTTTGTTCTATCATTACATGTACAAACGTTGTACATATCCAAGTGATGATGTGGGGAAATTTCTAATGATTGTTCAGGATTTTTTACACTAATTTAGAAAATTCTTGCCATCTGTAAAGGAAAATGCACCAATTTGTAAGTGATTGTTTTGATTTTCACTTATAATAAAAAAGAAAATTAATCAATATTTTATAATTGATTTTGCGCTTAAAAAGTTATAGTCATAATTTTGCATGAAAATTCCAAACGGGAACCAGGTGAAGTTGCAATAACTTAAATATAATTGGAAGTGTTCTCATCATCTGCAGCTCCCATGAAATGAACTTCAAACAAACAAACAAACATATGTACATGGATATATATATATATATATATAATATTTCAACGTACGTACATATAGTTCATTTTTATTCTACAAATCAAAATTTTGAAAAATTTTGTGCGTCGTAGTTAAGTCATGTACTGATATATGTTAATTCCTCAGCTTCAATTGTCATATATGTAGAGATCAAAATTTGTCAATATATATATATATATATATATATCATTGTTTGTTTCCTCTTCTGATCAAGGATGAACATGGAGTCTGTTCTTCGCATGAACCCTGGGCACGAACCCAACAGCTATGCCCGTAACTCCACACATCAGGTATCTATCTCTTCATTCCTCCTAGCATATGCTAACTCGAGAACTTGAGGTACGTACTCTTTTCTTGTTGTCGTCCTTTGATTTCTTAAATTTCTTGCAGAGGAACGTGATGTTCAAAGCTATGCCAATCGTGAAGGAAAGAGTGAGAGCCTTATACAGAAAAGCCTTATTCCCAAATCACTTTGCAGTGGCGGGCTTGGGCTGCGCTTCGGGATCGAACTCTCTACTTGCCATCTCCTGGATCATTGAAGCCATATCGGGATTGTGCAGCCAAACGGGGCGCTCGCTGCCCGAGGTTCTTGTGTTCCTGAAGGACCTTCCTGGGAATGACTTCAACTCTGTCTTCTCATCTCTTCCCAGTTTCTATGAGAATCTGAAGGAGAAGAACAGAGTTGAAAGTAACTGCTACGTATCTGCGATGCCTGGTTCTTTCTACGGCCGGCTATTTCCGAGCAGAAGCTTGCATTTCGTTCACTCTTCTTACAGCGTGCATTGGCTTTCGCAGGTCTAGGAAGAATTCATCTTCTTTCAAAGCAACAATCTGCTATATATTCAGTTAGTTATGCTGTTCTTCCCAATCCAATCAGGTCCCAGAGCTCCCAGAACAGAACAAAGGGAGCATTTACATGGCAAGCACGAGCCCGTCGAGCGTCTTCCAAGCATACATGAAGCAGTTTCAAAAGGATTTGACGAACCTCCTGAGCTCCCGGGCAGAGGAAATCATCCCCGGGGGCGAAATGGTCCTGATTCTCATCGGCAGAAGCATTCCTGATCCCACCAGCGAAGACTGCTGCCTCCTCCTCTGGTGGCTCTCCAGGTCCCTTGTTGAAATGGCTGACGGGGTTTCACTCTCGACTGCAGTGCATAAATATATAATAATATGTACTTGAGAAGATTTAATTTCTTCTCGCCGTTCCGGATAAATTTCTTAAATGGATCGGGACGTGCAAGTGCATTTAGATAAATTAATTCTGTGGAAACCGAACTTTATTGATAAGGCCATCACGATGTGATTTAACATCTCAAGTTATTAAGCTCATATCATCACGTTCAAGATAATCTCATCTAGCTAATATATTATCATTATTTACCATTGCTTTTCCAGGGACTAGTTGAAGCTGCTGATATAGATTCATTCAACCTGCCGGTCTACATGCCCTACAAACAAGAGGTGACAGATGTGGTAGAGGGAGAGGGATCCTTCACCATCAATCGCCTTGAAACATTTGAGGTGAATTGGGACCCTTTCTACCATGAAGATGAAGATGATGAGAACTGCACGTTTGACAAGTTTAAGAGCGGGCAAAACGTGGCCGACTGTATAAGATCTGTCACAGAACCCATCCTGAGAAGTCACTTTGGAGACGGATTGGTGATGGAAAACGTATTCAAGAGGTATGTAAGGCTCGTCGGTGAGCATTTAGAGGTGGAGAAGACCAAGTACGTAGAAATAAATTTTAAACACATGCGCTTATATATATATATATATGTATGTATATTGAAGAATTTTTTAACGTACGTAGATAATTTGGAAATATATATATATATATATATATATGTAGTAACTAGTAAGTCACGTATTTTTCATTTTTGTCAAGTGAGAAAAGCAGAAGCATCAACCAAAAAAAAGGACAAAATAAGAAGAAGAAAAGAGTTTTTACTGTTAGGCGATATTTATGGGTTTTGTTTGTATGTCCCCTTAGTTACTCTTTAATTTTCTTGGGTCTTTGATCCCGTTAACTTGCCAAAAAAAAAAAAAGAAAAGAAAAGAGAAGCACGGGCAAGCAATTATCACGTAGCTTCAACCGACACTATAAATAGGAGAGAGATATGCGCACTGCAATTCCAAATTATGAGCAGATTACCACCGAAAAAAAAATTTAAAAAACAGAGCTCAGAGTTTGTCAAAGAATTTATATATATATCTTTGTTTATTGTCTGATCTGATCAACGATGAAGGTGGAGTCTGTACTCCAAATGATCCATGCACATGAGCCCAACAGCTATGCCCGTAACTCTGCCCTTCCGGTTGTCCTCTCCCTGATCTCTATTACTCTTTTTTTTTTTTTGTTCCCTGATACTTTGATCTCTATTACTCATATTCGCACGCTACGTGGACTGCATGAAAACTCGGTCCTTTAAAATTACTTGCTTATATGCTGATTCATCCTAGACCATATACTAAATAGATGATCTCGAGAAAACTTGACATCCTCTTGTCTTGTGTTGTCGTCTTTTTGGGGCAGAGGAATGTGATGTTAAAAGCAATGCCGCTCGTCAAGGAACGGGTGAGAGCATTATATAGAAAAGCCTTATTCGATAACTACTTCGCGGTGGCAGACTTGGGCTGCTCTTCGGGACCCAACTCCGTACTTGCCATCTCTGGGGTGATTGAAGCCATAATGGGATTGTGCAGCCAAAAGGGGCATTCCCCGCCTGAGGTTCTCGTGTTCCTGAATGACCTTCCGGGGAACGACTTCAACTCTGTGTTCACGTCTCTTCCCGGTTTCTATGAGAAGTTGAAGGAGAAGAACAAGGTTAACAGTACTAACTGCTTCATATCTGCTATGCCCGGTTCTTTCTACGCCCGGCTATTCCCAAGCAGAAGCTTGCATTTTGTTCACTCTTCTTACAGTGTTCATTGGCTCTCTCAGGTGATTGGAATAGAATTATTATTTTTTCCATCATGAATTTGCTGTACGTCAATCCCAGGCATGTTTTCGAATAACTATGGCGTTCTTCCCAAACCGACAGGTCCCGGAGCTCCCAGAACAGAACAAAGGGAGCATTTACATGGCAAGCACGAGCCCTCTGAGCATCTTCCAAGCATACCTGAAGCAGTTTCAAAGGGATTTCACGAGCCTCCTGAGCTCCCGAGCAGAGGAAATCGTCCCCGGGGGCGAAATGGTCCTGACTCTCATGGGCAGAAGCATTCCTGATCCCACCAGCAAAGATTGCTGCCTCTTCTGGTGGTGGCTCTCTAGGTCGCTTGTCGAAATGGCTGACGAGGTTTCCCTCTTACCCTTCCTTTTCGTACGTAAACTCTTTTGCTTATATTACCTTCGACGAGCCGTCTCATGTTAATTATTATCGCTATTGGTGATCAGGGACTGGTCAAAGATACTGACATAGATTCATTCAACCTGCCGTTCTACACGCCTTATATGGAAGAGGTAAGGGACGTGGTAGAAGCAGAGGGGTCCTTCACCATCAATCACCTTGAAACCTTTGAGATGAATTGGGACCCTTTCTACCACGAAGACGACGAGAGCTGCACGTTTGACAGGTCAAAGAGCGGGCGGATTGTTGCCAATAATATAAGATCTGTCACAGAGTCTATGCTAAGAAGTCATTTTGGGGACGGACTAGTGATGGACAATGTATTCGAGAGGTATGCGAGGCTCGTCGGTGAGCATTTAGACGTGGAGAAGACGAAGCACTTCAGCATAACCATTTCCATGACAAGGAAATGAAATCGATCCAGTGCCTTTAATTTGGCATCGAGATGAGAATATAAGAACAAACTCCAGATTATATTTAGTACATGTCGATGGTGTTTGAAGCAAGAAATACTATCAAGATTACTATTGCATCACGATATTTGCTTACCTTTAAAGAGTATTCGATATCGATCTCCCTCCAATGAGCAAATTCATTCGGTTAAATAACAAACAATTAGATCATGAACTTGCTCTATGCGCGGGGCATTATGTACTACTATGATACAAACAATACAAATATTTCCTTCGAATATATATATATATATATAATATACTCTCAAGATACTTCAGTCTTGTATTTTTTTTTCTTCGTATAGTTCTACGTGTAGGGGAGGTATTTGGAGAGAGTGGGTAGAGAGAGAGAGAGAGAGGAGGGACGGACGGACGGAATGGGAAACATTGAGGAAATAATGGAGCTGGGTGCTTATCTACTTGAATTGATTTTTCTACCCATAATCTAATGATTTTAAATTTATGGAATTATATTGTAACTGAAATAAAAAATAAAATTGATGGACAATAGGAGAAAGAGGATGTACCACAGTATTTCCATATTCAATTTTAGTTTTGGGATTATCTGTACTCCTTTATCAGTCATAATTATTTGTATTTTGTTGTACTAAACTCATAAACTTCAATTATAATCGAAGAACTACTAGAGTGCAAGTAAAATGGGAAAGTAAAAACTACATTAATAAACCCTACTCCAATCTATATAATATATAAACTTGATGACACTCTAATAAATACGCGTAGAATATAAATATTTTTATAATTTATTATGTTGTATAGAAATTAAATAACGATAAATATGGCAAATTTGATGGCTTATCTGTCACCAAATAGGCTCAACTCAAAAAGGCTAATCCTTGAAAAAGGCCAGTTGCGCTAAGGTCTCAGTTCCAGGTTTAAGTACTACAGACGAAGCACACCGAACTTAGGTTTCTTTCTACCTCGTCAAAGAAGAAGGAAAGTTTATTCCCTTTTTTGTACGAAACTGGGCTATGAATCCAATCCCATCGAGAAAGTTCGAGTGCTTTGATGCTGCTGTTAAGTTCGACGGGTAAGGCTTGGTCTAATTCCAGTTTGCCACCGTATTTATCTGGGGTGAAAGTTCACTAATCTCTATATTATAAAAATTAGAATGTCATATATTCTATTTTAGATGCAAGGTAAGGATGCGGAGCGAAAGGAATAAAGGCAATCAAGGAAAGGTCGAAAGCTAGGAAAAACCTCTATTTCAAAACCGGGTGTTCACTCAAACTAAAAAGGCCTATCTTTCTGGCACTGGGCATTGTTCCTAACTAAATTCCCTTTCTTTCAGGAATTCTACTAGTTGGGAAGACCGGGAAATCCTGAAAGAAAGGGAATCCTATCCAATCTCGCTGAGAAGGACGGAAAGACTACCAACCTATGCTGTTCGATCTCCTCTCCAACCAGTCGAGCTGCTTCGCTCTTTTTTTTTTTATTCTATATAGTGACTTTTCTTCTTCAATCGATGCCTACCTCTGGGCAGGACTTATTAAATGTTGACCAACAGACAAGTTTTTCTTTGCTCTACTCCAATTGGTAGAGGCAGAGCAGAGGTGACAAGATCCATTTCTCGATTCACCCCATCTCTTTCGATGGTATTTCCATTAATAGAAAGAGAGTTCAATCGTGAAACTTTCTCAATTTCCTTTTTTCGGAAACGGGAAAAAGGTTGCACGTGATGTATTGTCTTTTATAATTTTTCTAAAAGTAAATTTTAATTGGAGAAATATATTTTTATAGATTATACCTAAATAAATTTAATAATTTATAAATATATTTTTCTTAGTGCAGCATAACAGTTTAACGCGTAATACTTGAGAAGTTCTTAGGTCATTCTACTTCATATGAGGAACAACCAATTATATTACATGAAACAGAGGAATATGTACTAATCACTTAGATAATTGCAATAATTATCCTTCATTAAAGAATTATTATTGATTTTTTTTCATCACATCAATGTAAGGTAATATCATTTATGATTTTCTCGTAATGTCTACGAAATGCACCCAAAGCGTTGACTAATTAGGGCGGAAGGATTTGGAAAAAATAATTCTATTCGTCTAACCGTTTCTTCATTTCCTTCCAAGTATCATTCCAGTTAAACAACAAAGTATATGATTGTTATGGTCTTGAGTTTTAGAAAAATCAAACACTAAAACTTTGTTGTTAATTAAGAGAAAGGGGTGTAGTGCAGTAACTAACACCCTCGCCAGATAATCTAGATGTTTCGGGTTTGATTCTCATTAGTGGAACTACTTGTGCCCATTTATTTAGATTTCATTTTGATTTCCTTCTATTAGACCATGAGCCTCCTATTGTAACAAAAAAAAACACTTTCTCGTTAATTGTAATAGTTTTAATTGTTTTTTCTCACTAACCACATGGTCACAAGTAGTAGGGTAATTTAAGAATCTATCTCCACTGAAAGATTCATTTTTATGTCCAATTCAATATGTTTAAACTCTAATTGAAATGTGAAGAAAACAAATGAAATATTACGAGAAAGAGGAAAGATTTTAGATGGGATTATCTTTCAAGAAGCAACATTTTACAGTAATTATATCGATTTGTGCGGATTATAATTACAAGAATTTTCCCGTTCAAGCGTATGAACTTTGTATGTAATTGAAAATAATTACAAAATGTTAGGAGTTCGTCATTTTTCACTTTTAAGAGTGACATGATTTTCCCTCCATTAATCTATCAAGAATAAGTCCCAATAGAATAGGAAAAAAAAAAGGCCATTTTTGGCCGTCAATCTTTATTTTGCCGGTTTCATCTTAAACCTATTTTTTGTTCTATTATATCCTCAACGTTACATAGTTTGTTTGTTTTAGTCCTACATTAATTTTTCCTTTACATAATTTGTTTATTTTACTCCCTTTAGGTGGCCACTGCCAGGGCCCCTTTCCCCCGAATCGAGAGATCCCAACCGAATTGGTATCTCCTCATTCCCCTTTTTTTTCAACTTTTATTTTTTTATATTTTCAAAATTAATTTGTAATAAAATAATATATTTTATAAATATTTTGGATGGAAAAATAGTTTTTTGACTGAAAAATTAACGGTATGATTAAAATGAATAAATTATGTAATATTTAGGATATAATTGAACGAGAAAGTTAGGTTTTAGACGAAATCGAAAAGATAAAGGTGGAGGATCAAAATAAATTTTTCTAAAAAAATGAAAAGTGAATGGAAAGTTTTCCCGTTCAAGAATAAAAAATATATATATATAAAAGAAGGGAAAAGCTTTCGCTACCGTCATACAAGTACCTCCTCGTCCTACAGTTTTATTCCTCACAACCTCCATTTGCTAAAGGAGGCCGTTTTCTTTCATGGAGCAATTCCAGTGAACTGTGTGCACCCACCACTGGTTCATCTTCGAGGTCTGTCCGATCTTGTAGGCGGAGGCCCCAGGCATAGCCACTATCAGCAAGTTGTCCCTCCTATCTAAGTTCTAACCGTGAAGACCAGTGGGAGAGAGATGTACCAACCAAATTGGAAGAGAATGATATTGAGCAAAGGAGGGAAAGGGATTACAGAACGAACCTTGGGAAGAGTAAGGAGAAGGGGCGTTCCATTCTGGTGGCGTACTCTAAACGCATCGGTGGAGGTTTGCGAAATGCTTTGGCCGAAATTGCTAGATCAGACAGTGGGAAGTGCCTCAGTTTGGGGAGACTGTCAAGAAATGTGATGAAGTTATTTACTAAGATATTTCAATTGTAACAAAAAAATTACCATATGGAAATTGGTGGGGCGAGAAGGGGGTCATGCGGGCGTTCGTGGAGAATGGTTGAAAGGGCAAAAGGCGAATGCATGAAGGGACCAATGGCTCCGGTGTTTTGGAGAGGGGAGAAGGGGGGCCATGGTCAAGAAATCAAATCAAACTTAAATAAATTTTTCTAAAAGTAAATTTTAATTGGAGAAATAAATTTTTATGGATTATACCTAAATAAATTCAATAATTTATAAATATATTTTTCTTAGTGCAGCATAATAGTATAACGTGTAATACCTGAGAAGTTCTTAGGTCATTTTACCTCATAACATGGCATGAGGAACAGCAAATTACATTACATGAAAGAGAGGAATACGTACTAATCACTTAGATAATTGCAATAATTATTCTTCATTAAAGAATTATTATTGATTTTTTCTCGCCATATCAATGTAAGGTAATATCATTTATGATTTTCTCGTAATGTCTACGAAACGCACCCGAAGCGTTGAGTAACCTCAAATAATGAAAGAGAAAATCCCGTGGCAATGATCAATGAATGAGAAAAACCTTCATTAAAGGGGGCAGCTTGTGTGCAAGGTGAACTTACACAAAACAAGTTCGAGGATTTTTCTTTTTTGAGTATGAACAGAAAATTAAGTAATAGTTTCTATTCGATTTAAAAAAAAAATTCCTAATTAGGGCGGAAGGATTTGGAAAAAATAATTCTATTTGTCTAACCATTTCTTCATTTCCTTCCAAGTATCATTCCAGTTAAACAACAAAGTATATGATTGTTATGGTTTTGAGTTTTAGAAAAATCAAACACTAAAACTTTGTTGTTAATTAAGAATAAGGGGTGTAACGCAGTGACTAACACCCTCGCCAGATAATCTAAAAGTTTCGGGTTTAATTCTAATTAGTGGGACTACTTGTGCCCCTTTATTTAGATTTCATTTTCATTTTCATTTCCTTCTACTAAGCCATGAGCCTCCAATTGTAACAAAAAAAAACACTTTGTCGTTAATTGTAGTAATTTTAATTGTTTTTTCTCACTCACCACATGGTCACAAAGTAGGGTAATTTAAGAATCTATCTCCACTGAAAGATTCATTTTTATGTCCAATTCAATATGTTTAAACTCTAATTGAAATGTGAAGAAAACAAATGAAATATTACGAGAAAGAGGAAATATTTTTAGATGGGATTATCTTTCAAAAAGCAACATTTTACAGTAATTATATCGATTTGTGCGGATTATAATTACAAGAATTTTCCCGTTTAACCGGTAAAATTAGAATTTCAAAAAATTGAGAAACGTTTTGTGAGTTTCACACTTTTATATATGTTATAGATTAAGAATTATTTTAAACTTTTCTTTATTAATTTCAATTATCATTATTAGCCTTATAAAAGTTACATTAAGTAAATCCTTCAACGAAATGATTGGTCCTTTTATCTTAAATTATTCATATTTAGAAAACTTAATATATGAAGCAGGAGAGTAGAATATAACAATAAATACTTAACTTTAAAATTTTATGGATTTTAAAATTATCATTATTTCATCAATTAAATCTAGAAATATTGAATTTTTAGGATTCTAGTTTTCTTGCGAATTAAATTGATCATAAGGATTATATGTCTATGACATACTTTTATATGAACTACTTACTTAGTGCTCTTGAATTACTTTATCTAGCTTAAGTTTAAAATTTATCATATTAAAATGTATATATAGTGTAAATTTTTTTTCTGCATATTAATATATAAACTATAAATTTAGATCAATTATTGTCTTAATATTTAACTTTTCATAATAAAATTTTCTTTACTAAATCCGTGCAACGCACGGGTCAATAACTAGGATAGTAATAATTGTTAAACAATATACAGTATAGTTATACATTGAGCCTTATGAATGGAAAATACATAATTGGAAAGCAATACTACAGACATCTAGAGAATATCGAAAAATCTTAAGACAAATGGAGGAATTCGTGATCTATCTACAACAGGGTCGTCTTCGAAATCCAAAGCCTTTACCAGATCTTTATAGAAACTTCAAAAAGCTGCCTGTCACCGTTAATTTTGTGCTTCTAGTTGATTGATTATGTCTTTCGGATGAAATCTAAATTCTGCGAGCACGATTGAATTATATATAGCATGGCTTGCTTATACATGGCTTGAATATTAATTAAAGGGGTGATAGTGGTACAGAAGAAGTCCCGAGACTACCTAAGAAAGTTTGAAACATCAAACTCTTATATATCAGCTCATAAAACTGAGAAGTATACATTACGAAAATCAGAAGCCCAAATTCCAAATAGGACACCAACATAACTTGCTGGAAATTCGGAGTCTAATCTATCGCATATTAGATGCAAAAAACTCCACGACTGCCGACACTCGAAATACGATTCTTACCATAACATGTTGTGGTTATATATAACAAATTGGCTCATAAGTAAGTGCAGAAGTGGCTGGTAATGAGAAACTAGTCATTTAACCTAGCGTTGCGTGGGTCTTTGTAGTAAATGTTACTCCCCTTCTAACAAGTGTGTCTTTTGGGACTCGAATTCAAGTTTTCTTCCTAAGGATTGAGGCTACTTACCACTTTAACCAACAACTTGTTGATGGTTTAGGAATCAACTTTAAATACACATATATAGATACTTAAGACATAATTCTCATTAGGAGTCGAAAGCCCATTTACTGCTCTTGCCAGTTCTCGAAAGTGCTTCAACATTATCCAATAATCCACAATCAATTTCATCGGGTATAAGCTAATTAAGTTCGCCCCAAGAGCAAAAACCTGCAAAACAATGTGAAGCAAAGGTAATGGGGGGTGTCAATGAGAGGTGCTTTGAAGTTTTTTATCCATGCAACGGCAATTCACTAGATTGATCGACTGTGCATTACGTGTGACGAGGAGCAGGCAATTCATGAAAATCTTATATGTATTATAAGGCATCTTCTAAGATCGCCGGCTACCTCGTGTGCGGATAGGGGCCAACCGGCGAGCGAGGCCCCCAACCCTGCAATGGTCTGCTGTGCCAGGCACGCTCCCATTGTTTGCGCATTGCAGCTACAAGTACAATAGTCAATTGTAAGTTCTGCATCCTTTGATGCCACCTATGGCTATGGGCCATGACCATGGATTATCTCAAACCCCACAAATAATAAATGATAATTTCCCTTTTTATTTCTGTTACATAGTGAGACTCCCGAACATAGTACAATAAAAGGACATGGGTGATCCCAAACAAGTATTAAAACTGAAACATCTTGATTACCAGATGAAGGCATACACCATTGCATTACCTCATCTTTTTGATAATTTCCATTATTAATCTAGAAATTGATAATATCTGAAGACAACATGTGAAAATATATGGGAAATATTATCAAACTCGTGAAATTAATGCAACGTCAAAGATGAGACAAGATGTGCAATAGAGAGCCGTGCAAATTTATTCAAATGGATGGATCATAACTGGCTTTGGAAAAGAATGATACAACTTGAGGGACGTGTGGCCAAGTGTTTTCCTTTCTTTCTTTTTCTTTTTTTTTTTTTTTGCTTGAAAGCCAATAAGGATCCTTCATAAATATCCAAATGCATACAACAGTCCACCGCTAAAGCGGATACAGAAAAAAATACCAAAATATTACAAATGAATTACAAAAGAATGACATTTGGTTGGTCCGCCAGGCATACTACAAAAGAAAATAGACTTATAAAAAGCCACAATAAGTAAGAATATCACAAGAGGGTAGAGGAAGGTCTTAGCTTCCCAAAGGGACTAAAATTAGGGTTTGTGTCTGTGGCGGAGGGGCTGAGGGGGAGAGCTGGGGAGAGAGACTTTTGTGGCCGAGTGTTTTCGGTAGATTGGTGACGCAGCGTACACGCAAGTAACCTATCACAGACCCGTTGATTCGCACACGAATACCGAAATTACGACCTTCTACTACCTGTTGATTCTACGAATACTAGGAAATAGACATCAAATTCGAATCAACTCCGAGATTGGACAAAGAGCACGAAAGCTCTGAACTTTATTGATAAATCCGAATTAATGGTTTCACCCATAGGGCTTACAAAACTTAAATAGGGATTAAGAAAACCTAAATTGCATGAAAATAAATAAACTTTCCTAAAATTGTAAAAACACCCAAATAATTATAAAATGCCTGTTTGAGACCATAAACGATGAAATTTACCTTAAATATCGAAAAATCACGGCGAGGCAGTGAGTTTTGCTTCGGAGACCATTTCCTTTGAGATAGAGTCATCAGAAACTATTTTTCTCCAGATACCGATTTGCCGCTACCTTTGCCGCATCAATTGGCATGCTCTCCTACCTAATCTATTTGAGTGAAATGGCCAACATGCTCTAAAGTAAATATTTTTATTTCAAAAAAATAAAATAAAATGTGAAATTATTAAAAAAAAAAAGAGCAAAACGACAACCGAAAATGGAGGGAGGGGCAGTGGACGTGGCCACACGCCAAACACCACCACCTCCGTCTATCTTATATATTTTTCTTTTTAATAAGTGCAGGGGATTGCTATCCAACCATAGTAGAATCTCCAATTATTATATTTATGTTTCTGCAAAAGCAAGAAAGAATGCTTTTATCTAATATTCATATTCCAAAAATCTCAATTTCAAATAAATTTAGTAAATTTTACGAAAAGTTGAGGGTGGATTTGTCAATTTATATGTCCTTTTTAACTGTCAATGAGTGCACTCACCACGCACTCCCACATTCTTTCTTTCAATTCTCCTCTCCTCTCTCTTTTTCTCTTTTTTCCTCTCATTGCCCGGTTACTATTCTCACTTAACAATTTAGTATTTTTTCCTCTCATAACCCCGGCTGCAGTGGCTAAGCTACGGGGTGTCCTTATGGGGCTTGGCGAGTTTGGCAACTCGAGTATCGATTCATCGAATTGGAAGTGAACTCTGAGGTAGTTTGATATCTCACTCTTGGTCACGATCCGTGTGCACCCCAATTGGCTATGCCGGTTGACCCGTTTCGAGAAGTGATGGCTAGTGAAGCACGCGTATTGAGAAGGCAACACATGCACGGATTGGTTGACACTGAAAGTTGTTCAATTGCCTCTTGGACTTCATTAATATTTGGCGATATCATAGGGATGTTCATAGCCCGCCTTTGTTCTTCGTTGTTTTCTTTTCTTGGTACCGGACTTCAGCCTGTTTATCTACCAAAAAGAATAATTTAGTTTTTTTTTTTATTTTATAAATTTTGATTCCTTTCCATATACTTCAAAATGTTCAATGTAATTAGAAGACTATATTGATATTATGAATTTTAAGAAATAAAAATATTAGGTACATTTATAAAACTTAATAATTCAAAAATTATATAAAACCGAAACCAGTGCTTGTTCAAAAACTAGTGTTACTAATAGAAGAGTCACAGGGATATCCCTCGAATAAGCAAATTGGGGGTAACAAAATCAAATAGGAACCAGAAACGACCAAATTCATGAGCAAGAGTATTGGAGAATGGAGACCTCAAGAACATCGTTAATCCAAAAAAAAAAAAAAAGAATTATCCTACAAAATAGTTTGAATCTCCCAACGAGCCTGTTGTGGGTTGGAAATAGCTTCGGGGAGTACGTCGCATTCAATCCATATGTTCTTTCCAATATATATCCTTAATCAAGGGCAATAATTGTCTGAACTATGAGAACTGCTTCAGCTTAAGCTTGTAGAGGGGAGGCTACTATTGGTTTTGTTGGACCAGACTAGGAGTGATGAGCGGGTGACGACCAAGCTCTGAGGTTGTTGTGTACGCTCAGAACGTGGGTACACCAGTTGACAAAATAATATGAGATGAGCACCTCCACGGCCCTGGTCTTTGCTGCCCGAAGGTTTATTAATATCGATCCTTTGAGCATTCATTGGGTACGACCAATGAAGACGCTCCTTTTTGGCAAGCCACGCCAAGCTTAACTCGATCATATTTGGGACGATGATGACTCGTTGAGGAGGAAGCTAAGCTAGCTGTTTGACGAGAAGGGTGACTAGCTAGGTGAGTGCCTTGGGGTCGACTCGTCGTTTTTATAGCTCCAGCTTGAGCGCTTCATGGTTCATGCCACACTTTGCATGTGGGCGTTGAACTGGCCGGGTCGACATGACAACGAGAATAACATGATCTGCGAAGCATACGTTCTCAGGGTGCTTTTACTTCGATCTCCATGACTGGTGTCCGCGGCATTGGATCAATTATTAGCATGGGGTATCCATCCTGAGGTGTAGTGTTGTGGAGGTTGACAATTCTTTCCTTTTTGAATAAATTGAGCTACAGAGGGAAACGGGGTTGAAGTAGATCCGCTTTGACACGGAAAATTCTAACCCCCAGTGCGTGAACGGTTCATGAGGCCTCCATGGCCCTTGAATCAGCATCTAGCTAGGAATTGATCCGATCCAGGGGCCATGGTGGTAGGTGGGGAGATTTAATGTGCGGAAAGAAGGGAACAGGGAGGGTGCAGTTGGAACAGACACAGAGGAGGCAGTTGAAGGAGCTGGCAATTAATGCAGGCGATGATTCAGCAAAAAAATTAATGCTCCATTATTGGAGCATATCGGAGAAGAAAAGGGAGGGAGGAGAAACCGTAACCTGCTCCGAAAGGCACAGGCTCCAACCCAACCACCGAACATATATATATATATATATAGCCATTATTGTATGTCGTACCGTATGGATTCGTCTAGCAATGGGAGGCCCAATAACTTTTGGCAAGCATTATTTTTTTGGCTTCGCTTGGCTCTCCCAAATGAGAGTCGTCCGTGAAATGGTTATATATGACAGAATTTATATGGTAAAATCACAACAAATTTAAAATTTTATATTTTTGTGATATTTTTAAAAATTAATAAAAATTAAAATATCTTAAAGGACTGTGATTTTATTATATGAACTCTGTTACATATATATATATATATATATATATAGACTCACCTCCCAAATAAAGCCTTTGCTCTGTGACAAAGTCTTATATGTAATGGGTATTCATGTGGCAATCTCACAAGTCGATAAGGTCTCGAAATCGATCCTTGGTGAATGCAAAAAATCCACACTAAGAGAGTTTTACTCCTTAGTGGGCCGACCCGATTTGACTGAATTAGTCATGGTCCAATTGAATTTTCGGATACCAGAGTTCAAAAAAAAAATCACAAATCAATAGCATTTCTTAGAGTCCGTTTGATTTTAGAGTGAAAATATTTTTCACTATACTCCACTACACCCCCACTTTATTTTTTCTTCAATTCAACAACATAATCGTTACTTTTCTCCTATTTTTTAAACAAAATTTTATCTTAACTACCATTCAATTTAATTTTTTAATATTAAATTCTCTCAATTATTTATTACTTTTTTTTACAGCTCAACAACACAATCATTATATTTTTATCTTCTTCCTCAACTTCATTATTATAATCCCACTTATATATATATATATATATATATATCAACATACTTATTTGTCTTTTACCTATTTCAATGCGAATGAATGAAGTTAAATTTTGACACTAAAATTTAACTTTATTATCAAATCGACACTGAATTTCTCTTTATTTTTAGTAACGTCACTAAAATAAATTAACGTTACAAATATATATATATATATATATATTGTAAGAAATTAAATTAACTGTAATAAGTAACAAATTCGAATAGCACGTTGGATAAATAGAATGCTATAAAATTAAATGAATTTCACTAGTATAAGAATTAGGAAATTCAAACCGATACAAAGATGAAACCGGAAGATCAGAAGACACGAGAAAGCTGAGTCATGTGTTTCACACAAACCCCTTGAAACAGATTCGTCCCCTCAAGGCCTGCTCGAGGTCACATGGGCGTCTTTTTTCTAGGATAAAACGGCTTTGAGTGCAGCTAGCGGCACGAGCTATCCGCACTCCAGCGAACCAGAAAATGAAGTTGAACACTCTAAGTGAATTATGCAATTCTCTTCCTTTCTAAGAAATGAAGGGAGTTTTCAATTCTTTTCTCTTTCGATCAATGAATACATGCTATTTATAGAATTGATGGTGTCCTTTCAATTCCTTGCATCCGTTCAACTCATAACAATTGATGGTGTCCTTTCATTTCCTTGCACCCTTTCAATTCATAACAATTGATTGTGCTCATTCAATTCATAACAATTGATGGTGTCCTTTCAATTCCTTACACCCTTTCAATTCATAATTTCATTAATGAGAAACAATTTCTCATTCATCAATGCCATTATTTTCCAACAATCCCCCACATGAATGAAAATTGTTTTTATTTTAACTCACTGAGAGTGTTCAATAGTTGAACCCTGTATAGGATAGGTAGGTGTCACCACCCTTGAACCCTCCCTTGTGAAATGCATGTACTTTACTAGCTATCTAGTAGACATGATGTCCTTGAACTGTCCTGCTATTTTGTGTAAAGATGACTCACACCTCACATAGGAATCAACTAACTTCCTTTCGGCTCTCATTGTTGTGTCCATTTTGGTCATGGAACACCATCCTGATTCTGCGAGAGTTTTTGAAAAATTAAGTCCATAGAAATTCTCCTCTAAAGCGGTCTCACTTCTCTCTCACATAGGTGATTTCACATATCATTAAAGCAATTTAGATTGCTAGCGTTATCCGTTTATCACTGTTTCATCAAAGAATGGTCTAGGGATTTTCTCCCCCACAGTGATTTAATTTGATTCTATAACTTGGTTGTCCCATTGAACCTAGATCTTGGGATCTCCGGTCAGCTAAGTTGGGTGTTCGCTATAAAACCTTTCCTCTATTGGATTTCATACCCATTCCCTTTGACAACTTCTCAAAATGCTCTTTACTTAACCCTTGGGTTAGCGGATCCACTATATTATCATTTGACCGCACGTGGTCAATATAGATAATTCCAATTGAGATCAGTTGTCTAATGTTATTATGTCTACTACGTATATGTCTAGACTTACCATTATACATATTACTTTGTGCCATTCCAATTGCCGTTTGACTGTCACAGCGGATACAAATTGGTGGCACAGGTTTTTCCCATTTAGAAATGTCATCTAAAAAATAGCGCAGCCATTCAGCTTATTCTCCACATTTATCCAGAGCAATAAACTCAGATTTCATTGTGGACCTAGCGATAATAGTTTGTTTCGAAGACTTCTATGAAACTGTTGCACCTGCTAGTGTGAACACATATCCACTAGTGGATTTTGAATCCGTTATATCAGATATCAAGTTTGCATTACTGTACCCCTATAGAACAGCTGGATATCTAGTATAGTGCAGCATGTAATCTCAAGTGTATCTAAGACATCTGAGTACCTTGACAATTATCTTCCAATGGTCCCTACTCGGATTACTCGTATATCTGCTGAGTTTACTAACCGAGTATGCAATATCCGGCCTAGTACAACTCATCAGATACATCAGACTTCCAATAACCCGCGAGTATTCTAACTGAGAAATACTTTCTCCTCTATTCTTTGATAGATGAAGATTATTGTCTATTGGAGTCTTTGAAATTTCAGAATCATTTTCGGTAAATTTTTTCAGAATTTTATCTATGTAGCGTGACTGACTCAAAATTAGTCCATCTCATATTCTCATGATTTTAATTCCTAAAATCACATCAGCGAGTCTCATATCTTTCATGTCAAATCTTGAATTCAGCCTATTCTTCATAGATTTGATCATTTTGTCATCACTACCAACAATGAGTATGTCATCCACGTGAGACATAAAATGACATAATCATTTTCTGTCTCCTTAATGTATACACATTTATCACACTCATTGATCTTAAATCCTTTGGAAATAATTGCATTATCGAATTTTTCGTACCACTGTTTTGGCGCTTGTTTCAATCCATACAATGATTTGATCAATTTACAGACTTTCCTTTCTTTTTCAAGAGCCACGAACCCCTCGGGTTGGTTCATATAGATTTCTTCATCTAAATCTCCACTTAGGAAAGCTGTGTTCACATCCATTTGATGAACTTCCAAATCACACAGTGCCGCAATTGCAAGTATCATCGTAATGGAATTTATTCTCGTCACATGAGAATAAGTATCAAAATAGTCCAAGCCTTCCTTTTGCATGTATTCCTTAATTACAAGCTTGGCCTTGTACTTATCAATGGATCCATCTGCCTTCATTTTCCTTTTAAAGATCCATTTGGATCCTAAGGGTTTACAACCAGTGGGGAAATCCACTAATTCCCAAGTGTGATTTCGCATAATCGAATCAATTTCACTTTTGATTGCCTCCTTCCAGAGAGGTCCCTCAGATGAATTCACTGCTTCATCATAGTTTTGTGGTTCCTTTTCTAACAAATATGTCAGAAAATCATTCCCCAATGATTTTCAATTCTAGCTCTTTTGCTGCGTCTAGGTTCAATCTCTTGATTCGAACCCTACCTTTCATGATCTACGTCATGAAGTCCATCATTCATAGTGTGTGAGTTTCGTTTCGATGAACTCAAGGCCTCGATCAATTTACATGGAAATACATCTTCAAAGAACGATGCATTCCTTGATTCCATTATCGTGTTCTTATGTATATCGCGAATCTTATATTCATGCACAAGAAATCGATAAGCACTATTGTTATGTGCATAGCCAATAAAGATGCAGTCCACCGTCTTAGGACCGATCTTTACTTTCTTTGGTGTCGGAACGACTACTTTTGCCAAGTACCCCCATCCTCGCAAGTGATCGTAGGATGGTCTCCTACCTCTGAATAATTCATAAGGGGTATTTTCCTCTTTCTTTTGATTTACCTTATTTAATATGTAATTGCTTGACAATATTGCTTCGCCCCATATATTTTGAGGTAATCCAGAACTTAATAACATCGCATTCATCATGTCATTCAACGTGCAATTTTTGCGTTCAACAACACCATTCGATTGAGGTGAATAGGGTGTAGTTACTTCGTGTATAATTCTGTGTTGTGCACAGAATTCCCCGAAATGCATTACGTATTCACCTCCTCTGTCACTCCTCAATCTCTTGATTTTCTTATTAAGTTTATTCTCAACTTCATTTTTATAGAGAACAAATTTCTCTATGGCTTCATCTTTGCTTTTCAACAAATATACATAACAGTATTGTGTACTATCACCGATAAAGGTAATAAAATAACTATTACCACCTCTTGTTGTTGCGAACTTTAAATCGCATACATCACTATGAATTATATCAAGTAGTTCGGTGTTTCTTTCAATCGTTTGAAATGGTAACCTTGTCAATTTTGCCTCAACACAAATTTCACATTTGTGCCGTGAATCAATTTGGAATGTAGGTATGTGATTCAAGTTAATTAATTTACTCAAAGTATTATAATTAACATGACCTAGTCTTCCATGCTACAAATTAGGAGACTCAAACAAATACTCAGAAGAACCAGAATTCTTATTGATTATGGTCATTACATTGAGCTTAAAAAGCCCATCACATACATATCAATTTCCTATGTACATTCCAAACTTGGACAAAATAACTTTGTCTTACTCAAAAACCATCGTGAACCCATGCTTGTTCAGCAATGACTCGGAGACTAAATTCTTCCGAATCTCAGGTACATACAATACGTTGTTCAGAGTCAACTCCTTTCCTGAAGTTATCTTCAATACCACATTGCCTTGACCTTCAACAACAGAATAGGCAGAGTTTCCCATATAGATCCTCTCCCCAGTGACCGGTTCGAGCATAGTGAATATGTATATATTTGAGCACACATGTCTGGTGGCACCGGTATTGAGCCACCATTCCTTCGGGTCGGACCCAATGAGGTTCACCTCTGAAATCACAGCAGATAGGTTGATGTCTACCATATCTCGGGTCATCTCATTAACTATGTTTGCTTCATGGCCCCTTTTCCTCTTTGGAAGCCTGCAGTCAGCAAATCTGCGACCTTTCTTGTCACAGTTGAAGCATTTCCCCTGAAACTTGGGCTTGGAAACTCCTCCATTCGTACCCAGCTTCTTCTTGCCCTTTTTGTTTTTGGAGTTTTGCCCTTCCTCCATGACATTTACCTTAGCAGCAGTAGGGAGGATGAGATCCTTTCCGGAGTTCTTATTGTCTTCTTCAATTCAAAGCTTGACAATAAAATCCCCCATTGTCATCTCCTTTCGCTTATGCTTTAGATAATTCTTGTAATCCTTCCAATCATGAGGTAACTTTTCAATGACAACAACCACTTGGAATGATTCACTTAGAGCTATCACCTCAGCCTGAATCTCATGTAAGAGCACTTGAAATTCCTGTACTTGACTCATTACGGTCCTTGAATCCACCATTTTAAAATCGAGGAACAGTCCGACGAGAAATTTCTTCGCATCGTCATCTTGTGATTTATATTTACGATCCAAGGATTCCCATAACTCCTTTGGCGTCTTAAACCCCTGATAGACACTATACAGGGAATCATGAAGACTGTTCATGATATAATTTCGACAAAGATAGTCAGAGTGCTTCCAAGCGTCAACCGCACTGAGAGCTTGCACATCTGGCTCCCCCACAGATAGGGTTGGAGCATTTTCAGTCAAGAACCTTGCAAGGTTCAGAGTTGTGAGGTAGAATAGCATCTTTTTGCGGCCACCTCTTGAAGTTCAACCCATTGAACTTCTCGGGCTTCTCAACATGGTTCATAGGAACCATTAAGGGAGCAGCCACATTTTGGCTAACCAAATGGTAGGCAACATAGGAGCAGGGCTGGAGCCAGTAGTCTGGCTTCCGTTGGTCGCCTCCCCATCGTTCCCCAATGCCATTCGAATCGTTTAAAATAGTAAAGATTAGTTTCAAGATTGTAAGAAAGTAAATTAACTATAATAAGTAACAAATTCAAATAGCACGTTGGATAAATAGAATGCTATAAAATTAAATGAATTTCACTAGTATAAGAATTTGAAAATTCAAACCGATACAAAGACGAAACCGAAAGATCAGAAGACGCGATAAAACCTAGTCTTTTTTTTTCGCACAAACCCCTTGAAACAGATTCGTCCCCTTAGGGTGTGCTCAAGGTCACGTGGGCGTCTGTTTCCCATGATAAAACGACTTCGAGTGCAGCTAGCAGCACAACCTATCCGCACCCCAACGAACCAGAAAATGAAGTTCAACGCTCTCAGTGAACTATGCAATCCTCTTCCTTTCTAAGAAATGAGGGGAGTTTTCAATTCTTTTCTCTTTCGATCAATGAATACATGCTATTTATAGAATTGATGATGTCCTTTCAATTTCTTGCATCCGTTCAATTCATAACAATTGATGGTATGCTTTCAATTCATTGCACCCTTTCAATTCATAACAATTGATGATGCTCATTCAATTCATAACAACTGATAGTGTCCTTTCAATTCCTTCCACCCTTTCAATTCATAATTTCATTAATGAGTTCTCATTCATCAATGTCATTATTTTCCAACATATATATTGTCTTGATACCCGTTACATGGGCCGTCTGTCCTTTATTTTATTGAATCCCGACCCCACTACAATACTTATCCTTAATCTACTATATACATATATATATATATATATATATATCTATATGTGCATGTAGACAATGATTTCATTAAGAAACATGCTTGTGTTTTAAGAAACATGCTCGTGTCTGTATACACGCGCCAATCGGACTCTCCTTTTCTTGAAAAATTCTATGACACGTACACTTGAAATGCATGTATGGTATATATACATGTATTTATTTGAAAAACTTCGAGTAATTTACTTATAACTCAAGTAATTTACTCGAAAAAAAACCAGCAATATTCTTACATGTACCATACATGTATTTTAAACCCTATGCATTTCCCTTTTCTTAGGTGCATGTGTTTTTTTCGGTGTGAATCCTGATATCCGGAAGTACAATTGAGCCCCGACTAATTCAGTCGAGAGGGGTCGGCCCATTAAGGGATAAAGCTCTCCCAACGTGAATTTTCTGCATTCACAAGAACTCGAACTCGAGAAGTTACTTAAGTAGAACAAGTGCCGAACCGCTTAAACCAACCCATGTTGGTTACATGCATGTGTTTGCTCTATCGTTCATTTAAAAACGTTGTACATATCCAAGTGATCATGTGGGGAAATTTCTAATGATTGTTCAGGATTTTTTCTACTAATTTAGAAAATTCTTGCCATCCGTAAAGGAAAATGCACCAATTTGTAAGTGATTGTTTTGATTATCAGTTTTGATTAAAAAAGAAATTAGTCAATAATTTATCATTGATTTTTTGCTTTAAAAATTATAGTCATAATTTTGCATGAAAATTTCAAACGGGAACCAGGTGAAGTTGCAATGACTTCAATATAATTGGAATTGTTCTTATCATCTACAGCTCCCATGTAATGAACTTCAAACAAACAAACAAATAAACATACATATGTACATTATATATACAGAAGAAGAATATTTCACCGTACGTACATATAGTTAATTTTTCTACAAATCAAAATTTTGAAAAATTATATGCGTCATAGTTAAGTTCATGTACTGTATATTCATCAAGCTCCGCCCCCCCCGCCCCCCCCCCAAAAACGCCAAACGCCAAAAACAAATAAATATATAAATAAAGAGGGAGGGAGAAGCACAAGCAAGCAATTGTCGCATATGTATATATGTTAATTTCTCAGCTTCAATTGTCATATGTATATAGAGATCAAAATTTGTCAATAAATATATATATCATTGTTTGTTTCCTCATCTGATCAAGGATGAACGTGGAGTCTGTTCTTCGCATGAACCCTGGGCACGAACCCTACAGCTATGCCCGTAACTCTACACATCAGGTATATATCTTTCCATTCCTCCTAGCGACTACCTTGACACGGCGTTACGTGCTCATATATAGAAGGCATCATGCATATGAGAGCTAGAATGCTTCATGGGAGAGCTAGCATATGCTAACTCGAGAACTTGAGGTACGTACTCTTGTTTGTCTTCGTCCTTTGATTTCTTAAATTTCTTGCAGAGGAACGTGTTGTTCAAAACGATGCCAATCGTGAAGGAAAGAGTGAGCGCCTTATACAGAAAAGCCATATTCCCGAAGTACTTTGCACTGGCGGACTTGGGCTGCGCTTCGGGACCGAACTCTCTACTTGCCATCTCCTGGATCATTGAAGCCATATCGGGATTGTGCAGCCAAACGGGGCGTTCGCTGCCCGAGGTTCTTGTGTTCCTGAACGACCTTCCAGGGAACGACTTCAAAACTGTCCTCTCATCTCTTCCCAGTTTCTATGAGAATCTGAAGGAGAAGAACAGAGTTGAAATTAACTGCTACGTATCTGCGATGCCTGGTTCTTTCTATGGCCGGCTATTTCCGAGCAGAAGCTTGCATTTCGTTCACTCTTCTTACAGTGTGCATTGGCTTTCGCAGGTCTAGGAAGAATTCATCTTCTTTCAAAGCAACAATTTGCTATATATTCAGTTAGTTATGCTGTTCTTCCCAATCTGATCAGGTCCCAGAGCTCCCAGAGCAGAACAAAGGGAGCATTTACATGGCAAGCACGAGCCCTTCGAGCGTCTTCCAAGCATACATAAAGCAGTTCCAAAAGGATTTTACGAACCTCCTGAGCTCCCGCGCAGAGGAAATTGTCCCCGGCGGCGAAATGGTCCTGATTCTCATCGGCAGAAGCATTCCTGATCCCACCAGCAAAGACTGCTGCCTCCTCTTCTGGTGGCTCTCCAGGTCCCTTGTTGAAATGGCTGACCAGGTTTCACTCTCGACTGCGGTGCATAAATATGTAATAATATGTACGTGAGAAGATTTAATTTCTTCTCACAGTTCCGGATAAATTTCTTAAATGGATCGGGACGTGCAAGTTCAAATAGATAAATTAATTCTGTGGAAACCGAACTTTATTGATAAGGCCATCACGATGTGATTTAACATCTCAGGTTGTTAAGCTCATACCATCACCTTCAGGATAATCTCATCTAGCTAATATATTATCATTATTTACCATTGCTTTTCCAGGGACTAGTCGAAGCTGCTGATATAGATTCATTCAACCTGCCATTCTACACGCCCTACAAACATGAAGTAAGAGATGTGGTAGAGGAAGAAGGATCCTTCACCATCAATCACCTCGAAACCTTTGTAGTGAATTGGGATCCTTTCTGCCATGAAGACGACGAGAGCTATGTGTTTGACAAGTTGAAGAGTGGGCGGAACGTGGCTGACTGTATAAGATCGGTCACAGAACCGATACTGAGAAGTCACTTTGGAGAAGGACTGATGATGGACGATTTATTTGAGAGGCATGCGAGGCTCGTGGGTGAGCATCTATCAGTGGAGAAGACCAAGCACTTCAACATAGCCGTTTCCATGACAAGGAAATGAAATCGATCTCTGCCTCTACTACTTTGGCACTGAGATAAGAATAAAAGAGCAAACATGAAATAAGTACTGAGTTTAGTCCATGTTGAAGCAATAATACCTTAGGGTTGTTTGAAGCAATAATATAATACGGCCAATCGAGATTAGTATTCTGTCAAGGTACGTGTTTGCTGACCATTAAACAAATATATTCGATATCCATCTCCCTCTCCAAGGTGCAAATCCACTCGGAAATTGGTATAAATAAAACAATACACAAGACATTGAGCCTCATGGGCGGAAATACGTATAAGAGGAAAGCAATAAACTCTTAATTCTTATCAGCTCACTCCTATATAACATTGATAGTAGTACAATATAGTATGAAAATCGGAAGCCAAAACCATAGCATGCTAAATTAGGGGATGTATTGTCAATTTTGCTTGTAATCCCTTGTAACTTCATATAATGCCAGAAAGACAGACAAGCACCGTAATAAGGAAATAGATTCAAACTAAATTAACAAGGCTTTGCCGGCTATAACTAGCTACAGTAACCATAATTTGACTCATATGAGTCATATGACAGACCATATACAGAGAGAAAAGTCGGCAATGTAAGAGTACTCAAAGCCATGAATATGATCGATGTATCTGCGAGTGATGCAGTAATTGCTTCTTAGTAGTATAATACCTGTCAAGAGCTGTAGTTGTGGAGATATATCACATCTCTTCACAATTTTACAATTCTCGTGCATAAAACCTCCCTTAACAACTCAATCGTCATGGAGAAAAATCGACGTTGAGAAAAATTTACTCTTTAATAGGCCGACTCGACTCGACTGAATTAGTCTTAGCTTATTGAACTTCCAAATATCAGAGGACACAGCGAAGCACAACTCACTCATCCACCTGTGGGCCTCTTCATGGGCTGATAGACCCCCAGTCAAGCGTCCTCTTAGTGGTCCGACTTATTGAACCGGCCCCGAGTCTGCACCTGAGATGCATGGAAGCCCAGAATGGCCCATAAGGACCTATATATGGCCCAGCTTATATTATCGACTTCACAATCCCGTAAGGTCGACTGTGTGGGTGTGATATTCGTTGCATGCAAGGGAGCTACAATACTAAACGATAAATTCTGGATGCATGATGCCACCTATGAGTATGGAATATTATAAACCCCACAAGTTCATAGGCACTTGTTAGTTGTTACTCCAACAGTAATCCGGAAACTAATAATATCTGAAGATGCTAATCCATTCAAATTCATATATAGCATGTGAAAATATATATAAGAAAATATTACAAAACTCATGAAATGTGAGAGGGCTGCAATTTCAACACTCGTTCTCACGTGACATTGGTTGTCTCGACAATGGATTGGACATTGGCTTTGATACAATGTCAAATCTCTACTGGGCCTATGAGCGATTAAGCAGATTTCAAACCAAAAAACTCGAGTTGATAAACTGTATTATGCAATCTCTTATAAACATATGATTTTCTATTTCATTTTTTTAAGTGTGGGATTCAGCTCTCACAAGTTGTGATAAACTAAGTCCAATTGGATCATAAGTCACTTCGAAAAAGGATTGATATATGCATGGTTGAGAGAGGGACGGTGTTGAGTATTTCCCACAGTACAGGGAAATTATAGAGGGGCATGCTATGAGAGATATTATCCAATAATTTAGTTAGAGATATATTATTCAATAATTGAGGCAGTGAAATACTTCAAAATATTATGCTATGGATTATTTATGTTAGGCGATATCTTTGGATTTCATAATATTTGATTTAGATATTTTTAGATTGCTTGTTTCTCAATTTATTTGTTTTCACTAAACCTATAAATAGGTGAGGTATTTTCCAAGTTGGTCACAATAATCTACTCATATGATATTGGTCTCTTGGCTACCACTTTCCGATATCTTCCTTCTATTATATTTTATTTTTTAAAAATTCTAGCATGATTCCGTGTCCTTATGACAAAAGATCTTCTTACCGTTGGATGCTTAATGCACCGTGAGATCCACACGCATCCAACGTGAGAGAAACCGTGTTTCCATAATACGGAATCATGCAGGCCAATCAGGTTCGCGTGCTCTCCTACCGAGCTAGCTGGCTAGATTTGTACAGATGTATATATATTGTCTTCTTATTGTGTCTGGGCACAAATATTTCCAAATTTGAAAATAAATTTTAAAAAAAAGATTATGTGGGCTTCTACTTTATGAAAAACGACGAGAGAGATTACATGGCCAGGGGAAGATTCTTTTGGCAAAAAATATCTTTAGGCTTGGCTACGACTACGAGGCGGTGCCAAATGGGCTGTCTTGTGTTGAGCCCCACTGGAAAACTTATTCTTACATGTCCAATGTTGTACTATCCATATCCAAGTGACGTAATGGAATTTCTAATGATTTTTCGAGATTTTATATACTAACTTAGAAGAGCATGCCATTTGTAAAGGAAAATGAAAGTATGCTTAACCCGTGAAAGACATATTGAATTGTATACGTGAATAATGTTATAATTTTTATATATATCTGTAATTCTTTCCTCTTTATTTTTTTTTCTTTCCTGAATATGACCATTACCTGGTAATTAATCTAGCTAGCCATATTTGTGCAAACATTGAACATATACAGATGCAGTTTTCTTGATCTATCTACAACAGGTTCCCTTAATTCGGAAGCCTTTGTCAGATATGCAAGAATCGCAGGTAACGAATGAAATTCCTGAAAACTTTATAGGAACTTTTCGAAGCATCCTATCCCGATTTCGTACTTTTGGTTCCGGTTATGTCTTTTGGATTCTGCAACTGGCGGAGATTGAATTGTTAAATTAACCTGCATGGCTTGTACATGGCTTGGATAAGTTCTTGTCAGCTGATCACTGGTAATAACTTTGCAGTACATTCTATGAATGTTAGAAGCCAAAGCCATAAGTAGACAACATGCAGGGGATGGCAACTTTGCATGTAATCCTT
The DNA here is from genome assembly GCF_007655135.1 of Punica granatum. Lineage (NCBI taxonomy): Eukaryota > Viridiplantae > Streptophyta > Magnoliopsida > Myrtales > Lythraceae > Punica > Punica granatum. The sequence continues at coordinate 714,581 of NC_045134.1, forward strand.
CTAAACCCCATTAAATGCCAAACAGACGAGCAGCATATATAAAAAGGGAACAAATTCAAACTAAATAACAAGGCTTTGCTGGCTAGGAAAATAGATACGATCGATACACATAATTTTTTGCAGGCTTTCCTGCCACTGCTGTCCTGGCCACTTGATCTCCTGCCACTGCTGTCCACTCCTTGCTCCATCCCTCATATGGGGTCCATGATACGGAATCAAGCGTGCCAATCAGGTCCGCGTGCTCTCCTACCGAGCTAGCTGGCTAGGTTTGTACAGATGTATATGTATTGTCTTATTGTGTCTGGGCACAAATATTTCCAAATTTGGAAATAATTTTTTTTAAAAAAAAAGATATGTGGGCTTCTACTTTATGAAAAACAACGAGAGAGATTACATGGCTAGGGGAAGATTCTTTTGGCAAAAAAAATCTTTAGGCATGGCTACGACAACACGGCGGTGCCAAATGAAATGAAGACTGCTACTCTGCTAATGACTTTTCGAGATTTTATATACTAACTTAAAAGAGCATGCCATTTGTAAAGGAAAATGAAAGTACACTTATCTCACTCAAAAGAAAAGACATTAAGCTTTGTCACTATTTTTACATAATGACACGCTATGTAAATTTAGTGCGGCATAATACAAATCATTATTTTCCTGTCAAATTTAACATGTTGTTTAAATTCCATTAAAAAAAAGTGATAAAATATGAGTCTGCCTTTACAGTGACCCCATCTGCACACTGGATGCAACATGTGGACAAAATAAAGAAAAAAAACTTGTTTTTTATTTTAAAAAATCTTTATTTTTTAATTTTTATTTTTCATACTTTTTGTGTGAAGGAAAATGGAAGTATGCTTATCTCACTCAAAAGAAAAGAAATTACACTTTGTCACCATTTTTACTTCCTAACACACTATTTAAATTTAGCATGTCATAATACAAATCATCATTTCTCTATCAAATTTAGCACGTTATTTATATTCCATTAAAAAAAGTGACGAAAAGCTGAGTTCGCCTTCATAGTGACCTATTTGCATACATGGATGCAACATGTGGACAAAATTTTTAAAAAAAACTTGTTTTAAAAAATCTTTATTTTTTAAATTTTATTTTTCATATCTTTGTTTGTGGACTAACTGGTATTCGGGGTTAATAAGTCTCGATTAATTCATATTCGAGTTGGGTCTATTCATTAAAGGTTAAAACTCTCCCTATCTAGATTTTTTCACTCACAAAACTCAAGCCCGAAACCTTATACTTGAGATTGAATAAGCGTCGAATCACTTGTATTAATCCACGTTGATTAATACTTTATTACTTTGTTCTATATTAATAATACTTTTTACGTTACCTTCCTCATACAATTATGATATTGATTTTCTATATTCACCAAAATTCGAACTCGACACGTTACTTAAGCGGAATAAGTATCGAACCGCTTAAACTAACCCACATTGGTTAGATGCATGTGTTTGTTCTATCATTACATGTACAAACGTTGTACATATCCAAGTGATGATGTGGGGAAATTTCTAATGATTGTTCAGGATTTTTTACACTAATTTAGAAAATTCTTGCCATCTGTAAAGGAAAATGCACCAATTTGTAAGTGATTGTTTTGATTTTCACTTATAATAAAAAAGAAAATTAATCAATATTTTATAATTGATTTTGCGCTTAAAAAGTTATAGTCATAATTTTGCATGAAAATTCCAAACGGGAACCAGGTGAAGTTGCAATAACTTAAATATAATTGGAAGTGTTCTCATCATCTGCAGCTCCCATGAAATGAACTTCAAACAAACAAACAAACATATGTACATGGATATATATATATATATATATAATATTTCAACGTACGTACATATAGTTCATTTTTATTCTACAAATCAAAATTTTGAAAAATTTTGTGCGTCGTAGTTAAGTCATGTACTGATATATGTTAATTCCTCAGCTTCAATTGTCATATATGTAGAGATCAAAATTTGTCAATATATATATATATATATATCATTGTTTGTTTCCTCTTCTGATCAAGGATGAACATGGAGTCTGTTCTTCGCATGAACCCTGGGCACGAACCCAACAGCTATGCCCGTAACTCCACACATCAGGTATCTATCTCTTCATTCCTCCTAGCATATGCTAACTCGAGAACTTGAGGTACGTACTCTTTTCTTGTTGTCGTCCTTTGATTTCTTAAATTTCTTGCAGAGGAACGTGATGTTCAAAGCTATGCCAATCGTGAAGGAAAGAGTGAGAGCCTTATACAGAAAAGCCTTATTCCCAAATCACTTTGCAGTGGCGGGCTTGGGCTGCGCTTCGGGATCGAACTCTCTACTTGCCATCTCCTGGATCATTGAAGCCATATCGGGATTGTGCAGCCAAACGGGGCGCTCGCTGCCCGAGGTTCTTGTGTTCCTGAAGGACCTTCCTGGGAATGACTTCAACTCTGTCTTCTCATCTCTTCCCAGTTTCTATGAGAATCTGAAGGAGAAGAACAGAGTTGAAAGTAACTGCTACGTATCTGCGATGCCTGGTTCTTTCTACGGCCGGCTATTTCCGAGCAGAAGCTTGCATTTCGTTCACTCTTCTTACAGCGTGCATTGGCTTTCGCAGGTCTAGGAAGAATTCATCTTCTTTCAAAGCAACAATCTGCTATATATTCAGTTAGTTATGCTGTTCTTCCCAATCCAATCAGGTCCCAGAGCTCCCAGAACAGAACAAAGGGAGCATTTACATGGCAAGCACGAGCCCGTCGAGCGTCTTCCAAGCATACATGAAGCAGTTTCAAAAGGATTTGACGAACCTCCTGAGCTCCCGGGCAGAGGAAATCATCCCCGGGGGCGAAATGGTCCTGATTCTCATCGGCAGAAGCATTCCTGATCCCACCAGCAAGACTGCTGCCTCCTCCTCTGGTGGCTCTCCAGGTCCCTTGTTGAAATGGCTGACGGGGTTTCACTCTCGACTGCAGTGCATAAATATATAATAATATGTACTTGAGAAGATTTAATTTCTTCTCGCCGTTCCGGATAAATTTCTTAAATGGATCGGGACGTGCAAGTGCATTTAGATAAATTAATTCTGTGGAAACCGAACTTTATTGATAAGGCCATCACGATGTGATTTAACATCTCAAGTTATTAAGCTCATATCATCACGTTCAAGATAATCTCATCTAGCTAATATATTATCATTATTTACCATTGCTTTTCCAGGGACTAGTTGAAGCTGCTGATATAGATTCATTCAACCTGCCGGTCTACATGCCCTACAAACAAGAGGTGACAGATGTGGTAGAGGGAGAGGGATCCTTCACCATCAATCGCCTTGAAACATTTGAGGTGAATTGGGACCCTTTCTACCATGAAGATGAAGATGATGAGAACTGCACGTTTGACAAGTTTAAGAGCGGGCAAAACGTGGCCGACTGTATAAGATCTGTCACAGAACCCATCCTGAGAAGTCACTTTGGAGACGGATTGGTGATGGAAAACGTATTCAAGAGGTATGTAAGGCTCGTCGGTGAGCATTTAGAGGTGGAGAAGACCAAGTACGTAGAAATAAATTTTAAACACATGCGCTTATATATATATATATATGTATGTATATTGAAGAATTTTTTAACGTACGTAGATAATTTGGAAATATATATATATATATATATATATGTAGTAACTAGTAAGTCACGTATTTTTCATTTTTGTCAAGTGAGAAAAGCAGAAGCATCAACCAAAAAAAAGGACAAAATAAGAAGAAGAAAAGAGTTTTTACTGTTAGGCGATATTTATGGGGTTTGTTTGTATGTCCCCTTAGTTACTCTTTAATTTTCTTGGGTCTTTGATCCCGTTAACTTGCCAAAAAAAAAAAAAAAAGAAAAGAGAAGCACGGGCAAGCAATTATCACGTAGCTTCAACCGACACTATAAATAGGAGAGAGATATGCGCACTGCAATTCCAAATTATGAGCAGATTACCACCGAAAAAAAAATTTTAAAAACAGAGCTCAGAGTTTGTCAAAGAATTTATATATATATCTTTGTTTATTGTCTGATCTGATCAACGATGAAGGTGGAGTCTGTACTCCAAATGATCCATGCACATGAGCCCAACAGCTATGCCCGTAACTCTGCCCTTCCGGTTGTCCTCTCCCTGATCTCTATTACTCTTTTTTTTTTTTTGTTCCCTGATACTTTGATCTCTATTACTCATATTCGCACGCTACGTGGACTGCATGAAAACTCGGTCCTTTAAAATTACTTGCTTATATGCTGATTCATCCTAGACCATATACTAAATAGATGATCTCGAGAAAACTTGACATCCTCTTGTCTTGTGTTGTCGTCTTTTTGGGGCAGAGGAATGTGATGTTAAAAGCAATGCCGCTCGTCAAGGAACGGGTGAGAGCATTATATAGAAAAGCCTTATTCGATAACTACTTCGCGGTGGCAGACTTGGGCTGCTCTTCGGGACCCAACTCCGTACTTGCCATCTCTGGGGTGATTGAAGCCATAATGGGATTGTGCAGCCAAAAGGGGCATTCCCCGCCTGAGGTTCTCGTGTTCCTGAATGACCTTCCGGGGAACGACTTCAACTCTGTGTTCACGTCTCTTCCCGGTTTCTATGAGAAGTTGAAGGAGAAGAACAAGGTTAACAGTACTAACTGCTTCATATCTGCTATGCCCGGTTCTTTCTACGCCCGGCTATTCCCAAGCAGAAGCTTGCATTTTGTTCACTCTTCTTACAGTGTTCATTGGCTCTCTCAGGTGATTGGAATAGAATTATTATTTTTTCCATCATGAATTTGCTGTACGTCAATCCCAGGCATGTTTTCGAATAACTATGGCGTTCTTCCCAAACCGACAGGTCCCGGAGCTCCCAGAACAGAACAAAGGGAGCATTTACATGGCAAGCACGAGCCCTCTGAGCATCTTCCAAGCATACCTGAAGCAGTTTCAAAGGGATTTCACGAGCCTCCTGAGCTCCCGAGCAGAGGAAATCGTCCCCGGGGGCGAAATGGTCCTGACTCTCATGGGCAGAAGCATTCCTGATCCCACCAGCAAAGATTGCTGCCTCTTCTGGTGGTGGCTCTCTAGGTCGCTTGTCGAAATGGCTGACGAGGTTTCCCTCTTACCCTTCCTTTTCGTACGTAAACTCTTTTGCTTATATTACCTTCGACGAGCCGTCTCATGTTAATTATTATCGCTATTGGTGATCAGGGACTGGTCAAAGATACTGACATAGATTCATTCAACCTGCCGTTCTACACGCCTTATATGGAAGAGGTAAGGGACGTGGTAGAAGCAGAGGGGTCCTTCACCATCAATCACCTTGAAACCTTTGAGATGAATTGGGACCCTTTCTACCACGAAGACGACGAGAGCTGCACGTTTGACAGGTCAAAGAGCGGGCGGATTGTTGCCAATAATATAAGATCTGTCACAGAGTCTATGCTAAGAAGTCATTTTGGGGACGGACTAGTGATGGACAATGTATTCGAGAGGTATGCGAGGCTCGTCGGTGAGCATTTAGACGTGGAGAAGACGAAGCACTTCAGCATAACCATTTCCATGACAAGGAAATGAAATCGATCCAGTGCCTTTAATTTGGCATCGAGATGAGAATATAAGAACAAACTCCAGATTATATTTAGTACATGTCGATGGTGTTTGAAGCAAGAAATACTATCAAGATTACTATTGCATCACGATATTTGCTTACCTTTAAAGAGTATTCGATATCGATCTCCCTCCAATGAGCAAATTCATTCGGTTAAATAACAAACAATTAGATCATGAACTTGCTCTATGCGCGGGGCATTATGTACTACTATGATACAAACAATACAAATATTTCCTTCGAATATATATATATATATATAATATACTCTCAAGATACTTCAGTCTTGTATTTTTTTTTCTTCGTATAGTTCTACGTGTAGGGGAGGTATTTGGAGAGAGTGGGTAGAGAGAGAGAGAGAGAGGAGGGACGGACGGACGGAATGGGAAACATTGAGGAAATAATGGAGCTGGGTGCTTATCTACTTGAATTGATTTTTCTACCCATAATCTAATGATTTTAAATTTATGGAATTATATTGTAACTGAAATAAAAAATAAAATTGATGGACAATAGGAGAAAGAGGATGTACCACAGTATTTCCATATTCAATTTTAGTTTTGGGATTATCTGTACTCCTTTATCAGTCATAATTATTTGTATTTTGTTGTACTAAACTCATAAACTTCAATTATAATCGAAGAACTACTAGAGTGCAAGTAAAATGGGAAAGTAAAAACTACATTAATAAACCCTACTCCAATCTATATAATATATAAACTTGATGACACTCTAATAAATACGCGTAGAATATAAATATTTTTATAATTTATTATGTTGTATAGAAATTAAATAACGATAAATATGGCAAATTTGATGGCTTATCTGTCACCAAATAGGCTCAACTCAAAAAGGCTAATCCTTGAAAAAGGCCAGTTGCGCTAAGGTCTCAGTTCCAGGTTTAAGTACTACAGACGAAGCACACCGAACTTAGGTTTCTTTCTACCTCGTCAAAGAAGAAGGAAAGTTTATTCCCTTTTTTGTACGAAACTGGGCTATGAATCCAATCCCATCGAGAAAGTTCGAGTGCTTTGATGCTGCTGTTAAGTTCGACGGGTAAGGCTTGGTCTAATTCCAGTTTGCCACCGTATTTATCTGGGGTGAAAGTTCACTAATCTCTATATTATAAAAATTAGAATGTCATATATTCTATTTTAGATGCAAGGTAAGGATGCGGAGCGAAAGGAATAAAGGCAATCAAGGAAAGGTCGAAAGCTAGGAAAAACCTCTATTTCAAAACCGGGTGTTCACTCAAACTAAAAAGGCCTATCTTTCTGGCACTGGGCATTGTTCCTAACTAAATTCCCTTTCTTTCAGGAATTCTACTAGTTGGGAAGACCGGGAAATCCTGAAAGAAAGGGAATCCTATCCAATCTCGCTGAGAAGGACGGAAAGACTACCAACCTATGCTGTTCGATCTCCTCTCCAACCAGTCGAGCTGCTTCGCTCCTTTTTTTTTTATTCTATATAGTGACTTTTCTTCTTCAATCGATGCCTACCTCTGGGCAGGACTTATTAAATGTTGACCAACAGACAAGTTTTTCTTTGCTCTACTCCAATTGGTAGAGGCAGAGCAGAGGTGACAAGATCCATTTCTCGATTCACCCCATCTCTTTCGATGGTATTTCCATTAATAGAAAGAGAGTTCAATCGTGAAACTTTCTCAATTTCCTTTTTTCGGAAACGGGAAAAAGGTTGCACGTGATGTATTGTCTTTTATAATTTTTCTAAAAGTAAATTTTAATTGGAGAAATATATTTTTATAGATTATACCTAAATAAATTTAATAATTTATAAATATATTTTTCTTAGTGCAGCATAACAGTTTAACGCGTAATACTTGAGAAGTTCTTAGGTCATTCTACTTCATATGAGGAACAACCAATTATATTACATGAAACAGAGGAATATGTACTAATCACTTAGATAATTGCAATAATTATCCTTCATTAAAGAATTATTATTGATTTTTTTTCATCACATCAATGTAAGGTAATATCATTTATGATTTTCTCGTAATGTCTACGAAATGCACCCAAAGCGTTGACTAATTAGGGCGGAAGGATTTGGAAAAAATAATTCTATTCGTCTAACCGTTTCTTCATTTCCTTCCAAGTATCATTCCAGTTAAACAACAAAATATATGATTGTTATGGTCTTGAGTTTTAGAAAAATCAAACACTAAAACTTTGTTGTTAATTAAGAGAAAGGGGTGTAGTGCAGTAACTAACACCCTCGCCAGATAATCTAGATGTTTCGGGTTTGATTCTCATTAGTGGAACTACTTGTGCCCATTTATTTAGATTTCATTTTGATTTCCTTCTATTAGACCATGAGCCTCCTATTGTAACAAAAAAAAACACTTTGTCGTTAATTGTAATAGTTTTAATTGTTTTTTCTCACTAACCACATGGTCACAAGTAGTAGGGTAATTTAAGAATCTATCTCCACTGAAAGATTCATTTTTATGTCCAATTCAATATGTTTAAACTCTAATTGAAATGTGAAGAAAACAAATGAAATATTACGAGAAAGAGGAAATATTTTAGATGGGATTATCTTTCAAGAAGCAACATTTTACAGTAATTATATCGATTTGTGCGGATTATAATTACAAGAATTTTCCCGTTCAAGCGTATGAACTTTGTATGTAATTGAAAATAATTACAAAATGTTAGGAGTTCGTCATTTTTCACTTTTAAGAGTGACATGATTTTCCCTCCATTAATCTATCAAGAATAAGTCCCAATAGAATAGGAAAAAAAAAAGGCCATTTTTGGCCGTCAATCTTTATTTTGCCGGTTTCATCTTAAACCTATTTTTTGTTCTATTATATCCTCAACGTTACATAGTTTGTTTGTTTTAGTCCTACATTAATTTTTCCTTTACATAATTTGTTTATTTTACTCCCTTTAGGTGACCACTGCCAGGGCCCCTTTCCCCCGAATCGAGAGATCCCAACCGAATTGGTATCTCCTCATTCCCCTTTTTTTCAACTTTTATTTTTTTATATTTTCAAAATTAATTTGTAATAAAATAATATATTTTATAAATATTTTGGATGGAAAAATAGTTTTTTGACTGAAAAATTAACGGTATGATTAAAATGAATAAATTATGTAATATTTAGGATATAATTGAACGAGAAAGTTAGGTTTTAGACGAAATCGAAAAGATAAAGGTGGAGGATCAAAATAAATTTTTCTAAAAAAATGAAAAGTGAATGGAAAGTTTTCCCGTTCAAGAATAAAAAATATATATATAAAAGAAGGGAAAAGCTTTCGCTACCGTCATACAAGTACCTCCTCGTCCTACAGTTTTATTCCTCACAACCTCCATTTGCTAAAGGAGGCCGTTTTCTTTCATGGAGCAATTCCAGTGAACTGTGTGCACCCACCACTGGTTCATCTTCGAGGTCTGTCCGATCTTGTAGGCGGAGGCCCCAGGCATAGCCACTATCAGCAAGTTGTCCCTCCTATCTAAGTTCTAACCGTGAAGACCAGTGGGAGAGAGATGTACCAACCAAATTGGAAGAGAATGATATTGAGCAAAGGAGGGAAAGGGATTACAGAACGAACCTTGGGAAGAGTAAGGAGAAGGGGCGTTCCATTCTGGTGGCGTACTCTAAACGCATCGGTGGAGGTTTGCGAAATGCTTTGGCCGAAATTGCTAGATCAGACAGTGGGAAGTGCCTCAGTTTGGGGAGACTGTCAAGAAATGTGATGAAGTTATTTACTAAGATATTTCAATTGTAACAAAAAAATTACCATATGGAAATTGGTGGGGCGAGAAGGGGGTCATGCGGGCGTTCGTGGAGAATGGTTGAAAGGGCAAAAGGCGAATGCATGAAGGGACCAATGGCTCCGGTGTTTTGGAGAGGGGAGAAGGGGGCCATGGTCAAGAAATCAAATCAAACTTAAATAAATTTTTCTAAAAGTAAATTTTAATTGGAGAAATAAATTTTTATGGATTATACCTAAATAAATTCAATAATTTATAAATATATTTTTCTTAGTGCAGCATAATAGTATAACGTGTAATACCTGAGAAGTTCTTAGGTCATTTTACCTCATAACATGGCATGAGGAACAGCAAATTACATTACATGAAAGAGAGGAATACGTACTAATCACTTAGATAATTGCAATAATTATTCTTCATTAAAGAATTATTATTGATTTTTTCTCGCCATATCAATGTAAGGTAATATCATTTATGATTTTCTCGTAATGTCTACGAAACGCACCCGAAGCGTTGAGTAACCTCAAATAATGAAAGAGAAAATCCCGTGGCAATGATCAATGAATGAGAAAAACCTTCATTAAAGGGGGCAGCTTGTGTGCAAGGTGAACTTACACAAAACAAGTTCGAGGATTTTTCTTTTTTGAGTATGAACAGAAAATTAAGTAATAGTTTCTATTCGATTTTAAAAAAAAATTCCTAATTAGGGCGGAAGGATTTGGAAAAAATAATTCTATTTGTCTAACCATTTCTTCATTTCCTTCCAAGTATCATTCCAGTTAAACAACAAAGTATATGATTGTTATGGTTTTGAGTTTTAGAAAAATCAAACACTAAAACTTTGTTGTTAATTAAGAATAAGGGGTGTAACGCAGTGACTAACACCCTCGCCAGATAATCTAAAAGTTTCGGGTTTAATTCTAATTAGTGGGACTACTTGTGCCCCTTTATTTAGATTTCATTTTCATTTTCATTTCCTTCTACTAAGCCATGAGCCTCCAATTGTAACAAAAAAAAACACTTTGTCGTTAATTGTAGTAATTTTAATTGTTTTTTCTCACTCACCACATGGTCACAAAGTAGGGTAATTTAAGAATCTATCTCCACTGAAAGATTCATTTTTATGTCCAATTGATAAGAGAGGATTTGTCCATGAAATGGGTAAAATTTAGACTCGGTTTTATGTTGTTTTCATGGTATCTGATGCTTGGATGACGATTTATAGGAAAATTGTCCAAGAAAAGAATTGAAGGCAATTTGATGCATGTTCGGGATGAATTGGAGACCATTGAAGTATCTAGATGGAACTTGCAAGGATACAAGGACTTCTGGTTAGTGGTGCACCACGTGCACAACCGATCCGAGAGGGAGTTTAGAATCAATTCTCGATTTATTTGCAAATCTTAGAATTCCCTTTCAGTTACAATGGGAGTTTTTTAGGAAATCTTTAAGATATGTTCATTATTTGTTTCCTATTTTTGAGGGAGATATAAAACCTATGGATCATTTAGGTTTAGGGTTTTTTTTGGCTGGAAGTTTAGTTTTCTGTGGAGAGAAACTGGGAGAGGAGGCTGGCGGCTGCGGAGTGTTCCTCCAACGATCATCAGTTTTCATGGATCCCTGCATAGCCATGCGTGGCTATTTGTTTCGTTTGACTTGAGAACGGAAACCTCACGGTTTGGTTGTGAGGAGCAGGTTTTAATATTTCGATTTCAGCACTTATTTATTCTTGGATGTCATCGTTACAAGTATTCTGTCATGGTTGTGAATAGGATATTTGTAAATTAGCTTATCGACGACTACTACGGTGTTTGTAGAAATCGATTCGAAGCAAGACTAATTAGGAACAAACGGTAGTTGCTGCCCTAATTGGTTAGAGAATGATAGGACGAGTCAATTAATTGATGAATCAATTAATCGCTCAGGTTAAGGCATCCTTGCGCTTAAAGCTGTCGCTTAGTTAATTAGGGAATCGGTTGATACCTTGTTAACTAGTTGATGAACTTACTAGTTAGACGGTGTTTTGACTAGTTAGAATTTAGATGCTAGTTGATTCCTTGCGGTCGCGGGAATCGAATCTTAGCTGCTGAAATTACATTCTGATGCTTCTATGATCAACCAAACGCTAGGTGGTTTTCGAACTCAAGTCATACGTCTCTCGATTATTGATTACTTACTCTCCCTTGCACTTTTAAATTGTTTTTGCTGCAATTTAGTTTCTTGATTATCAAAATTCCCCTATCGTTACTTTGCTAGCTCATTGGTTTAGAGAATCTTTTAGCCTCCTTTGGGATTTCGACTCGGCTCTCACCCTTTTCTTACTACAAGTTTTGGGGAAACCGATTTTATTTTGGGGGCTTCGACAGGCCTTGCCACCAATTCAATATGTTTAAACTCTAATTGAAATGTGAAGAAAACAAATGAAATATTACGAGAAAGAGGAAATATTTTTAGATGGGATTATCTTTCAAAAAGCAACATTTTACAGTAATTATATCGATTTGTGCGGATTATAATTACAAGAATTTTCCCGTTTAACGGTAAAATTAGAATTTCAAAAATTGAGAAACGTTTTGTGAGTTTCACACTTTTATATATGTTATAGATTAAGAATTATTTTAAACTTTTCTTTATTAATTTCAATTATCATTATTAGCCTTAAAAAGTTACATTAAGTAAATCCTTCAACGAAATGATTGGTCCTTTTATCTTAAATTATTCATATTTAGAAAACTTAATATATGAAGCAGGAGAGTAGAATATAACAATGAATACTTAACTTTAAAATTTTATGGATTTTAAATTATCATTATTTCATCAATTAAATCTAGAAATATTGAATTTTTAGGATTCTAGTTTTCTTGCGAATTAAATTGATCATAAGGATTATATGTCTATGACATACTTTTATATGAACTACTTACTTAGTGCTCTTGAATTACTTTATCTAGCTTAAGTTTAAAATTTATCATATTAAAATGTATATATAGTGTAAATTTTTTTTCTGCATATTAATATATAAACTATAAATTTAGATCAATTATTGTCTTAATATTTAACTTTTCATACTAAAATTTTCTTTACTAAATCCGTGCAACGCACGGGTCAATAACTAGGATAGTAATAATTGTTAAACAATATACAGTATAGTTATACATTGAGCCTTATGAATGGAAAATACATAATTGGAAAGCAATACTACAGACATCTAGAGAATATCGAAAAATCTTAAGACAAATGGAGGAATTCGTGATCTATCTACAACAGGGTCGTCTTCGAAATCCAAAGCCTTTACCAGATCTTTATAGAAACTTCAAAAAGCTGCCTGTCACCGTTAATTTTGTGCTTCTAGTTGATTGATTATGTCTTTCGGATGAAATCTAAATTCTGCGAGCACGATTGAATTATATATAGCATGGCTTGCTTATACATGGCTTGAATATTAATTAAAGGGGTGATAGTGGTACAGAAGAAGTCCCGAGACTACCTAAGAAAGTTTGAAACATCAAACTCTTATATATCAGCTCATAAAACTGAGAAGTATACATTACGAAAATCAGAAGCCCAAATTCCAAATAGGACACCAACATAACTTGCTGGAAATTCGGAGTCTAATCTATCGCATATTAGATGCAAAAAACTCCACGACTGCCGACACTCGAAATACGATTCTTACCATAACATGTTGTGGTTATATATAACAAATTGGCTCATAAGTAAGTGCAGAAGTGGCTGGTAATGAGAAACTAGTCATTTAACCTAGCGTTGCGTGGGTCTTTGTAGTAAATGTTACTCCCCTTCTAACAAGTGTGTCTTTGGGACTCGAATTCAAGTTTTCTTCCTAAGGATTGAGGCTACTTACCACTTTAACCAACACTTGTTGATGGTTTAGGAATCAACTTTAAATACACATATATAGATACTTAAGACATAATTCTCATTAGGAGTCGAAAGCCCATTTACTGCTCTTGCCAGTTCTCGAAAGTGCTTCAACATTATCCAATAATCCACAATCAATTTCATCGGGTATAAGCTAATTAAGTTCGCCCCAGAGCAAAAACCTGCAAAACAATGTGAAGCAAAGGTAATGGGGGGTGTCAATGAGAGGTGCTTTGAAGTTTTTTATCCATGCAACGGCAATTCACTAGATTGATCGACTGTGCATTACGTGTGACGAGGAGCAGGCAATTCATGAAAATCTTATATGTATTATAAGGCATCTTCTAAGATCGCCGGCTACCTCGTGTGCGGATAGGGGCCAACCGGCGAGCGAGGCCCCCAACCCTGCAATGGTCTGCTGTGCCAGGCACGCTCCCATTGTTTGCGCATTGCAGCTACAAGTACAATAGTCAATTGTAAGTTCTGCATCCTTTGATGCCACCTATGGCTATGGGCCATGACCATGGATTATCTCAAACCCCACAAATAATAAATGATAATTTCCCTCTTTATTTCTGTTACATAGTGAGACTCCCGAACATAGTACAATAAAAGGACATGGGGGATCCCAAACAAGTATTAAAACTGAAATATCTTGATTACCAGATGAAGGCATACACCATTGCATTACCTCATCTTTTTGATAATTTCCATTATTAATCTAGAAATTGATAATATCTGAAGACAACATGTGAAAATATATGGGAAATATTATCAAACTCGTGAAATTAATGCAACGTCAAAGATGAGACAAGATGTGCAATAGAGAGCCGTGCAAATTTATTCAAATGGATGGATCATAACTGGCTTTGGAAAAGAATGATACAACTTGAGGGACGTGTGGCCAAGTGTTTTCCTTTCTTTCTTTTTCTTTTTTTTTTTTTTGCTTGAAAGCCAATAAGGATCCTTCATAAATATCCAAATGCATACAACAGTCCACCGCTAAAGCGGATACAGAAAAAAATACCAAAATATTACAAATGAATTACAAAAGAATGACATTTGGTTGGTCCGCCAGGCATACTACAAAAGAAAATAGACTTATAAAAAGCCACAATAAGTAAGAATATCACAAGAGGGTAGAGGAAGGTCTTAGCTTCCCAAAGGGACTAAAATTAGGGTTTGTGTCTGTGGCGGAGGGGCTGAGGGGGAGAGCTGGGGAGAGAGACTTTTGTGGCCGAGTGTTTTCGGTAGATTGGTGACGCAGCGTACACGCAAGTAACCTATCACAGACCCGTTGATTCGCACACGAATACCGAAATTACGACCTTCTACTACCTGTTGATTCTACGAATACTAGGAAATAGACATCAAATTCGAATCAACTCCGAGATTGGACAAAGAGCACGAAAGCTCTGAACTTTATTGATAAATCCGAATTAATGGTTTCACCCATAGGGCTTACAAAACTTAAATAGGGATTAAGAAAACCTAAATTGCATGAAAATAAATAAACTTTCCTAAAATTGTAAAAACACCCAAAATTATAAAATGCCTGTTTGAGACCATAAACGATGAAATTTACCTTAAATATCGAAAATCGCGGCGAGGCAGTGAGTTTTGCTTCGGAGACCATTTCCTTTGAGATAGAGTCATCAGAAACTATTTTCTCCAGATACCGATTTGCCGCTACCTTTGCCGCATCAATTGGCATGCTCTCCTACCTAATCTATTTGAGTGAAATGGCCAACATGCTCTAAAGTAAATATTTTTATTTCAAAAAAATAAAATAAAATGTGAAATTATTAAAAAAAAAAGAGCAAAACGACAACCGAAAATGGAGGGAGGGGCAGTGGACGTGGCCACACGCCAAACACCACCACCTCTGTCTATCTTATATATTTTTCTTTTTAATAAGTGCAGGGGATTGCTATCCAACCATAGTAGAATCTCCAATTATTATATTTATGTTTCTGCAAAAGCAAGAAAGAATGCTTTTATCTAATATTCATATTCAAAAATCTCAATTTCAAATAAATTTAGTAAATTTTACGAAAAGTTGAGGGTGGATTTGTCAATTTATATGTCCTTTTTAACTGTCAATGAGTGCACTCACCACGCACTCCCACATTCTTTCTTTCAATTCTCCTCTCCTCTCTCTTTTTTCTCTTTTTCCCTCTCATTGCCCGGTTACTATTCTCACTTAACAATTTAGTATTTTTTCCTCTCATAACCCCGGCTGCAGTGGCTAAGCTACGGGGTGTCCTTATGGGGCTTGGCGAGTTTGGCAACTCGAGTATCGATTCATCGAATTGGAAGTGAACTCTGAGGTAGTTTGATATCTCACTCTTGGTCACGATCCGTGTGCACCCCAATTGGCTATGCCGGTTGACCCGTTTCGAGAAGTGATGGCTAGTGAAGCACGCGTATTGAGAAGGCAACACATGCACGGATTGGTTGACACTGAAAGTTGTTCAATTGCCTCTTGGACTTCATTAATATTTGGCGATATCATAGGGATGTTCATAGCCCGCCTTTGTTCTTCGTTGTTTTCTTTTCTTGGTACCGGACTTCAGCCTGTTTATCTACCAAAAAGAATAATTTAGTTTTTTTTTATTTTATAAATTTTGATTCCTTTCCATATACTTCAAAATGTTCAATGTAATTAGAAGACTATATTGATATTATGAATTTTAAGAAATAAAAATATTAGGTACATTTATAAAACTTAATAATTCAAAAATTATATAAAACCGAAACCAGTGCTTGTTCAAAAACTAGTGTTACTAATAGAAGAGTCACAGGGATATCCCTCGAATAAGCAAATTGGGGGTAACAAAATCAAATAGGAACCAGAAACGACCAAATTCATGAGCAAGAGTATTGGAGAATGGAGACCTCAAGAACATCGTTAATCCAAAAAAAAAAAAAAAGAATTATCCTACAAAATAGTTTGAATCTCCCAACGAGCCTGTTGTGGGTTGGAAATAGCTTCGGGGAGTACGTCGCATTCAATCCATATGTTCTTTCCAATATATATCCTTAATCAAGGGCAATAATTGTCTGAACTATGAGAACTGCTTCAGCTTAAGCTTGTAGAGGGGAGGCTACTATTGGTTTTGTTGGACCAGACTAGGAGTGATGAGCGGGTGACGACCAAGCTCTGAGGTTGTTGTGTACGCTCAGAACGTGGGTACACCAGTTGACAAAATAATATGAGATGAGCACCTCCACGGCCCTGGTCTTTGCTGCCCGAAGGTTTATTAATATCGATCCTTTGAGCATTCATTGGGTACGACCAATGAAGACGCTCCTTTTTGGCAAGCCACGCCAAGCTTAACTCGATCATATTTGGGACGATGATGACTCGTTGAGGAGGAAGCTAAGCTAGCTGTTTGACGAGAAGGGTGACTAGCTAGGTGAGTGCCTTGGGGTCGACTCGTCGTTTTTATAGCTCCAGCTTGAGCGCTTCATGGTTCATGCCACACTTTGCATGTGGGCGTTGAACTGGCCGGGTCGACATGACAACGAGAATAACATGATCTGCGAAGCATACGTTCTCAGGGTGCTTTTACTTCGATCTCCATGACTGGTGTCCGCGGCATTGGATCAATTATTAGCATGGGGTATCCATCCTGAGGTGTAGTGTTTGTGGAGGTTGACAATTCTTTCCTTTTTGAATAAATTGAGCTACAGAGGGAAACGGGGTTGAAGTAGATCCGCTTTGACACGGAAAATTCTAACCCCCAGTGCGTGAACGGTTCATGAGGCCTCCATGGCCCTTGAATCAGCATCTAGCTAGGAATTGATCCGATCCAGGGGCCATGGTGGTAGGTGGGGAGATTTAATGTGCGGAAAGAAGGGAACAGGGAGGGTGCAGTTGGAACAGACACAGAGGAGGCAGTTGAAGGAGCTGGCAATTAATGCAGGCGATGATTCAGCAAAAAAATTAATGCTCCATTATTGGAGCATATCGGAGAAGAAAAGGGAGGGAGGAGAAACCGTAACCTGCTCCGAAAGGCACAGGCTCCAACCCAACCACCGAACATATATATATATATATATAGCCATTATTGTATGTCGTACCGTATGGATTCGTCTAGCAATGGGAGGCCCAATAACTTTTGGCAAGCATTATTTTTTTGGCTTCGCTTGGCTCTCCCAAATGAGAGTCGTCCGTGAAATGGTTATATATGACAGAATTTATATGGTAAAATCACAACAAATTTAAAATTTTATATTTTTGTGATATTTTAAAATTAATAAAAATTAAAATATCTTAAAGGACTGTGATTTTATTATATGAACTCTGTTACATATATATATATATATATATATATATAAGACTCACCTCCCAAATAAAGCCTTTGCTCTGTGACAAAGTCTTATATGTAATGGGTATTCATGTGGCAATCTCACAAGTCGATAAGGTCTCGAAATCGATCCTTGGTGAATGCAAAAAATCCACACTAAGAGAGTTTTACTCCTTAGTGGGCCGACCCGATTTGACTGAATTAGTCATGGTCCAATTGAATTTTCGGATACCAGAGTTCAAAAAAAAATCACAAATCAATAGCATTTCTTAGAGTCCGTTTGATTTTAGAGTGAAAATATTTTTCACTATACTCCACTACACCCCCACTTTATTTTTTCTTCAATTCAACAACATAATCGTTACTTTTCTCCTATTTTTTAAACAAAATTTTATCTTAACTACCATTCAATTTAATTTTTTAATATTAAATTCTCTCAATATTTATTACTTTTTTTTACAGCTCAACAACACAATCATTATATTTTTTCTTCTTCCTCAACTTCATTATTATAATCCCACTTATATATATATATATATATTTATCAACATACTTATTTGTCTTTTACCTATTTCAATGCGAATGAATGAAGTTAAATTTTGACACTAAATTTAACTTTATTATCAAATCGACACTGAATTTCTCTTTATTTTTAGTAACGTCACTAAAATAAATTAACGTTACAATATATATATATATATATATTGTAAGAAATTAAATTAACTGTAATAAGTAACAAATTCGAATAGCACGTTGGATAAATAGAATGCTATAAAATTAAATGAATTTCACTAGTATAAGAATTAGGAAATTCAAACCGATACAAAGATGAAACCGGAAGATCAGAAGACACGAGAAGAAAGCTGAGTCATGTGTTTCACACAAACCCCTTGAAACATTCGTCCCCTCAAGGCCTGCTCGAGGTCACATGGGCGTCTTTTTTCTAGGATAAAACGGCTTTGAGTGCAGCTAGCGGCACGAGCTATCCGCACTCCAGCGAACCAGAAAATGAAGTTGAACACTCTAAGTGAATTATGCAATTCTCTTCCTTTCTAAGAATGAAGGGAGTTTTCAATTCTTTTCTCTTTCGATCAATGAATACATGCTATTTATAGAATTGATGGTGTCCTTTCAATTCCTTGCATCCGTTCAACTCATAACAATTGATGGTGTCCTTTCATTTCCTTGCACCCTTTCAATTCATAACAATTGATTGTGCTCATTCAATTCATAACAATTGATGGTGTCCTTTCAAATCCTTACACCCTTTCAATTCATAATTTCATTAATGAGAAACAATTTCTCATTCATCATGCCATTATTTTCCAACAATCCCCCACATGAATGAAAATTGTTTTTATTTTAACTCACTGAGAGTGTTCAATAGTTGAACCCTGTATAGGATAGGTAGGTGTCACCACCCTTGAACCCTCCCTTGTGAAATGCATGTACTTTACTAGCTATCTAGTAGACATGATGTCCTTGAACTGTCCTGCTATTTTGTGTAAAGATGACTCACACCTCACATAGGAATCAACTAACTTCCTTTCGGCTCTCATTATTGTGTCCATTTTGGTCATGGAACACCATCCTGATTTTGCGAGAGTTTTTGAAAAATTAAGTCCATAGAAATTCTCCTCTAAAGCGGTCTCACTTCTCTCTCACATAGGTGATTTCACATATCATTAAAGCAATTTAGATTGCTAGCGTTATCCGTTTATCACTGTGTTCATCAAAGAATGGTCTAGGGATTTTCTCCCCCACAGTGATTTAATTTGATTCTATAACTTGGTTGTCCCATTGAACCTAGATCTTGGGATCTCCGGTCAGCTAAGTTGGGTGTTCGCTATAAAACCTTTCCTCTATTGGATTTCATACCCATTCCCTTTGACAACTTCTCAAAATGCTCTTTACTTAACCCTTGGGTTAGCGGATCCACTATATTATCATTTGACCGCACGTGGTCAATATAGATAATTCCAATTGAGATCAGTTGTCTAATGTTATTATGTCTACTACGTATATGTCTAGACTTACCATTATACATATTACTTTGTGCCATTCCAATTGCCGTTTGACTGTCACAGCGGATACAAATTGGTGGCACAGGTTTTTCCCATTTAGAAATGTCATCTAAAAAATAGCGCAGCCATTCAGCTTATTCTCCACATTTATCCAGAGCAATAAACTCAGATTTCCATTGTGGACCTAGCGATAATAGTTTGTTTCGAAGACTTCTATGAAACTGTTGCACCTGCTAGTGTGAACACATATCCACTAGTGGATTTTGAATCCGTTATATCAGATATCAAGTTTGCATTACTGTACCCCTATAGAACAGCTGGATATCTAGTATAGTGCAGCATGTAATCTCAAGTGTATCTAAGACATCTGAGTACCTTGACAATTATCTTCCAATGGTCCCTACTCGGATTACTCGTATATCTGCTGAGTTTACTAACCGAGTATGCAATATCCGGCCTAGTAAACAACTCATCAGATACATCAGACTTCCAATAACCCGCGAGTATTCTAACTGAGAAATACTTTCTCCTCTATTCTTTGATAGATGAAGATTATTGTCTATTGGAGTCTTTGAAATTTCAGAATCATTTTCGGTAAATTTTTTCAAAATTTTATCTATGTAGCGTGACTGACTCAAAATTAGTCCATCTCATATTCTCATGATTTTAATTCCTAAAATCACATCAGCAAGTCTCATATCTTTCATGTCAAATCTTGAATTCAGCCTATTCTTCATAGATTTGATCATTTTGTCATCACTACCAACAATGAGTATGTCATCCACGTGAGACATAAAATGACATAATCATTTTCTGTCTCCTTAATGTATACACATTTATCACACTCATTGATCTTAAATCCTTTGGAAATAATTGCATTATCGAATTTTTCGTACCACTGTTTTGGCGCTTGTTTCAATCCATACAATGATTTAATCAATTTACAGACTTTCCTTTCTTTTCCAAGAGCCACGAACCCCTCGGGTTGGTTCATATAGATTTCTTCATCTAAATCTCCACTTAGGAAAGCTGTGTTCACATCCATTTGATGAACTTCCAATCACACAGTGCCCGCAATTGCAAGTATCATCGTAATGAATTTATTCTCGTCACATGAGAATAAGTATCAAAATAGTCCAAGCCTTCCTTTTGCATGTATTCCTTAATTACAAGCTTGGCCTTGTACTTATCAATGGATCCATCTGCCTTCATTTTCCTTTTAAAGATCCATTTGGATCCTAAGGGTTTACAACCAGTGGGGAAATCCACTAATTCCCAAGTGTGATTTCGCATAATCGAATCAATTTCACTTTTGATTGCCTCCTTCCAGAGAGGTCCCTCAGATGAATTCACTTCACTGCTTCATCATAGTTTTGTGGTTCCTTTTCTAACAAATATGTCAGAAATCATTCCCCAATGATTTTCAATTCTAGCTCTTTTGCTGCATCTAGGTTCAATCTCTTGATTCGAACCCTACCTTTCATGATCTACGTCATGAAGTCCATCATTCATAGTGTGTGAGTTTCGTTTCGATGAACTCAAGGCCTCGATCAATTTACATGGAAATACATCTTCAAAGAACGATGCATTCCTTGATTCCATTATCGTGTTCTTATGTATATCGCGAATCTTATATTCATGCACAAGAAATCGATAAGCACTATTGTTATGTGCATAGCCAATAAAGATGCAGTCCACCGTCTTAGGACCGATCTTTCTTTCTTTGGTGTCGGAACGACTACTTTTGCCAAGTACCCCCATCCTCGCAAGTGATCGTAGGATGGTCTCCTACCTCTGAATAATTCATAAGGGGTATTTTCCTCTTTCTTTTGATTTACCTTATTAATATGTAATTGCTTGACAATATTGCTTCGCCCCATATATTTTGAGGTAATCCAGAACTTAATAACATCGCATTCATCATGTCATTCAACGTGCAATTTTTGCGTTCAACAACACCATTCGATTGAGGTGAATAGGGTAGTTACTTCGTGTATAATTCTGTGTTGTGCACAGAATTCCCCGAATGCATTACGTATTCACCTCCTCTGTCACTCCTCAATCTCTTGATTTTCTTGTTAAGTTTATTCTCAACTTCATTTTTATAGAGAACAAATTTCTCTATGGCTTCATCTTTGCTTTTCAACAAATATACATAACAGTATTGTGTACTATCACCGATAAAGGTAATAAAATAACTATTACCACCTCTTGTGTTTGCGAACTTTTAATCGCATACATCACTATGAATTATATCAAGTAGTTCGGTGTTTCTTTCAATCGTTTGAAATGGTAACCTTGTCAATTTGGCCTCAACACAAATTTCACATTTGTGCCGTGAATCAATTTGGAATGTAGGTATGTGATTCAAGTTAATTAATTTACTCAAAGTATTATAATTAACATGACCTAGTCTTCCATGCTACAATTAGGAGACTCAAACAAATACTCAGAAGACCAGAATTCTTATTGATTATGGTCATTACATTGAGCTTAAAAAGCCCATCACATACATATCAATTTCCTATGTACATTCCAAACTTGGACAAAATAACTTTGTCTTACTCAAAAACCATCGTGAACCCATGCTTGTTCAGCAATGACTCGGAGACTAAATTCTTCCGAATCTCAGGTACATACAATACGTTGTTCAGAGTCAACTCCTTTCCTGAAGTTATCTTCATACCACATTGCCTTGACCTTCAACAACAGAATAGGCAGAGTTTCCCATATAGATCCTCTCCCAGTGACCGGTTCGAGCACAGTGAATATGTATATATTTGAGCACACATGTCTGGTGGCCACTGGTATTGAGCCACCATTCCTTCGGGTCGGACCCAATGAGGTTCACCTCTGAAATCACAGCAGATAGGTTGATGTCTACCATATCTCGGGTCATCTCATTAACTATGTTTGCTTCATGGCCCCTTTTCCTCTTTGGAAGCCTGCAGTCAGCAAATCTGCGACCTTTCTTGTCACAGTTGAAGCATTTCCCCTGAAACTTGGGCTTGGAAACCCTCCATTCGTACCCAGCTTCTTCTTGCCCTTTTTGTTTTTTGGAGTTTTGCCCTTCCTCCATGACATTTACCTTAGCAGCAGTAGGGAGGATGAGCTCCTTTCCGGAGTTCTTATTGTCTTCTTCAATCAAAGCTTGACAATAAAATCCCCCATTGTCATCTTCCTTTCGCTTATGCTTTAGATAATTCTTGTAATCCTTCCAATCATGAGGTAACTTTTCAATGACAACAACCACTTGGAATGATTCACTTAGAGCTATCACCTCAGCCTGAATCTCATGTAAGAGCACTTGAAATTCCTGTACTTGACTCATTACGGTCCTTGAATCCACCATTTAAAATCGAGGAAACGTCCGACGAGAATTTTCTTCGCATCGTCATCTTGTGATTTATATTTACGATCCAAGGATTCCCATAACTCTTTGGCGTCTTAAACCCCTGATAGACACTATACAGGGAATCATGAAGACTGTTCATGATATAATTTCGACAAAGATAGTCAGAGTGCTTTCCAAGCGTCAACCGCACTGAGAGCTTGCACATCTGGCTCCCCCCAGATAGGGTGGAGCATTTTCAGTCAAGAACCTTGCCAGGTTCAGAGTTGTGAGGTAGAATAGCATCTTTTTGCGGCCACCTCTTGAAGTTCAACCCATTGAACTTCCTTTCAATTCATAAACATTAAGAGCAGCATTCAACAATGTCAACAACATAGCCATATTGTCTTGGTCCCGTTCATGCCATCGTCGTTTATTTTATTGATTGAAGAAATAAATTAACTTAATAAGTACATATACATATATATATATATATATATATATTTATTCAAACCGTAGACAAACCGATCAGAAGAAACATCTTTTTTTAAGAAACAGATCGTCTTATGTGCCAATCACTCGTCTTTCTGAAAATTCGATGACACGCACACTTGAAACGCAGATGGTTATATACATGCATTTTTTTCTAAAAATGAGAATTTACTTATAATGAATAATTTATAGAAAAAAAACCAGCAATATCTCTTACATGTACCATACATGTATTTTAAACCCTATGCATTTCCCTTTTCTTAGGTGCATGTGTTTTTTTTCGGTGTGAATCCTGATATCCGGAAGTACAATTGAGCCCCGACTAATTCAGTCGAGAGGGGTCGGCCCATTAAGGGATAAAGCTCTCCCAACGTGAATTTTCTGCATTCACAAGAACTCGAACTCGAGAAGTTACTTAAGTAGAACAAGTGCCGAACCGCTTAAACCAACCCATGTTGGTTACATGCATGTGTTTGCTCTATCGTTCATTTAAAAACGTTGTACATATCCAAGTGATCATGTGGGGAAATTTCTAATGATTGTTCAGGATTTTTTCTACTAATTTAGAAAATTCTTGCCATCCGTAAAGGAAAATGCACCAATTTGTAAGTGATTGTTTTGATTATCAGTTTTGATTAAAAAAGAAATTAGTCAATAATTTATCATTGATTTTTTGCTTTAAAAATTATAGTCATAATTTTGCATGAAAATTTCAAACGGGAACCAGGTGAAGTTGCAATGACTTCAATATAATTGGAATTGTTCTTATCATCTACAGCTCCCATGTAATGAACTTCAAACAAACAAACAAATAAACATACATATGTACATTATATATACAGAAGAAGAATATTTCACCGTACGTACATATAGTTAATTTTTCTACAAATCAAAATTTTGAAAAATTATATGCGTCATAGTTAAGTTCATGTACTGTATATTCATCAAGCTCCGCCCCCCCCCGCCCCCCCCCCAAAAACGCCAAACGCCAAAAACAAATAAATATATAAATAAAGAGGGAGGGAGAAGCACAAGCAAGCAATTGTCGCATATGTATATATGTTAATTTCTCAGCTTCAATTGTCATATGTATATAGAGATCAAAATTTGTCAATAAATATATATATCATTGTTTGTTTCCTCATCTGATCAAGGATGAACGTGGAGTCTGTTCTTCGCATGAACCCTGGGCACGAACCCTACAGCTATGCCCGTAACTCTACACATCAGGTATATATCTTTCCATTCCTCCTAGCGACTACATTGACACGGCGTTACGTGCTCATATATAGAAGGCATCATGCATGTGAGAGCTAGCATATGCTAACTCGAGAACTTGAGGTACGTACTCTTGTTTGTCTTCGTCCTTTGATTTCTTAAATTTCTTGCAGAGGAACGTGTTGTTCAAAACGATGCCAATCGTGAAGGAAAGAGTGAGCGCCTTATACAGAAAAGCCATATTCCCGAAGTACTTTGCACTGGCGGACTTGGGCTGCGCTTCGGGACCGAACTCTCTACTTGCCATCTCCTGGATCATTGAAGCCATATCGGGATTGTGCAGCCAAACGGGGCGTTCGCTGCCCGAGGTTCTTGTGTTCCTGAACGACCTTCCAGGGAACGACTTCAAAACTGTCCTCTCATCTCTTCCCAGTTTCTATGAGAATCTGAAGGAGAAGAACAGAGTTGAAATTAACTGCTACGTATCTGCGATGCTGGTTCTTTCTATGGCCGGCTATTTCCGAGCAGAAGCTTGCATTTCGTTCACTCTTCTTACAGTGTGCATTGGCTTTCGCAGGTCTAGTAAGAATTCTCTTCTTTCAAAGAACAATTTGCTATATATTCATTGTTTGTTTCTCATCTGATCAGGTCGAGCTCCGCAGAACCCTGGGCACGAACCCTACGAGCGTCTTCACATCATAAATCTTCCATTTGCGACTCCTGACACGGCGAGGAATTGAAGGCGCAATGGAGCTGATGCTCATGGGAGAAGCATTCTAACCAGAAAGACGTACTCTTTTTATCTCGTCCTTTGATTTCTTAAATTTCTTCGAGCGGTGCAAAACGATGTAATAAATTCGTGAGAAGATGAGCTTATCGCCATTCCGATAAATTTCAAATGGATCGGGACTGCAAGTTCCATTCTAAATTAATTCTGTGGATGACTTTATTGAAAGGCCATCACGATGTGATTTAACATCTCAGGTTGTGCCCGAGCTCATGTTCCATCACCTTCAGGATAACTCATCTAGCTAATATATTATCATTATTCCATTGCTTTTCCAGGGACTAGTCGAAGCTGCTGAAGAGATTCATTCAACTGCCATCTGCACCCCTTTCACATGAGCCGGATTGAGAGGAGAAGGATCGTTCACCATCAATCATTGAAACTTTGTAGTGATTGGGATCCTTTCTGCCAAAGACGACAGAGCTGTTTGTTTACAGTTAAGAGCGGCATGGCTGACTGTATAGATCGGCCACAGAACCGATACTTCTTTCAGAAGCACTTTGCTAAAGGAGATGATGCGATTTATTGAGAGGTACGAGCTCGTGGGTGAGCATCTATCAAGAAGCCAAGCACTTCAACATAGCCGTTCCAAAAGATGACGAACCTCCTGACTCCCGGCAGAGAAAGTCCCCGGCAAACCTGATTCTGAGTTTACCACCAGCAAAGACTGCTGCCCTCCTCTGGTGGTGGCTCTCCAGGTCCCTTGTTGAAATGGCTGACGAGGTTTCACTCTCGACTGCGGTGCATAAGTATATAATAATATATGTCCGTGAGAAGATTTAATTTCTTCTCGCCGTTCCGGATAAATTTCTTAAATGGATCGGGACGTGCAAGTTCCATTAGATAAATTAATTCTGTGGAAACTGAACTTTATTGATAAGGCCATCACGATGTGATTTGACATCTCAAGTTATTAAGCTCATATCATCACCTTCAAGATAATCTCATCTAGCTAATCCATTATATTTACCATTGCTTTTCCAGGGACTAGTTGAAGCTGCTGATATAGATTCATTCAACCTTCCGCTCTACCCACCCTACAAACATGAAGTAAGAGATGTGGTAGAGGAAGAAGGATCCTTCACCATCAATCGACTCGAAACCTTTGAAGTGAATTGGGATCCTTTCTGCCACGAAGACGACGAGAACTGTTTGTTTGACAAGTTGAAGAGCGGGCGGAACGTGGCTGACTGTGTAAGATCGGCCACAGAACCGATACTGAGAAGTCACTTTGGAGAAAGACTGATGATGGACGATTTATTCGAGAGGTATGCGAGGCTTGTGGGTGAGCATCTATCAGTGGAGAAGACCAAGCACTTCAACATAGCCGTTTCCATGACAAGGAAATGAAATCGATCTCTGCCTCTACTACTTTGGCACTGAGATAAGAATAAAAGAGCAAACATGAAATAAGTACTGAGTTTAGTCCATGTTGAAGCAATAATACCTTAGGGTTGTTTGAAGCAATAATATAATACGGCCAATCGAGATTAGTATTCTGTCAAGGTACGTATTTGCTGACCATTAAACAAATATATTCGATATCCATCTCCCTCTCCAAGGTGCAAATCCACTCGGAAATTGGATGCAATAATTGCTTCTTAGTAGTATAATATCTGTCAAGAGCTGTAGTTGTGGAGATATATCACATCTCTTCACAATTTTACAATTCTCGTGAATAAAACCTCCCTTAACAACCCAATCTTCATGGAGAAAAATCGATATTGGAAAAACTTTACTCTTTAATAGGCCGACTCGACTCGACTGAATTAGTCTTAACTTATTGAACTTTCAAATATGAGGGGACACAGCGAAACACAACTCACTCGTCCACCTATGGGCCTCTTCATGGGCTGATAGGCCCCCAGTCAAGCGTCCTCTTAGTGGTCCGACTCAAAGTGAAAGGGGAAGGTTAACTTTTTTTCAATTATAAAAGAGATTTAAGACTTAATACAATAAGAAAAAAAAATTAATAACTAATAAAATGATACGGATAGTCTCACTAGATATGTAACATATGATCTCTAGGTTAACATGTGAGAGCGTGCGCCACTGCGTTATATTCTCTTTCGATAATACATATCCATTTTCCTTTTTTTTTCTATTTTATCTTTTTTTCCCCTCTTTAAATGCTATTTCGGAAACTTCTCCTTTGAATTGATCGGGAGGAAATGGGTCCCAAGTTGTCCTCCCAAGCCAACTTTTACCAATTTTATTTGTCCTCCACTTCATTGGTCGAAGTCCTTCCGAGATTGGAAATACAAGTTTTGCGTGGTTGTGATTTCTTAGACGATAGAGTTTTATTATTTCGGTTTTGGAGAATGAATTTATTATATTTTAGATATTTCTTCGCAATTGTCAATACGATCCAAATCAAGAATTTCAATTCTATTTTATTTGATTGCAACTTCTTCAATTCCCCCTAAGTTCTTTTTTATTTTCCTACCGTTGGATGCTTAATGCACCGTGGGATCCACGCGCATCCAACGTGAGAGAAGTTGTGTTTCCATGATACGGAATCATGCATGCCAATCAGGTCCGCGTGCTCTCCTACCGAGCTAGCTGGCTAGATTTGTACAGATGTATATATATTGTCTTCTTATTGTGTCTGGGCACAAATATTTCCAAATTTGGAAATAATTAAAAAAAAAAGATTATGTGGGCTTCTACTTTATGAAAAACGACGAGAGAGATTACATGGGCAGGGGAAGATTCTTTTGGCAATTTTTGCGTGGTTGTGATTTCCAAATGAAATGAAGACTGCTGCTCTGCCCCCACAGTCCACACAATGGGCTGTCTTACATGTACAATGTTGTACTATCCATATCCAACTGACATAATGGAATTTCTAATGATTTTTCGAGATTTTATATACTAACTTAGAAGATCATGCCATTTGTAAAGGAAAATGAAAGTATGCTTAACCCGTGAAAGACATACCGAATTGTATATGTGAATAATGTTATAATTTTTATATATATCTGTAATTCTTTCCTCTTTATTTTTTTTTTCTTTCCTGAATATTACCATTACCTGGTAATTAATCTAGCTAGCCAAATTTATGCAGTTTTCTTGATCTATCTACAACAGGTTCCCTTAATTCGGAAGCCTTTGTCAAATATGCAAGAATCGCAGGTAACGAATGAAATTCCTGAAAACTTTATAGGAACTTTTCGAAGCATCCTGTCCCGGTTTCGTACTTTTGGTTCCGGTTATGTCTTTTGGATTCTGCAACTGGCGGAGATTGAACTGTTAAATTAACCTGCATGGCTTGTACATGGCTTGGATAAGTTCTTGTCAGCTGATCACTGGTAATAACTTTGCAGTACATTCTATGAATATTAGAAGTCAAAGCCATAAGTAGACAACATGCAGGGGATGGCAGCTTTGCATATAATCTTTCTAAACCCCATTAAATGTCAAACAGACGAGCACCATATATAAAAAGGGAACAAATTCAAACTAAATAACAAGGCTTTGCTGGCTAGGAAAATAGATACGATCGATATACATAATTTTTTGCAGGCTTTCCTGCCACTGCTGTCCTGGCCACTTGATCTCCTGCCACTGCTGTCCAGGCCACTTGATCTCCTGCCACTGCTGTCCAGTCCTTGCTCCATCCCTCATGTGTTGGAGGAGAAATGCAAATATTGATAGCTTGATTCAAGAAAATGGAATCATATATGACAAGGTTGCGGGTGAGAGACAGAGTTCAAGTGGAGCATATGAGGAAGTCTCCGAATCACCGATCGAGCGGCCTTAAGTCTTAAGGAAAAGATTGAAGAGAAATTAAATCTTCTCAAGTACATATTATTATATATTTATTGATAAGGCCATCACGATGTGATTTAACATCTCAAGTTATTAAGCTCATATCATCACGTTCAAGATAATCTCATCTAGCTAATATATTATCATTATTCACCTTTGCTTTTCCAGGGACTAGTTGAAGCTGCTGATATAGATTCATTCAACCAGCCGGTCTACATGCCCTACAAACAAGAGGTGACAGATGTGGTAGAGGGAGAGGGATCCTTCACCATCAATCGCCTTGAAACATTTAAGGTTAATTGGGACCCTTTCTACCATGAAGATGAAGATGATGAGAACTGCACGTTTGACAAGTATAAGAGCGGGCAAAACGTGGCCGACTGTATAAGATCTATCACATAACCCATCCTGAGATGTCACTTTGGAGACGGATTGGTGATGGGAGACGTATTCAAGAGGTATGCAAGGCTCGTCGGTGAGCATTTAGAGGTGGAGAAGACCAAGTACTTCAACATAGCAATTTCCTTGACAAGGAAATGAAATCGATCTCTCCATCTTTGGCTTTGCCTTAATAAGAATAAAGGCCAAATAACTAACGAATGTAATTAGTACATGCTGAAGCAATAATGCCTTAGAATTGTAGATGGTGTTTGGAGCAATAATACGGTCAAGATTACGTACTGTTCCATCAACGTATTCGCTGACCTTTTTATTGAAAATTCTTTATTGACCATATTCGAGGTAAGAATATAAGAACAAACGTTAAATCATATATACAATACATGTAGTTCAAGCAACAAATACCGTTGAGAATACTATTCCATAAAGATATTTGCTGACCATTAAACAATATTCGATCTCAATACTTTACTAAAAAAAAAAAAAGAATAATCGATCTCGATCTCTCTCCAATGTGCAAATCCATTTGGTTAAATAACCAATATACCCAAGACATTGAGCCTCATGAGATGAAATCAATGCTATGGACATACAGAATGCCAAAAAAATCTAAAGACCAACTTTGGGGAATTCTTGATCAATCTATAACAAGTCGCCTTCAAAAGCCCTTATCAGATCTGCAAAAATCACAGACAAAAATGAAATTCTGAAAATTCAAAGAAACTTCAAAACCATCACTATATCATGTTCTACTTATGTCTTTTGGATGGAATCCAAATTCTGCGAGACTGAATTATTAACCTGCATGGCTTGTTTAGGCCTTAAATAGAAGGGTGATACAGAATAATCCAGAGGCTACCTAAGGAAGTTTGGAACAATAAACTCTTATTTATCAGCTCTCTCCCGCATAAAATTGCATTACATATATCAAAACTCAGAAGCAAAAACCATAACACGCTAAAGGGGATGGCAACTTTGCAAAACAGATACATAACCACAATTTGACTTATGACGGACAACGCGGAGCGAAAAGTCGGTAGCACATTAATATTCAATTATGATGCATCTGCAAGTGATGCAGTAATTGCTTCTTAAATGTATATAATACCTGGTCTAAGGCAGTCATCTCTCAGCTATTGCCTTGTATCCTCCCTTTTCAAGAGCCTTAGCTATGGAGATATCGCCAGTTTTCACAATTTTGCCGTTCTCCTGAATAAATGGAAAACGAAGGCTGAAGCCCAAATTCCAAATAGGACATCAACTAGCAGGAACAATCTATCAGGAATAAGGTCGACAAGGGTACTTCAGAGCCTCTAAAAACACCACAACTGCCAATACTCGAAACATATTCTTACCATAACATGGATATAAGTTGGCTTTATAAATTCCAAAAGCCGTTGGTAATGAGTAATCATCAAAACAGAATTCTTAGCTGTCAAAAGCCCATTTACTGCTCTTGCCACATCTTGAAGTGCATCAATATCCAACCCAGAATCAATTTCATCCAGTATAGCTAAGTCTGCCCCAATAACCTGCAAATCCCAAGAAATTGGATGTTTAGGGACCAATCTTTCTTCTTCTTTTTCTTTTTTTCTTTTTTCTTTTTTTTCTTTTTTTTTTGAGGGGGCAGGGGGATGGTGGACGAGAGGTGTTAAAGTTTCAAATTCATGTAAAGAAAACCGGAAATTAGATTTACAGTGCATTATGTATTACAAGGAGCAGGCAACTAATGAGAATCTTATAAAAGTTAAGAAATCTACATACAGCTAGTTGTAGAATCTCGTTGCGCTTTCTCTCTCCACCACTGAATCCTTCATTGACATTTCTATTAAGGAAATCTACACTCATCTTCAAATCATTGAGTTTGGGACAGACATAAGCATAGAACTGCAAAAACGAACATGACATCAGAATCGATTCGACCAAAAGGAAATCAGTCAGTAACTGTAAATATAATCAGGAGATAACTCTACACCTCAAGGGGACCAAGCTCGGGTTGATTCAGCTTCCTTCTTCGAGCATTGTATGCCATGTTGAGAAAGTCAGCATTGCTGACACCTGGTATTTCAACCGGGGTCTGAAAACTCATAAAGAGGCCGGCAAGAGACCTTTCTTCCGGTTCCATGTCAAGCAAATTTTCCCCTTTAAACACCATACTGCCTCCTGTCACTTCATAATCTGGATGTCCAACAAGAACCTGCACGACACAACAGTACTCCAGTAAAGTTTTCTCCTTTAGACTCGAGCCAGACATGAAAGCGGGTGATGGATCATGCAAAATAACTAACCTTTGAAAACGTGCTCTTCCCGGAGCCATTCTTCCCCATTATCGCATGGACCTGATGACAACAATGACGAATTCTAGAACAATGTCAGACATTAATGAAGGTCTCAGCAGAACACTGTCCAAACATAAGAAATCAACTCGGACTAGGAGCCTGATGGATGTTAAAGAACATATAAGATGATTCGGGGGTACGCAATTCACCAACTCGGAGCTCAATTACAGCAGGAAATTCGGTGACATATGGCGGGATTGTCCAAGAAGATGAGAAATTTGGCCATTGAGGCCCGCTCGATTAAAGGGACGTTAAGAGCATTCTCGACTCAGAATTAACAGCTACGGCAGAGGAGGCAAGGAGTTCACCTCTCCCTCGTAGACGGTGAGGTTAACGCCCTTGAGGATTTCCTGCTTGGTTTCCGCAATCACTGCAGTAAGATCCTTGACTTCGAGCAGAAGCTTCCCGTCCTTCCCGGGGGGGGAAGTTGTGGAAGGATCGATGGCGGACAGGGTGGTGGCTTTGACTGCGGTGGAAGAGAACCGGAGGCTGGGGCAGAGACGGAGAGGGCGGACTGCGCGAAGCTTCGATAAGACGTAGAGGTAAGTGGTGGAAGAAGGCGAGGGCTTGGGTCTGGAAGAAGGGAAAGAAGAGGACAGTAAAGGAGAGGCGCCGTGACTGTGGAGGGAAGCCGAAACCGCCATGGCTGGGAGAGAGCGGAAGAAGCAGAGATGACGAAGAAGCCGGAAAGAGCAGCTCCGGCGACGGGAGTGATTGATATAATTTCAATTTTTTTCCGACGGGACGGAGCAACAAGAAAGTCAAAACGTTGGGACTTTATGGGGCGGCCTGGTTCTTCCCGATGGGCTTTCTGGGCCAGAGCCCACTCTACTGTCCCCCTCCCACATCACATCGTGTATACAATCCTTCTTCAGCTACATATATAAAATTACAATTAAATTAATTAATTACCAACTTCCGTTAGTCCAAGTGACTCGGTGTTCGTTTGTTTCCCTTAAATAAAGTCTCGATTTTGAGTTTTGTAAATTAAAAAGAAAAAACGCTCTCATACTCCTTAATAGGCTGACCTAACTTGATAAAAACGATTTTATTAAAAACTTCATAAGACTATCATGACAAAATCTGATAACAAATTATTTTTAAAATTTTTTGATAAGATACGTAAATAATATTTAATAAATTTCACCCGAAAGATAATATTTATTAAAATGAAAAACTTTTGAATTTTTAAAATTCAAAAATAAGTCTTCGGTGTATGAAATTCAAAAAATAGTTTTAAGTTTTTCTAGTGTTCAATATTGAACATGAAAATTAACATATTAAAATTTTATGAATTTCTTTTTCTTTTAGTTTTTCTAATTTTTATAATTTTTCAAAATTCTTTTAGTAAGAAAATTTTTTTAATAAAAAATATTTTAAATTTGTTAAAAGATGTTTTATGACAATAACTAGATGAAAAGGAATTATTTTCTAATCTTTTTATGAGATATTGTCAGTTACAATATTTCATAAATCACAAAATTTTACATTTTTAAAATTTAAAATGATTTTGAGTTTTTAAATTTTTAGTATTTAATATTATAATTTTTTTAATTTACATGATCACATGGAGTGGGGTAGGTAGTTTACTGATAAATATTACCAATATATCCAAAATATGGTCGTTATCATTACTTGGACATAATGTGCTATGGTAATTCGGAAAAACGAATGTTACACCAAAGGGATCCTTCTCCTCTTATAGTAGTATAGATTTAGTAAATAACTTAAACTCAAGTTAGACCATGGGTTTCTTTCTATTTTGTAGTAATATTCGAATCAACTCGTTGATTTTGTCTAATTGAAATTCACGGCGACTTCTAGTTTGGGCACCTAATCATGAATTAAGTGCATGGATATATCATATGTACACATACATAAAATCATCACTGAGGCAGACATTCAACAATATATTTTTGGCCTCAACGTTCATAATATATAGATACATACACATATATATCTATATTCAACCCCTCCTCTGAATCAAATTAAAGAAAATTTTTCGATAATTTTTTTGATCCTCTCCCCCAATTTATATATATATATATATATATATATATAAACCGAAAACATTGTCTAAATTCTCGGGGAAAGTACATTCGTTTTTGTACTCCTGAGTCTCTTTTATTTTTTAAAAAATGCGAATAAATTAATGTACCGGTAGATATTACTTAACATGAAGTAAATAATAATAATAATATAAAATAATATCATAAAATAATAATAAGATATGATATGATATGAGGGTAAATTACATTGGTGGTTCAAAAAATTTTAATAATATATCAAGTTGGTCCAAAAAGTTTTTTTTTTTTACTATTTGATGGTACAAAATATTTCAAAGTTGTAACATGATAGTACAAACCGTCATCTCGTCATTGACGCCGTCAAGCCTACGCTAATGGTGCAAAACAGATTTTTGTGGGATGTTACATGATGGTGCAAAATGTTTTGAAGTTGTAACTTAATAATACGAAATGTTTTACGTAAGTTACATGATGGTTGTAAAATTTACAGTCTTGGAAAGGACGACTTGACGGCGTCAATGACGAGATGACGATTTGTACTATCATGTTACAACTTTGAAACATTTTGTACCATCAAGTAGCAAAAAAACATTTTGTACCATCAAGTTTTCACGTGTATTACACGGGTAACCGTCCTAGTTTATATATATATATATATATATACAAGCGAGTGTACGGGGCTCGTCCGTGAGGCCGTAACCCTCAATGATATATGATATTGATGCGTAGGGTAGCTGCTTATATGGACAAAAGGGTACACGTGTAACAGCATATATGAGGACATTGAACTTTCAGTTCTGGCCGTAAGGGTTACGATGTACGCGGGCATTATGTCTAGTCTAGTCCCCTTGCCGTGTCTATGAAATTCATGTTGTATGGCTATGAATTGACCACAAAATGCCACTTTCCATAAGTTTAAACGAATTGATATGCGTGTTACGAAACATACACACATATATATTGTGTGTGTGTGTGTGTGTGACAAATAAATTTGATTAGCTGAGGGGGCCAAAAAAAAAAACAAGAAGAAGAAGAAGAAGGAATAATTAGGTCATGTGCTTCTTGTGGCTCTACTCCTAGTTCTACGACTACCCGTGAAGCTCCAGGGGACACATATGACCTCCTTGTTTTGTCTGTTCTCCTTGTTCTTATATATATATATATATATATATATATATATATATATATTGTGCATTAATTAATCAACTAATATAAGAATAACTTGATATACTCATTCTTAATTATTTAATCAATATAATCTTATATCGATATAAACACATACATACTACATAGCGTTGAAACAGTATATTTTATGATGCCAAGATGGCAGAGAAGTCAGACAAACTGATGCGACTGAGACTTCATATATATTCATTCATGTTGTGTGTGCGGGACTGTCTTTTATACATTGTTTTATGGGGGTGTTAACATGTGCCTCATTTGCCTGCAGAATCTTTTATCTACTGATCATTTCGAGCAATGCAGTGCGTCACCTCACCACGCTAAACTAATTCAATTCAAACGCAGGGATATTCCTTCATTAATTTATTTATTCAACTTTTACCGATTCGAATTTTACATTCGACCTGATGGAAGTCTCAGGTCTTTCTGCAGATGGAATTTGATTGCTTTGCTTTGCTTTGCTCACATTGAAGGTAAAATCCCAGAACAGGACCACTTAACGCATGCATTCTCGGCCAAGCTTAATCTTTCTCCAGAAACATGCGGTCGTAGACCAGGATCATAACATGAACGAACACGGAAGTCATTTGGAAATCCTAATGATTCGATCATTATTAATAAGAAGTTTCCCGATTCCGTTTTCTTGGCAATATGTCTGTCTGAAATGTTTCACGTGATACGTTTAAATAGGAATGAGGGGCCGTGCAATCAATCCTCCAAGAAAACAAGAAAAGTGACAAGGAGCAATTCTGCAACTGAACAGAACCATTTTGGAGTTTGTCTAGTAGCCCAGTACAACAGCTATCTCTCTCCTATCTCTTCTTCTTCTTCTTCTTCTTCTTCTTCCATAGTATTCTATTCTCTCCAATCCTTTCAGAGGCTGCAATGGCGAAACTCGCTCCCTCGTCCTCCTCAGTTACGTTCCTCGTGGCCATAATCCTTTCGGTCTCGCTTATCGACCAATCAGCCCAGCTGGAGTTCTCTCAGTTCCAAGCCCTCCTAAGGCTCCAGCAGCTACTCAACTCCCCTCCTCCCCTCAACAGCTTCTTCAACACCTCAGACCTCTGCAGCATTGAGCCATCCCAGACCTTCACCTTAGCCTGCTATGGAGATAACTTGACCCAGCTCCACATCAATGGCCAAACTGGAGGCTTCCCGCTTCCAAGAGGTTTCTCCACTCGGGCCTTCTTCTCCACTATCACTGCCTTTTCAAGCCTTAAGGTCCTCTCTGTGGTCTCCTTGGGCCTGCAAGGGCCATTGCCTGCTGTCCTTGGCAACTTATCCTCTCTTGAGATACTCAATGCAAGTTCCAACAGATTCATTGGTGAAATTCCCAAGGAAATGTCATCCCTGAAGGGCCTCCAGAGTCTCATTCTCGATGACAATGCGTTCAGCGGCCAAGTTCCAGCATGGTTCGGTTCTCTTCCGGCTGTGGCGGTCTTGAGTTTGAAGAACAACTCGCTAAGTGGACCCCTCCCAAGGTCGTTCACAGCCATGAGAAACCTTCGGGTCCTCGCTCTCTCCGGGAACAACCTGTCAGGCGAAATCCCGAACCTTCACCGGCTCCACAACCTCCAAGTTATCGACTTAGAAGGCAACCACTTCGGGCCACGGTTGCCGAGCATGCCCACGAGGTTGGTCACTCTCGTTCTCAGGAAGAACAAGTTTGGCTTGGGACTTCCCAGTGAACTAGCCTCCTACTACCAGCTGAAGAAGCTTGATGTCTCGATGAACGGGTTTGTCGGTCCATTCCTGCCATTTATGCTCACCCTTCCCTCAATTCAGTACCTCGACATATCAGGAAACAGGTTCACAGGATTGCTCATGAGTAACATGTCCTGCAACCCGGAACTCACCTTTGTGAACCTCTCCTCCAACCTCTTATTGGGGACCTTGCCTGATTGTCTCCTATCTGACCAAACGTGGAAAGTTGCTCTCTATGCTGACAACTGCCTATCAGGTGAAGTTCGAGAGCAACATCCGTCGAGCTTCTGCCACAAAGAGGCTCTTGCGGTTCCACTCTTGCCTGCAAAGAAGAAGCACGATATATCTGCTCATAAAACACGTCTTGCACTTGGTGTGCTGGGAGGAATTCTTGGGGGGATTGCCACTTCTGCTTTGGTTTTAATAGCTGTGAGGAAAATAAATGCTCGACAGAAGGTTAAGTCGCCCCCAGCAAGGTTGCTGACTGAGAATGCCTCGACTCTCTGCAATGTGAAACTGCTATCAGATGCGAGTGAGTGGAAGTTGGGACTATTTCTGTGAAGTAATTGTTGCTCTAGATGTTTTATTCTACATTGTCGAGACCGAGGGATAGCTTTGATTTGAATCTTACAAAACAGGCTAACAGGGATCACACAAGCTCAGTTCATATTCTTTTGGAATTTTCTCTATCTAGTGGAAGAACTCTTGCTTATATTTTGTTCCATGTCTCATGAGAGTGCCCTCTCACTTCTAATATTTACAGGATACATATCCCAGACAATGAAGATGGGAGCCACCATCCCGACTTACCGAACATTTGCTCTGGAAGAGCTAAAAAATGCTACGAATAACTTTGACTCCTCGAGCTTAATTTCTGAAGGTTCAAATTATCAGGTGTGTTATTTATCGACAGGCCTACTGGCAATAAGGGCCTACTTTGGACTTGAATCGTCCGCAACCCAAAAGCTTAAGCTAATAGGTTGCAGCGCGGGCCATGATTTATATCTTTTCAAGGCTGGTAGTGTGATTCTCATATTTCTCGCTTCAATTCCTCACCGCAGATATACAGAGCTAAGCTAGCTGATGGTATTGTTTTAGCTATCAGGAGACTTGAAATGAGAAAGAAGCGGACTCCTCAATCCTATATGCCTGATATCGAACAGATCTCGAAACTCAGACACGGCCATTTGTCGAGTGCTATAGGACACTGCTTTGAATGCTACCCCGATGATTCGACAGTTAGCAGAATTTACCTCATATTTGAGTTCACAACAAATGGAACTCTCAGAGACCATATCTCGGGCAAAGGTAGAAAAACTCGGTCCAGAAAACTGACCTAATTCTCTGATTTTCTTCTTTATTACGTCTTGTATAATTTAATATCCACATTTCCACTTCTTTAATTCGGCAGGGATTTTGACAAAAAAGCTTACTTGGGTTCAAAGAATCGTGTCGGCATTGGGAGTGGTGAAAGGCATTCAGTTCCTCCATACAGGCACTGTGCCTGGTGTCTTCTCCAATGATCTAAAGATAACGGATGTTTTACTCGATCACAGTCTTCAAGTAAAGATCAACAAATATAATCTGCCTCTTCTGGCAGACGATAGAAAGGTGGCAGTTAACAACCATAAATTCATCTAGTCAAACCTGGTATCTTTCTATATTCTTTCACTCTATTGAATTCATTTCGAATTTTCTTCCTTCCTTTCAGGTTTCCTCTCGAGTCTCGTTGCCTAGAACTGAAAGAAGCCCCCACTCGAGGTATGAACAGAAGAAAAATTGCTAGGTTCATTAAGTTGGAGAATATACAAAAGATTCTTAGTTTGATAATCTTTGCAGAGTAAAATACAAAGGCGGGGATGACGTCTATGATATCGGAGTAATTCTTCTCGAGATAATCGTTGGAAGGCCAATCATGTACCAGAATGAAGTAACTCTTTTGAAAGATCTTGTAAGTATTTTTCTCCACTGACTATTTAGTGTCTAGGGCTGTAAAAGTAAAGATCGTAAGTCCAGCATGTGGATCATATTTTTGCAGTTGCAAGTGTGCTTAGTTACGGATGAAGTGGCAAGAAGAAGTATCGCTGACCCAGCTGTACAGAAGGACTGCTCTGATGAATCGTTAAGGACTATGATGCAAATTTGCCTGAGATGTATATCCCCCGATGAAACCGATCGGCCATCTGTAGAAGATGTTCTCTGGAACTTGCAGTTTGCTATACAGGTACAAGAGTCGTCGAAGGAAGAGCCGTCAGAAAATGAAACAGAGACGGCCATTGAAGAAAATTTCGTGAATGTGCCCTTCTAATTTAGGCAGCTTCAAAACTAAAATTCGTGTATATTAATTTCTCCTACTGCTCTTCAGAGGTTTTTTTTTTTTTTTTTTGTAGCATGTTTTCCTTAGAGCACGCACATAAGTCGTTCACCTGGTGGAGTAATTTTTGGATATTTTGATAATAAGATAGCCTTGATGATGTATTAAAAATGCTTCAGAGATGCAATGAACAGAGTTTTCAACAACTTAATATTAGATTGATCCTTCCTGGTTGAGACCATAGGTGAAAATGATAAAATACGCACGGTTATATATAACTGCTGAATTGAAGTTAATTAGGAAAAGTGTTACAGTACATGAGCGAGTAAAAAATCAAATTTATTTTCATTTCCCTAGTCACCCTTTAATCCATTGTCGTGTACACAGTCTATCTCCTTGAATGCAACAGTGTCAGTTATCATCAAGTTGGTCTTTGTCTACATTAATGCCATTGAACTCTCAGAGCATGCAGATGACTTTGAAGCTTGAGCAACTATCACCGACTTGGAGGACGCTGAATAGCAAAAAGACGTCTGCGAAGTAATGAGCAGTGAGTGAAAATGGCTACTAATAGGATATAGTCAGGGTGGTAGCTAGAAATTTGAATTTTATGGTTGGGGAAAGCGGAAGAGATTAAAGAGAGATATATGGAAATAGCATTCTGCTAATGAGAAATTCCTAATTACATTCAGTGAGCTTGTCATATTCGGATTGCTGTCATAAAACACCATCACCAGATAAACTTCCTCCTAGTCTCCTATAAATAACAAACAAAGCTGAGTCTTCCCAAGCAAATTCAGCACAGAGAGAAAATATGGCATTAGGTGGCAAAAAAATCTGCGGCAAATGGGTATTTGGGTTCTTGGTGATTGCAGTGATCACAAGTTCGAGAGCCACTGCAGACATAATATCTTGTGGGGATGCCATAGCTGCTCTGATCCCATGTGAGGCCTTCTTGCTAGGTTCAAGTCTCCCTACTCCAAGCTCTGACTGCTGCTCAGGTGCTCGGAACCTTGAGTCAATGGCCAATACTGTAGAGAAGAGGAGGGCTCTGTGTCAGTGCTTTGAGCAGACTAGTCCGTCCTTCGGGGTCAAACCTGACAGAGTGAATTCACTTCCTCTGTACTGCAAGCTTAAGATCACTCTTCCTGCTGAGCCACATTATGACTGCTCCAAGTATATAAACTCCCTCTCCCCTCTCTGTGACTTCAGCACATAGCTCTTTACATCTAATGTCTGATTCCCGTTTCCATCTGTGACGTGCAGAATTCCATGACCGAAGTGAAGTGCTGGCTTCTGAAATCGGGGCGCTGGCCATATTTATCAAAAAGCAAAGATCTTACCGAGAGAGACAGCAATGTATTCAAGATTAAATAGATCACCGTGTAATCTATATTGATATGTCATTTTCAGCTGCATCATATATATCTCTGAACCCATATATCTCTGAACCCATGTTATCTTATTGTATTGTAAGACTCCTAAAAAAGTCAAAACCCACTTCTGCCATTTCCATTTTGAACCTTTATGAAAGAGTCAGGAGGGGTTAACAATTTACTGAGATTTTTTTTCTTTTTGGGTGAAACTCGAAGAAATGAAAGATGCATGCTGAAAAGTAAAAATACTGGGACCGGCTCACTTGTTACCAAAATTTTCCTCTTAACAAATTTACAGGATATGACAGTTCATACAACCATCTTGCTGCAGATATTCCCGCCAAAACTTCAACTGCATAATATGTCACAACAAAGTACAATCACAGAGGGCGGGCACATTCGACTTCAGTCCGTGATTTCTCCCTCTTCTTCTTCTTCTTCTTCTTCATGATGTACACCGCGTCTATCGTCATCATCGGCACCATCTTCAGCATCGTCACTAATACTACCATCATCAACACCAAAACTACCACCAAGATTTTCATCTGGACACTTCTCTGAACCAGCTTCAAGGTCACCCCCGGTGACCACAGAGGCCTTCTCTTCGAACGGTGACCCCTCAGTGCCATTTTCATTAATGATCACTGAAGGAAATTTCAAGGGTTGTTCAGGCTCATCTTTGAAGAAATTGTTCATAGCCATAAACCTAAAGACCTGCAGCAAGCGGAGTTTGTCCTTCCTTATATCTTTGCTCAGGA
The DNA here is from genome assembly GCF_007655135.1 of Punica granatum. Taxonomy (NCBI): domain Eukaryota; kingdom Viridiplantae; phylum Streptophyta; class Magnoliopsida; order Myrtales; family Lythraceae; genus Punica; species Punica granatum. The sequence goes on from NC_045134.1 coordinate 755,857, forward strand.
GCTTCTTCAAGAGTGTCGGCTCACTTCTTTCCAAAGAGGGTGGAGCTCTCTGTGGACCTGTGTCTTCCGATCTTTGCTTCTTAGAGAATCTCTCCCTTTGATTGTTTTTTCTTCTTTTATCGTGCTTATTCTGGCACCTATGCTTCTTACTAAATGGCCTCCTGTTCTCTTCTCTTCCTGGAACTTTGTTTTCTGATTCTGCAAGGTAGTGCGATGGGATATCCGCAACCTCAACTCCCAACTCAACCTGCTTTGCCAATATCTCCTTGAGTTGCTGGAGAGAGAAATTTCAAACATTTCATTAATTACCAACTGCAACTGAAAGAAAATGTTCGAGGACACCTTTTCTTTTGGCCACTGGGACACTTACTTCAGTGAAGTTGCGAGTGTAAACTGGAGACGTAGATCTTGGTTAATTAAAGAAGAAATGCATACCTCACGTCTTGCCTTGGAATCATCTGTTTCATCAATCTTTGACTCCATCTGTTTCTGCAACAAATGACGATTGTCACAAAAGCTACATCGGAAAATATAAATGAAGAGTTGAAGCCCCTGATATTAATCTAACCTTCTTTGTGGAATTTGATGGATGATTCCTCCTTCGCTCTTCACGCCATTGCTTGATTTCTTGCACCGTGTATGCTATTGAAACCCTAAACATTGAAAGACAAACAGAAGAAATCAGTCAGGAGTATCATGATAAGTAACTAAGATGTATGGTGAACACAGTAGAGACACATACACATTTGATGTATATGTATATAGATAAATGTCTAACAAGTATAAGTGAAACTACCTATTCCTTTCATTAGCTTGATTGGCTGGATGATCAGACCCATATTTTTGTGCCTTCTCAATGTTAGTCTCTGCTTCAGAAACACCGCCAAAAAAATTGAAAATTATAAAAAGAAAAAATAAAGAAAAAAGACATCAACAGAGACAGTATCACGTCAGCAAACAGCTCACTCATAAATGCTAAAAAAGGAAAAAAAAATTAAATAAATAAATACAGAGTGATGCATGATAATTTAATACAAGCAACATTAAAGTTTGACATTATATATGCTGCAGAGATGCTCTAAGGAAACCAAAGAAAAAAAAAATTTTGCAAGAGCACATATATGCATATTAAAAAAAAAAATTCTCTTATTACCCTTCATTTATTTTTATTAGGACGAGAAAATTTAATTTCACGATGAAATGCATTTGCAGACCAGGATTCTTCCATATGAATTACATCAAACCAATAGATCATATTGCAAATTCCCCCAGATGCTGATTGACATGGCTTCACTGGGTGTGGACAGAGGCTAAATAAATTTACTCCAGTGGTACCAATTTCCATGTCATCTTCTTACTCACTTTATTAAAGAACAAACTAAATATATCTGGCAGAAAGATAATTGCGAACCTTTTCCTCCAAGTCCATCAGCATAGTCAAATTTTCTCTTTCCATTTTTGATATGATGGAAATGAGACTTCTGAAATCTGCTAGAAAAATACAACAGTTGTGAAACAAGTGCTTAGGGTTCATATCCACAAAGAGCAGCCCCACCCCTCCACCCCCCACCCCCCTCCCCCCACCCCCCCAAAAAAAAAAAGGGACTAGAGACATTTACCCTTGTGTTCTTGGATTCCTAGTAAATTCCTTTCTTGGGAAGTTTTGGAATTTAGAATTAAAATTTGCAGTATTTTCCCCACCTCGGCTACTATGGTTCTCCTGCAAAATCATACAATCAAATTTAAACAACCGCTGCACTGAATTTCATCTAGATATAGGAAAGTGCAATGTTCTACAAAACAGAAATTGGGGGCGAATTCCAGATAACTCTTGCAGACAGTAAGATAAGCTTAAGCTCGCAAATATAAAATGGCAAAAAAGAAAAGATTAAAAAATAATAATAAGAAGTAAAAGTCAAGCTTTTCTATCCCCAAAAATGACAAGAAGGGGGATACTACGATTAGGAAGATTGGCCTCCCAGATAACCTAAATTAGCAAATCAAAAGCTACCTGTGATGTATTGTGTAAAGAAGAAGGAAACTTCGGAGACCCTTTTGCTTGGTCTGAGTGAGGATTAACTATCGCAGCATGGTTTTCTTGCAGTTGCTGACTGGCTACAGCTAGTGGCCCCAATCCATTAGCCCCCATTGTGGAAGAAGAAAAATTTTGCTGACTTTGATTAATCTGCTGCCTTAAACAATCAGGACCCATGGCCTGATTAGGACAAGGAGGGCCATTGTAATGAGGTACTTGGGCAGGATTCAACATTTGCATGGCAAGAAGTTGATTCACATTTAGCATGGCATTTGGCATAGAATATTGCAAATTTGGCAAGACCATATTTCCACTTAGTGGTCGTAATAAATTCAACAGGTTTGCGTTCTGCCCCATATTGAAGAATTGACCAGGAACAGCATGCAAAGCCTGTGCATTATTCTGTGAGCTAAACCCCATCAGCTGTTGCATTGCGAGTTGATTGCTTTGCAAGTGGAGTAAATGATTAGGGGCATTGCTCAACTGGGTCATGAGACCATTTAGAGCAACCGCATTCTGCGGATAAAAACCCATCTGAGGTTGAACTTGCATGCCATTTGGCGGCATATTCGGAGCATTTCCAATGGACTGATCAGATGGAACAACCTGCCAGGATTTTCAACAAGAAAAAAGAAAGAGTTGGAATAGATAAGAGCAATCGCATAGAAAACTCATCAGAGGATCATTTTACATAGCCGCATGGTTCAATGAAGCATCGATAAGATTTTGCCATGTAAAAGTTTCAACTTATTCAGCATTGATCGCTCCACATTGTCCACGCTACTTCATAGTACATTAGCTTAACGCACTAAAAAAAATCCCATATTTTTAGCTCATTACTCTATGGCCATCTAATTTTTCTCATCAAGACTGGCACATGATTGTACTGATTAGGCGCCGTGCCCGCAGCAGATGCAATGTAAAAGGGTGTCACGTAATTCCTTTCCTGGTGATGTCTGCATCAGGAAAGGAGAAACTTTTAGGCGAGCTTGTCGAAAGAAATACCTGCTGAGAAGAGGGATTGCCGGGAAATTGATTGGGACGATGAGGGAAAGGATTGAACCCAGGATACATTTTTGAGATCGACGGATGTCCGGGGGTTCTCCTTGATCACATGGAGGGCAAGGATATCGGCTTGCAGAAGAGCGTTCAAGGGCAATAGTGAAATTGATTTTATCTTGTTAGGGTTTAAGGTTTACTGTAACTGAGCATTGACTGAAGAACAAGAAGAAGACAACGACATACAGACACAAGGGTTAAGACAAACGGTTGGGCTTCTTGAGGATTTCCATAGGCCTCTAGAAATGTATGGGCTTCTGGTTGTACTGTTTCTTGGGCTTAAGCCCACTTTTCTCCGATGAAGCCCGGCCCAGGGTTCTTCTTCCTCTACTGCTCCTCCTCCTCTTCCCTCCGTGCAGAAAGAACCGCTGGAGAAGTCTTCAGACGACATGACCATGTGATCGAGCTTCTGAAACTCTCGTTTGCTTGCAATCACTAGGAAGAAAATGGAAGACTTTGAGAAGAAGGTTTCAATCTCCGACTCCATGGACGTTGAACATGACAGCAGCAGTAGCAGCGATAGTAACTCTTCCTCTCAAACTCTCCAATTGCTTCGCAGATTCCTCGGGGTTCAGCAGCGCAGAGCTGAAGCATATGCCAGGCTTAAACAGTACGATCATTGTTCATTATTCTCCCCGGCGACCTTTCCGATTTCTCTGTTTGATAACTTGGGGGAGGGGGAGTTCGGAGCCGCCTCTGGTTGGGTCTTTGATTCCGATGCTCAAACCTATGCTTTCTGGAATTCTGTGGAGCTTCTAAAGCTACTTCTTGATTGCAAGTTGCGGTTTTTTTCTTTTTAATGAAAGATTAGGCGGCTAAGAATATTCCTGATCTGATCCAAAAACATAATGAAAAGTTTTTAGCTTTTTGGTAATCAAAATGTGTTCATTAATCAATGAAAGCTGTAGCTTTGGTAATCAATATGTGCTCGTTTATCGGGTTTGTCCTCACGGATTCTGGCGAATGCTGCATCGAGTAATCCATTGAACAGTCCAAGTTTCATCTGGAAACTGGAATTGTGTTCTTGCATTGGATCTTCGGCATATCTCTGATCGTTCACATTCTTATGATTTTGCTGTTGCGTTTGCAGAGGGTTTGCAGAGTATATGGATTCGGGTGGTGAATTAGCTTACCAACAGCTCTGCAGTGAGATCACTGTCGAGTTCAACGATTGCTCGAAACAAGTTCGGCTCATCATAATACTCACCTTCTTCTTACATTACGGCATTTGCCTTTCTCGATAATAACATGTAAGCTTTTCGCCCAACATGTAGGTCCTCGAAATGGAGTCTCAGTTCATGAATCCCGACTTATGCCGGGTCGACTTAGCCCAGCTACTCAGAGCAGTTCAAGTACAGGAAAAGGAGAAATTGCACCTGGTAAGGCCTTGCTCTTTCCTGCTGCGGCTACGCATAGATGTTACGACTTACAAGGCTAAGGTTCGCTGTGGTTGCAGTTAATTACTTCGTAAAGTTTTAGGCTCATATGAGTTTTAGTTGTGCAAAATGAGATTGGTGTTCTATTCTTGAGGAGGTTTTACTGACATGCCTTCCTTGTCTCCAAGACTGCCACTATTCAAGTGCTGAAGAAAGCTGGTCGCCCCTCGGAGCGTATTGTAAGCCATGAGAACTGCAAATTCAAGAAACCCATGGGGCATGAATGCATCCACCTCCACGAGATTACAGAAGCCGCCGGGACAGAAGAGGCAGAGGCAGATGCAGAGTATGACAATGCCCTCAAGGAAGCCATTAGAGGGGTGCAGGATGCTGTGACTGCTATAAATGACCATCTGGACGAAGTTCGGTATGAAATTGCTGCACTAGAATCTCATTGACCCCCCCGCGTGCTACTGAATTGTATCTATTCGGTTTCTGAGAGAGTGAATACGACCTTCATGTGTACATGGGCTCAAAGTTTTCTTGAATGAAATCATATCTAATATGCTGGTCGATAGGTATATTCAGTTTATTAGAGGTAGAGATAATGTAAGACATTGCCACTCGAAGAATGTATTGGATTAATTTACTTATTACCAACAGAAACATGAGATAGATGCCGAAATCAATGGCTTTTAATTTTTCTGGATCAACAGAAACACCCCGCACGAATATCTTGTTCAATTTACTGGTAGATCTAATTTAGAGATATTGCTAAAGATCTCATTGCCGAAGTCGTAGAAGATCGGATTAGTTCACAAGTCGCACACTCGCACGGATCCCCTTTCTATAGAACAAAGTATTCCACTTGTGCGAGTTATCTACACAGGCTCATTAATCAGTTAGATGCACGCTCAAATTTGAAGCCACTTGTGAATTGATTTCTAAGCGATCTATGCAGACGGATGATTGAACCACAGGGATTCAGAGAGCAAAATTTGATTTCCAGCTGGTATTGTTGATACTCATCCATGAGCTGCAACTTCTTCCTCCGAATCTGTCTCTGCTCCTGATATTAGGGAGGCAGACTGAATCTTCCCAGCATACTCAAGCCGCATTAGGATCACACCCCTGGAGCAATCAGTTGAAGCCAAACTCAAAACCAAATTACAGTTGCAAGGAAAAATTCACTGAATCTATTACTACAATCAAACCAACCTTGCGTAACGAGACTGTATTGAGATATCACGAACCTTGATCCTGTTTACTGTACCACTTTGGCTGACCAGCACAAATTGCTCATCACTTTCTCCATCTTCTG